>NW_027526214.1:35156243-35756243 GCF_048455015.1 Haemaphysalis longicornis | reverse complement strand
GCAGTTTTTATTGATTTTAGAAGTGCTCCTCAAGTCAACCAACATGTGTTTCAAAGAATAATTCAATGTACAAACACATGGTACTTGCATCGGTTCTTCTTTACCTCTCGCGTTGTGTAATATATACCTAGAATACATTCCCAAGAGCATTCACTCAAAAATTGCCAATTTTACTGACGTTAGAACGATTTATTATGTTGACAAGTACCTTGTTTTTTTAAACTTGACGTATTCTGACCGAGAAGTTGCAGCGGTAGATGTCAATAGTACATTTTGTCAGACTATTGCTGACCAGACTTGAGTAGGGAGGTGCACCATGGAAGTTTTATTCACATTTTGTACCTCAAACTGAGCTTTGCAAGGGCCGCATGTCTTGGATGTACAACATCAAAACAAAAAAATGCATCTTCCACATGATAGTGCGCAATGCATTCAGATAAAGAGGGGAATGGGCACCACATGGCTTAACTCGGCTTTAATGAATTCCTCAAATCACAATTTCAGAGCAAGTTTTAAAAATCCGATCAACGGCTTCTAATTCCTGGATTACCTTTAACTGTTATCAGAAAAGTGTTAAACATGAAAAAAAGTGAAAGAGTAGAAGTGAAAAACTAAACTCGCCGAATATATACATTCGCAAGGTTTTGCAACTTGTCAAGGATGTCGCAGCCTGGTATAATTTGCATCTTGTGTGTTCAAGACCATGTAGGGTGGCTTAAGTGGGCCTTTTGATGGTTAATAGTCTAGCGGAGACATGCATAAAGAAGCACGCTAGGATCTACACTGAATGTCTCTGCAACATTATACGCAGTATCTTCTGAAACTGCGAAAGGGTGTATGTTGCACAAGCTGGACGTGGCTCCAATAAACCTGTGAGGGAGCACCGGTGGAGCGTCACCAGCAGCATGTGCTGCACCTAGCAGGGCAGTGCAAGCTCTGTGGGTGTAAGCAACTCCTAGATAACGCGACGCTTTCTCTACTCTGTTTTGTTACTTTCTACAATTTAGAAGTGGCGTTTTTATTGTTCTATTGAAAGCAAAACCTAAAACTGAGTACAGTGTCCGGATGCTATTATCAGATGGAGACACCGTTTTGCACAGTGAAAGGAGTTCTTTAGAGAGCTGATACGGGCCCTGTGTGTACTCTTGATATGATGGGTGCCACCGTGAGAAACGTCGAGTTCTGAGGTATATCCTTGCCTATTGCATTTGCTAGTTTGTGTAATTTAGCAGAGGTTCGCACCTTAAAATGATGTGGACGCAACCTACCCATAAATAGATCGTCCGGTTTTGATTACCAGATAATCCCTACCGCACAGTGAAGGGCAGCAATGTTTTTAAAAGCTGAATTCCGGTCATCGTGCGGTCTTCGCATACAACGGCTAACACATCGAGGAGCACCCAGTATATACAGGTACAGCTTTCTAATGCATTTATTTCTATTGTAAAGTTCATATGGCGCACTCCTTCAAATAATGTAACGCAAGATGGCCGGATTTGATTACCCGATGGAGGAGCTATATTGCAGAATAAAAGCAGGGGTTTAGAAATCATAGCAGGGCTCTGTGTATTCGTGTACGATGGAGGCCACCGCGAGGAGCATGGAGTGAACATGTATAGCTTTCCCTATTGCAATTGTTTTGTTTGTACATTTTAAAAGGTGTTCATTTCTTGTAATTGAAAATAAAGCGTGACTTCCACAATGACACAATTAAGAACAAGACAAATGCTCACTCAAAACTAACATCTATTTGAAGCAGCGTCTCGTATTCATACAGCTATTATCACTGTGCTCAGGAAAATTGTTTGAGGATGTTTTTCACAGCTATGATGCATATGAATATGGTGCCTTTTCGGTGTATTGTTATCGAGCGCTGGACTTGGCAGTCGCATTTACCACGGTTTTTACAGAAGCATCTTAGCACGTCATCATCGCCACCCGTTCGTCAATAAAAGTTCATTTGAGGGGACATATAACATAAAAAATCCCGTCTAAGGGTTGCTTGCATTTTCTGTTGATATTGACGATTTGTTTTATTCAGGGCAACACTGGGAACTGTTTGCTGCTGTTAGGCAAAGTATTGACGTGAATGGCGGGGTGAATTTTTAGAATTCATAGGGTACATCTGTGGTCTGTTTGATGCGGTTATTCGAGTTCTATTTGAAGGCAACTTTTATTTCATTCGAAGCCCGCAAGGACCTTTAAAAAACAAGGGTATCGGGTACTGTTTTGCGCCGGCCTTGGGCAATATTTTAGAATGTTGAATTTGACTTGCTGTTCTGCTTTGACAACGAGACTGTTCTGCATGTTTTTATATATGTCGACGTTTGATGTTTTAAACAAGCAGTGTTCTCTTAACCTCTTCTAACTCCTAAGCATATGATATAACCGGTACAGCACTTATTCAATTAAAAATTTCTTGCTTGATAGGCAATACATGGTAGCACCAGCTGGCTCGTTCTCCGACTATAAACCTATTAACCAAGATGTCCATCAGGGTTCCCTTCTTGGTTTCTTATCATTTATAATTTATAATATTGACTTACCCAACTTTTTACACCGATACAACTATATTTTATATACTGATTATACCACAATGGCATTATCAGACACATATATAATCTCTATCTGACAAATTAAACACTGCGTTAACGGATCGAACTTAGTGGTGAGGCAGAAATAACTTAAATATTAATTCTACTAAGAGTAATTTATGACCTTTAGCAGCCACGAGAAACTGTAGGTACGTTGCCAGAATTAAAACTTGGCTCTAGTTGGATCGTATCTTGTGACTGCGTCCAATTTCTTGGTATAATTCTTGACACTAACCTTACGTTCACTTCTCAAGTCGATCATATCAGGAAAAAAATGGCTTTTGGCATCCAGGCCTTGCTGAAGGCACGACCATTCTTTCCAACCAAGGCTTTGGTATCACTTTACTTCGGTTTCATTCACACTCATATCAACTCTCGAATCACTCCTTAGGGTAACACATATCACAACCACCTATCATCTATTCAGCATATTCAAAATCAAGCTATCCGTATCATTACTAGCTGCCCTCAGCAATCAAGTGCATCACCTCTACGTGAAAATTAAGTTTTATCTGTCACAGCATTGTTCGACTAAAACTTAGGTTTTTTTTTAAAACTACTGAACAACCAATTATGTTTGGAACTTCTTGACGTAGTTACTTGAGGGAGTCATAACACTACTAGTTTTGCCTTGAATAACAACTTGTTGTTACCTAAGGTAAAAACTAATCAGGGCCAGGAAACATTTCATTTTGCCGCCATTAATCTGCAGAGCCGCCTACCACCTGATATTAGGTCTTCACAATCTATCACAGCTTTTAAAAATCTCGAAAAAGTCTTCTTCTAACCTGATATGTTTCCTACTTTGTTGTTTTTTTTGTTTGACTTTCGCAATTTGTTTGCACAGCAGTTTTTTTTGGCCTTTTGTCAACCGTTAGTTTTTATTGTGTATGATGAGAATTTGCTTTTTGAATGCCGTTTTTGTGTACATAGCTTAATATTTTAGTAAATTCTATAGAAAAACCATGCACTACATGTTTTTGAAGATTTGTTTTCTTCACTGAGGTTTTATTGTACTTATTTTTGCTTCCACTGCGGCTTCTGTAACGTTTTTTGTGTACTTCATCATTGAGGGTGCAGTGCGGTCGATGACTTCGGGACCCATGTCTGTAAACTTCCTGAAGTATAAACTTGCACTTAAACTTCAGAAACCCCAAAACTGACTTTAGTAAATTTTAGCCAGCAAGGAAAGGATCTTGTGTATACACACGGGGTTTTTAGTTATGCGGTTTTACGGTATCGGTTATATGTGAAGTTTAGGTTAGATATAAGTTTTTAGCCTTTATTTATACTTTTAATCCAACATTGTTCGTGTGATCTATCGCCCGCGTTTCCGAAAACAGCTTCTCCCATGTTCATCTTTTCATTCAAATACTGTAAAAAGGAGCATGGCGTATCTGGTTCTAAAGTTCGCCCTCAGGTAGTATGGAGTATATGCTTTTTAAGACAACTTTGTCTCTCAACTCAAGAGACCTCTATCGGTTGGTTATCCGACCTATGTCTTGGCCGTGTTCCCGAAGCCTTGCTGCGGAAGCCCAAATGCCATGTAGGGGCCAAGACGCCAATACAGCCTCAGGGGAAGCCTGATGTTCTACTGTATATCTAGTGTTACGCACAACATCGAAAAGGTAGCAGAAATGCACAAATTTCCGGCGGTGTTTCGCAAAGTTCTGGCAAGCCCAAAGAAACACTTCAAAAAGAAGGCTGCCGTGCACTTTCTTCTCTGTGAAGTCGGGGAACTATATCAGGTAACGGTTTCAAGCGGGGTTCCTATATGGGCCACATCGGCGGATGTCGGAACTACTTGGCACGCGAGCACATGTTGTCACCTAATAGTACCTGGGCCCATTTACCCAAACATGGTGAAGATTGCATGCCTGTCAGTTTTTTGGAAACAAAATCCAACCTCTCTTTGAGCAGATTCCAATTCTCAGTAGGAGAGATAGTGCATTAGGGGAAGAGCTCTTGGAAACGTTATGTACAATTAAAAATGGGTCAAGTGGAGCAATGACACATCTCTGCTTTTGCGTGCCAGTAGGTTTACATTTTTTGGAAACTTCACTAGGAATGTGGCTACCATCTGTGTAGTTCATTCTGTATAGTATAAACAGTAAGCATGCGCCCAGGGATAACACCAGTACAAAACCAGACGATGGCTCAAATGAATGTTAGTTGCTATTGAGCGCTTGTCCCGTCGTTCTTTCTTGTGTTTTTGTTGAATGGGTGCTTTATTTTTGTAGCCCAAGCTACACTACGCTCCCTCGGGCAGTCTTAGCAGGCTCACCAAACCAAACCCCTTTCGCCAGAGCCCGGCACGGTGCAGCCACCGGATAAAGGGGAGAGTGAGGCGGCTGGCGAGAGACAGGCAAGAAGGAAAAGGAAACTTGCGCAGAACCATAACTCGGGACGTGGCGTAGAACGGCAAGGAGGCCGCCGGTGCAGCGCTACGCACGCGACACGTAGGAAGTTCGCAAAGCCAGGTGCGCCGCACAACCGTGTGCGACCGAGGATGGTGAACATCAAGCTGTGGTCTCTCGTGCAGCAGCCAAGCTTATACAATGCAGTCAGGCAAAAAAAGACAGATAGAACTACTACTTTTGCCTACAGCTTCGCTGCCTTTAGGTCTTAGGAAAAGTGTGTGCCCCCTTCATTTTTCAATCATAATGCACCAAATTGACCAACACCTTTGTTCATGCATTCCATGTAATATTATAAAAGTAACCCTAGCTCGAAATTGAGCGCCCGGGACGAACAGATGAAAGAGCAATATTGCTCAGTGAAGCAGTTCTTTAAAACGCCAAGAGCCAAGATCCGTGAAATCTTCTTTTACGACGGCTGCCACAGCATGGATCATCAAATACTTCTAGGTATAGTTGTGCCTTATACATTTCCGCAGTTTGTAATTGTTAAGGAACCACGTCACTTTTAATAGTCTAAACACCAACCCACGTCTTAATAGAGTAACCGGCTCCTAATAAACGATGCTGAAGCCATAATGCACCTCAGATTGAGTGCTTTAGAAAGCTCATAGCGGAGCCCCACATAATAAAATCATACGATGCCTGCCGCAGTGAGGAGCATCTGATACCTTAACGTATAAGTTCGTCTTTCTTTTTTTTTAGTTTGTGCATTCAGCAGGAGCGCATTTCTGCCAATAATTTGAATGCACCCCTAGCCATACTGTGGTCGAATGCTCTTTTCGGAGTGATACGCCAGATTACACAGTGTAAACCGTGCTTTTAAAAGATGATAGTGGGGCTGATAGTGTAGTCCTCATACCCTGGCAGCCACAGCGAAGCCATCCGAATAATTACAGCTGCCAATTTTCTGAATGCATTTCTTTAGTTTCTACAATTTAAAAAGGGCGGGTTCCATCAAATATTTTAAGCGCATTTGTAGCCCTAAATAGAGTTGTCCGCTCATATTATCAGGTGGAGAAGCCATGTAGAAGCCGGGCTCCGGGTATTCGTTTCGTACGAGGGCTGGCACAACGAAGAGGCTCGAGTACTTGCCGGTCCCGCTTTTTCCTTAGCAGTTTTTACAGCGAAGCCCTAAATGTCTAATGTTCCCCTAGTTTTCATTACGGTGAAGCAGATTTACTCGTCACTACCTTGGGTCTCCTCCTCGCCACCGCCGACGGCTCTACGACAACTATTACTCTCATGGCCATCACCGATGCCTCTTTCCCAAGTTGCACTATCGGCTGACAGAGTTGGTAGCGCCTGTATCAAATGATTGCGGAGAACACACCCAAGCTCTAATCGGCGTAAAAATGAACAAAAGCCGCCACCACCGTGGCTGCATCAATTACCCTTTCGTCGAGTACGTGTGATATAAAAAGCGATGGTTGGAACACCGTCGTGCACCCATTACTTTCCTCCAACTTAAAAGGCCTTCCCAGTGTCGTTTTCGCCAGCGTATTTCCAACCTAAGTCTGCGCCCCTTACCGCTTGCGGCTTATGCTTGCACGAGTTGTGCGAAGATAGAAGTGGAAAGGGCGCGCACAGCTGGGTGGCGTACCACTACAGATAATCCCTTTTTGGTTGTTCAACTTTAAAGCGGAAGACGCAAGGCTCAATGCGTCATGTCCGCTGTTCTGCCTAATTAAGCGCTTTCGGTGTGGGTTTGTGTTCTACACAGACAGTGAGATGCCTAGGACGGGGGACTAAAGGGACAGTCAAAAGTTTGTCGGCAAAACAAAGCCAGAGACTTTCCAGATTTAACTGGCTATTTTTCAGTACGAATGTTGTTCGCTTTAAAAAAGAGTGCAAATTGAAAAAGCGTCAGCCCGAAGAGAGCCGCAAATAGGCGCCAAAAATAAAAATTCATGGCAGCCGCCGTTGCGTCTTCTAGATTTAGCTCGTCGAGTAGCTGCCAATCCCTTCCGGAAGAATGCCAACTTGCTGCTTGGAATGTCGACGGGGGGCATTATAACATGTTCAGCCTTAAGAGCTTTGAGAGCGAGATTTTGAACAGTTTCGTTCGCTTGTAAGACCGCGCACACAACCGGTTACCGGCGCGAACGGATTGCAAGACAGGGGGAGGGGAGCAAGGGGCGTTAACGAGAAACTTAAGGCTTTAATTTCTTTCTGAAGACGCCTGTTCCTCTGGTGGGAGGTTGAAACGGGCATGTCATACAGCCCAATGCGACTTCTCTGGTCTCTTCAGTTGGCGAGCTGATTCGGTTGGTGTGATACACAAACATAAAATACCAACAATATGGGAAGAAAGCAGACTACTCTCTTTTTGTCCGGTAGAACAAAACTGGGGCCCATCCAAGTTTAATTCAGGTAATTGAATGTAGTAAGCATGCTCAATCACAACTTACGAACGAAGTTCTTTTTTTCGCGCCCTCCGTGCACTGGCCCAGTTTCAATGGTAATGCTCCATAGAGTAGAAGGACGGTAATTTTTTATTTTGTTTATCTTTCAAGGGGTGCATTCCTTCTAATCTTGGAAACGCAGCCCTGGCCCTAAACAGAATGACCGCCTGATATTATCAGATGAAGAAGCGAAAATTCACTGTGCATTCGGAACTTTAAAAAGCCTGTAGCCCGGCAGGGCAAACTTTTCTTCAATGACATCCTCGACAGCGAGAGGCTTCGGGTACCTAATGGTGTACAATCCTAATACATTTCTTCTTGGGTAACAGTTGATCCATAGTGCTCATCTTCCAAGAATGTGAACATAAGCCGTGCAGGCACTATAAAGAGTTCGGCACTATTATTATTAGAAAAAACCATGTTCCACAGTGGACGCAGGAATCAGTGCTTCAGAGAGGCAGTGTGCGAGCACGGCAGATTTTTTTTATACGACGATTACCACAGCGCAAGCTTGGAGTACTTAAAACATTGTTATTTCTATTTCATATTTTTTTCTTTGTACATTTTAGCAGCATCACATTACTTCCAATAACGTGAACGCAAGCAACACTACCGCTAAATAGAGTGACCGGCTACTATTACAAGATAGAAAAACCCTATTGCACAGTAAAATCACTGATAAAGCCTGTTAAACAGGATCCGTGTATTCTCATGCGCGGCTGATGCATCAAAAAGCTTCGGCTTTTTACTGGTATAGGTTTCTCTAATGCATTTGTTGGTATATTTTAGAAGTGCTTCATTATCTCTGATAATATGAACCAAATCGTAGCCGTAATAGAGTGGCGGAATATATTGTAGCGTGAAGAAGAAGACGAGAGCTATCGGCCCAACCTCTGAAGAAGAAGAAGGCCCAGCTGGGCGGGCTCCCTCATTGCCGACATAGCCAAAATAGTGTGAATAAATAACTTACATCTTCCATGGTTTATTTTCTGTGTTCTGCCACCACGTCACATATTTTGGTAGAGGTTGTGGATATCATCCCTATCCTGGCCTCAGCTTCGCTTCTTCTCAGCTGCTGAACATCGCTGAAAGTTTCTCCGATCTCGTCTGCCCGGACAGCCCCGGTTAGTCATGGACGCACCATTCCCCAGCCTAGTCCTCCGCCTGTGTCTTGCCGCGAGCATACGATGTGACCAGCCAGGATCTAAACTGAATAAGGCCCCGTTCTCCTGCCCGGAACTCTGGTGCGCCTCCGAGGCCTTTGGACGTTGCTTCACTGGTCGGTGGACATTGCTCCTTTGGGAACAGTGCTCACCACGAAGAATCATCCTCATCCGTGGCGCCAGGGACCCCCTGTTTTCTCTCATCGCGCATGGTCACCGCATCTGTACATTTACTAATGCCTCGACCGGGAAGGTCACTTTCGGTGAGAGGATGTTTTGCGGAAAGATGACGAGAGCTATCAGCCCAACCTCTCAAAAAAAGGGCCAGCTCGGCAGGCTTCCTTATGGACAACATCATGTAAATAAAGTAAATACGTCACTCGCATCTTCTGTGGCTTTTTTCCTGTGTCCTGCCGCAGCGTAAAAATATTAGTAGATGGAGAAGCAATAATGCACTTGGGAAGAAGGGGTATAGGAAGCTCACAGCCGGGCTCCAATTATTATTTCCATACGAGCAGGCACCAGAGCAATGAGTATCAGACAATTACAGGTACAGGTTTCCTAAAGCATGCTTATTGCACATTTTAGTAGTGGCGGGTTTGTTCACATATGGTAAATGCCACTCCAGCATTAATTACAGGGGCTAGGTCATGTTAGAACGTGAAAAAGCTGTAAAGCTGATAGGCGGAATATATGTATTTTTAATATACGACGGGTGACACAACGGGGAGCTTCGAGTACTTTGAGGTAGATTCTCAAGTATTAGATTTTGTTTGTACATTTCGGCAGGCGCGTATCCTTTCAGTAATGTGAACGCAAGCCTCACCATAAATGGGGCTCATCTTATCAGACAGAGCAGCCATCTTGCACAGTGAGAGCAGCGCCTCAGAAAGATGATAGCCGGGATTCCTGTTTTTTATACAAGGGCTTCAACAGCGAAGTGATTCGAGTGCTTACAGTGTGGCTTTCTCTAACGCATTTCTTTTGTTGTACATTTTCGAGGTATGCAATTTTTTGAATATTGTAAATGCAACGCTTGTACTAAACACCTTGGCTGGTTCGAATTATCAGACGGTATAGCCATATTTCTGTAAACCTATATGTAAAAAATTCATTTTTGTAACGAAGGTGTTCAATTCCACATATCTACCCCCATTGAAGCCCTTGTGTTTGCGACCTCTATGTTATGTAACGTCGCGGCACTTAGACTTGATGTAACGAACTCGACGAGATTATCAGTCATTGGTTTTGCCCTTTTGCCGAAAAATCGTATGGAGGCATTAACTTAATCAGCGAATACTAGCACCACCAAATTACCAACAGCTATGAAAACGTCTGGAATGGACTAAACACAAACTTTGCCATGGTGATGATGATGATTACGAACGGAAGGGCTAGCACCATCCCGTGGCTAACGCTGCGGTTATTTCTCGTTCTGTTTGTTTAGCGTGACACTGCACCATCAGGCAAGAATAACTGCTGTTCACGTTTTCTCCGCCCGCACAGAGAACTACAGTGCGTTTCCACACGTGATTGCGGTTTCCGTTTTAGACCGAAATTTTCAGGTTCTAGGCCCCACGCTCGGCATGTAACCGCGCGTCTCCCATCTGTCTCCGTTATCGGCTCGTCCGTTATGAGTGCTGCTGATCGAAAACGGTAAGTAGTTCTTTTCAAGAAACGCGCACTATGTTAAAGCCGTTTTGTTTCCGCGGGCGAAACACAAGAATGTTGCCGCCTAGTATAGTATCACGGGTAGCAAAGTCTCAAGACTCGTTGGTGCTCTAAATAGCATTAATTTCAGAAAAAAGGCATTGTTTCAACATATGTTTAGTTCTGGTAACGAATTAGGGCACGGTGAAGTGTCAAAAGGCAAAATTGATACTTGTGTTACGCTTGTAAGTACGTGGGTAAGCGAGCTTGCTTTTTCGGATCACTGTGTAGTACCTGAGCTCGTACGATAGCAGCAGGCGCAAGTAACGCAATTTTTCGCTTTGAAATAAAACCATGAATGGTTAGTTTACCTTTTTTGATGTTTAGCATTTTGGCTTCATTTGTACTTTATTTTTAGAGCCCTAATTCGGAACCTGCCTGTAACAAAAACCTGGATGCAGAGAAAAATTTGGAACTTTTGTGAACTTCGTTATAGCCAGGTTTAACTGTAAGGAATTCTGTAATGCGTTTTTTCTATTTTGTACATTTTGGAAAAGCCGCAATCCTTTTAATGACGGGAACAGAACTCCAGCCATACCTACAGTGCCAGCTTCTATAATGAGATGTACAAGTCAAGTTAAAAGTTGAAGCAGTGCTTTAGAATAATGATAGTCGGGTCTCAGCAAGCAGCATTTCAAATTTACAGGTTTAGCTATCACCTTTGCATTTGTAATGTTTGTACATGTTAGAGGAGTGCGTAACTTTTAATATTGTAGGAGCTTGCCTGCAGTTAAATAGAGTAACCGGCTCGTATTACCAGATGGCGAAGCCAGACTGCACAAATGAGTGCTCTAGACACTGAATAGCTGAGAATAACGTATTGTTCTTATATATACGACTGCCACAGCGAGGTCCTTGGAGTACCTAAATTTATATCAATAAGTGCTCATTTTTTTAGTTGCCACCTTTTAACAGGGAAGCATTTTGCCAGTGATGTGAGCGCAACACTAAACATAAGAAACGCAGCCGGCTCCTCTTATCGGAAAAGAAAAGTTGCACATTGGAAGCAGTGCTTTCGATGGATGATAGGCGAGTTGCATGTATTCTTCTCATACGAAGGCTTTCGCAGCCAGAAACCTTGAGCACTTACACCTAAAGCCTACTCTGATGCATTTCATCACTTTGTACAGTTGGAAGAGGCGCGTTCCTTCCAATATTGAAAACAGAACCCTAGCCCTAAATATAATGGCTCCTAATGTCACTCAGATAAGCCATATAAGTATCGCGTTTAGGCGCACCTGGGCGAGGGTGCATGTGCAGGCAGTCCACTGCGCAGGGTATCTGTTTCCCTCTCTCTGCATTGCACTGTATAAAACTAGCGAACAATAAACCGACATTGATTCTTCACTGGGAGAGAGCTGGCATCGGTTCCTAATAAGCGCGAAACATGGCGTGAAAAGTTGGATGCGAACCCACGCCCACTAATAGGCGCAGAGTTGCTCCCATTCCTTGACGTGATTGGCAATCAATTTGAACGCGGCATATTCCCACCACTAGCTGAGAAGGCGCTACAAATGCGACAGCTAGTGAAAACAGATGCCGCGTTTGAATGCAATGCCAATCACGCCAAGGAATGGGAACAAGTGTGCGCCTGTTTGAGCAACGAGCCAGTGCTTGCAATTTTGGACCCTGAACGAGACACAAAGATAACGTCCGATGCGTAACAGAATGGCATAGGCTCCGCGCTAATGCAGCGTTATGATAACGTGTGAAAGCCATTCGCTTATGCATGGCGCGTGCTGACCGATGCCCAGAAAAAGTAGTCGCGGATCCAGAAAGAGGCGTGGGTGTTGTATTTTGGGGCGAAACATTTCATCACTTCGTATGCGGTCGTACCATCGCACTTAAAACGGACCACTGTCCACTGATTGCTATCACACAAAAAGCTATCAGCGACACGCCACCGTGATTGGAGCGCTTTTTCTTGCGTTTGCTTAAATACCGCTTCGATCTGCAGTTTGTTCGCGTGAAAGAATTGGTTTTGGCCGACCTGCTGTCAAAGGCCTCCGTTGGGCCACCAGAAGACGAGGCGGACGAAGACGTCGAGATTCATGCCGTACAACTGTGCAGGCACTGATCCGCGAGGCCACGCAAGTACGGCTGGCAAGGGAGACGTAAAACGACAGGTACTTGAGAACTGTCCTTGAGTGCCTCCAAAAAAGGCAACCCGTGGTGAATAACTGAAACACTTCGCCGAACAGGTCGTCCCCTCAAGCCGTTCGGCGACGGGCAAGTCACCCGCCTAGGTGGTAAGGACTGGGCAAAAAAGGCCAAGGTGGTCAGCATAGCGCGACCGAGGTCGTACCACGTCGTCACGGAAGAGGGCAATGTTTTTCGGCGTAACCGACAGCACCTGCTCGCAACTACTGAGCCCTTCCGCGTTTCCGCCGAAGACTGGGCCGCTGAGAACTCCGATGCACCGCCAGAACAAGCTCCACCACTGGCCCCGCCTTCGGAGGAGCCGCAAGTTCCCAGAAGGTTGACCCGGGGTAGGACAGCACCCCATCGACTAGGCTACGATGAGACGTTTGTGCAAATTCCGTAGTTACGTTCTCTCTCTGTTTTATTTTTGTTTTTTCCTTCCGAGAAAGGAGGATGTATATTGTACAGGCGCACCCGAGCGACCGCACGTGTGCAGGCAGTCCACTGCTTACGCTATCTGGTTTCCTCTCTATGCATTGCACTGTATAAAAGGAGCGCACAAAAAACCAAAGTTTATTCTTCGCTAGGAGACGGGTAGCATCGGTTCCTGATAAGCACGAAACAGTATATGCACACTGGGAGCAATTCTCTGGAAAGGTGATAGCCGGGCTTTGTGTATTGTTCTCTTAAGACTGCCGCCCTCACAGAAAACATAGATTACTGACAGCATAGCTTTCCCCAATGCACTTGTTTAGTTCGTACCGTTTAGGAGGTGCGCATTCCTTCAAATATTGTAAATGAAACCTCAATCTTGAACAGAGTTTCCGGCTCTTATGTTGTAATGGAGAAGTTATCCGGCACACTTTAATTAGTTCTTTAGAAAGCTAATCGACAGGATCCGTTTCATCTATTTTTTGTACGACAGGATCATCGACTACTGAGAAGTAAAGCTTTGGCTTGTGTGTTGCCCAAAAATTGTACGTGTAAATAGGTGTCTATGTTTCATTTTTGTAAAGGAAACTTTCGACATAACTAGTAACCGGCTCCCAATATCAGATAGAGGAGAGATATGGTACTGTGAATTCAGCGCTTTACAAAGCCAATAGCTGTTTGCCACGTATTCTCCATATAGGTCTGGCGCTGCGAAGATGTTGGAGTACTAAATGTATACCCATCCCTATGTATTTTTTTTATGTTTAATGTTTTGCCCCAGTCGATTTACTTTTATATTGTAAACGACACCCCAAGCATAGAGCAGGCAGTGCGTATTTTAGATGAAGCTCCCATAATTCGAAGGGGAAGCAGTTTTTGAAAAGCTGACGCCTACGATACCTCTATTCTTCTCGTACGACAGTTGCCACAGCGAGGAGCATTGTGTAATTGGTGACGGTTGGATTTAATGGCCGAAGGCCGACTGGGGCAAAGAGCACAAGAACAATGGATATATATGAGAGGTGAAAACGGAAACTCAGATTAGTAACCATGAACAAACGTAAAATCAGAAAACCACCATGAGAATGTTTGGTGTATAAGGCCAGGTAGTGATCATGCGTGGTATGGAACTAGGTTTAAAATTTAACTTCTACTAAGTATTTAGAAATGCGCTTGACAGAAAACATCGGATCGTCAGACTAGAAAAACGGTGGCGGTACTGGGTTGATTGTCGGTATATTTGTGGTAAGTGTTTGCGTTCTGCTGTATCTGGTGCCTTGAAATAAATGAGTGCGTGAACTACCGACGCAGCCCCTCCACACCTGCTACACAGAGTTCCTGAAGACCCCGTGAGCAGATACGAGTATGTCACATGTGTGTGGCCTACCCGTAGCCTAGAAGGGCTAATTGTGTGTATCTGTTGCATGTGTTTGTGTACTATGGTCCCAAGCCTGGTTTTATAACACGCAACGTTTTATCTGTCTGCTCACCTTAGTGTGTCTGCCATTTGCTGTGAAGTTGGTCTCTGATGTGTGGCTTTATGTCTGTGTACGGCACGGTTGCTATGTACACTGTATTCAAGAGGATACCAGAACTGGCCATTTGATCTGTGGTTTTGTTCCCGGCAATTTCAGTGTGTCCTAGAAATCTACACAAAGTTACTTGAAGGTTTGATGCGTATGCCGACATGATATCCTTAAAATCATGATGAGTGGCGAAGTTCTTGGAAGGCTTTCTGCATACGAGTGCTCGTACAAAGCTAACAGAGTCCGCTTACACGATGAATTTTAAAATTTGAAGTTGGAATATGTGATTTAGGACAAATAACATGCCGTAGGCTTATACTATTACAAAGGTTCATTTTCTTACTGATCTGAAATGTTTCGCCCGTTCGCAGCACAGACCAAAGCCGCTGCAGTCTTGGACGCGTCGGTATAAAACAATGCAGGACGGTACTTATCTACGAAAAACAACAAATGCGGCAAAATCGCATTTCTGGGTGGCATGTATATGATAAATTGCATCATATAGAGGTCACACGGCATGGTGCCGAGGTGCCATGGTGGAATGTCATCCATGGTGGGCGCCTTGTGGACGACTCGAAAGGAGACTGCTGGCTCAGAAGCTTATTTCCGCACTTTGAGAGGAAATGGCATCGACATTGATGGACGATTTAAAAGAGTTGCTCTGACGATGTATCACTAGTCTTCGGAGTACCGAGATAATTTTTCAGACATGATTTTGGAGGCATACAAACTTCGATGTACACCCTATAGTGAGGTAAGGACCATTTATTGCCTTCTACACAAAGACGTTCGGCAGGGCTAGTGCGAAAAGTTCCGAATCGAAGGCGTTGCCCCAAATGTAGCAGCGGGTCGAACATTTTTATTGCCGTTTTTGTTCCACACGCATACACAACATGGCCGTAGTTCAAGCGCGATCCCGCTAGGGACTATAAACACGCAGAAGCCATTAGGAGCATTATCACGGTCCGGTTGGATGGCGCGCCTACTGGCGAACACAACGCACGCACGTTTTTCTGGATTCAGTTTGACATCACTGTTGTCTGCCCAGTCGGCATGTTCTTTCACACCAAGCTGGAACTGACGTTCACAGATGAACATAATACAATATTTAGGATATCTGCACGTCCTCTACATACATAAAGTAAGAAATGGTATGGGACTATGCCTTAGCAAAAGAGGTATTTTTACAAAAACCGAGTGCAGCTTCGAAATCTGTGTGGCCGCACGACCTTTTTTTGCACACGAATCCTTAACAGTTCATCACCAACTCATACGCGAAAGTTGGAGGCTCACTAAGAGGATTCAACTTAAATTGAGAACGACTCAGCAGGCAATTATGCGGAAGTTGATAGGTGTAACATTAGGGGCAAGAAGAGAGCGGAGTTGGTCAGGGAACAAACGCCTGTTAAGAACATATTAGTAGAAATTAGGAAGAAATAGACCCCCGCACGGAGCACCTTGAGCAATCTTGGTGACGGTACTGGTGATACCGCGGACCCCGAGCCCCCAAACATAAGCTGGATCCAACCGTGGCGATGTGTTTATAGGTGGAGGGTTAGAAACCACGAACGGTGGCCGTCGGAGCCTTGGTCAAGCTCCGGCCGATGGGCTCCCTGCCTGTCTACCAGGCAGGGAGCTCCGGGACCTCTTTGACTACCAGGGTATGGTCAAAGGGGAAAGTACCCCCGTCTCCCTGCTTTTATACTATGATATAAGGTTTCCAAATTTTCTAAATCCAAAGATCGGCCCCCTAAAAGGGGCCGCACCGAAGTATCCTTTCCTCCATTACCAACGAAGAGTTTCCCAAAGCCGGACAACTATGCTAGGTTTTTGGTAATTGAATCTGTTGATGCGTCAAACCCCCTTGCAATAAAGTCTGTCTTCCTGTTCTCCAAATTTCTTGAGGGCATTGTTGGTCAGTCCTACAAAGCCAAAAAACTCAGAACAGGAGAAGTTCTTGTAGAAGTGAATAACAAGCAACAAGCTAAAAATCTCTTGACTCAAACTCGCATCGCCAATCTCGACATCAGGGTCACACCCTACCGCAGCTTTAATAGCTCCCAGGGTGTGATCTCTGAGTCAGATCTGATGAATGAAACTGACACCGATCTGTTGGATGGCCTTAAGGACCAAGGTGTGACAGCAGTGAGGGGTATCATGATTCGTCGACATAACAAGGAAATCCTAACAAAACATGTAATATTGACTTTCGACCATTCCACAGTTCCTGAATCAGTAAATGAAGGTTTCATTCATTGCCCCGTCAGGCAATACATCCCCAACCCCCGCCGGTGTATTAAATGCCAGCGGTTTGGGCATGGCACTACCGCCTGCCGTGGTTGACGAACATGCGCCAAGTGTGCACAACACGATCATCCATCTGACAACTGCCCATCGCAAACCCTCGTCTGTGCTAACTGCCAGGGACCCCACGGGGCCTACTCTAGAACATGCGAGAAATTCAAACAGGAGAAGGAGATCATCAAGGTGAAAGTCACTGAGAACCTTACCTTCCCAGAGGCGCGAAAGAGGTTCGCTTCTTTCCCCCTGGGGAGGTACGCCGACGCAGCTCGCCGGGGGGCGGAGCGGCGTCTCGTTTCCACAGGGACCCAGTTCAGCGACTTCGACCTGGTCCCTCCCTCAACCCTCTCCCCCCCCCCCCCTGGATTCCCTCTGGCAGCCCAGCCCGGCATCACGCCGCTTGCTGAGGCAGCAGCGGTTGTGGTGGCAACCTCTTCCATCGGGACTGGTGCCGCTCCCGACTCTGTCTCCCCATCCTCTAGTGCGTTGGAGGGTAACGAGGTGATGGACACCACGGGCCCCACACCGGTTCCCACCGCACCGCCCGTGCCACCTCTGGCACCCCGGACGCTGTCGGCGGTGGCGGTTCAAACGAAGGGCTCCCGAGGGGGGCCAAGTCGGGGGGCCCGGTCCGTCGGGCACCCCTCGGACATCCGACGACGAGATGGATGTCGGGCCGTTCCTGCCTGCAACGCAGCGCAAGGTACGCGTCCCGACGCCAAAGCCTCGCGACAAGCCAAAAAAGCCGAGAGTCACAGCACCGAAAGACGACACTTAAACAAACACACACACTCCAGTAGCTCTCACACTAAATAATGGGAAGAGAAAATATAATTCAATTGAACTGTAGAGGCCTTCTTAAATATCTTGACGATGTATACGAACTACTGCATGCTAATCAGCCAAGTGTAATGTGTGTTCAGGAAACACTTTTGAATTCCAAGCAGACAAATGTCTGGAATAGTTACATGGTCTTCAGAAAGGACAGGGATGGCTGCACACACTCTTCTGGCGGTGAGGCCATAATTGCCCGGAAAGCCTTAGCCTGCCACCCTGTCACTCTGAACACTGTCTTCGAGGCTGTAGCAATCCGTACGATAATATTTATTAGGTTGATAACGGTATGCTCTATTTACATTTCTCCTGATTTTGCACTTCTGAACTCTGATTTCGAGGCACTGGTTGACCAGCTGCCCGAACCATACATACTAACAGGCGACCTTAATGCGCACAACTCTCTTTGGGGCTCCTCCAGAACGGATGCCCGAGGTCGCCTGATAGAGAAGTTTCTTACATCCTCTGGAACATGCCTTTTCAACAAAAAACAGCCTACATAGCATAACTTAGGACACAATACACACTCGCATCTTGACTTGGCGATTGGTTCCGCAGTTCTCTTTCCATGTCTTGAGTGGGGTGTGGGCACAGACCCATAGGGTAGTGACCATTTCCCCACTTCCCCAACGTACATAGGTAAAGGCCCATGCAGTCCATCTTCCCATAACAGGTTTAATGAATCAAAAGCAAACTGGAGCAGATTCACAAAAACATCTAAACTACACCCCACAACCATAAAATACCTACACGTGGAGGAAGCAGCCCAACTCGTCACGGCACACATACTCGACGCCGCCGAAAAGTCTATCTATGCCCCAGGCCTCCAGTGCGTCCCGCAACCGAAGGAGGCCCTGGTGGAACGAGGACTGTAGGCGGGCGCGAGAGGCCTAGAACAAGTCGTGGAGTGTCTTTCGCAGGTACCCCACGTCGGCTAACTTAATTTCTTTTAAAAGAGCAAAGGCCTTGGGAAAGCGCGTGCGCCGTGAGGCAAAACGGGATAGTTGGCGGTCCTTCATAACATCCGTAAATTCATACACAGACACACGCAAGGTATGGACACGAATACGTAAACTTAAAGGACAACATACACATAGCCTGCCTTTGGTCAGCACGACTGGGGACACACTAGATGATAAGGCTAACACACTTGCACAACACATTCAACACGTGTCAAGCTCTGCACACTAGACATAACACTTTCCTGAAACATAAAGCCTCTTGTGAAAAGAAGTCCCTGCGCCACAACAACAAATCACAGACTTGTTACAACTCCCTGTTTTCACTACATGACCTGAGGGCTGCTCTAAGCACGTGTAAACCCTCAGCTCCAGGCCCAGACAACATTACATATACAATGATACAACACTTACACGCAGACACTCTTGTAACACTCCCTCACCTTTACAACAAGATATTTCTTTCGGGGCACATTCCAAAGTCTTGGAGGGAGGCAATTTTTGAAAGAAGGGAAGGACCCTTCCTCTCCTGCTAGCTATCGACCCGTTGCCCTGACCAGCTGCCTGTGCAAGCTTCTCGAGAAGATGATAAATCGCAGGCTCGTGTACTTCCTTGAGTACAACGGTCTTCTCGAGAGCTGCCAGGCAGGCTTCAGGGCTGGGCGATCAACGAACAATCAACTCGTAGCTCTTGAAACATATATAAAGGATGCCTTTGTGCATAAACAATTTTGTCTGACGGTGTTTTTCGACATAGAGAAAGCCTAAGACACCACGGTACGGTATCCTCAGTGACCTAAAGTCAATTGGTGTTGCGGGACAAATGTTGAACATCCTTTGTAGTTATATGTCGGAGAGAACCTTCTGCGTTAGAGTTGGTCGTGCACTGTCATATGTTCACGTGCAAGAAAATGGTGTGCCGCAAGGTGGAGTATTGAGCTGCACACTCTTCATAGTAAAAATGAACTCTCTTGGAAAGCCACTGCCACCTACAATCTCTTATTCCATGTATGTAGATGACGTGCAGATATCCTTTAAATCGTGTAACCTGTCCATCTGCGAACGTGAAGCCCAGCTCGGCGTCAAGAAACTTGCCGGCTGGGCTGACAAGAATGGCTTTAATCGTAATCCCGCGAAGAGCTCTTGTGTGCTATTCTCCAGGAGGCGTGGGGTCCACCCGGACGCAGACATCCTCTTGCGAATGTGCCAATTCCTGTGAACAAGGAGCACAAGTTTTTACGCATTTTCATTCATTCCTCATATAAAACAGCTCAAATGCAAATGCCTAAAAACAATGAATATTCTTAAGGTTCTCTCACATCAATCTTATGGGGCCGAGAAACAACTCCTGCTGCGCCTGTACACAGCGTTGGTGGGGTCTCGGCTCGACTACGGCAGTGTCGTGTATGGGTCGGCTACAAAGACCGCACTCAAAATGCTCGACCCTGTGCTGCATCTTGGCCTTCGCCTCTGAAGCGGCGCTTTCCGCATAGCCCTGTCGAAAGCCTTTATGTCGGGTGCGACAAGTGGTGTCTAGGGCATCAGCGGGAGTATGTTGACCTGCTATATGCGTCTAAGATTGTGTCCCTTAACAACCATCCTTTTAATTCCATCATGAACATAGATCAAACTTGCAACTCTTTTTAAACAGGCCATCCATTTCCTTACCTTTCTCTCTCGGAGTTAGGGAGGAGGCTTCTGCACTCACGGTCCCTCTTTGAGACACGCACAAGACACCCATCCATAATTTAATTCCACCATGGCATCTACATCCTATATCATGCGACCGATCATTCACATTAGTAGAAAAAAATAGGGTACCCAGGAGTGCAATTCTGCAGCACTTCCTGTTCCTGCAGGACAAGTACAGGTGCGCAGAATTCTATAGCGACGCGTCGAAAACTGGTTTTACTGTATCTTGTGCAGCGCACGGACCAAATTTTACCGTTACTAAAACAATGAATTCTCATAGCAGTATTTACACGGCAGAAGCCTATGGCATTTTACTCGTTTCAAACCACATCCTCGAACATAAAATTCCAAAGTCCATCGTCTACACAGATTCCCTAAGCGTTGTACAGGCTCTGTCATCAGGAAAGACATCTGAAAACTATGTGATCAATGCTATTTTCAAGGTACTAATGACTGCATATGCCTCAAATCTTTAAATAACTATATGCTAGGTACCAGGTCACTGTGGGATCCCTGGCAATGAGACTGCTGATCAAATGGCTGGTGGTGCTGCTCTCATGACTACAGTTGACATAACAACAGTACCTTACACCGACCTAAACACACACATCAGACGACAGCTTCGTAACACATGGCAATTACGCTGGAGTCAACAAACAGACAACAAACTACACGTAATAAAACCACAACTAGGACGCTACACAACTGACTCACCCAACAGATACACTGAAGTCGCCCTGGCTAGGCTGCGGATAGGCCACACACATGTTACGCACTCCCACCTGCTCACTGGATCCTCGGGACCCACGTGTAGCAGGTGTGGAAAGGGCCTATCCGTAGTCCACATACTAATCACATGCAAGGCACTTGACTCAACACTACACAAACATTTCCCTGAATAATACAGACGACACATTCCTTTGCACTCATCATACTTTTTAGCCGACGAACCAATGTTTTCTAGTCAACGTGTTTTTAGCTGAGGTAAACTTCCTGCAGCTTTTGTCATATCATGTGTAATCACCCTGGCCCTATACACCAGCCATCTCCATTGTCTTTTGTTTTGCATCACCGTTACTTTTAGTTACATGTTTTAGTACACAAGGTCTGATGAAAACTCAATAACTTCTTCTTTGGCGCTCTTTGCCCATAGTGGGCCTTGTGCCAATAAAGCCCAACCATCATC
Organism: Haemaphysalis longicornis; assembly: GCF_048455015.1. NCBI lineage: Eukaryota > Metazoa > Arthropoda > Arachnida > Ixodida > Ixodidae > Haemaphysalis > Haemaphysalis longicornis. Next base: position 35,734,882 of record NW_027526214.1, on the reverse strand, counting down.
ATCATCATCAGGAAGAAATAGACGTGGGCAGCAATTTAATGCAAAAGCAAGATAACCATTTGCTATTAAGGTTAACAAAGTTGATTCCTTCAGAAGGCAAGTGTTGCAGGGGGGAATAATGTCAGATGGGCAGATGATATCAAGAAGTTTGCGTGGCTAAATTGGTCGCAGTTAGCACAGGACCAGGGTAATTGGAGAACAATGAGAGAGGCCTTTCCCCATCAGTATGCGTAGATAGGCTGGTGATGATGATGACACGAAATGTTCTTTCAGACATGTAACAAGCCAAAGTATCTACATTACGCCAAAAACACCGAAAGACTTTAGGTCACTGAGGATCCCGGTACATCAAGCGGGGTCATAGGCCTGCTCAAGGTCAAAAAACACCATCGCGCAAAACTGGTTATGAATGAAAGCGTTCTGGATGTATTTTTTAAGGGTGACAAGTCGGTCGTTCTTCGATCGTCCCGCCCTGAAGCCTGCCTGGTAGCTCTTAAGAAAACCGTTGTACTCAAGAAAGTACACGTGAATTGTTTAACATCCTCTCGAGGAGCTTGCACAGGCAGCTTGTTAGGGCGATGGATCAATAACTGGCAGGAGAGGTTGTGTTCTTCTTCTGCTTCAGGAAAGCTACTACAATAGGCTGAGTCCACGGTTTTGGATTGTGCCCCGAAAGCTGAATTTTGTTTTAGAGGTGGAGGTGTGTTTCATGTGTGTCTGCATGTAGATGTTCTACAAATTGTGTATGCAATGTTATCTGCGTCTGGAGCTGAAGGCGTACAAGTGCCGAGAGCCATTTTCTGCTCCTCAACTGAAAAAGGCGGAGTTAAGTGAGGTTTCAGAGTGATTATTATCATGTAAGGACTGCTTTTCACAGGATGCTTTGTGTGGTATGTAAGTGTTAGTGTAGCGTGCTGAACTGAACACGTGCTGGAAGTGCTGTGCGAGTGCGTCAGCCTGGTCGTCCAGTGTGTTCCCTGTTGCTCTTAACAGGGCCAGGGTGTGTTTATAATGTCTTTTGAGTGTCCGTATTCTTGTGCAGGCCTTGTATGCAATATTGTATGTGTTATTATATGCCACAAAGGAACGCAAACTGTCTAGTTTTGCACCATGGCTCACATGTTTTCCAAACGCCTTTGCCCTTTTCAACAAAAGGAGGTTTCCGGAAGTGGGGTACCGAAGGAAGGAACCCCACGCCTTGTTACGAGCATCTCGTGCCCGTCTAGACTCCTCATTCTGCCACTGCCTTCTCTTGGTGCGCAGGGAACAGAGGCGTGGGGAATGGACCTTTCGGTGGCTTCAAAGTTGTCCAGTGGTGGTCGTGGGGTTGCCTGAGATATCCACCGCCTTGTTGTGGACCACTTGTACACGCCTACAGTGAACATTCTACCAGGGCCCCCGATGGGTGCACTAGGCAACACGCGCGTGGGGAATGGACTTTTAGCTGGCGTAGAAGTTATGCGCCGTGAGTCATTGGGTTGCCTGTTCACCGTGTAGGTGTCTTATGAAGGTGTTGTGTAGTTTGGACGTCTCTGCGAATGCATTCCAGTTTGTTCTCGCCTCATTGAACCTGTTCTGGGAAGAAGGGCTGCTGAGCCGTGACTTATATATGATAGTGTGGAGGGGAGGTAGCCACTACAATATGGTTCTGTTCACACACCCCACTCAATGACATGCAAAGAGAGCTGAAGATCCAATAGCCAAGTCAAGGTGTGAATAAATAGTGACTTATAATATAGTATGTAGGCTGTTTCTGGCTGAAAAGACATTGTCCATACGATGTTAAGACTTTTATCAATGAGGCAGCTTCGGGCTCCATGCGAGCAGATCCCCCATGAAACCTATGTGCATTCAGGTCGACTATGTTAATGGAAGATTCGGGTAACGGATTTACCACACCCTCGATATCTGAGCTCGACAGCTGCAAGTCAGGAGGGATGGAAAGAGAATATAATTCTATAAGCCCATTAGAGATTATGGTTGCAATGGCCACAGCCGCTTGGGTGGTCTCTAGTTTTTTACAATGAGGCACGCCAAGGATTTTCGGGCAATGATGGCCACATCGCATGACGATGAGCCACCTTCCTCATTGTCCCTCCTAAATACCATGAAAGTATTCAAGAAATTTGTCTGCGTGGAATATAAATGGGTTTTTTAGAGGCACATCACACTTGGCTGATTGGGATGCAATATTTCTTAAACATCAAAAAGAATTTTAGGAAGGCCTCTACAGTTTTATTGCATGATGTGTTCTTTTCCAATTAGGCTACAGCGAATTCAACATGTGCTTGTTTACGGGTCGATTTTCGAGGCTTGAACTCCAGGGGAGATTTTTTTTTCAACTTCTTTACTGACATTGTCGCCACTGCCGTTTCTTCCACCGTGATGTAAGCCGGTAACGCTCGACGTGAATGTCGTCATCCGAAGTCATGGGGGTGCCCTGCCGACCGGACCCGCGCCCTTGGCACCCATTCCCGTGCCATTATTGTTAGCCGCCACCGCCGAACGCGGCACGAGCGCCCCTGGTGACACAGGTGGTGGGGTGGCGGTGGGAACTGCTGCAGGAGCCTCCATCTTCATCTCCTCCGTGCCCTCGCGTTTTTTTTGGGCCGGTTAACAGAAGGCAGTAGATGCAGCGGCATCTGCAAGTGGCGTGGTTACCACCACAGTGCCTGGCCTCAGGAAGCGGTGTGTGGGTGTAAAGGGCGCGTGAGAAAACGTTAAAAAGAGGGGGGGGGGGGTCGCGGCGGGACCACTAGTCTCCGTTGATAGCATCTGGATGACTTGAACGGTGTTACGTCAATTCATCAAGTGGGCCGGACACACAGAAAAAAACGCCTAATTGTCCAGGACGATATTCACAGCACACGTCAAGTACCGGTGAACAGTAAAAGAAACAATAAAAGAAGTGGTATCACGGTTGTAGTTTACGTACAATTTTAAGTATTGTGTCTCCTCACGTTCCGGATGTTGTCTTCCAATTTTATGTGTGGGTCGAGGCGACCGTCGTGTCTCGTAGTGCTTCCACGAAGTGGGCCCACACGTCGCCGCCAATAGCCAGGGGAGCTTAGCAACAGTTGTAAAGTGAAAGTGGCGTCGCAGTACAGCCTGAGCGTCGCCGCCTGTAGACGAGCTGGTTCTCGTACCTGGAGCCGGCGACTGCGTGTGGCCGCGGGATCTCCCTCCCGGATCATAGCCTGGAAATCCTTTTAGAGTGCCTGAGGCATCATCAGGCCCCGCTGACGCTGGGGCCCGTTCCAGGAGCGTAGCTCGGAATCTTCGTCTTCGTCCTTATCTCCTCACTTGCCTCTTTTTTCTTCTGCTCGTCTCTATGTTCATTTCAATGTTGGTGCCTTTCATACGCTTCTGTTTGCACATAATGATTTGGGGGTTTGGGCAAACACCCATTTGGGGGTTGCTCATGACAAATGGTCGAATGTCAAGATAATGTGTATGAAAGGCCTTTCCTCATAATCTCATGTAATGGTTGTCTGCCTGACTTCCGTGACACCCTGATTTGTCAAGCCTTCTAGAAGATCGGCTTCCATCTCGGTTGCTGTATCTGGCTCCGAGATTCCTTTCTGCGTGCGGTTGAGACTTTGGTGGGGCGTGACCATGTTGAATAAATCGGCCATTCTAGTCTGGTTCAGGAGTTTTGTGGCTGCTCCAGGGTCATGACTTGCACCAGCAGTTTACCAGTGCTTTGCTTTTTGGCTTTGTAGAGCTCTCAGATTGTTCCTTCTGTAAAATCATAGTTACCACGTTTCGGGGTATAAATGCTGAAATGCTGGAAGTGCTGGGTACGACACAACAGCGCGGCCCCTTTCTGGGACCAATGAGGAGTACCATTTTTTTATCCTTGAGGGTTTTGAAAAATGCAGGGTACGGAGGAAATGTCTTCCCAAACATTACCCTAAAGAGTTGGGATGTCCCGGAGCTCCCTCGCAGCTAGCCCTTCCTCTAGAGCTTCGCCATGGCTCCAGCGGCCATGGTTTGTGGTTTCTGCCCTTCGACTTAAAACGCCTCCATATGATAGGTAACTACTTATCTATGGGGCTCCAGGTTCGTGCAGTCGCCATTGTTGTCACCATGATTGCTCAAGGTGCCCCATCCGGGGAAGCATCGTGTACTTGCAGATATAGCTGTTCTAGAGATTGATTTATTTTGAAGATTTTAGAAAGTGCAGATTCCTTTTGAAAATTCTATTGTCAGTAGGAGAAGGCATATTGTTCCAAAAATCAGTGCTTTAAAGAGCTGATAGCCGAAATCCGTGTAGGCTCTTCAAGTGACGGCTGCTACAGCTAAGCGCATCAGGTACTTACAGGTATAGCTTTGCTTAATGCTTTTCTTTATTTTGTACATCAAGGAGCACCAGACACATAAAGATATAACTTTCCTCAATGCATTTTAAGTGCGAATGCACTTCTTAAGCGAGCCTGAATTGTCCGCCGCCGTCGTCCGCATAGCAACAGCTGCGGGTCCGCGCGCTCCTCGTCTTCCCTAGCAACGGGGGGAGATGGGCGCGCGCTACTCTCCTCCTCCTCTCTCCGCTCAGTGACTGCGGGCGTTGGGCGCCTCCTCTCCACTTCGGACGGGAGAGCTCTCGCTCTCGTAGCGGGCGCTCCGCATTCCGACGCGTGAGGGCGCTCGTGTAGCCCTCGCCGTAACGGCGGGCGCTACTCTCCTCCTCCTCTCTCCGCTCAGTGACTGCGGGTGTTGGGCGCCTCCTCTCCACTTCGGGCGGGAGAGCTCTCGCTCGCGTAGAGGGCGCTCCGCATTCCGACGCGTGAGGGCGCTCGTGTAGCGGCCGCGTGGCGCGGGAGGGTATTAGTCGAGCGCGCGCCGTCGTCGAGAGCGATCGCTGGTCCTGCATCTCGATAACAATGATGGCGGACCGGGCAACGGTACCAGCAATAACGAGTGAAATATCTTTCTTTGTAGTTGTGTGCGTGTGTGTAATCTCTCGACTACTCATTAAGATCACGATATCCACCGTAATCGCGGAATCAACAACCGTGCATTCGCACTTACACACTCTCCCCCTCGGGGAAGTGCGAGGGAATTTTTTTTTTATTGTGTGCATTTTAACAGGCCCGCCTTCATTCCAACACTAGCCAACAATAAAGTGACCGGAATCTCTTACAAGGTGGAGAGGCTACGTTTTATAGTCTAAGCAGTTCTGTAGAAGGATCATAGCGTTGCTGCGTGTATTCGTTTTACATGACGGCTTATGCATTGCTATTTCATTAATTATATTTGTACATTTTAGGAGGGGCATTCCTTTCAATTATCTGACCATAACACTAGCAGCAAATAGAGCGACTTGTTCCTCCTATTCCATGGAGGAGCCATGTCGCAAATAGAGCGACCGGTTCCTCCTATTCGATGAAGGAGCCATGTCGCACAGTCAAAGCAGGGTTTTCCAGCAATAATTGCTGGGGTTGGTGTATTCTTCTGATACCATGCCTTCATTGCCAGGATCATCGAGTATTTAGAGTTGGCGCTTTGCCTAACGCAGTTCTTAAGTTCGTGCACTTTACAATGTTGGCGTTCCTTCTTAGTATATAAGGATAACCCAAGCCCTAAATAAATTCCGCGGCACAAGTATAAGTAGAGACACCGTATTTCCCTATAGAAGCAGTGCTTAATAAATGTGTTAGCCGCGCAGCGTATGTATTAATTTGACGGCTGCCTCAGCGAGTACCATCGGATGCAAAAGTATAGCTTTCCCTGATGCATTCTTGAGTTCGTGTATTTTAGAAGACGCACGTTCATCCTAATATTATAATCACACGCCTAGCCTTTCATAGAGCGGCCGATTTCTCCTTGTGTATCAGAGGGCGATTGCATAATTAACAGTGAAACAAGTTCTTTTGTTAGCTGATTTTGCGGCGCTATAGAGATTTTTCATACGACAGCTGACGCGGCGAGTAGAATCGACATGTTACATTTGTAGCTTTCCAAAAGGCATCTCTTTAATTTTGTTCATTTTATTACTTACGCATTCTTTCTAATGATGTTGATTATTTGATTGTATGGTTTAACGCGCCGATGCAACGCAGGCGATCAGGCCCGCCGTAGTGGAGGGCTACGGAATAATTTGCACCACCTGGGGATCTTTAACGTGTGCGGAAATCTTGTACACACGGGAGTTTTGCCTCTGCCGCCATCAGAAAAGCGGCCACCGCGGCAGGGAATCAAATCCGCGACCTCGTGCTCAGCACTACAACGCCTTAGCCACTCAGACACCGCGGTGGTTCTTTCTAATGATGTGAACGCAATGCTAGGAATAAATAAAGTATCATAATCCTACTATCAGATGTAGGAGCCAATATACCCAGTAGAAGCCACACTTTCAAAAGCTGATAGTCGTGCTCCTTGTAGTCTCATAATAGAGCTCCCCCAGGCAAGTAAATAGATTGGTTACAGGTACAGCTTTCCGTGTTGCATTTCTTTAGTTCGTGCATTTTAGAAAGGCAATTCGTCCAATGCGAATAGCGCAAACCCTGCATAAATAGGGTGGTGGATCCTATTATCAGATGGAGAAGCCATAATTCACAGTAAAATCAGCTCTTTCAAATGGCGACAACCGGGCAATATCAATTCTCATATTACAGCTGCTAAAGAAGGGAAAGTCAAATACATTTAGCTATAGCTTTTCATACTGCATTTTTGGTTTATGCATTTAAGAAAGGTGGGTTCCTCCTATTTTTGTAAACGCGACCCCATACTTCAATAGAGTGGCCGTCTCACAGTGTAGGATAGAGAAGCCATAATGCACAGTGTAAGCAGCGCGTTTCAAAGTCGGTTGCTGGAACCACTAATTCTTCTTATATGACATCTGCCACAGCGAGGAGCTTTGGGTACCTATAAGTGTATCTTCCCTATTGAATTTCATCACTTTGTATAATAAGCAATGGTGCGTACATTTTATTTATATTGTTTTATTGCAAAGGCAAGCATATTTGCAGCTATTTATAGGTCGGAATAGGCTGGGAAGAGCTGGATTAAGCAGCAGCGCGAATGGTTGGTTGGTTGGTTAGTTGGATTCTTAAGTCATGGCCCCTAACCACGCGGGGATTGGCCAAGAAGTTGTCTCTAATGAATAGGCTGTGACCCGGTTTAGGAACACCTCCGGCGCCGCGCACATGCTTTAATTCCACCGTGTGCTGCCCCACTCCCCCGTGTCTTACGCGTGCCGAAGAGGCTGCGTTTAGCATGATCCGGGTGGGAGTGGCCTTACCTCCCGCTGTGACCCGCCAATGGCCTCACTTCAGATTGTTTTCTAGACCCCGGTAGCCCAGTTTTCTACCGCAGCGGTGCAATAATCGACTTACAACACTTGCTGTCACCTGGCCTCGCTTTACGTCCTTCGAGACTGCGTCATCTTTCGGCGATGGTCCTCGACGTAGACGATGCATACGCATACAAGTCATGAATATATGGGGCCATCATCGTTCCCTCCTTGACTTTATACGAGGGACCAGCATTTTTATGTTAATCTAACAAACTTTCCTCATCATAAACTCATTCACTATATCTAAGGCCTGTGGCAAAAAAACGCTCAAAATAAACGCTTGAAAAGTCCGGGGCCAGCGTCGTTGTTGTCGTGGTCTTCCATCAGCAGCGCAGGGCCCACCGCATGTTTGGCTCAAATAGGGATTGCCCCGCCACACGACCACCGGCGGAAGAAGACCTCGCTGCTGCCTAATGATAACCGGATGGTGAGGTCTGATATGGCTTTAGGTGGGCGACATGGAATATACTGGTAGCCGGGACAGTAGAGGACGAGGCCCCAGTATAGACGTTAGGAACAAACTCATATGCACATCATTGTCGCGACGCAACACTTTGTGTGGCGCAGAATAGGGTTGGAGAAGTTGTTTGACAGGTCAACACGACGTGCAGGAGACCAGAGCAAGACGAAGGGGCCTGAAGTAAAGGAGACCGTGCAGCGACGTTCATCGTACAGTGTCTTTTGTGAGACTTGTGTATGTAGACAGCATGTTGGCATGTAGACAGCGTACATACATACATACATACATACATACATACATACATACATACATACATACATACATACATACATACATACATACATACATACATACATACATACATACATACATACATACATACATACATACATACATACATACGTATGTAGACAGCATCATGGTCAGCGTCAGGAACAGGCGTTCGGTGAGGCCATTAGTTTGTGGGTGTTAGGCCGTGAGAATCTTGTGTCTCGTCAACCAAGAGCGTAGGATGATGTCGATAGCTTCGGACAAGAAGTTTTTTCCATGGTCAGTTGAAAGCTTGCGGGGGGGTGCGCCATGGTGCCGAAGGGCGTCGTAGAGAAGAAACTCAGTGACGTCAGTCGCGCAGCTGGTTTTAAGAGCGCTGGTAATGGCGTACCGCGTCGTGTATTCTGTAGCAGCGGCGACCCAGCAGTTTCCCGCAGACGACCATGAAAACAAAGTAAATCGAGGCCCACCCGGAAGAATGCTCATTGGAAATGTTGATAGGTTGAAGTGCTCCAGAAGTAGGTGTAGAAGGCTTTTCCCTACGCTAGCAGCTGTCACACGAGGCAACATAGCGGCTTACTAATAGGTGAACGCCAGGTTAGAAAAACCTATGCCGCACTTCATCATAAGTTTGGGTTACCACTAGCTTTCCTCCGGTGGTACGACGTGTAGCTGGCACAGGACGGTCGAACGCAGGTGGCAGGGCACAACGAGGAGGTCCGGACCATCAGATCGGAAGTTATGGCAGTAGAAGACGCCACTTCGTAGGGTGAAATTGCGCGTGCAACGGTCGGGTGACGAATAGGTCAAGCGGTGATGAGGGAACGGAGTGACGGGTAAAGGCGCTGATCGTCACCGATGTGACTTAAGTGAGATATTCCGAACACGCCAGAGACATCAGCAATTGGGGTGATCTCAGTGAGATCAAGAGACTGACGTGAGAGGCTGTCAGCGTCTTTATGCAAGCGACCGGATTTATAGGCGACACAAAGCGTATATTTCTGAAGACTGAAGGCCCAGTGACCAAGCATTCCGGTTGGGTCTTTCAAGTTGGTAAGCCTACAATGCGCATGGTTATATGTGATGACTGCAAGATGTCTGTCCTACAAGTAGGGGCGCAATTTTGCGAGGGCTTTGAGAAGACCAAGGCACTCGGTCGCTGTACTTGAATAATGGCGTTCTGACTTCGACAGCAAGCGGCTGGAGTGCGCAACAGCGCGGTGACTGACCAGCTTGCGATTGGGCCAATACGGCGCCGATTTTGTGGCCGCCTGCATTTGTGCGGAATCAAATGAGAACGGAAGCGTCGAAGTGACCCAAAATTGGTGATGAAGTTAAAAGGGAAGTCAGAGTACTGAATGCTTGGGCTTGATAGGGACCCCACGTAAAGGTGGCACCGTTCTTTAAAAGGTCCGTCAGAAGACGAGGTGCGTGGGCAAAATTTTCTATAAAACGGCTAAAATATGAGCAAAGTCCGACAGGGCTGCGGACATGGTGAGTCGAGCGCGGCACACGGAAATCGGTGACAGCTTTAACTTTTTCGTTGTCAGGTGGAACTCCAGAGGCGTCGACAACGTTACCCAAAAATTGTTATCTGGCGGTGGCCAAAGCGACAATTGTTGAAATTTAGTTGGAGACATACGCGTCCAAATATTTCAGGATATCCGAGAGATGCTCCATGTGTGTCTCAGATGTGTTTAAGATGAAGATGACATCGTCTAGATGACATGAGCATGTGGACCACTTAAAACCCCGCAAAATGGATTCCAAAATTCTCTCGAATGTGGCCAGAGAATTGCAGAGGCCAAATGGTATAACCCATATATTTGAAAAGGCCGTCAGGGATCTCGAATGCAGTCTTTTTCGGTCTATCTCATCAAGGGCTATCCGTCAGGCAAAAGATCTGAGGTCAATCGACTAAACGTTTCTGGAACCATGCAGGTAATCGTAGTCAATGCGCGGAAGGGGATAGACACTTTCTTGTGATTTTGTTTAAATGCCGATAATCCACGTAAGAACTCCTCGTTCCGTCTTTCTTCTTGACTAAAACGACAGTCGGTGCCACGGAATAGAAGATTGTTCAATGATTTCCTTGCTGAGCATTTTTCTCGACCTCTTCTTGGATCACGAGGCGTTCAGCATGAGACGCACGATGTGTCCGTCTGCGCACAGGCGCTGCATCACGAGTGATTATGCGGTGCGTCACATAGTTTGTTGTACTCAATGAACGGCTGTCTAAATCAAAGATGTCTTTATAGGACGTCATGTGATAGCGAATAGCGTCGGCGTCCACATTAGAAAGATAGGGTGCAAGCATTGCAGTAACTTTGTTCGCTCGTACTGATGACTGCACGGGATGGGCCCAAACAAAGCATCAAAAATGGGGTAGTTGTGGTACGTGCTTCCAAAGGGCACAGTGTTGAAAGTGCCATTCCTCTGGGTAAAACTTTAGAAAGGAACCGAAGTTTGGGAACGGGAGACACCTTACCTTGTATTAGAGCAGTGATCGGGTCTAATAAAATCTGAATATTTTCTTTTGACTATCATCGAGCAATACAACTCTTCGTCTATGGGAACTAAATTTAAAATGAGCCTGGTGCCCCTGTTACAAGTACTCAAGAATACTGAACAAGGAACCAATTTTTCATCAATTTTGAGTCATTGTGACTATGTTTTATAGAGTCCAGCACACTCTCTCTCGGTTCTTGGTCAGATGGATTCTTCCGAATGTAACTCAAAAAAGGAGTCGGTGAAGCTGTCCTTACATATATCGCCGTTGTAGTCAACTTCATTCTCTTCAGGGCTATGAAGACATTTATTTTTATTTATTTATTATACCTTACAGGCCCACTGAAGAGCATTGAGTAAGGGGCTTTACATTTTTGAAAGAACACACAAAAAAATAGTAGTGGGGAAAAAGAAGAAAAGACAAGTACACAATATAGAGTTTGGGTAATCGGCTTACAGACGTAAATGAAACACGTCATACACGTTTCTAACAGACAATTATCACAAACGCACAGGGTTTTTGTGGAATAAAAAACATCACAAAAACACAAATACAAGGGGGAAACACCCATAAACAGTAACAATATTATTCTAGCAATTCATCATTACACAATTACTAGAAAAATGTCGGTGCAGATTATCGCTAAAGCCATCCTGACTAAGTATGGATGCAATTTGGTCAGGAAGATCATTCCAGTGCATGATTACTCGAGGCAATGCAGATGAATTGAAAGCAAGCGTCTTGCCAAAAATTCGCGTGAAACTATGACTATTATGAAGGCGGCGTGACGTACGTACTGGGGTGTTAAGAGGAAGTGGGTTAGGTGTGACGCGAACTATGTATTTATGAAAAAGGCATAATAGCGCGATAGTGCGACGGGTATCTAGCGGCTGAAGTGATAACTCTTGTTTGATTTGGGTAACGCTAAGATGACGGTCGTACTTGCGTGTAATAAATCTGGCGGCTCTGTTTTGAATAGATTCCAGCTGGGCGATTAGGTAGTTTTGGTGAGGGGACCAGATCGCCGACGCGAATTCTAGCTGCGAACGAATAAAGGTTAGATACGCATGTTTGCGGACAAGGGCTGGTGCGCATCGTAAATTTCGTCGCAGATAACCGAGCGATTTAGAAGCCTTTGCGCAGATGGCGGAAATGTGGGTACTCCAAGAGAGATTAGGTGTTAGATGAACACCAAGATATTTATAGGAAGCGGCTTGCGAAACTGCACTGTGGTTGATGGAATAAAGAAAATCTGAATTATCGTGTTTCCGACTAAAAGACATTACTTTGCATTTACTCAAATTAAGTGACATTTGCCATGTATTACACCACTTGTAGATTATGTTTAAGTCATTTTGTAAGGAAAGGTGGTCGTTAACGCTAGTGATCGTACGATATATAATACAATCGTCAGCAAAGAGTCGTATCCGTGATGAGATGTTGAGGGGCAAGTCATTTATGTAGATCAGGAACAGTAACGGGCCCAGGACGCTCCCCTGGGGAACTCCAGAAGTAACATCAGCGAGGTGTGAAGAAAAGTTGTTGACCACGGTAAATTGTTGGCGCATAGACAGAAAGTTCCGAATCCATGATAAAGTTAAAGAATCCAGGCAAAGGGCTGATAGTTTTGTAATGAGGCGGGAATGAGCAACACGGTCGAACGCTTTTGAAAAATCAAGGAAAATGCAGTCTGTTTGTTCGTTAGCATTCATGTTAGAGTGTAGGTCGGTTGTAAATTCAAGCAGTTGTGTATCACATGACAGGCCTTTTCTGAAACCATGCTGATGGACGAAAAAAAAGTTGTTGGATTCGAGGTGTTTATACACGTTAGATGCAATAATGTGCTCAAGTAGTTTACAGCATATGCACGTCAAAGAAATCGGGCGATAATTTTCGGGTGCATGTTTGTTATTGGATTTGAAAATGGGAACAACCTTGGCGATTTTCCAGTCGGCAGGTAACAGACCTGATGTCAATGATTTACTGAAAATATGGAACAGAATTTGACTAGAGATGTGCACAGTGTTCTTTAATATTTTTGAATTGATGTTATCGACACCAGATGAAGTGGAAACTTTAAGACTGCCAATTAATGAAGCGACGCCTTCAGGAGTAATATTAATTGGCTGCATATATCTGTAATCGTATTCGGGAACCATGGGTATGGTGGAATGATCTTCCTGGGTGAATACCGACGAGAAGAAATGGTTGAATGCATGCGTACACGCATGTTCCTGAAGGGGAACACCGTTGTCACCATGTATTACAATGTCATTATTAGAACGATTGTTTGAAATTGTCTTCCAAAACTTTCTGGGGTTATTTTTTAACAGCGAAGGTAAATCCTCAGAAAAGTATTTTTGTTTGGCACTGTGTACTGCAGAGTTAAAAGTTCTCAGAAATTCCTTATATTTGGCCCATGACGACGCACTGGAAGTAGATTTAGCACTCTTATACAATCGTTTCTTTTTGTTTCGCATGTTTCTGAGTTGTCTGTTGAACCACGGATTAGATTGATCATTTTTTATTGTTATTAAAGGCACGTGTTTGTCGACCAGTTCGGCTATCTTGTTCTTGAAGAGCACCCAGCTGTCATCCACAGACCGGGAACTGAATGAGGGTAGAAAGGATTCATTGAAGAATTCCTCCAATTCTGCGATATTGACTATATCGCGAAAACTCCTGCATAATCAATCTCAGGTCTCGTTCATTAATTTGGTCGTAAAAATTCTGTGCTAGAGAGTCTGCGACTGTCTTCCTACTTGTTCCAAATGGTTGGTTTTTCCCAACCGTAACGCCAGCAACAAATAAGTACAAATGTTTCCTACAGTGCATGATGCAGAGTGCAGTACATGCTTTCGAACGCACACAACCCGTCACCGCATTTTTAAACGAAGTCTGTCCCAACGAGGAACTTTGACTACGTGCAGGTATAACTTTCTTTTTGCTTTGTTTGTTGTATTGGTTGCTTCTATAGTCCTATACAGTCACAACGTATTTATAGCCCCACCATATCAACGGTTTGTTTCTTGCTGCCCGAACACAACCCAAGCAGGCATCGAGTGTTGTCTGCTCCACAAGTCACCCTCACCCTAAACTAAGTCACCCACAAGTCAGCCTCACCCTCACCCTAAACCCTCACCCTAAACCACCTTCCAATGCTCTTAGAGAGTCGCACAGCCCTCCCTCACCTGAGGAGGCAATGGCCACCCTGATTCAGCAGTGCGCCCCACATGCTATGACTGTCCAATGCAACTCTTTGGCCTCAGTCCACAGCAGTGGTATGGGACCTGACAACGGCAAGACAGCAATACACCTCACGGCGCTAATAATGCGGCAAGATGCCGTTATAACATGAAGCGGGCAACGTACAAAGCGCGAAGTTTATTTTACATATACCATTGCCCCACCCATGCCAGCCTACAAAAAACAGTAGCAATGCCGGCTTCACACGTGGAAGTTCCCCCTGCCCATGCAGGGGAGAATAAAAGCGGCAACTTCTGGAGGAGAAATAGCGCCGCGGTGGAGCAAAGCAAACCTCCAACGAAACAAGGTTGCACCGAACAGCATGATTCACGCTACGCCCTCGGCACGACGACCTGATAACACCCAGGCGTGAATCCGAAACACGAACTCAGCCACACGGTGCGAGTCGTACCCGACATGACCGAGCCTGCTTGCGAGAAGTCGACAACGGCGAAGCGTAGGTCACGACTGTCAACACGGTTAAGGAGAGATACGACGCCCCCACCACTAAGGAACTCGAGGCATGCAATGTCGAACGTCCAGTTGTCCATCGACGGGTTTGACGTCGCCCTCATAGACATATTAGCCTACTACTCAGTAGTGAACGAGTGAGAAACATCTAAGCTGAAGAACGTTACGACCAGATTGGACGGTACGCACATACGCACACGCATCGCCATAGACGGCACCATTGACTGTGTCTCCTTCGTCATTTTTCCAACTACTGCCGCGACGTAAATATTGGAATGGACTTTTGGAGCGGCAACTGTGGAAAAATTTATCCAAAGACCCAGTCCATACCTTTTTCCTACCACCACTCCATGAAATCGGAAACGAATCCAGAACACGGTGCTACTGTAAGGATTGCCGAAGATCATGTCACCCTGCCGCGCCACGCAAGCTTCATGTTCAACGTGTACTGTAAAGATGCTGCTCCTGACATCGCCGCTATCATACAGAGTAACGAAACGTTGCTTCTCGACCCCGGTGTGTCTCTCGCAAATAGCATTGCGCAACGCCAATTGCACGTTTTGGTGACTACTTTTATATAGGAGTTCTAACAATAAAACAAGGGCACTGCAATTGCCTTCCTCGAAGAAACGCATGAAGCAAGTGACGGGTTCGCGTTCGCCAACTTCGAACGCGCATCCTGGTTTCGTAACCCTTCGACGTGAATCCGGCGATGCCACAAAAAGATCGGAACAAGTTATTTATTGGCTTCGCTGGGTCACTAGAGCCAGTTTTACGTCGACTTCAAAATAACGTCGCACACGTCTCGCCAAGCACCGAATTATACCCGAAGATGGAGTCCGGCCTACTCTACAGTCACCGAACCGCATGTCTTCCCACAAGCGGGAAGCCATCCCAACGCAAGTGGAAGACATGGTCATTGTTGACATTATATAGCCATCAAAAAGAACCTGGGCTCAGCCGTCCGTACTCGTGAAGAAAAAAGACGGCCCATTAGGGCTTCGCGTTGGCTACCGGCGACTCAACAAAATCACCAAAAAGCTTGTGTACTCACTACCACGAATCGACGACGCCATCGATCACCTCTGTCAAGCGAGGCACTTCATTTCAATGGATCTAAAGACGGGCTACTGCAAATAGAAGTGGAGGAGAGAGACCAAGGCAAGACTGCATTCGTAACCCCAGAAGGCCTTTACGACTTCAAGGTGATGTCGTTCGGCGTGTGGATTGCACCAGCGACGTTTCAAAGGGTCATGCACACGTGCTTCACGGTCTGAAGTGGCACAACTGGCTGGTTTATGCCGACGACGTTGTGGTACTCGGCCAACATTTCGAAGAGCACCTTGCAAACTTCAGTCTGTGCTCGAGGCTATCAGCTCGTCAGGGCTATAGCAGATGCCTCAATTGTGCCGCTTCGCGTACGAGGAACTCGATTTTTTTGACCATGTCGTCTATGCCGCTGGAGTCCTGCCTGACCCGGCGAAAACTTCAGCCATAGCCAACTTCTCAAGACCTAAAGACACTAAGGACTTGCGAAAATTTCTGAGACTGTGCGCATACTACCGGCGTGACGTCGCAAATATCGCACGCATTGAAGAGCCACTCACGGGATTCACGAAAGATATCTCCCCTTTCAGATGAAAAAACGTCCAACAAAAAGCATTCTGCCAGATCCCACAATGCCAGAGAAGCCCCCCCCGTGCTCGCTCAATCTGGAGAAAGCGCCGAAACAGAATGCACACGGACGCAAGTGATTTAGGTTTGGGTGCTGTCTTCGTCCAAAAGGAAAGTTGTTGCCAAAAAGTAATCGTCTTCACCAGGCATGGCCTGAAGAAGGAGGAGGAAAGTCCACAACCTAAAAAGCGTGCCTCGCAATTATGTAGGCAAGTTTGAAATTCCGCCCAAACTTGTATGGTAGACCACATAAGGTTGTGACAGACTACGATTCAGTGTGCTGGCTTGCTGACCTGAAAAACCCATCTGGCTGTCTTGGCTGGTGTATCTTGCGTCTGCAAGAGTTCGACGTTACAATCACCTATAAACGCGGCAGGAAACACTGTGACGATGGCTGCCTGACTTTGTCTTGCGTCCCGTAGTAACCAGATGGTCGCGTAGCAACTCCTGTTTGTGGCGCAGCGTGGGCATTTCGAATCAGTGAAGCGGCTGGAATCCCTGTGCGGCCACTTCTCATGGTATGCACTGCTGAAGTAGGTGCACGCAACAACGGCAACCGTATTGGTGAGAGGACGACGGAAAACAGAGGCAGCTAGGCCTTGTCGGAGGAGACAGCTCTCGGATTCCTCATACGGGCCCCGCGGGAGGGTCAAGGGTGAAGGGAAGGAAGACCCCCCCTTCGCAAAACCAGTTTGCTTCCATACAACCATCGTGGCCTCCACTCCGTGCAAGATGGGACGAAAAACAGCGGGCGGCGCACAAGATGACTCGCAACCTACCGTAAAGTGCGACACATGTGGCAGGTGGGCGTACTTAGAGGAGACCGCGTTCGCTGATCTGGGAGAAGCGGGAACGGAGAAGGCCCCTTTTCACTACCGTGGGTGCCAGCTAGTGGAAGCACTACAAGCACACATCACGGAATGTGTCGTTGCGGTGACAAACGTAGCGTGTTGTTAGGAATGCCGACAAGTCTGTGGTAAGATCACCGTCATCGAGAGGAGAGTGCAGTCTCTTGAAGAACACCTTCAGCCGGTGCCGGGCACGGGACGAAGCGGAGAATCAGCGGGAGAGGCGGAGCGGCGGGAGTTGGCGCAAGGGGATACAAGCCCTCATGGCACCAAGAATAATGGTGCGGACAAGACGCACACAGGCGAAGATTAGATGAGGAAGAGCAGAACGCAACGAGTGAATAGACAGCATCGGGGAGCATAGCGGGACAGGCAGAAAGTGACTATACCAGCTCCCGAATGAGATGACAGAAACCACGAGGGGTTAGCCAATGAAAGCGGCGAGGATGCTGACCGAGAAAACGCCCTTACGGAGACGGCTATAACGACGGTGGCAGTGCAATATGGAGGAGGTATTCAAGTGCAGCACCATGCAAACGAGACTCAAACCGTAAGGCAAAGAAGTCATAGACACCGGAAGCGAAACAAGAAGTCAAAGGTTCGCCACCCACTGGGAGTTACGAAGGAGGTAGTGGTGGTTAGAGACGGTAATGTGGGTCTCGTTGCACAAAGCCAAGTGGCAAAAGTGGGGGCGACTAATGGCGTGGAAGTGCTCTACAAGGGAGCTGCGGTGGCTGATGCGCCAGAGTAATGCAGGAGTATGAGTAGTTAGCCCGATCGCTACCCAAGATGTGGATACTGAATGTAGTGCTGACGGACCTGCTCCGGGTGAAAGAGTATGAAGTGGTGCGACAGCTTGAGAAGTTGTGTAAAGGCAGAGAGCGGCATGTGATCATGTGGGCCTTCCCGCAAGTCACCCAACGCAATGAGAAACAAGGGCCAAGATAGTGCTGACGAATGGTCAAATGAAGATAATGTGAAAACTGCGAGGAATACGCTTTGTACACACAACGATAATGGATTCGCGAACGACTTCACCGCTAACGGCGTTAGCTACAGTGAAGAGGTCATTCAAAAGGTGGTGGTAAAGCTAACGAGCCACATCACGCGTTTTTTAGGCTGGGAGTGTGTGGCACTGGTTCGAGAGGCTCGGAAGTCAGCAGCGAGAACGAAGACGCGCAGAAAAGCAATCGACAAGAACACGCCGCAGGGCGATGCGTGGTCTCCCACGGAGGGGAGCGAAAGCACTCCGACACCCGACCAGAGTTTTGCCGGTCACAGGTGCGTGGCATCAAAATAAAATTGCCACCCGCACACGGAGAGCGCACATACATAAAACCAGGCCTCAAGCAGCTGGGTGAAGTGGCGAAGATACACTACAGGATGTGGAGTGGTTCCCCGAGATTTCGCAACATGAAAGACTCCGAGGCTCTGTCTCAGGATTGGATAAGAGAAAAGCTAATCAGGAGCTGGCCGAGCCTGGGAAGTGCGAATGGACCGGCGCCGTGGGCACTGCGATTAGGCGCAGCACGTCCGTCCGGTCCAGTGAGCCCCATTGACCAGATCAAGCCACCGGAAGGGCCTTACGACCTACGTGAATTGCGGTATCGAAGGAGATACGCCTAACCGGATCACCCTAGTGGAATAAGCGAAGACGTACGAGGAGGCGACCCAAGGCTGGTGGCCGTGGTTGTTTTGAAGTGGGTTTATTTAATATGCAATGCTGCCAAGGAGAAACGTGTTGCGGTGAAAGTTCAACTAAGTCACTGTGCAGTGATCCTCGTATTCTGCTATGTGCGTCCTCGCAGTGGTCATGCCACGCGGGCTCGGTTTGGGTGGTTTCGCATATACTGACACAATATCCCGATTGTCCCATCCTCATCGCCGGTGACTTTATTGCTCCGCACCCAGCCTGGGGTTCTAATATGGCGAGTGGGCGAGGTTCAGATCTGCTAAAGAGCATTGAGAATGCTCGCTTCACAATACCTAATGACACGACCCAGTCAACTCGCCGCTCCACATCAACTCGTATGCCTCTTCGTTCCC
This sequence comes from Haemaphysalis longicornis, assembly GCF_048455015.1. Taxonomy (NCBI): domain Eukaryota; kingdom Metazoa; phylum Arthropoda; class Arachnida; order Ixodida; family Ixodidae; genus Haemaphysalis; species Haemaphysalis longicornis. The sequence continues at coordinate 35,716,061 of NW_027526214.1, read as the reverse complement.
CAGACCAAGCTTAGTGACTTGGTCCAACTGCCATTACTTGGCGGTGGGAGCCAGACTGCTGGGGTAGCGACCATCATCCCATTTACCTCGATATATCATATTCGCCCTCTTGTTGCCTACGTTGCAAATGCCATGTTATCAAGTGGGACGAGTTTGGGAAGTCGATTAGGCCGATATCAGTATTTAAAGAGGACACTTTATCATCCATCCAAATGGTTCTCGAAGATTCTACAACTGTAAACTGGTTGACGAGAGCCACCCTAACCCTGATTTACGCCTCCTTCCGCTGTGGGCGCATTGCCGCCAGGTAGAAGTGTTTGATTGTCGCAATCCCAACTCCCCGAATTGCCAAATCCGCATTAAACAGCTCGCAACCGCGGTTAGGCGCCATGAACGCCGGCTGTCGCGCCAGCGCTGGCTTGACATGTGCGCTTCGTTAGGGCCTCAGTCTGGACTACGCTCCATATGGCGCATTTTTCATTGTTTGGAGCGATCACCATGATCCCCAGATCCTGTTGCGTCAGCGTTCCTCACGTCCAACCAGACTTTGCAGTTTGCAGATACGCTGGCCCATACTTTATACCCCGATTTTGACTTGGACCCAGCGATCATGCCCCCTCCATTCACTCTTCCGTCTGGTGCCTGTACGCCGCCATCGGAAGCACCAACCTAGGGCATACTCTCACCATTTAATATTGCGGAACTAACCACGGCCATTGACACGGTGGTACTACGGAAAGGACCTGGCCGCAACGGAGTAATATTTGAATCTTACAAGAACCTCGACCATTCTTCTCTGGAGGGACTTCTATAGGCGTATAACCGGGTTTGGCTCGCGTGTACAATCCCTCCGGCCTGGCTTCAAGCGGATGTTATCACTACCTCGAAACCCGGTTAACCGAGTACAGACATCCGCAAACTCCGATCAATAGCGCTTACTGCGACAGTTTGGAAGCTGTTGGAACGTATGATTGCCACATGCCTTCTGTGCTGGCTCGACGAGCACCATCTATACACCCCGTGCCAAATTGGTTTTCGTCCCCACCTTGGTGCAGAGGATGGTCTTGACAACCTCTCCGAGATGATTTTTATTGGCGGCCGATCCTACCGTGTTCACTCTGTGCTGGGCATAGACATTAACAAAGCGTACGACCACCTTGGCCGCACCGCCGTCATTGCGGTACTTCATCTCCTTCATCTGCCATCCAATTTCATTTCCTTCTACTTACGAAAACAGACCTTCTCCTTACGTCTCAACGGTTTTCTCATAGGTTCCTTGCAGCCCTCCCGTGGTGTGCCTCAGGGATCTGTCTTGCCCCTTGCTTTTTAACATGGCTGTGATACCTCTTGCCTGGCGACTTGGTGCTGTTCCACACATCGACCATATTGCAGGCGACATCATTGTATGGTCTGTTCACCAGGACCTCACGTCCAAAGTGTCCGCCTGCAACAATCTCTACATGAAATCAATTCTTTGTGCAGGTATCTTGGCCTCACTATTTCACCTAACAAAACTGCCTTCTCACCGTGGCCAACGCATGGGGCCGTTGGCGGTTGGGAACCTCCCCGATCCGTCTTTCGGTTCAAGGCACGCCTATACCAGCAGTATCTACCCTGCGGGTGTTGGGCTTGGATATTACGGCCACCGGTTCTGCAAAACCTTCGATTCGCTCTGCAAAGCATCAGCTTCACAATCGCTGCATCTGTTCCGTCGCATGTCTCAAAAAGCCTGCGGTGCGGCCTTAAAGATGGCCCGCATGCTCGTTCGAGCCATTCTTCAGCCTCGCATATTTTATGAAGCGCAATACCAGTTTCCTACAAAGTCACACTGGAAACTACTCGAATCAATAAACAATTCGGCTATGCGAGCTATAACTGGTCTTCCAGCCCTAACCTCCGTCCCTATTCTGCAACAGGAAGCGCAGCTCAACACGTTTAATGAGCCAGTGCATCACCGTCGACAAGCCGGCATCCAAACACAAGGCCTTGACCCTGATTCCGCCGCTCTTATAGCGTACATGACCGGTTCACCAGAACCAACAATATCAGACACCAATATAAGGACCCTATTGAAGTTCCACCAATTAACGAATACACGACGTGTTGCCCGTATTCATCCCCCGACAGTTGGTGCTCCGATTCCGTCTTCTATAGACATAGGTAGCCCTTCGTCTACGCTGATGTTTGTCGACGCCTGTGCTTCCGATACCTTACTTCATACGGCTCACTCTGCCCGACTGTGGCTCTTGATCCAGTGACCTGCACTTACATAACCACGAAGTGGACATCAACGCAGGTAGAACTTCTTGCAGTGCACGATGCTCTGCTACACAAATCGTTGGTAATCAACCACGCTTCACCACAGGGTACAATTTACACTGATTCATCGGCAGCTGTTCGAGAGCTTCGTAAAACTCTCACGTCCAGCGAACGTCTGCTAGAAATTCAGGACATAATAGACACTTATCCATGTCATGTGCGCGTTTCATGGCGACAACAGAATATTCCCCCGCAATACAGGCTGCAGATGCCTGTATTGCGTGGAATTTTCGATGCGCCCGTTTCAGTTTTTCCGCCTCTGTTTTCGATGCGCCCTACACCGACAAACTGGGCGATGGTGAGAACTCCCAAGGCATTGGTCTGACAGTGAGTTGCAAGCTGTTGCGGGCTGCCTGCAGGAGGGCTACTTGGGTAGAGGTGGCTATGATGAGGTTACATCAGCCATTGCGGCAGAGATGAAAAAGTGCCCGCCTAGGCCGAAGCCCAGTGGCGCTAAACCTTCGTAGAACAAGGGCGTGCAGTCCGCCATCCGGAGTCGCCCGGCAGCAAGCCGCATGCATACATGCATGATAAAGAACGCTGACCCCGAGGTCGTGCGAATGGCCTGGGAGGCCTACCTCCAGTCAAAAGCAGTGACGGCAAAACTGGTGCGAGACCAGATCCACCACTTATAATTTAGCTTCATGGTGCAACTTAAACAGTGGAACGGGAGGTTACACGTCGATTCTGTCACAAGGTGAAGAGGGCCCGTGAGGGAACGCATACCATCCAAGCACTGCGGCCATCCCCTGAGCAGCAGGAGGTGGAGGGTAAAGATTGTCTCCTATTGCTCTCCCAAATCTACATGAAGGGAATATGGAGCTTTCAGAAGCCCTAGGATTTAAGGGTATCAGAGAGGAAGTTAACTTCAAGGCTGTCGAGGGCACGAAAAGAAGATTAGAATGCTGGTGGACCAAATGTAAAGAGGGGACTATTGCCTTGGACAGTTACCACCTGTAAAAGGGAAAAGAAAGTATTTCGGGCCTAATAAGCTTCAGCGCCCGCCCTAAGCAGCGCTAGTATTAAACGAAGAGTGTAAAACATGGGTATATTAGTCCTTTTTGGTAAGATGACTCCTTATCACCCCGCTTCAAAGGGAAAACCAATAGCAATCATCATCATCATGCTGCTGAATTGGGCCCAGAATTGAAAAGTACCATGTGCGGGACTGGAAATCACGCAATAACTGTCTTTCAGTACGCCAGAAAGAGGGACGTGAGGCCTGACACCGGGGTAGGCGGACTTGCGCCAGTCTATTACAATGGATGAACTACAGTGGCCCATCAAGCGAAGGAACAGCAGGACAGCTAGAGGCTTCGATGGTTTCCCATGTAGACTGCTGCAACTGCTGGACACCAAAATGTTGGGACTGTTGGAGGAGGCCCTGTAGGCCATTCTGGAATCCGGAAGTGTTCCCCGCAGTTGGCGTGTCAGTAGCGTGAAACCACTGTACAAAGGGGCAAGGGACAAACGGGACCCTGCTAATTCGGGCCCATCAGCGTTGCGCTGGTGTTATAAAGGGTGACCACACAGATCCTAGGACGCTGACTCCAGTTTCGGGAGAAACAGGGGGCATACTGGGGTGTCTACAAAATGGTTTTAGGGGGTACCAAGGATAGAGGACAACCTGTTTGGGCTGACACAATGTTTGGAGGTGGCGCTTCAAGAAGGGAGACCCTTGCTGGCGGCATTTCGGAGCTATCGAAGGTGTACGACAGCGTGGACAGGCCGATTCTTGGGCAGCGGCTTAAGAACCTCGGCCTGGCGGAAACTGACGTAAGCCTTGTTGAAGCCCCGTTGGGAAATGTAGAAGTGGCAGTGGAGTGAAAGGGGCAAACATCACATGCCATTCCGAGCACAAGAGGACCCTGCCAAAGTTGCCTGCTTTCTCCCACCCACTTCATGTTGTACATCAGGGATATGGAGAGACAAAATTAAGGGTGAGGCTTTTTATAACACAAATAAAATGCCTCGCCCTGCACCACTAGGTATCGCTGGCTTAAATAGAGAGACAGTTGAGATACAGTTGAAGAATGCCGGCGAACGTATTGACGCGTCATATCACAGGGATGGAGAGGTGGTGGAACGAAGCATTATAGGCGTCATTTACGCCGACGACGTAGTCCTGCTGGCGGGGACTGCGGATGGCCTTCAGGTACTACTGAAACAGTGGGGAGGAGGCCACAAGGTTGGGCCTATCATTCAACCAGAGGAAATGCGCGATTTTTCCTGGATGGGGGGAGGGGCACGCACCAGAGGAAGAACTGACAATCCGGGGCAGCCCCATCCCCACCCAGAACGAGGCTAAATACCTGGGGGTCATCCTTACCGCCGGGCCTAACTACCTGGAAGGCTATGAGAGGGCTACCAAGAGGGGTACATAGGAGGGCTACTTGGGTGGAGGTCGCTATGATGAGGTTTAGCCATTGCGGCAGAGATGGAAAAGTGCCCGCCTACGCCGAAGCCCAGTGGCACTAAACCTTGGTAGAGCAAGGACGGGCAGTCCACCACCCGGAGTTACCCGGCAGCAAGCCGCATGCATACATGCATGATAAATAATGGTGACCCTGAGGCTGTGCGAATTGGACTGGCAGGCCTACCTCCAGTGGAAAGCAGTGACGGCAAAACTGGTGCGAGACCAGATCCACCACTTGTAATTTTGCTTCATGGCGCAACTTAAACAGCGGATCGGGAGGCTCCACGTCGCTTCTGGCACAAGGTGATGAGGGCCCGTGAGGGAACGCATTCCGTCCAACCACTGCGGCCATCCCCTGAGCAGCAGGAGGTAGAGGGTAAAGATTGTCTCCCATTGCTGGTGGATTCCGACCAGAATAGAAACGTACCATGTGCGGGACTGGACATCACGCAATAACTGTCTTTCAGTACGCCGCCAAGAGGGACTTGAGGCCTGACACAGGGGTCAGCGGACTTGCGCCAGTACATTACGATGGAGGAACTACAGTGGCCCATCAAGCGAATGAAGAGGAGGACAGCTAGAGGCTTCGATGGTTTCCCATGTAGACTGCTGCAACTGCTGGACACCAAAATGTTGGGACTGTTGGAGGAGGCCCTGTAGGCCATTCTGGTATTCGGAAGTATTCCCCGCATTTGGCGTGTCAGTAGGGTGAAACCACTGTACAAAGGGGCAAGGGACAAACGGGACCCTGCTAATATAGGCCCATCAGCATTGCGCTGGTGTTATAAAGGGTGACCACAAAGATCCTAGGACGCTAACTCCAGTTTTGGGAGAAACAGAGGGCATACTGGGGTGTCTACAAAATGGTTTTAGGAGGTACCAAGGGTAGAGGACAACCTGTTTGGGCTGACAATGTTTGGAGGTGGCGCTTCAAGAAGGGACAGCCTTGCTGGCGGCATTTCGGAGCTATCGAAGGCGTACGACAGCGTGGACCGGCCGATTCTTGGGCAGCAGCTAAAGAACCTATGCCTGGCGGAAACTGACGTAAGCCTTGTTGAAGCCCCGTTGGGAAGTGTAGAAGTGGCAGTGGAGTGAAAGGGGCAAACTTCACATGCCATTCCGAGCACAAGAGGACTCTACCAAATTTGCCAGCTCTCTCCCACCCTCTTCATGTTGTACATCACGGACATGGAGAGATAAAGTTAAGGGTGAGGCTTTTTTATAACATAAATAAAAGGCCTCGGCCTGCACCACTATGTATCGCAGGCGCACATGGAGAGACAGTTGAGATACAGTTGAAGAATGCCGGAGAACGTATTGACGTGTCATACCACTGGGATGGAGAGGTGGTGGAACGAAGCATTATAGGCGTCATTTACGCCGACGACCTAGTCCTGCTGGCGGGGACGGCGGATGGCCTTCAGATACTACTGAACACTGTGGGGAGGAGGCCACAAGGTTGGGCCTATCATTCAACCAGAGGAAATGCGCGATTTTAACCTGGGAGGGGGGCACACGCGCCACAGAAAGAACTGACAATCCAAGGCAGCCCTATCCCCACCCAGAACAAGGCTAAATACCTGGGGGTCATCCTTACCGCCGGGCCTAACTACCTGGACGGCTATGAGAGGACCTTGACGACGAAGGTCGTGCGTGGCAGGGGAATGATGACCCACCAGGCACTGCGGTCCTTTAACCACTTCCAAGTACTCCGCGCCGTCTGGATAATGGTGGTGGTACAGGGTATTACATAAGCCAATGCCATGATGTGTTAGTTGGCAGGGTCCAGGAAGGCGTTTGATGGGCGACAGCGAGATGCGGGAAGGATGGCGTTGGAAGCTCATCGAGGGGTTGCGATGGAGGGTAACCAGAAAAAACTAGGCCAGGGAAGCAACAGCGAAACTGGGCTACGAGTAACGAGCGCACTGTCTCCCGGAGAACAACCTGGTACGCTGGGTGGTGGAGTACGTAGTGTACGTCGATCGTCGAACCCGTGGGGTGAAGTGGGCGGGGCCACTTAGGGCCAAATGTAGCCTAGCATCACCGTGCTTCATGGGTGGACCACCCCAACCCTCCCGCAAAGCAGCTCTGACAAGCCATATCCGGCAAAGGGAAGCAGCTGATGGAATAGACGTGGCTGTATAGAAGACAACCTTGCGGCTGTACACCAAGGAGAAGACGACCATTCGCAAGGAAGCCTTCCATGACAACTCTAGTGGCAGTGGCGTGGTTGCGGAGGCTCGGGTTGGTGACTTGAGAACGCGTTTCTGGCGGAGGAAATCCTCAACCGGGAAAACGACCGTGTGTGCCGCGTGTTGAGGCGCGGAAGAAATATCCGAGCACGTTCTGCTCCGGTGTGCCGCACTGAGTCCAGCCCTTGTGACTGCGTCCCTGGAGGAGGCACTGGGATTCAGGCGACAAAGTCGGCGGGCTCAAAATGCCGCAACACGTGACACCGCGGAGGGGGTGGACGAAGAAGAGGCGGTGCTGCGTGCGGGCTCCTACGAGCGAGGGACAGTGGTGTGTGGATGGCCATTGAGATGGCGACACTGTCGTGGTGCTGGCGGGCACCGAGGCAGAAGTGAACTCGTCCAAGCGGCATCTGGAAAAGTGGTGGCGCATCGCTCAAGACAACCGGCCAAAGCATTGAATGACTGGTCGAAGTATGGCCAATGTGTTTGGGCAAAAAGGAGCACACTCACTCCCGTGCTAGCTGGTTTATGTAGTGTGCTTTTTTTGTGTATATATTAACATTTTTTGACTAGACCACACTGTGTGTGAAAGACACACTAGAGACCGCCCGCTACAAATGAAACAGCCACATCCATCCATCAATCCATCCATCCGTCCCGCGACCCCGTCGGCCAAGCACCACTAGACTCCTCTGAAGACAACATGTTCTTTAGAGTCGTGACAGAGTGGGACCTCGCCATTAAGCAGCATTCCAACCCTGCTTTAGGCCTCATTATGGACTACGTGGAACTTTGGAACGTCGACGTGCCTAGGGCGTTGAAACGGAACTTCACGGTCTTCAGCCAGAAAAGCTCCTTTCTGGTGTAGAATTTCATCCCCTAAACGAGAATGAATTATCTTCTGGTAATCCCCGCAGACCTTCGTGACGAAACTTTGAAAGCATGCCACGACGACGTGTCTTCCAAACATATAGAGGCCTCTCACTCTATTGGAGAAGTCAAGGTGAAGTGCTTACCAATAACGCCGCTAAATTGACCCGCAGGACTTCTGTAACCGATCTCGGTCCCATCGAGGCCCATCAAACAGATTAGAATATATATTCTATGGCCGCCATTCCCTAAGTCCCGATACGAGAACAAGTGGATTTTCGTAACAACAGACTGCATGACGCGCTTCGCCGAATCGGCCGCATTCAGAGGAGGACTGCACAAGAAGTCGCCCATCATAAAGCCAGTAGTACTGCGAAATGGAGCCCATGAATATATAATCACAGACCGTAAACGGCCTTCACTGCGTAGCTTAGGGAAGGCGTCTTGCGCTACAGCAACACGGATCACCGAAGAACGACGGCGTACCACCCCCCAACAAATGCACTAACGGAACGTCTGAGGAAAAGGATCGCGGATATGATGTCCATGTATGTCCACTTGTAAGGTCCACTTAAGAGGTCAGTGGCCAGGTACGAAGGCTGTGCGGGAGAACCCGCCACTGTGTCTGGTGGCTCAAAACTGTGGACTCTACGCGGCAGCCATCGCCAATTCGTCACGGCACGCATCGGCGCCGGATAGTCCGGCCAACGGAATTCCGCTGGGATTATCCCCCATTCGGGACGCAGCCGGTGTCGAAGGAGTTGTAAGACCCACTGATCAGGTCAGTGGCCAAGCGCCCGGGCGGCGCGTGAGAACTCGCCTCTCCGTCTGGCGACGTAGCACTGCCAACACTGCAGAGCAGTCGATGCTAATTCGTCACGGCACGCACTGGAGACGGATTGTCTGGCCGAACAAATACCGTGGGGATAATCGCCAATTGTGCACGCAGACGGTGCCACAGGGTTTCGAAAACCATGGGCGTGGCGCACGGGGGAGGTGTGATTACCGCCATCGGAGCGAGCGCCGTGCCAGCCTCCAGTGTTAACGCGCCACGGTCAGCACGAAGCACAGTCGCGCCTTTCGCCCTCACCCTTCTGGGTCGTACGCGCTTGCTGGATCGCGAGTGGGCCATTGACCCAAATATGGCGGCGATTCATTGAATATTTCGTAGCGCGCTAAGTGACAGCTGTCCACGCGAATTCGGGCCCTCCCTTACGCGTGTACGAACGCTACAGGGGCGTTGCCGAGAGAGCGTGAGCTCGAGGTGTTATAAAGCCGAACTGGTCCGTTAGAAATCGTTCTTGTCTGAACGCTGAGCTGGGCAGTTCCTGGCGGGACAAGGAGTCTGGACCGTTAAAGCTAGGTTGGCATTTGTGAGCCTCCTAGGCTAGGTGTTAAGATCGCGCCTGAAGTTTAGGGTTCAGCGGTGTACCGGGCAACTAGACGGATCTTGCGGCGAGTCGGAGTCTCGGCCGTCGTTTCTCGAGTGGTTTGTGTACGCTCCGAGGGTAGGAGAGTTAAACGAAATTTGGTTAGACGCTCAACTGCTTTGTTAGCATTTGAAGCTACCGACTAGCTGAAGTTTGAAGACCGAGAGAGAGAGAGAGTAAACTGGATTCAATTTGCCAGCTGTGTAGCTTAGTCGTCGGCCGTGAGCCCTTGGGATCTAGCAGCGTCTTCAGCCAGCTGGACGGCCCAGAGTAGATCTTCCGGTCTGGAGCTGAGCAGCACGGTCTCCCACTGCTCACTGTTAGTGATTGTCTGGCCATTTGTGATCGCCTGCGGACACTGCCATAGCATGTGCGCCAGGTCCGCTCGTTCCTGACATCTATGACACTGGGGGGAATAGCGCCCTGGGTAGCAATAGCTATATGCTAGGGGATTTGGGTACGAGTGGGTCTCTAGCAGTCGCCAGACCACCACATTCCGCTTACTAAGGGATGGGTGTTCGGGTGGAAAGCGGGTGCGGCCTAAACGGTAATGACAGATGATATCACTGTACCATAACAGCCTGTCCCTGCCTGACATTGGGACGAGTTCCGCATCGGAAGGGCCGTCCGCTCGGTCGGTAAAGCCTCGAGCGGCTTCGTACGCAGACTCGTTTCCTGCAAGGCCGGAGTGGGTAGGGGTCCAAATTAAGTTGAGCTTGCCTGCCCGGTTTTCGAGGTGGAGACCAGAAATGAGGATTCCGGACGCCTCCCTCTATATGTGTCTTCATGAGAAATTTAGAATTGCTGATTTGGAGTCGTTGATGATTGTCTTGATCTTTGTGGAGGCAACCATGGCTAAAGCAATGGCTACCTCTTCTGCAACCACCGAGTGTCTCGCTCGGATAGAGCAGGAGGCGATGGTGTTGCCCTGATTGTTGACCACCGCTATGGCCATTGCCTCGCGACCAGCGTAATCAGCCGCGTCCGCATAAGCAACGTTCTCGACTTTCGCAAAGCGTCTTTGCCGGGCACGGGGTCTGGCCTCTCGCAGCTCCCGTTTATGTGTAGGATACATATTACGCGGGAGTGGAGAGACCTGAATATTTTCCTCTATTGTGGACGGGATCGCGAAACTACTAGGCGCACTGTGGGGGTGAGCTATACCCAGCGAGTCGAGTATGTGGCGCCCCGTTGTGCTGTAGGTGAGCCGTACGAGTTGCCCTAGCCGTTGAGCCTCGATCAGTTCGTCCAGACTATTTGTCAGGCCCATGGCCTCAAATCACTCGGTGGACGTGTTTATTGGTAGACCGATGGCTCGCTTGTAGGCTCTGCGGTGCAGAGCGTCAATTTTAATTGCCTCTGCCCGCTGTAGCCGGTGGTACGGAGGGCCGTACGTCACCCGACTTATTACAAAGGGCTGTACGATGCGTAGGAGGTTGGCTTCTTGCATTCCGTGGTTGCGACCAGCTATCCTGGATATTAGCCTGGTTGTTTGGTGCACAACTTTTTCGAGCGCTAGCAACGCTTCGGAGTTGTGTCCATTCACTTGTATTCGAAGCCCAAAAACGCGAATGTTCGAGACGCTGGGAATGCGGTGCGAACTGGCGGCAAGAAGTTGGATTGAAGGGGGAGTGGAAGTAGATTTCCTCTACTGGTGGGACGGTAACTAAGAAGCTCTGATTTTTAGGGTGAGCAGCTCAGGCCCCGGTGTGTAACGTATTTTTCGACTGTGTTTATGGCTTGCTGGAGAGTGTCCTCAATGTGACCGTCCCGGCCGCCGCACACCCACAGTGTTACATCGTCGGCGTAAAGAATATGCTGAAGCTCTTCTATGCTATTGAGGAGATTGGGCAGACCGATCATTGCAACGTTGAAAAGGAAGGGGGAAAGAACCGAACCCTGAGGGGTTCCCCTACTGCCTAGGTGAATTTTGTCTGATTTAAGTCCGCCAATAGTGACAGTTGCTGTTCGATCGCTGAGGAAGTTGCGAATGTAGTTGTACACCCTCCTTCCGATCCCAAGGCTGTTGAGATTCTCTAGGATGGCCGAATGTTTGACGTTATCGAAGGCTTTAACGAGGTCGAGCCCGTAGAAGGCTCGAGTATCTGTTGACGAGGAGCGCGCTCCGTCAATAATGTCGTGTTTCAGGCGAAGCATCACATCCTGTGTCGAGAGTTTGGGGTGGAAGCCAATCATGGTGTGTGGGTATAAAGAATTTTTTTCCATGTAGGCGTTGATCCTGTTTAGGATGAAAGGCTCCAGAAGTTTTCCTACACAAGAGCTGAGAGAAATTGGACAAAGGTTTTCAATTTGGAGCTTTTTTCCGGTTTTGGTATGGTGGTTACGTTGGCCGTTTTCTATAGAGCGGGAATGTGGCCCGCGTCCCAACACACGTTAAAGTAGCGCGTGAGAGTCTCTATGGAGTCGTCATCTAGGTTTCGGAGTATCTTATTTGTTATGCCGTCCGGCCCCGGCACTGAGCTGATCCGAAGGGCAGCAACGGCATCCCGTACCTCGTTTAAGATGATGGGACTGTCGAGGAAGGCGTTATCACTGCCCGAGTAAGGGGGGAGCGTTTCGGTAGCAGCAGGGGCAATGTAGAGACCCTGAAAGGCCTAGAGAAGCTGTTTGTTGGTTCCGTTAAATTTGTGGAGGACAATATTTAGATTGTGTTGTTGCGTGGTCTTACTTTTGTCAGGGTCTATGAGACAACGCATGATCCGCATGTCTTAGCCATCCCGATCTTTTTCTCCATGCGATCACAAGCCGCGTGCCAATTTTGTTGCATGAGTTGCTGAGTATAGTCTTCGATTTCCCTGTCAAGTCGGGCAAGCCAATGACGCAGGTTGCGATTTAGTTTATATTTGCTGAGCCGATGTCGTAGACTGTTCTTGGCCTCTCACATGTGAAGCAGCCGTGCGTCTACTTGAAACAGGCCTGCTTCTGCGGGTATACTTTTGGTAGCTGTGTCAGCATCTCGGCGTAGTTGCTCAGCCCATGCCTCAATATCGACTATCTCTGCCGCTCTCGAGTCGAATTTTGAGTCAGAGTGGGAAGCTCGTTCTGCTGCACGAATTTTTCGAAACGCGTGCCAGTCGACCAGTCGAAGCGTTTTTCCAGATTTATGCGTAACGCCGCCGAAAACGCTTTGGATGGCTACGATGTAATGGTCGCTACCAAGATTTTCTTGCATGTTAAGCACCGTGTCCTCTCTCCGCATGTTTTTAGTGAAGCATAGGTCAGGCGTCGTGTCTCCGCTCACACTATTGCCGATTCGGGTTGGGTAGAACGGGTCTGCAACAAGGCTGAGACCTTCTTGTTGGGCGTCTAGCCAAAGGCTACGACTTTTAACAGTCTCCCGTTTGTATCCCCACTCGATATGGTGGGCATTAAAGTCGCCTACAATAAGTAAAGCGTGGCCACGGGAGATTTCGAGAGTTTTCCTTAGGAGGTTGGTGAATTTGGACTTGTCCTTGGGCGGGCTATATAAGTTTAGGACAAACATGCTACCACAGTCCTTTTTTCGGGTTGGAAATAACTCTACGAGAACGTGAGCCGCCGACGCTGTGTTCGCGCCGGTCTCGTGGCGAATGGCCGTGAGGTTGCGCCGAACGAGGGTGGTGAAAGCCGGTTTTATTTTGGATGATGATACGGCTGTGTCTTCCTCCTTGTCGGAGAAGGATATGTAATTTTGGAGCCTTGCAGAATCGCCTGTTTCTTGGAGGCAAGTTACATCAGGAAAGGCGTCCGAGTGGTTATGTTTTATGTGATGTTCGAGGTTCGCTCGCTTGCGATGAATCCCTCGGCAGTTCCACTGCCAGACGGTAAGTTCGTCAGGCGCACGGGTGGTCTAGTTAAGAGAATTAAACATGGTCCGCAGGATTTTTGAAACAGTCCGTCGAGGATGGACGGAAGTAAGGTTGGGTGATGTTTCCTTTTAGTACTCATGTACCCAGTTATCCTACTCTAAATAGCTGTATACAAACCTTCGTTTCACTTAATCAACCCCAACGCCTCGAGTTCAATTCGATCGCCATTTCAAAAGAACTTAAACACCATCGGCCTGCCAGCCTCCTGCCAACTCAACCGGAGCCCGGGCGGTTGGATTCCTGATTTGCTACCGAATTTCGGGGGAAACAAACCACAACCAACTTTACTCTTGCAGCCGACAGGATTTGGTAAAAGAGACCCCCAGGCAACACCCAAAGGCTGCGAGCGGACGCAAGCCCGTCTTCATCGGCACCAGCCAAGCTCCACGCGGAGTGGAGCGGCAGAGCCAAGCCAGCGGACGGGGCCAACTACACAGCAGCCGACCACGGAAGGTGCGGGTGAGTGGGATTTCTTGCGCTTCGTTGTGGCGGTGTAGGTTGAGTCTGGGGTTGCGTGGTAGTCACGCGGAGCATGCTGCCGAACATGGCAGAAGGAGACGGAAATTGTCAGACACATGAGGCGCCACCTCATGGAAGAACGGCGCAGGAGGGGTGTTCCAAGCGGAGTCTGAGGCAATAATTCTTAGACGAATGGAGTTGGAGTTTCAAGAGCGAAAGGAGGAAACAGCGCGTGAAGTGAAGGAGTGAGAGAGAAAAGAAGCGCGGGAAGCGGAGGAAAGAGCGCACAAGGCGGCGGAGGGAGAGAGAAGAGAGGCGCGAGAATCAAAGGAGTGTATACAAAAACTGCGGCTCGAATCTGAAGAGTGGTTGCGGAGGGGAGTTGGCGCTGGAGCGGAGAATGCAAGCACCCTTACGCTTGGACACCCGCGGGCAGAAAAAAGAGGACACAGACCCAGCGAGTTTTATGGAGGCAGTGAAGTCGAATGGCACCGGCCAATATTTCGGAGTTGAACTTGGCGATGGCAAATTAAGTAGCCGTGGCTCCCTTCATGAGGCTAGCATTTCCGCCAGTGTCGAACGGGTGTTGACGGACGTTGGGATGAGAAGCGACGAGTTAAGCGCATCCGGTGATATCGTAGAGCGATATAATGAAGTGATGCTGGAATATGACGAAGTTTGAGGATGGAGCTGCAGCGCATAAGGCAGAACCCGCCGAGCAGGCCTAGTTATGCACTGACAGCAAAGTTGGATGGGGGCAGCCCGTTTTTGAACTTGATGCCGCGCGAGAACGAGATAAGCGGCTGTGGCTGCGCACCAGTGGCGGGTGGCTCACCCGGGAACAGCTGCATGGAAAGGGAAGCGAGCGTGAGGAGTGTTCCAGTGAGCGCGGAGTCGAAGGGTAGCCCTGTTGTTGCGAGTGTATGGCCGCAAGTTACGTTTGCACCAGACGCTGAGGTAATACATGCCGAGCTTGCTAGCCCGGACCGCACCCAAACTCTAATCGTTAGACCGGAGGAGATTGGCGTCGCACAGGAAAGTCCTGGGGTCCACCGCGTTTCATATTCCTCTCCAAAGTAGCATGAGAAAGGGAACTCCGTTTCGGGCGTTCAGGAGCTCGCCGAAAAGCGAACGGAGAGAGAAGACGAGGAAGCATGTTACGAGACGGGGCGAAAAAGAAACGGAGTTCACGATCAGGCTGAGGGAAAGCACGAGTCAAGGGCGGATTAGAGAGCTGAGAAGGTTGACTGGGTTGAACATGCAGAAAAGAGAAGATAAAGTAAGGGGGCCAATATGTGGGCCAAGCGAAGCGCGTGTTGAAATATTTATTTTTGTTGCCACATGTGTTATATCATTTGATAGTGAGAGTGTTTTGAACTAACGTTACCAACCCCGATTGATCTTGTATATGCAGTGTTCTGGTTGTAACTCGACCGTTGGAAGAACACAGCGGGATAAATGCGGCCAGAGGAGATGCCGCGGTATACGATGAGTCAACACTCGCCTGCTCATGTTACTTTGTTGACTGATGCTTCGCTGTCTGTGTGTTTTTCTGTTGTTAGCAGAGCAGAAGCTCGCCACAATAAACTTGTTTTTTCTTAAAGACAGCTACGTTATATTTAGCTTTGTGGCAATATAAAATGTTCGAGAGTGTGGTATGAAGTCAACTACCGCTTTATAAAAGCATGCGCACACGTTTTATATACAACTGAAGTGGTCAGGCAACTGTAGTAAAAATATTTTATGTATTCAGAGCCGGGAAGTCTTCGGGAATATTCTTTAAAAACACCGGTTAAGAGTGGCACTGTTATTTCTGTGAGATTTAACAAACTAATTCTACGTCCCCTAACCCCTGCCTGTTTCAGCTGGCTGCATACAAAATATCGGGACCTGGAGAATACAAGTATTCTAGCCAAATCTAAGAAATCAATTTTTTCTGCATCCCGAAACAAAACAGAAATATTCAAAAAAAGAAACGACACATTGTAACTAGTGGTTATTGCCTGAATTTTCCTCTGAACTGAGGCTGATGAATACGTAGGGCCACGACGAAGGCTCAATGCTTTGGGAGTTAGGGGGGTCCCCTGTATGTGGGTAGGGTTCATCTAAAGTGGTGCGCATAGTGTGGCTTAGTTCTCTGGCGGCACTCTGTGTTCCTCCACCAAACGTTTTGCAGTTATCGCACTGTTACAGAAAAATAACGCCCGTAGAATGGCCGAGGTGGTGATGATTCTCGCATCATCCTTCCGGTAGCTGTAGCCCGGCTGGAGTCTGACAATTGTACCTCGGCGGACTTCCGGTAACCGTAGTTACGCCGCACACTGGTGGACGTCGATTGGCGGGATAACTACGGCTGGAGACGAGCCATATTAACATAAGCCGGTCGACTGGCCGGGGGAGACTAGTTCTGGGTAGGGCACCGGAGTACGGCCTGCGCAGCTAACAGGCCCACACTTGGATACGGGCCTCAGACCTCTGGCAGAAGTGGCCAAATAGGCTTCACGCACCATAGTGCATCGTCTTAAGTTCGGTCGAACACCCCTGTTCTGCCTGCGGGGGTACAACAGTGACACAAGAAACATTACGTAACTGTACGCTACGGACAGTCAGGCTCATTAAACTAATAAACAAAACAAAGTACACAGCATTTTTAAATATTGCGCTTCGACTTGTTGAAAACTTCCTAATACATCAATTGCTATTCTTCAAAAACCTCCAACAATTATCACAACCAACGTGACCAAGTACTCAAAGCCAGTGGTGCGGCAACGCTCCGACTGCCTTCGCCGCGTGTTTTGAGGCCATTGAATTGGCTGTCTTTTACCTAGTTTACCTACTCTTCTCTCTGTTGTTTTTTAGGGGCGAAGCTCGTCTTGCCGGGGCCCTGTCCCGTCCCTCATTGCTCCCATGCACGGCGGAATGATGATGATTGTGGCAGGATACGCCTAGGGATTGCCCCACCAAAGATTGGCCGAAGAAGTTAAAAAGTTCAACGCGTTGGTGTTACCCAGCAAGGAGGAGAGGAATAAGAAGAGGTTGTCGTTCGTCGCGTGCGAGCTCAAGACACGTACCGGGGGTACGCGACACAACACGCTCTGCAGAAGGCGAGTGCCAAGGTGGCTAAAATGTCACACACCGAATTCACCAAATTACCCATGGAGATTCTCATCGTCCCAAACAAGCCCTACACCATCACCACAAACATCCACGTCGTCGACGGGCTCGTCAACGGAGCGGTGGAAAGCTTGACGTGTGGAGTCTTTATATGATGTGTAGGCGAACGCTACATCGTTTTACGAATAAGCATTTTAGTTTCACCCCTCTCGGTATCAATCACTTTGTAGAGATGGTGGGATTTTCATGAGTTTTTCTCTTTCTCTCACGATCTTAGACGTAATTCCTCCTTTGGCTCCATTATTTTGCCTGTGTTGATTGAATAATTTGAAACATAACTCTTTTTGGCTATCCCCCTATGTGGGTATGCGCCATTTTGCTGGCAACAACTAGCACTATTGAATCGGCTTGCACACTTACTCAAGTCCAAAACAAACGTCAGTCAGCCAAAACTGTAAAACGCATTCGCACCCCACGACCTACATCAGGCAACCCCATACGAGATGACCGAACTCCTCACGGATAACCTAAATCCTCGAAACAAACACCCAACTTTCCCTTCACCCAGACAACAAACAGAAAGAATACCCAAAACCAACTACAAAACCAAGGAACAAATGCTCTCCGTGGACGCACAACTCGACCCTTTCAACGACGAATGTGAGGTAGTAGTTTTTGTACGAATCACGGACCAATGCATCTGTTTCTTTACCAGAGGGGAAATTTCTCGTTGACCACTAAAAAAGCGATTGGCTCTGAGCCTCCCTGAAACCGCTACCCCATAAATTATTAGGGCGTGCGCTAAGCACTCTCCTTACTGGTTCATGTAATAGCAACTAGAAAGGAATCAGTTTCGGCGATACTCCGCCAAACGGGTGTGATGGGTATTGCTAAATTTTGGTAGTGCCCTCAATTTCTTGCGGAAGTATTGTGGATTCAATCCTGCAGTCAGTTCCGTTTTCACTTGGAACTTGCGTGAATGCGTCAGCCTATTCAGGAAGAAGCGTTAAAAAATACGTTTTTAACTGAATGCCGCATGCGGACTGATGCCGCCCGGTTTGGAAATGTTTTGTAATGACTGTAGCAAAGGGGGTGGGTTATCAATAAATTCCTGGCACAGCAGCCACAAAAACCAAAATGATGGCGTTGTATGTGGCGAAGTTGTCTGTGAATTAGAAGTTGCGGCGCTGCTCATTCGCGCAAGCAATGCATTTTTGTGGCCGGCGAAGGTCGGAAACTGATTGGAACAGCCGCACCTTTCGGGTGAACTCCGGCTCCTATGGCGTGGTGTGGCAGTACCGGTGGCTGATAGGAACGCAGCTTGATGAATATCACTAATTCTGGTTAGAACAACTTCTGCGAAGGTAACCGTTTTTTTAAGAGCACAAATCTGTTCTTAGTAGTAAAATCTTCAAGCACCGAAACCATTACAATTATTTTTCGGGAAGCCGCGTCCTGCTGCCTTTGGCGGCAAAGGGCTGACCTACGCCAAAAACCTCCTTAATTTCCCGCCTTCTTTTTTTACAAACACCATTTTATTTCGTACAAAAGCAGTTTTTGTTCAAAACATTTCCTTTTCTCCACAAAATTTGTAAAGTAGGAACCGGGCAATGAGACCTTTTTTTGTCAAAAAAACGCAATTTGTGCAGCCATAGGCCCGTCTCGATCTCGCGCAATGCGGCTCGAAAACTGCCCATAATTCCCATCTAAGCGAAACAGCCGCCTCTTCGTTCGCTTTCACACTAGTGCCAGTTTACCGTATAAAACTCTATGCACTCTAAAAGTTTGTCAGTGGCTGAGCCATCCTTCCTCCTCAATCGCAGTCATGAATCGTGTGTGGTTTAGTTTGGTTTCTCTCGACTTTGTTAACGTGTTTTTGTATATAGTACCTGAACGAAAGGTTCATGAAAAATACATAGGCAAGGCCTTTTAAACACATAGTAAAAAAATTACAACCTCGCCAAAACATTCAAAGGCCATGAAAAAGCAATAATTATCCCCAGTCACATGTATTTTTTTAAGTTTATGTAACTTGTTACTGAAATATGCATACAGGTGGTGTCCCCTATTAGATTTCTGAAGAAACACATAAATATAAATTGTGGCACGTACCCATGCTACAACCTGGAAATGCGAAAAAGTGCGTGTATTTACGCAGAAACCGTAATTTCGTTAATTATATATCCATATTTGTGTACACTTGTCCAACTCTGCGAAAAAAATGTACCCGGAATTACTGATAGAATAGAACCAAGTTTTATAGGGAATTAGCTTTATTATTCAGTTCATAGCCCACTCCTTCTGAAGTAAGTCAACTTTACGATCAGATTTTATTAAGTGAAAACTGGATTTCACTATAAACAGAGAAAGGAGCATTTCAGCTACCAGGTTTATATTCATGTTGACGGTTGGTGCTTAATGGCGCAAGGCCAACAAGAGCAAAGGGCACTAGAGAAAAAGTGATTCACTGGTTGATGAGACTGGTTGATTTATTGGATGAGGAAACCGACGAGTAGAAGTAAAAGTGACACAAAACCAAAGACAATGGAGATGGCTTTTTTATAGGGCCAGTGTGATTACACATGATATGACAAGAGCTGCAGAAACTTTACCTCAGCTAAAAGCTTAAGAACTCGTTGACTAGACAGCATTGGTTCTTCGGTTAAAAATATGATGGGTGCAGTGAAATGTGCCATCTGTATTATTAATGGAAATGTTTGTGTCGTGTTGTGTAAAGTGCCTTGCATGTGATTAGTATGTGGACTATGGATAAGTCCCTTCCACACCTGCTACACATGGTTCGCGAAGATCCAGTGAGCAGGTGGGAGTGCGTTACATGTGTGTTGCCTATTCGCAGCCTGTCCAGGGCGACTTCAGTGTATCTGTTGCGTGAGTCAGTTGTGCAGCGTCCAAATGGGGGTTTTATTGCATCAAGTTAGTTGTCTGTTGGTTGACTCTAGTCTAGTTGCCATGTGTTACGAAGCTGTCGTGTGATGTGTGTATTTAGGTCGGTGTAAGGTACTGTTGTTATGTCAGCTATGGCCATGATAGCAGCAGCACAACCCATTTGATCAGCCGTCTCATTTCCTCGAATTCCACAGTGACCTGGTACCCAGCATTTAGTTATTTCTAAAATTAAAGCATATGAAGTCATTATATCCTTTAAAAGGAGATTGGCAAGATAGTTATCAGATGAAATGACAGCGCCTGCAAAACTCTTCGGAGAATCTGTGTACCCGACAGTGTTGCAGAGTTACCACTCCGAATTAGAATGATTTTGGATTTATTCCAAAATTTGGAGACGCCAGAATAGAATGGGAATTAAATGAAGACAATGCTTGGAGGAAGGGAATGGGAATGGAATTAAATGCCTTTGTCCGGAATGGAATGGGAATAGAATGGGGATTTTTAGACGACGGTGACACCATTGCTGGCACCTTCAGGCTAGTTACTCTGTGGCGACGACTGCATCGGTATATCTAAGAGGGAGTACCGGTGACAAAAACGAGAACTCATAGCCGGCATATCGAGTAACTGACTGGTGGCACCATTAGGTCAGCTCTTCGAGCTTCGGCAGGATTTTTGAGGCACAGCTTTCTCTGTACAATTGAGCATGGCGCCGATGGCAGACCGCCATCTCTCTCAGCGGCAGGCGCCATGTGGCCAGGCCAGTAGGCGGGGAATAGCATCGAGAAGCATGTAGGGGGAACATACGAGCGGTGCGCATCCGAAGACACTCTGTTTGTCACCGCAGACTGTTGCTCTGAAATCTTGGGGCTAACAATATAGAACGTTCACGCATGGTACATAAAAAAACGAGTGCGCTTGGCGCTCTCCTCCAACCCTCTGTGCCCGTCGCGCAATGAATAGCCTTGTAGCTTGTAAGCTGACCTGGTAGGCACATTGCGGGAATGCGGCGCCAACCTGTCTTCCGTCTTTGTGCTCGAGATGGGAAACGACCTCGTCCTCTGTCAGTGATGTGCTTGCCCCGGTGTCGAGAAGCGCCTTAAAATTCCGCCCCACAACTGCGACGTCGAGAAAGGGCGCAGGCGCGCTGGTCGGAATTCCTACTCTGAATGCGGCGGGCGCGGTGATGATTGCCTCTTGGGCGTGTTGATCAGGCGCCGCCGACTTCTCCGGCGGCCCGCTGAGTTTTTGTGCACACCTGGGCAGATTCGCATTATGTGACCTATTGCCCACAGTTAAAAGAGCGAACAGAATTCTGTGCTGCTTGGCACGCCGTTCGAGGCTGCTCCTACACTGCGCAGCCAGCTGGCCACATTCGGTTCTCTGGGAGCGAGTTGGGAGCGGGCAAGACCTAACGTCGGCTCCTGCTTTAATGCCCAATCACGCAGCGTTAATTAGTTACGACCGCGGAATCTTCATCCCCACGGTGTGCGGTATACCGTACGGAGTGGAACGATACCTCATTTGGCCACAAGGTGCGCGAATTATTCACTTTTCGATCGATTTCTGTGCGCCCAACGCGGCACCCCGGCTAGGACTAGCTTGAGTACGGCCCGAGCGCAGCGGTGCCGGCGTCGCGGCCTAACCCTAACCCGCTCGAGGGGCCGCCGAGAGCCGCGACGATGGCCACTGACATGGACACCAGCGCACCAATCGACTCGCAAGCAACGGGAACATCGGGCTCTACATTTCACGTTGACTGAAGTGCCGGCCGAATGACCATCGCAGTGCAGGGAGCTGACCTCTCTCCGACGGAGACGGAGGGATGGAAGGCCCGAACGTGGTTTGAGATACGGCCCGAACGTGGTTTGAGAACCATGAAAGCTCCCTAACCAACTTGACTCTCTTTAAGAGCCAGTTCCTAAAAACATTCGCTACCGTCGTGCAAAAAGAACGAGCCACCCTCTTGTTGGAAACGCGCACGCAACACCCCAACGAAGGGGTTGTGATTTTCGTTGAGCATTTGAAGCAACTATTGCGCTGCGCCGACCCCGATAAGACGGAAGAAAAGAAGCTACGCTTCTTAATGCATGGTGTAAAGGGGGAACTGTTTGCTGGACTTGTCCAAAACCCGCCCAAAAATGTCGCCGAATTCGTCGCCAAAGCCACTACTACTGAGAAGGCCCTCGAAATGCGTGCTAAGCAGTAGGAGCAGAACTTTGTTGACGCGGCTAATGCGAACCACATTGACAACATGCGGATTCCGGCTGAAAGCGTACGCGAGACCATCCGCGCAGTAGTGAGAGGGGAGCTGCGGAAATTTCTCCCCACGTCGCTACACTCACCGACGTGATTAGAGAAGAAGTGCAACAAGCGTTGGGTTTTTCTACGCCATCCGAAGTACCCCGAGAGCCACAATCTATGACACACTCCGCGGCTGTTCGTCGGCCCCGCCCTGCTCCAACACGCCGTCAAGAGGCCCCGCCGCACCGCCGCCCACTGTCACCCACCCGACTCCCGGTAGCCCGAAACCAGACGCCGAGGAAGACGGATGTATGGCGAACTCCCGATAATCGTCCAGTGTGATACCACTGCGGAGAGGCCGACCATATCTACCGTCGCTGCCCATACAAGAGACTCGGACTGCGTGGTTTCTTCATCGACGCTCCTCTCCCTCTCCCTGGCCAACGACCACGTGAGATCAACGAGTATCTATCTGAAACCAGCCGTGGCCCAGCGTGTTTAAACCGTTCGCCGTCGCCCTACCCATACCAATCGCCGAACAGCCGTAGCAACGCTGACTTCGCCCGTGGAAGGTCCCCCAACTATATCGGTGGAAGCTAAAAGCAGCAACTTCTGGAGGTGAAGTTGCTCTACGGCAAAAAACCGGAAACCCTCCAACGACGCAAGGACGCGCCGAAGATATCGATTCAAAACATACCCTCATCCTGACGACGCGACCTAACCCTGACGAGACTGCCGAACACGACGACAGCTATACGGCGCGACGCGTACCCGACCTTACCGAGACGTCCACTGAAAAGACGACGACAACGACTACGCACAGTGCCCGACCGTCAACATGCACAAGCCGAGATGCGACGCCCCGACGCACCCGGAACTCGAGGAAGGCGGCATCCGACGTCAAGGTGCCCATCGACAGCTTTGATGTTGTCGCCCTCGTAGACAAGGGAGCCGACTACTCCGTAATGAGCGGACCATTTGCGTGTAAGTTGAAGAAAGATGACCAGATGGGACGGTCCGCACATACGCACATCAGGAGGCCACTTAGTGACGCCAAGTGGAACGTGCACATCCCGCGTCACCATAGACGGCACGACGTACCCTGCAGTGTTCGTCGTTTCGCCCAACTGCTCCCGCGACGTAATTCTCGGAATGGACTTTTTGACAGACAACGGCGCAATAATTGATCTGCAGACCAAGTCGATAACGTTTTCCTCCGATCACTCTATGACGTCGGAACCGAACCCCGAACACCGTGCAGCTGTAAGGATCGCCGATGATCATGTCACCTTGCCACCCCGCGCAAGCTTGATGATCACTGTCTACTGGGAAGGTGCTGCTCCTGATGCCGACGCTATCGTGGAGAGTCCCCAAAGGTTGCTTCTCGACCGCGGTGTGTCTGTCGCAAGAGGCATTGTGCGGTTTAGGCAACGCAAATCCCACGTTTTGGTCAACAATGTTACCGAGTAGTACCAGCATTTAAACAAGGGCGCTGCAATTGCGTTCCTCGAAGAAACGTTACAAGGAAGTGACGTGATCGCAGTCGCCGACTTTGAACGTGCACCCGAAGATACCTTTAGGTTTCCGTATTCCTTCGACGTGAATCCGGCGCTACCGCAAGAACAACGGAACCAAGTATTGGCTTTGCCGCGTCACCATAACGAGTGTTTTTCGTCGAACTTGAAACTACGTCAGACACCTCTAGCGAAGCACCGAATAATAACCGAAGATGGAGCCCGACCTACCCGACAGTAACCATACCGCGTCTGTTCCCACGATCGGGAAGCCATCCGGACTCAAGTGGACGACATGCTCAGCGACGACATAATACAGCTATCGAAAAGTCCGTGGGCTGCGCCGGTCGTACTCGTGAAGAAAAAGGACGGAACTTTAAGGTTCGGCGTTCACTACCCGAGACTGAACAAAGTCACCAAAAAGGACGTGTACCCCCAGCCACGAATCGACGACGCCCTCGACCACCTCTGCCTTGCAAAGTACTTCTCATCGATGGATCTGAAGACTGGCTAGTGGCAAATTGAAGTGGACGAGAGAGACCGAGAGAAGACTGCATTTATAACCCTGGACGGTCTGTACGAGTTCAAGGTGATGCCGTTTGGGCTGTGCTCGGCGCCAGCAACGTTTCAAAGAGTCATGGACACTGTGCTAGCTGGCCTGAAGTGGTACACCTGCCTCGTCTACCTCGACGACGTTGTGGTATTCGCCCGGACTTTCGATGAACACCTTGCAAGGTTGGAGTCTGTACTCGAGGCTATTCGCTCGTCGGTGTTAATGCTGAAGCCCGAAAAGTGCCGCTTCGCTTACGAGGAACTCAAGTTTTTGGGACACGTTGTCAACGCTGCGGGAGATCTGCCTGACCCGGCGAAAACATCAGCCATAGTGAACTTCCCAAGACCTAGAGACAAAAAGAGCGTGCGAAGATTTCTCGGACTGTGCGCATACTACCGGCGCTTCGTCGCAAGCTTCGCACGCATCGCAGAGCCACTCACGCGCCTGAAAAAAGATAGCACCCCTTTCGCCTGGGAAAACGCTCAAGAAAAAGCATTCCGCGAGCTGAAACAACGCCTGCAAAACCCGCCCGTGCGCACTCATTTTGACGAAAACGCCGAAAGGGAAATGCACACGGACGCCAGCGATATAGGTTTGGGGGCCGTCCTAGTCCAAAAGCAATGCGGGTGCGAAAAGGTAATCGCCTATGCAAGCCGTGGTAAGTCGAAGGAGGAGAAAAACTACTCTGCCTCTGAAAAAGAGTGCCTGGCAATCATATGGTCCATTTTAAAATGGCCGTTCAAGGTTGTGAGAGACCACCATGCGCTATGTTGGCTCGCCAATTTAAAGGACCCCTCTGGCCGTCTTGGGCGGTGCAGTTTGCGCCGGCAAAAGTTCGACGTTACAATCGTCTAGAAATGCGACAGGAAACACTCCGACGCCGACTGCCTGTCCCGCGCCCCTGTCCACCCACCCCCACAAGACTCCGATGAAGACAGCGCGTTATTTCGGGTTGTTACGGAGAGCGACCTAGCCGCCCAGCAGCGTGTCGACCCCGACGTGCGCGTAATGATCGACTACCGCGAAGGACGAAACGTCGCCGTGTCTTGAGCGTTCAAGCGGAACTTACCGGCATTCAGCCTCAAAAACTCCGTCCTCGTGAAGAAGAATTTCAGCACCGGAACGAGAACGAATTATCTACTGGTCATCCCCGCAGACCTTCGTGACAAAATTTTGGAATCGTCCCATGACAACCCGAATTCCGGACATCTCGGCACAGCTCGTACTATTGCAAAACTTAAGGCGAAGTACTTCTGGCCCCGCCTTACATCCGACGTCTTCCACAACGTTCGGAGTTGCCGTGACTGCCAGCGACGAAAAACGCCGTCGACAAGACCCTCCGGTTTTATGCAAACGATCGCCGTCCTTTCCAGGCCATTTCAGCAGATTGGAATGGACCTTCTTGGCCCGTTCCCTACGTCACGATCAGAGAACAAGTGGATTGTCGTAGCGACAGACTACATGACGCGCTATGCAGAGACCGCCGCTCTTCCGAGGGCGACTGCACAAGAAGTCGCCAAGTTCTTTATAAACCAAGTTATGCTGCGACATGGAGCCCCTGAAGTCCTGATCACGGGCCGCTGACCGGCCTTTACCGCGGAGCTGATGCAAAGAATCTTACGCTACAGCAACACGGATCACCGAAGAACGACGGCGTACCACCCCCAAACGAACGGACTAACGGAACGTCTGAACAAGAAGATTGCGGATATGCTATTCAAGTACGTCGACGTTGAACATAAGACTTTGGTTGAAGTCCTCCCGTATGTCACGTTTGCGTACAATACAGCGACGCACGAAACCACGCAGATGACACCGTTCGAGCTTGTCTACGGAAGACGGCCGACTACGATGCTCGACGCCATGCTTCCGCATGTAAAAGAGGCGACCTGAACACCGACGTCCAAGGATACCTTCAACGTGCGGAGGAGGCCCGCCAGCTCGCTCGAGTTCGTATAACAGACCACCAGCTGGTGGATGCCGGCCGCTACAACCTCCGACGCTGAGACGCCGAGTACCAACCAGGGGATCGTGTGTGGGTTTCGACCCCCATTCGACGACGCGGACTCAGTGAAAAGCTTCTGCGACGCTATTTCGGACCC
Source organism: Haemaphysalis longicornis (assembly GCF_048455015.1). Taxonomy (NCBI): domain Eukaryota; kingdom Metazoa; phylum Arthropoda; class Arachnida; order Ixodida; family Ixodidae; genus Haemaphysalis; species Haemaphysalis longicornis. The sequence goes on along the minus strand of NW_027526214.1, from coordinate 35,690,072 downwards.
TACCAGATTCTACTACGTGTTGGCCAATTAACCCACGAAGTGATCACCAGTGGTGATTCCAGCACATCACGACGACGCGTGCGACCCCAAGTCGTCCACGTGGTTCGCCTCAAACCGTACTTCGCAAGATGACGACCTTTTTTGTTGTTGTTTTGTTGTTGATGTTTGTTCGGACTTTTTATTTTAGCGTGGGGTCGATGCACCTTTAGAGGGTGGGTAATGCCGCGAACTATATACGGGTTTGTTTATTTATCATTTCTTTTTAATGCCCAGCCACGCCCGGATTTGTTATCTGTGTGCCTTGCGAAGCGCTCGTTTCATTATTTATTTTTATGGCACACGGGTTATCTCATTCAGATAAGCAGAGTGTTTCGCCCTAACGCCGCTAGCCCAGAGTAATCTTCTGTGATCTACAATGTTCTGAATGGGAATCGACGGTTCTCGAAAGTCTCGCGCAGAAAGATAAAAGCCTGCACAGCAGACGCCGCGCCATTCGATTATGCGACGCTCGCCGACGCAAGTCACTTTGTTGACCGCTGCTTCGCCGCCTCTGTATTCTTTTGACTTGTTAGGGGAGCACAAGTTCGCTCCAATAAACTTGTTTCTCCTTCATGAGAACTGTGTCGTCCTTGGCTTCGGTACAATATCTACACAACGCATATGAGCTACTAAACAGGCAATATAAATGAAGGCTGTCTTACCGTCTTTGAATGTATTTAATTTTTTTATTTTTGACTGCTACAAAGGTTCATTGGACGGAGAGCATTGTAGACAAAAAAGGTTAAAACTTATAAAAACATGAGCCCACACACACAGATATACACACAAAAAGTAATCTGGAATGCAAAGGTATTGCCCTGAAAACTTGCCACATTTATTTACTTGTTTATTAATTTACAGTTTCCCTAAATGCCCTCGTCAAAGGTATTTTACTTCATCGGGTCACATGCGAAACAGCGCTTAAGTTAAGCTAACAGCCTAACGCAGAATGATAACGAAAAAGGTGGGACAGCTTCGCAATAATGGCCCGATGGCTGAAAAAACAGTCAAGCTTGCGGCCCCATTTGGCTTATTCTTGGTTCGGATAAGTATATGCCTCGTTATGAAGATTCACCCAAGATTTTTGCGTGGTTACGCTTTGAGATAAGGTAAAGAACAATAGACCCTCGGTCACTATGGTACCTACAATGCACGTGATCTTCGGATCTTCTGCAACTCGCTGACGTTAAGCCGCCGTTTCACCAGCGCGATATTCGGGACTGGACCAAAGTCGTCGCATCCGTTTTCAAGTAACGGTGCAAGCTGCTGCCGCGCCTCATTTCTCCTCCTTCACTAATGAAACTCATATTCTGTCGCCCCATATCTCCCTTCGTCGGAGACCAGGCTTTTTGCACATCACATGGATTTCCGAACTTGCCGCTGAAAGTTCTCCATGACTGGCACGCGGGGACATAGTGTTCTCCACAGTCGAGCGGTGTTGGCGGGAACGACAACGTTACTCCTCGGCGGTGTTTTTCTGCGCACTTTAGCCGGCTCAACCGCCAGCCTAAACACAATTCGCTGTTGCGAAAGTCCAATGCCCAATCGTATAATGACAAAAACAGTTGCAATGCGAAGCTTTTGCCGTGTGGACTTTGATCGCTGCGGTTAGCCGCTTTTCACTTCAGCCACTATTATCATCATCATCGTCAAATAAAGTTGGATTTTCTGCAGTGCGTTTTTGCGTACAGTAACCATCAGTTAGAAAGCGAAGCTTCACTTTAAAACAAAAGGGTTTGATTTTCAAAACTGCAAATCAATGAACGACCGAACTTAAAAAATTGTGCTAAAAATGTAATAATAGTTGGTAAAAAAACTGCAGTATAGAGCAAAATATGAAATACACCGTTCAAAAATTCAAACACATAGGGTATGTACAAAAAAGAAAACAATCCTGCTAAAGCAAGTTTAATCGTGGCTCAGTAAAATACTTTTAGTACACGTTTTGTAAAAAAACACCAGAGGGTAAAACAAATAGTTAATGAAGAGGTTAAAACTAAGTATTTGTGGAAATCTTCAAACAAACGGAGAGTGTCAAAGAAAGAAACCTTAAAAAGTAAAATAGTTTCAGCGGCCGCATAGTTGTCATTTATTTTGTATACACCGTTCCACAGTGCAAATAGTTTAAGTTTGGAGGTTTAATATATCACAGGCACGGCGAAAATTGAACTAACATTTTCGTGTTCTGTAGTTATGCCACAGCTGCAGGCTTAAAATTATTGGCCAGTTTCCTACACACTTTTGGTATAACGACGATACGGTGCACAATAATTTCTTTGAAACAGGACACATGCGCCGAAAACTTGGAACCAACCTCGTCTGCAAAATAATGGGTGACAGCGACGCTTTGTGTTCGTGGCAGGATATTTCATTGTGACTTTTCAGGTACGGAGAGTGATCTTGCTCAAGTCGTAAGGCTGTCAGCCAGTTCTTCTGGAAGCCGTCGCAGCATGAATGAGCAACATTCATACTTCCAATTTAAAAACAGGGAAATGAAATTATTTCTTGTTGATATAACTTTAACAACGTTACCATTTTTGCGTTCAGAGATGCGTATTATCGAAAATACAATAAACGAGTTGCGCTTAATTTTCCTCACCCACCCACCACCGTTTTACGGACTTAAAATGGCTTTATTGTAATTTCCCAGGTTTGGAAACTAGAACAGCTGTTCGGAAGTGCGCTTAAGATACCTTAACTTTTCGTGCCTAGCGGTAGCGGTGGCTGTTCAAACTCGCAGTGTCTTTGTGTTTGAGAACAGTGCGCCAAGTGAAATATTCGCACACAATAAACCTTTATGATACGAATCGGCGTATAATGTTCACATCTTTTTTTTTCTGGAGGATATGATACCAATGCTGCCGACTGAGAACACTTTGCTTTCAATCGCGCAGTAAAAGTCAATATGGCTGTGGCTAAGGCGTTGTGCTGCGGAGCACGAGATCGTGGGTTCGATTCCCGGCCATGGCGGCCGCTTCTCTTATGGAGGCGAAAACCAAAAACGCCCATGTCTACGAGATTTCGGCGGACGTTAAAGACTCCCATGTGGTCAAAATTCTCCGGAGCCCTCCACTACGGCGCGCCTCACCGCCTGCGTTGCGCCGGCGCGTTAAACCCTACAATCAATCGACACTGTTAGTGGAATCGAACTATTATTAACCGTAATAAAAATACGGCACATCCGTACCAAGCTGTATTCGTCCGTCGCGACGGGGCTGACGAGGCAGCGCTGCCGATAGCTGGGCGTTCGTCTGTTTGGTGTACTGCGGAATGGTCGCTTTCCGGTCCATCCATGTATCCCACAATTCCTGCCTCTTGTGCACTTAGAAACCTTGAGGGTTCAAGTGGTGTGAGGAGCTCCTCGGCGAGAGTTTTATTGTCCGGATCAGGCGATTGTATACCTAGGGCTGCGGGTGTACTAGGTCCGTAAAGTAGCAGACGCCACTGCCTGGAGTCTGCCGTAAACGCTGAAAGAGTGTCGCCATAGAGAAATAGTTTTTAGCTGTTGCGCTTAGCAGCTGGATTGCCGCTTTGGGGCGTTACGTGGTACTTCTTTTTCAGTTGTGTTTTAACAGTGCGGCTGTTGTTCCTGGCCGCAATGTGTGCGGTGTGCGGCGTCATCAAAAAAACCTTCGTCATAGTTACTCCAGCTGTTTACCGAGCAAAACAGCAAGCGTTTCACGAGGAGCGCCCGGCGTCTGCCTGACTGGCGCGTGGCGCCCGGAAAAAAAATACCAAGAGAACAGTTCACGTATGTCTGCGCCTCAAGGGGGAGCACAAGGCAGCTCGCGCTACAGACGCCCATTTCGCGATGTCGGTCGCCACCTGCGGACAAAACTACACGGACCCGCCAGTCATGCATAAAAACGACAACGGTATAGATGGATATGACAATGACTACTACTACCGCAGTGAAAAGTGACTATGCAACCTTTAAATAAATCATTGGTAATAAATAAATGCCCGGCACGTTGGGGGTTGAACGCGGGGAGTCACCTAATGTAGAGTGGTCGCGGAATTCCGAACTTTCCGAAATTCTCGTCACTGCGCAAGCCGCACACTCGGTTGTGTAGGGGCCATGGAGAAGGGGGACCCGAGGAGGGTTTTCTGGCCCTTCACTGCAAGTATTGCCCACAGAGAAAGAAATCATCCAGCTTCGTGGTGGTTCAAGCCTTGCGCAGATTAGTGCAAACTTCCCCACTTCTATGTAAAGCTTTTTTATTCCTGGCTGATGCCGTTGGGGTGTGAGTAAAAGCACTGTAGGAAAGACAACTTCGCACAGTGGGTTTCAGAAAATGATGTGGATGTTAAGCGAAGCCACATCAAGCGTGTATAGAAAAACCTTTCCGGTGGTGAGAATTCAACCTGGGTTTCCCGCGATATGAAACCGATGTTTAACCAATTGCAGGATCCTAACACATTTTGAATCTTTTTCAATTTTAGGCTGTCGCTTTGACTCAGGTTGCACGGGAGAAAGCTTCGCACTCTTTTTCTCGTAATACAGGTTTTTTCGTCAGGTAAATCAAGTTAGTAGGAGGTAATTATTGTTTTGGGGCATGCCTGACAGCTAATGTGAAGCTTATCACTTAAAACACCCAATTTTACACACGCCTCACGTAATATAGCGGTGTCGGTCTCAAAAGGCCGCATTTAATGTCTCCGCATCCGGAACGATTCATGTGGTTTACAATAAAGGCGAATTTAATACTCCCATGAACCCCAGCTTCACAAAAACAGTCAGTTGGGATGTGAATTAACAATGGTTGGGAGAGAGCGTGAGTGGGCAATGGGAGTGGAGAGTTCGTGTGAGTGGATGAAGAGAGTGGTGATTGCGAGTGAGTGTGATTGTCCAGTTGATGTGGTGAGTGCCAGTGCGGGGGAGAGCAAGCGGCGAATGTGAGTGGTGAGCGTGAGCGCGAGTGAGTGCGAATTGTGACGGCAAGTGGTGAGCGCGAGTGCGAGTGAGTGCGACTGAGTGCGAGTGGTGAGGACGAGTAGCGAGCGTGAGCGGGAGTGAGTGCGAGTGGTAAAGGCGGAGTGGCGAGCGTGAGTGCGAGTAAGTGCGAATGGTGACGACGAGTGGTGAGCGTGAACGGTAGTGAGTGCGAGTAGTGAGGCCCGAGTGGATAGCGTGAGTGCGAGTGAGTGCAAGTGGTGGGGCGGAGGGCTGAGCATGAGCGGGAGTAAGTGCGAGTGCTGAAGGTGGATGGGTGAGCGTGAGGGCGAGTGAGTGCGAGTTGTGGGAGCGGAGTGGTGAGAGTGTGCGTGAGTGAGTGGGAGTGGTTGGGGCGAGTGGGTAGCATGTGCGCGAGTGAGTGTGAGTAGTAAAGGTGGAGTGTCAAGTACGAGTGCGAGTAAATGCGTTAAAATAAATATATTTTTTGAGTGAGTGTGAGTGAGTGGCATCCAGTTTTTCCGAGCTATGTATGCGGGTGCAGGCAACTGCGGCAGTGCAGATCCTGTGTAGGAAAGACCACTTGGGCGTGCGTTCATCGGCCGATCACCTGACAGGTTTGTTGTGTACACTGCGCGCGGCGCAGGCAAGGCTTCCGGCCATATCTCCTCCGCGTTGCGCAACCCATACGAGTATAAGTGCAGCGTACGATCCCCGGGACCAAGCGTTTCTCGCTACCTGGGTTTCAACGTAGAGCCTTCCCGGACTCGTCCACTGCCCATAACGCCGAGCCAAACACACCTTGGTTCCAGCGTTTCCACTCGAGGCGGCGGTTGCGGATACGCGCGTGCCGCCGCAACTGCTGCTTGCCTACGGCGATCTTTCGCCCCCAGCTCGTTGAGATCCCTGCACCTGCAGTTCTTCAAGTACAAGGCAAAAGTGCGGTGGCATAGCCTGGCGACCCGATCGACCCGCTCCGAGTTCGGGGCAAGTGGGTCATCGTACTCGTACAGCTCCTGCATCGCATGGACATACTCGATCATCGATTCGTCCAGGGCTTGACTGCGCATTTCCAACTCTCTACGCATCCGCGAGAGGTAGTCGACGGGCAGGAATTTTTCCCTGAACATCGTCCGGAAGTCGTCCATCGTGCGCGCCTTAAGGCCTATAACTCGATACAACCGGGCGGCATGGTCGACTAGGGCTGCGTGCAAAACTCTGTGCAGCACCTCACACTCGCTGATGCCGGTCGCCTGCTCGTAAACGGCTCAGATCCAGGAGAAAAGCGTTGGCGCTCACTTCATTACTGTAACTGCTATACATTCGCATCGGTAACTGCAGCCTGGGAGCGGGTGAGCGCGCCGCCTGCAACACCCGCTGCTTGGCGCTTGCGACAGCGTTCGCGATGAAAGTTGCATTCACAGTCATTCCTTCGCTTACGGGGGCCTGTATGCTCACTTGAACGAGAGGCGCGCCCTATGGGGTTCAATATCCGCGTATGCCCGGCGCATAGGGGTTGAACGTGCGGCGTCACCTGACGTAGAGCGCTCGCGAAATTCAAAATTTTTCAAAAATCTTCTTGCAACGCAAACCACAGAATTTGGGTAGGCCCGGCACGTGGGGGGTTGAACGCGGGGCATCACCTGACGTAGAGCGCTCGCGGAATTGGGAACTTTCCGAAATTCTCGTCGCTGTGCAACCCGCACACTCGGTTGAGTAGGGGCCATGGAGAAGGGGAACCCGAGCCATGGAGTAGGGGGACCCGAGGAGGGTTTTCTGGCCCTTCACTGTGAGAATTGCACAGGTGAGTGGAAACCACAGTTGACAAGTGCACAGTGATAGGAAGAAGTGGCAATAAAAATACGCGGGAGATAATTGAAGCACTTGAAATTTTGCGGTTGGGCAGTAAATGTGTCAGCAAGACTTCCAAAGGTACTCATGCTTGAACTTGTCATAGGATTTTTAAATGCGGAGCATTTCTTAGGCTCGCCTTGTCCTGCGTCATCGATGGCGGCGCCGTCCACACGCTCACTGCGCATGCGCAGCTCTCCTACTTACACCCACAGCTCCGCGATACTACACTATAAAAATTAGAAGCCGTTCCACTCAATGTGAAAGCTGTCGGAAATGCAGAGCAGTGATTCGCCATAATGGCCTGTATACCGCCGTTATCCGCTTACTGCTACCACCCCATGCAATTCAAATTCCCCGTCTTCGCAGTGCTCGCGCGCCCCCTGCCTGAAACTGCGCCAGCGGGAGTTCTGTTCTTTTTGTGCTTTTGTCCCCGCACGTGCCGGCGTTGCACTGCCATCGTAAATTGGGCCCATTAAATGCGTCGCATAGGGGGAGGGTGTATTGCGTTAACGTTTAGTGTTTGGGGTGTTGGTGGTAGTGAATGCGTTGTATCAGCAGCTTCTTGACGTAGTTTGAATGAGTCAAGGATATAAGGCGCGTTCGTAGCCTCCCATTCTGTGTCGGTTTTGTGGCGCAGTGGGTAGAGCACCATGTACATTGCGTTCTGCCCGCAGGGTCGAGGGGTCGAAACCAGGCGCCGGATACTATTTTTTTATATAGTGTAGGGGGAGGGGTGCGGACAACGACTACTGACGTCAACGCGGGTGACATCGTAAGTTACTGAAATGCTCGGCATTTAATAACGTTGTCACAAAAAGAAATTAGGTTCCTTTCCAACACACGTTGTACTTCGGGTGTGACATGAAGAAGTATCTGTACAGATTGGACACGTGCGTGATGTGTGTGAGGTGGTAGAGTGTTGTAACTTATTTATAGTTTTTGTCTGAGGTGAATGTCTTTGTTTTTTGTGGTGGTACATATAAAAGGTGCAATTTTCTGGATTAAAATTTCAGTTGGAAGTTAGCGCTAGTCCCGTCGTCGTCCTTGTCTTTGTTCCCGTTCTTTGAACTATAGTATTCTAAAGATCTCCCTCTAAGACTTTGGAATGTGCCCCGAAAGCCACGTCTTGTTCTAAAGGGGAAGGAGTGTAACAAGAGTGTCCGAATGTAAGGGCTGTAACATTGTATATGTGATGTCAGGCCCGCTACATGAGGGTTTACAGGTACTCAGAGCACCCCTCAGCTCATGCAGTGAAAACTCGGAGTTACGGAATGTGCTGGATCTGTCACTGTTATGTCAGCGCTTCTTTTCCTCTCAGAGTTTGTGTTTTATGACAGTGTTTATTTGGTGTGCTGAAATGGTAACGTGTTGGAAGTGTTGGGCTAGTCTGTTAGCCTGGTCTTCCAGTGTGTCCCTGGTTGTACTGACCGGGAGCAGGCTGTGGGTCTGATGTCCTTTCAGTTTTCGTACACGTGTTCAGACTGTGTGTGTCGGTGTATGAGTTAATAGATTATCATTTGCTACATGCATAGCGAGGGCCTCTGTTCTGGCAGTCGTGGTGCCACAGGGAGCCTAAGAGGGTTCAACGCGGTTCGACAACTCCCGACATGTCGTAGACACTCGAGTCACGGCGCGTGGGTTAAAAAGAAGGTTACCGTCACCCCGAGTAGTCCGAGTGGCGCTGGCTACCTCCCCAAGCGCAAGAAACAAAACTTCCTTAACATATAATACCCCAGAATGTGGCGGGGAAAGTAGTCCCAGAGGTAGCGTGCTGGTCGTCGCACAAGTCCAGTATTCTGGAGGTCGTGGGTTGGGATCCCAGCCGGCAGGAAATTTTTCCTCCACTTTCTTTCTAACTTTCCAAAATCGTTATCGTTTCAACGACCTGCCACATTCTGCTCGTTGCTTTGCGATGTTTTCTTGAGATGTCAACCATTATTTCTGTGTTATTTTACGATGCCCTCATTTCCTATTCTTATTCCGTAAATGCATAGCGAGGACCTCTGTTCTGGCAGTCTTGGTGTTACAGGGAGCTCAAGAGGGTTCAACGTTGGTCGATCACTCTCGACATGTCGTAGACACAAGGGCCACGGCGCGGGGGTTAAAAAGAGCCCTTTAACCCCGAGTAGTCCGAAAGGTGCTGCCTACCACACCCAAGCACAGGAAGCAAGAATACCCTAACATGAAATACCCCAGAAAGTGGCGGGGAAAGTAGTTCCGCCGGTAGCGCAGTGGCCACCGCACCAGACCGGTATTCTGTAGGTCATGGGTTCGCATCGCACCCTGCGGGCGTTTTTTCCTCAACTTTGTGAGTTTCAAAGTTTTTTATCTGTTTCAGAGACCTTTCAACTTCCGTTTGCTTTCCGAGGTTTGTCGAGAATGAAAATTTTGGAATTGTACAGAAGAAATATAAAAAGTAGACTCCTACACGCGTCTTAAAAACACACACAAAAAAGTTTACCAGCGTTTCGACTAATGGAGAAGTCTTCATGGGAGTAACAATTAAAGTACAATGAAGCATGATTTTAAATGTGCATGTATAGAGAACGTGCGCTACAGTGCGCCCTGTTTAAGAGAAATTATACATACTCAGCCACAAAAACAACAAAATGGAAAATATACACGAGAGGGCATTCACAGGCCTTTCTCTTTTTTTGGAGGAAAGGTTCACTACAGTGCGCAGTTCTTGAAATATTTATTGACACGGGGCTACAAGAGAAAAAGTGAAAGGGGCACTTAAGAAGGTGGCACATTGCCATGCCCCTTTTTGAGAATTTACAAAAGGCAGGGGAGAAGCAAGAGACGAGAAAAAAATAAACACAACAGAAAGAAATAAATAACTTGAACGCCGTCAGCAAGCCCAGAATTTTCCTCTTAGTAATGTGCCCCGCGTTGGGCGGAAAAAGGACTGCCTCTTCACCAGCCGCCATGTAGTGTCAAAGAGAGGTCGTGCGTCGCGCCTTCGGACGACAATGCAAGTCTTTTTTCCCCGAATACCTGACAGACAGAAGGGGAGCCGAACAAAGGAAGCGTGGAGGAGTGTGATTTTTGATCAGGCACGTGAGTGGTTATACTGTTTAAAAAGTAAATAAAATATGATTGCGCTGGTAAACACACGAGCATCAATGTCCTTCCTCAGCCCAGAAACCGCAGCCATCGGAGTCCAAAAAAGCCATCGCTCATTGCTAGTGATGCATGCGAGAATAATCTGCAAAGGCGCGAAGAATCTGCAAATATATCCTAAAATTGTCCGCCGGGAACTTTGCGGCAATGGCTACCTACAACGTTTTTTGGAAAGAATTTAGAATCAAATACTACAACCTAAGGCTGCCAGTCGTGATGTATTCACCACCGCTGACTGCATTCCATTTGTACGTGGTAAAGCGAATGTGTGCACTGTAGTTTGCAGATTGTAATCTACGCATTGGGTACGCACCGGCCAGCAAGCTTGAGAATGAGCTGGTTAACGTAAAGAACCCGTGGCTCGATAATCTTTTCCTGGAGCTGTATATCACGACCCCTGGGCCGATTGCAACCAGAGTTTTATTTGGAAACGGGAAAGTACCCCTGAAAGATGAAAGACCAGCAACGCGACGTGAGAAACCAAAAGGTGACCTCTAACGAAATTGCCGAGCATGCACACAAGCACCAGTACGATATTGACTGGGACAACACTGCAGTTAAGTGTACATTGCGAAATGTGACATTACGTCTTTTTATGGAATCAGCGTTCATACAAACGCACTCGGATTCGATGAATCAAAGAGATTTATCATTGCCATTGGTATACATTCGATCATTTCGTATCAGACTTCACCTTTAAATACCAAACTTGTTCATTTTTGCCTAATTGTGAACATGGAACCCGTACGGTTTCCGAAATATTTTTATAATATTTTGACTTGGTCAGTGACTGCTTTACTGTTTCTTCGAGATTTTTACTGCTTGTAACAGCGAATCAGTTCAGGAAATTATTATATTTCTTCTTCGAAGATCAAATTTGAGAAATCCGAAAGCCCACGAGAACACGTGCGCGCAACCGCGTTCCTCGCGACGACTGGCAAGGAGTCAATAAAACAAAAAAAAATGCAGAGAGATTCTGTGGGGGCACCTCCCTGGCAGCCCCTAGCATCCCCGGCTCACGCATGTAAGTCCCAGCACATTTCTTTACGAAGATTGACTAAAGTTGCCCAAAAACAACTTCATCATTTCGTGTAATCCTGCCAGACCTTCATCGAAACAAAAAAACTCCAGCTTCCCCCGTTATCGTGGCAACGCATGCTCCGAAGAGAACAGTAAGTTATAGTTTTTGCCCATTCAATGTCATGTCCAATGATTATCACTTCCTAAAAAACGATGGAAGATCCCACTTAAAGCAAGAATGATGAAGTATAGGCGTGTGATCATGATGATGGTTTGATTTTTTTGGCGCACTGCGATTGGGGTCATCAACATCGTCATCATCAAGAGCTTATCTAGGCCGACTGCAGGGCAAAGACGTCTCCCATTATTCTCCAGTTACACCGGTCCTGTGCTAACTGCGACGAAATTATCCCCGCAAACTTCTCGCTCTCATCTGCCTATCTAAATCTCGGCCGCCGTATCCCACGCTATCCTTCTCTAGGGATCCACGCTATTACCCTTAATGACCAAAGGCTATCTCGACTTCGCAATACATGCCCTGAAGACGTACACCTTTTCTCCATAATTTCTACCAACATGTCCTAACACGCTTTTATTCTCAGGTCCATTCTGCTCTCTTCTTGTCCTTAATGTTACACCTATCATCTTCCGTTCCATTGCTCCCTGAGTCGTGATCAATTTAAGATGAACCGTCTTAGTGAACATCCATCATTCTGCCATGCAGATGAGTACCGTGAGGTGCCGCTCTCATACACTTTCTTCTGCAGGGACAATAGTAGCCTACCATTCATTATCTGAGAATGACTGCCGAATGCAATCCACCCTATTCTTATCCTTCTAGTTATCCCGGCCTGATGGTTTGGATCCGCGGTCACAGCTTGGCGAAAGCAAATATATACGCTTACCACTTCTACTGCCTCGCAAATTATCTGAAATTGCTGTGCGGTTTCCAGGTTATTCATAATTACTTTAGCTTTTTGCATATAAATTTTCAGGCTCATGGTTCTACTCTGTTTGTCCAGTGCGGTAAGCATGCCTTGCAATTCGTCGGCCTAGTTACTTGGCAAGGCAATGTCATCAGCAAATATGTGCTTACTAAGGTATTCTGAATTATCCCTTGCTACCTCTTGCCTATCTAATGTTCTGATTATTTCTTGTAAGCATGCTTTGAATACCATGGGAGATATTGTGTCTTCTTGTGTGACGCTCTTTCTTATAGGTATTTTACTGCTCTCCTTATGAATGATGATGGTAGCTGTGCTCCCTTTGTAAACATCCTCCAGTGTTTTTACAAATTGGTCATCTACTCGCTCCTTCCGTAATAACTGTATTACTGCCGAGGTTTCTACCTTGTCAAATGCTTTCTGATAATATATGAATGCGATATATAGGGGTTCAGTACACTCCGCACACTTCTTTACCACCTGATTGATCTTGTGCATATGGTTTATTGTTGAATAGCCTTTTGCTTGACTGAAATCACAGGTTGCAGAAATTCTGTCAGCGATAATCTTTGTAAGTACCCGATTATCCCAACTGGCTTGGTAATTACCCAACTGGTGTATGGAGCGACCAATCAGTGGTTATGCAGGATGGGTGAAGATGAAAACATTAAATTCGCTCAATAAGGACAAGAGTAAAATCAGTTGAAGAATATGGTGGTGGCTAATGTACAGGGACAGTGCTGATTAAACATGACAGGAAATGATGTTTCAAAACTTTACATCTTACAACTACATAAAAACGCTTTGGCCGGGACCATAGTCCGTCACCCGAAAACAAATGTGGGTGGAGTGAAATGTGTTGTCTGTAGAGTTGGTGAAAGTGTTTCCATCGTGTTGAATTAAGTGCCTTCCATTGAATGAGTATGGTGACTATGGACAGTGCCTTTCCACAACTGCTGCACAGAGGTCTTGAAGTTCACGTCAGCAGATACGAGTGAGTTGCATGTGTGCGCCCTATCTCTAGCCTTGCCAAAGGGACTTCTGTGTGTCGGTTGTGTATGGTATCAAGTGTGGTTTAATTACGTGTAACTTGTTGTCTGTCAGTTCACTCTAGTCTGGTTGCCATGATTTACGAAGTTGTTTAATGTGTACATTCACGCCAATGTACAGTACTGTGGTTATCTGAACTGTGCCTTGTAGTGCAGCACCGGCAGATATTTTATCTGCAACGATCATACAGATGCCTGAAACCCATCTTATAGTTATATCAAGGTTTGCTTTACATGCGGGTAGAACAGCCTAAAAAATAAAATGAACTGCATAGTTTTTCGATCGTTTTTAGAGGACAGCGCACGTACAATGCTGATGATGTCCGTGCTTTAAATAATGATAAATTCCGTGCTTCCAATGGACTTTGGAATTTCGGGTTGGACAACGTGTATATAAATCATTAGGATGCCGTATGCTTCTGCCGTGAAAATTATGTTCTGGACTTCAATATATTTACACACGCGAAAGTTTCGTCCGTGCGTTGCATATGACGCGTCACTCTAATAGTCTGCACTCTGGTATTTATCATCGAGAAACAAAAAATGCTGCAGAATCGCATGTCTTGGGGCCCTTTTCTTATCAAGCTGCGTTGAAAACAGGTCACACAGCACAGGGCGGACATTTGATGGTGGTACAAAATCAGCGATGGGTGTCTTGTGAATGGTAATGAGGGGACCTTGAGCTCAGAGGCTTCCTCTCTTGGCCTTAGCGCGAAAGGCCAGAAAATGAATGGTCGATTTAAAAAGAGTAATGTGAGGACGCATTATAATGGTAAATTTAATAGAGTGGTTAGTCATGGCCATGTTTTTCTACACATACAAGTCTATGTCAGTTCTCTGGTGATATAGGGACCATTTATCACACTCTGCATACAGGCGTCTGCTGAGCTAAGGAAGAAAAGCTCTATACGCAAGGCGAAGCCACAGGTGAAGCACTGCGTCGAGCATTTTAGAGTTCACAACACTCTTGACGAGATAGCCGAGGCCCAGCGCACGGCAGAGCTAACGAGCCTAAGGCAAACGAGAGCAGGACGCGCGATCCTACAGCGGCTTGGGCACAAGGGACAAGGAACGCAGGACGGCGCGGAGCGAGCCTCACTCCCGCGGGACCTGCTCCGCAACCTCCACGTGCCACCCATCCCCCGGCACATGCATCCTGAGCGCAATCAGGAACGACGGCTCGCCAGAGCCAAGGCACTCACGGCAACACACGCGATGGACACCGGAGCATACTACGTGGACGTAGCCAAGTACCCGGACCGGCCCAACACGTACGCCGCGGCGGTGGTAGCAGCCACCACCGGGGCGCTGTACACGGCCGGCAGCGTCAGGGGCAAGAGCACGGACCAGGCCGGAGAGATGGCGATCGCATTAGCCCTTACGAACCCAGAGTGCACCACAGTCATCAGTGACGCTAGACAGGCGATTTCGCACTACGCTACGAATAGTGTCTCCCTCAGTGTTGTGAGGGTGTGCGGGGCCCTACACCCCAGACGATCATCGGTGACTATTAAGTGGTTCCCGGCGCACGCCGGCCCGTTGAGCACGGGCGAGAACCGCAACGAGGAGGCGGACCGGGCGGCACGCGCGTTCACCAGCCGCGGCGCGAGCCCGATCCCCCAACTTGCGGTGGAGGAAGACGACGAGGTGGTGCCACTCACCACCTACAAGGACACCGTGGAGTGGTACCGGACTAACCGCCGGACGCTACCCCCACCCCACCGTAAGCTGACGCGACGCAAAGCAGTGGTGTTTAGGCAGCTGCAAACACGTGCGCTGATGACGCCAGTAATAGCTAAACACATGTGCCCGGACGTGTACCCCAGTGATGTGTGTGTGATGTGCAAGAAGGACAGGGCAATGGCGGCCCACATCCTGTGGGACTGCAGAAGACACCCGAGCGAGGCCAGTGCAGCAGAGACGTTCCCGCCGTACCTTGTCAGTGCGGCGGCGTGCAAAGACTACGTCATACAACACATGGCCGTCCAGCAAGTGTCGGACGCCATCGAGCTTCAACGCCCGAAAGTGTCACCCCCACCCGGGGGTAGGCATGAGTAGGTGACGGAAGCCGAGTGGCCGGCTGACACGACGTGCGGCCGCGTCGCGTTTGCAGGACAAATAAAGATGTTTTCTCTATCTCTCTCTAGAGCCGTTTTTTGCACACGAATACACGACGCTTCCATAGTCCAATCAAGAACCTCTGGTTGGTACATATACGTAACTGGGGCTGCTAGTCCATTCCAAAGAACAGATGTGACAGAATGATATGACAGAAATTGCGTTTAGGCATTTACATTTGAGTTGTTTAATGTGGGGAATGAATGCGGATTTGTCATCTCACACTATACCTAAAGACATGTGTTACATTCTGACTATAATGGAGATGCCGTTTAAAGTAATATCTGGTTTCGGATGGATTCCATGCCTCCTGGAGAAGACAACACAAGTAGTTTTTACGGGGCTTATTCTAAAACCGTTGTTGGCTGCACAGCTGGCAAGTTGTTTGACACCGAGTTGGACTTGATGTTCAGAGATGGACATATAGCACGACTTAAAAGGTATGTGGACGTCGTATACATACATTGAATAAGAAATTGTAAGGCGCAATGCCTTCCCACGGGAGGTAATATTATATATGCCAGAGTGCAGCTAAGAACTCCACCTAAAGAAACGCTGTTTTATTGCACGTGAACCCTTGAATGTGCACTACGAACTCTCATACAAAATGCCCTTTCGGTAGAATAACTAGCAGTAGTGTTCATTATGCTACCTGAGACACCAAATTACTTAAGGTGTTTGAGGATCCCGTAGAGCCAAGCGGTATCATAGGGTTTCTCAAGGTCAAGGAACAGAGTTGCGCAAAAATGAATCTTTCATGTATGACTCGAGGGCGACATATTGATCATTCGTGGATCGCTCTGCCATAAAGCCTGCAGGGCAGCTATCCTGTTTATTATATAGTCGAGGAGCTTGCGCAGCAGTTTGTCAAATGAATTGCCCCATAACTGGCAGCAGAGGAAGGGTCCTTCCATTCCGGAAGCCATATGTTAAGTATAGTTGTGTGAGTGTTTCAATGGTGTCGGGCTGTAGATGTTGTATCATGGTGTGGGTAATTTTGTCTGCACCTGGAGCTGAAGGTTTACATCCGGTCAGCGCAACCTTCAACTCATGAATTGACAACGGAGTAGGGTAGGAAGCGCCCGACGTGTTTCTATCACGCAGGGGCTTCTTTTGGAAGGACATGCGTTTCATGAAATATTTTGTGTAGTGTGAAGAGCTCGATATCTTTTGGAAGTGTACAGCAAAAGTGCTAAACTGATCTTCGAGGTAGTCCTGCAATGTGGTAACCAGGAGCAGGCTATGTGTCGATAGTCCTTTGAGCCTATGTATATGTCTGGAGCTTTTGTGTTTTCGGTGTATAAGTTTATGGATGTGGGAAAGGTGCGCCAACCCACCCTTTTTGCCTCACGGAGCACACTCTTTCTGAGTCCTTTTGACATTTTAAAAGATAAAATGTTACCAGCAAAGGATACCGGTGAAGGACCCCCCACGCTTTGTTCTGGGCCTCTCGTACTCACTGCAGTTCTCGTCGCACCAGGGCCTCCTTGGGGTCCGTAGGGGACCAGAGGTCTTGGGAAAGGACTTGCTGGCAGCATCGACAATGCACGGCGAGAGGAGGTAGGCCGCTTGGCCTACGTGTAAGTTTGGTGTGTGTGTCTTTTAGTTTACCTACAACTCTGAATGCAGTCCAGTTTTCTCTATTCTATTTATTTATTTATTTGTATATTTTTTTATTCGTTTAATTAGATACCCTAAGGGCCGAAGTTGGCATTGCATTGGGAGGGATGAGTTGAAAGCCGAGAAAACATAAAAAGTTGCAAAAAGAAACGAATCAACACAAGAAAAGTCACATTCGAATAGCATAACAACCCAAGAAGTATACATTGCAATTGCCAAATGAAGCTCACATTGTACCCAGAAAAGTGTAAATGTAAAAAAAATTGACGTTGAAAGCAGGAACACACATTCATAGCTTACAATGCTTAGGCACGATAAAGAGCTGTTTGGAAAGAACAGGTATTCACTAAACTTGCTGTGGCAGAGATGAAGTGTTCGGGCCTTTACCTATATATGTTAATGTGGTTGGGAAGTGATCACTAGCATATGGAATTGAGCCCACATCCCACTCGAGTGACGGAAATGGGACCTGCAGAGCGAATTGCAAGTTATAGTATGAATATGTGTTTTGTACTAAATTATGGTATCTAGGATGTTTTATGTTAAAAAGGCATGTGCCCTATGATGTTAGAAACTTTTCGATGAACCATTCTTGGAAATCTTGGGATAGCCCATGAGCAGGATGGATGTAGGGGACGCGCACCATTATTAATCTGTTCAATATAATTGTGCCAAATGCGACAGCCTCAAGCACACTTATTATATAGAAGGGGCTACTGCCCAAAGATATCCGGGTGATGATTGCCACACCCACTGTCTCACATCTCTGTTCTTTCTAAATTCCATGTGGCTGTTCAAAAAATTTGTGTCTGTGGAGTTAAAACGCGTTTCGTCATGACATAGCACACCCTGATGATTGGAATGCAATACCTCATTGACACCATCAAGTTTGTTAAGGAGGGCCCTACAGTTCCATTGTGTAATATTTTCTCTTCCTATTATGTACAGTTAGGATATACTGTACTGATTGTGTGTGTGTTGATGTTTTGTCTTTGGTTTTTGTACTCATGGAAGGGGCTTTTTGGGCCTTTCTGTTGCCTTGGACGTCAGAGGTCGCTCGTTACAGTGCATTGCAGGCAGTAACCTCTGACGACGTCCATGTCATCGTCAGAGGCCTCGGGGGTGCCCTACGAACCGGGCTCCCTCGACTTTGCACTCGTTCGGGTCACCTATGTTTGAGCCGTCGCCGCCACTGGCGGCCCAGTTGGCACGGGTGGTGCGGCGAGCGAGGAAGCCGATGGTGGGTCCCTGCAGCCACGTCCTCGGCCGCGTGCAGTGCACTGGAGGATCGAGGGGTGTCGGTCCCACTGGCGACGGGTCCCATCACAACCGCTTTGACTCAGTAAGTGGGTTGGTGGCGGGTTGGCCTGCTTGAGAGAATCCGGAGTTGGGAGGGGGCTGGACCATGTCAGACTCACTCAGCTGGGTCCCTGTGGAAACCAGATGCCACTCCGCACCCCAGCGAGCTGCATCGGCATACTTCCCCACGGGTGAAGAGGCGATCCTCTTTCGCGCATCTGGGAAGGTGATGTTTTCTGTGACCTTTACGTTTAATATTTTCTTCTCCAGCTGGAACATTTCCCGTTTCCTTGAGTAGTCGGCGTGTAAACCCTCACAGGCAATGCAGAGGAGTTGTGAGCTACATGTATCTGTGAGGTGTCCACGTTGGGCGCACTTCGCGTAGGTTATTTTGTCCCGAATGACTTAGTACCATGGCCGAACCGCTGGGACTTGAAACATCTCTGCGGATACGGGATGCACGCTAGGGCGGAGCACTGGAGTAATCCGCATAGATCTGTACTGGAAGAGCAGAGATTTCAAATGTCAGGATGACGTGTTGAGTGGTTACGATCGTATCGCCTCTTGTTATGGCAATTCGCTTCACAGCGGTCAAGCCCTAACTTCTCGAGCCTCCAAGAGATCTGCCTCAGTCTCATCTGCAAGACTCTCTCATATCACCCCCTGAGAGCAGTTAAGGCTTCGCTGGGGTGTGACCATGGTCTCCTGATCCAATATGCGGGTTTCAGTGGCGGGTGTGGTGGCCTCTTTATGAATATTTACTTCAACCCAGAGATCGCCGGTTCAATGTTTTTTAGCTTTATATATTCCACCTGTTATATTTTCTAGACACTTTGAGATCGAGAAGACAGACTGTGAGGCAATTCGTTTGGCTTGTCAAGAGATTGGATTACCAAAAGCGGGTGTAGTTATGAGGTGTGAAGTTTGTCATGGTCGGAAGTGGTAGAAACAATACTTTGGTTAGACCACTTTTATTGGCGGATGGTTGGGTTTCTAGAATTCAGGAAAAGCACAAAGCATAGGAAAAAGCAGGGAAGGAGGGTAATTTTTCGTCACCCGTATCCGGATAGGTGAAGAGGTCCTTGAGGTCTCTACCTGGTAAAAAAACAAGGATCCAATCCGCCGGATCTTTCCCTTGTCTCTGACGGCCACCGTTCATGCTTTCTAACCCTCCAACTCTAAAGACATCGTCATTGTAAGTTACAACTTATTTGAGGGAGCTGAGAGTGCGTGGTTTCACAAATACCGTCACTAGGATTACTGAAGGTGCCAGAACGGGGGTAGAGGCCGTCACGGGTGCTAAGAACGAAATTGTTTAAATCATAGACTTCTACCATGAGGATAGTCTTGAAGTTATCATGCAGATTCGCTGCTTTCAAATTTAATGCGGTTGCATGAGCTTCCTTCATTATTGTCGCGCATGCCATTCCACACTTCTTTTACTATTTGAGCAACAGTAGCAAATAAGTGCGGTATTGTCAAGCGTCAGCGGCCAATCATAAAGTGATGCAAGTTTGGCGCAGAACGGCTTATTTTTGCTCACTTCTGAAATATATATACTAAGCAGAACCAAGCGAAAATATAATGACCCGGCAAAGAGGCAAAGACGCAAAGGTATAAACCTATCTGAGGATGCTTCCCACACGATACTACCGTGCGCAACCCGTAGGTTCAAATATATATTTAAAAAAGAGGATAGTCGCACTTATACCGACCGACGGAGAGTTTTTTGTGGTTGTGAATGTACCTTCTCGGGAATGGACCCAACAGGTTGAAATTTTGGGGGCTGTGCATTCACTCACGACTGAATAAATATTGTAACATATGGAAAGCACCTTGTAATAAAATGAATCAAGACAGCCCGCCAATGCCTTAATGTATGTTTGAATGTGTATTTTCACAAAACAACATGACCCTTGCAATAGTGTCGTTCTTGTAAACAAAAAAATAAGGAAATCCCCTAACTTTCGAAATGGGAAGTCGTTAGAGTGATGTGAATGCTTTTTCAGAAGGCCAAAGACATTGCTAAATATAAAATATTTACAAATTACCAACCTTTTATGCAGCAGGCTTAGAGGAAAAGAACTTACGATATCAAACGACTGAAAAAGCATAACAGGCATTTTAGAGGATAGTAGTTACAACACATACCATTAAAAAAGCTTACATAGACATTAGGTAGAATATTCAGAAAGGACTTGAGCAGACAGAAAACAAGGTTTCATATTCTAGCTAATTTTGGGAAGCTGAATTGTAATGCCTGCCGTTCAAAATAACGAAGTGGAAGCTCTTTCACTGATAAAAAACCATCACTCTTGTATTAGTGTTAATGTGACTTATTTGGTGAGTGTTAGTGTAAACCCTGTTACTTGTCACTTCTAAAATAACAAAGATTTTGTGGAATTTTAATAAGTAAAGGTATGTCACAACATTCTAATATTTGCTATTGCATAGTTGGTATTTTAATATTGATATCAGTAGGTGTGCGATTGTTCTCACTCGTTCTTTAGGCTACGACGTACGAAAAGAGGAGACAGTATACTTTCTGACGGTTGGTCGATATGTAAGACAACTTACCGATTCCACAGAGTGATGTTTACATGAAGGTAGAAGACCCGAGTTTTTTCGCTGTCGCAATCAACCGAATTCTTACTGAAAGAAGTGGAGGTGTCATGACGGGGAGCACAATAGTTACGGAATGAATAATGTATGTTGTAAACTTCGAGTTGCACTTCAAATAATGTCGCAACATTTTTGTACAGATAAACGTTAATGACAGCAAACGTGTGCTCCTCAAAGACTCCTGAAATAAAGAAACCGCCACTAAGCATTGAGTGAACAGAAGTGCACTCATGAAGGCTTGCAGATCAGAGAACTGACGCGGTATTCACTCTGCAGGCATTTTATCTACAGTGATTTGGTTACTGAAAAGAGCTAGGTTAATCGCGAATGTTTAGATAAACCATGAAGATGTCAGAAAACGACCACATTGCTACACACTTTTTTAATATTAGCAACATTGCAGCGCTGAATAAGAAAAAAAGAATAGTATATTTAAAACCGTTTGAACGAGCACACAATTTACTGATCCAAGGTTTGGTAATGCAACAATGGGTGAAAATCACACAGAAGCTTGCAGCAGTTGCATACATTCATGTCTAGATGAAGTGCATTACAAAAAATAGGCTAATTCTAATGCAATCATTGGAAGATACTGAAAGATCTGCTCAGTGTTACTGTGGTGTAAGACCGCTCAACAACATATACGTGGGTATTTGGCAACTTATTCGGGGGTTGATTTTGGGGCCCAGTTACTGTAAGGTGAGGAATAAACAATCGGCATACCCCGAACAAGCGTCATATGTGAGTTCTTAGGCTTGACCGAGTGAAAAACACAGCACGAAATTCGGCAGAATTATCCTGTAAGGAAATTGGGCTTGTAGTCCCTGTAGCGAGAAGTGCCTGTAGAGAAGTGCCTGTAGCGCTTTGGAAATTTTCATTTTACAGCAGACATTACTGTGGGAAAACAGATCATCCTGTATTTCGAAACAAGATTCCCGTTCAATGAAAGACATTGTGGTTGTAGAACAGAAAGTTTGTTTCGCGACAGAAATTTTCTTTGTGTTTCTGGACTGGGCTGTACTGTGCCATTAGAAAAGAAGTCCACTTGTGTATATTTTGCGAATTGTTACCACTGTGAAAGCAGTGTTTGTAATGAACTTGATGAAAATCTGTCCAGCACATCGTGAGGGTGGAAGGTTTCTTTGTAAGCTGGAAGGAGTGCAGTTTTTTGCAGTTGGCGTGTGACCCCTTAGTGATAATCACCGTAATTAAAACATGAATTGTAGTTCGATGCTTGTTTTGTTACTAAGTCAACCACACGGCGACGACTTTTAGTGAGAACATTTGCACCCGTATTCATAATACCGCCCTTAATGAAAGCTTTCTGGACGCCCTGAAAGAGTTGCCAGACTTTCTTTCGATTTATTTTCAGATTGTATGCCAGGCAGACGAGTTTTTGCGAGACGTGCAGACTCACTGGCGGTACCGCTTTGTGATTCCAGCAGTGCTGTTAGTGCATTAGTAATGGTAGGAGCCAATATGTAGAGCAAGAGTTTTGCTCACGAATTACGCGAAGTTGCGGTATAAGTGCTCTTGGTATTGCCCTTATACTAGCTAACTAGCTGGCACTGCTTCCTTCAGTCTTGAGTGGCTGTCCCCCATTCATGAACTCAGGAGGGTCAAAACAACCTACAGCCGAGGGACTACACGCAGCCTACGAGTAATGACGATGGACTTTCCTCAAGCAGGTAAGCTCGTCGGTGTTTACTTGCCCCGATTAACATATTGTTGACCACCGAACCTGGCTGGCCCACCAAGCTTCGTGGCGAATGAAGATTATTACGCGGGGCTGACGTTATATTCCTGTTACAGTTACTTTCTTGCACTGGTGGCCTCAGAATATAGCAAGAAATGCTGCTGATGCATTGGCGTTACATTAAAATTGGGCTCCGTCCATTTAACGGCAGTGCTGGTGGGCAATTCTTAATAGTCCGGGCAGCATTTTGCATTTGTTTCCTCGATTTTCCCGGTCAGATCAAACTAGCATCTCTAAGGAAAGAAGGGGGGAAAACAAGTGGCAGGAACCGGAGATTGTTACACATTCCGAAAATGCAAAGAATCACGAAACATGTTTCACAAAGTTGAAATAAATTTATTAGGTCACGCGGAGAACTTTGTGCCGCCCATCAATAACAGATGGAGAAAGAAAATGACAAGCAGCGTGAAATTTTTACGAGAGTCCTTCACCTGATGAAAATTCTTGCTACTACTCAGAACGTCAAGCGCCTAGTGGAGCAATGTCGCAAATTTTTATGGTCTTTTAAGGTTAGTTGCTGTTTTTGACAATGTAATGATGCAAAATTTCGTATAAGTTGAATGACATGCCAAGTGCACATCCTACGTATCACACCTTGTTCAAAACGAGTTGATGATGATGATCGTTGGATGTTGGTGGTGCAAGGCCAACTGCGGCGAAGAGCGCCAAAACAATAGATTTATATGAAAGGTGGAAACCTAAACACAAACGTAAGTCAGAAAAATCAAATTCAAAAACAGAAAACTACAATGAGCATGGCTGTGGTAGAGGCCAGGGTGTGACCATGCGTGGTATGAAATAAGGTTTCAAAAATTACTTTTATATATTTAAAAATGCAGTTCATAGAAAACATTAAAATGTCGCATAGGAAATACGCTGGGTTTAGGGGGTCATTTATTCTGTATAGTTGTGAAAGTGTTTGCGTCGTGTTGTGTGAAGTGTTTTGCAATAAATGGGTATGTGAACTATGGATAGGGCCTCCCCATACCTGCTTCAAAGAGGTCTGGAATATCCCCTGAGCAGATACGAGTGTGCAGCTTGTGTGTAACCTAGCCCTTTACGGCCCAGCCCACACAAACGTGTGGGTCAACAAATTCGTTTACTAAGTGGCACCTGTTTTGGTTTCTGTTTCAGAGCCCTGGGTAGTCACTGCGAACGCTTCAGAGACTTTATTGGTTTTGGTGGTTCACTCATTTCGCCACCTGGGGGCGAGAAATGGCACATTAAAAACGGCGCCCAAGACGTCGCAACCACGCTAGCTGCCTTCACGATGAAATCTGGTATTTCTTCTTGCTATTCTCGTATTTTCTGAATAACAAGCGTAAGTCGCGATTTTCAGGACTTGGGAAAACCACGATCGGCTAAAAAACACACCCGTTCCCTTCGTGTGCGTACCGTTATCCCGCTTGAAAAATGCACGCTTGAAAAATGCACCCACACATATGTGTGGTCTGGGCTTTCGTCGCCACGAAAATTTTGCTGGGCGGCACACTGTGGCGGGCTCCTGCACTGCAGCCGTAGCGATAAATAATGTGTTCTTGCTTTCTTGGTGTCTCATTTATTCGTGGTTTTGTTCTGATTCATTGGTAATGTTTTCTTGCAGCTTAACCTTCAACTCGTTGCGTAATTACTTGTGATAATAGTATTAATTTTAATTATTGATTATGTTAATGAAAACATCATTATTATTTATTTTCACAAAATCCTATTTATAATATAAAAACTCCTGAAAACAATACAAAACTTATAAATAATACGTAAAAATGTAGTTTTAATCCTCCTGATGCCGTTTTTAAGGTATTCTTACTACCCGCAGATCATACAAATAGAAGCCCAGCCCACACATATGTGTGGGTTTGTTTTCTGTGTGAAATACTCTGGGCTTTCCATTTTAACTTGTCGACGCATCGATGGGAAGGGGTAAATACACAAAATTTATTACTTGTGGCCATTTTTTCTAAAATCTTTATGTTGGGCAGGAAAGGGCTAGCTGGGACAACTTCTGTGCAGCTGTTGGGTGTTTCAGTGGTGTATGGGCCGGAGCATGGTTTTTTAACCTGTAAAATTTGATCTGTCTGTTCAGTGACGTGTGTTTGTGATCTGCTGCGATGTTGGTGTCTGATGTGCGGCTTTATATGTGTTTGGGGTATACTTTCTATGTCCACTGTATTCAGCTATATAGCACCAGTGGACATTCGTTATGCAGTTTTGTTTCCTACATTTCCAGAGTGCCTGGTAACCAACAAAGAGTGTTTTGAAGGTTTTATGATAATGAATACATGACAGCCTTAAAAAACCTGATTAATGACTGTTTTTAAAACTCTTTCCGGATACAAGCTGTGGTACCGGGGTTCTTGCACCTGGCCTCGGTTCCCCTGAAAGACACTGAGCCCCCTCAATCACACCTTTACTGGGAGTCCCGCTCCGCCAAGGTCAACTGCCCAGCCAATCCGGATGCGCACACCTCGCCCAGCCGAGGACGCCTTGTTCTGACCTCGCTCATCTCGAGCCACATCTTCATCATCACCCGGCACATGTCCATCGCGTGGGATTATCCACCGCCACTATTGCCGGGTTCCCACTCTCTGCCCCCCTCCGAAGAAAAGGCCGACGCACAGTCTTTGAGCCAACCGAGAATCGACCAAGAGTAACTCAAAGGCATCGGCATCGGAGCCCCAAGATGACGTCAGAGTTTACGAAACAGCTGTCAACAGCACGCTTGAAAGTCGGGACATCCTCCGGGACAGCAGCCACAGAATCAGGCCAGCCCAGGTACAGCCATAGATGCTTCTGGATCACAGGCGCCATTGGAGGAATCCCACCAGCCGATGGGGGTCTGTCCAACACCACGAGAATGAGGAGTTAGGGCCTCCCGGCCAGAGGTACCCAGCGCCGGACTGGAACCGGGAGCACCACCGAAACGTCAGGTTCAAGGCCCACAGCACACACGCCAAGGCAACACAGTGTAGAAGAGAGAGCAGGGACGGCCCGGAGCAAGTGCCGTGGAACCGAGGTGGCCCCAAGGCCAGGGAAACAGGAGCTCAGGATGCCACCGGGGCATGCCAATGCGCATGGTGATGCGGCAGGGGTAAAAGTCCTCCAAACGGTGCGGCGGTGAATGCGGGCGCAGTCGTAGCGAATGCCAAAATGAATTCTGGACGTGAAAGAAGCAAAAATTAACGCGTTTAAACGAACACATTTGGATCTGGGAAAAAAATAAAAATAAAGAAGCGCATCACGTGGTACTGATCGATTATCAAATTCAGGGCCAAGAAAAGGTAATCCGAAACAAAAAAATGCCTAAAAAGGATACTCTAGATACATCCCATAGAAAGTTAACATGACGGTTGCGCAAACGCCATTGAGAAACAAGCAGCGTTGCGGCCAAAAGCAGATCAGTCCACGTGGTACTATTTAAGGTCTGCTATATTAACCGGGCCTGCATGTTCACCTGTACTCCTGTGGCGTAAAAGATATGTTATGGAAGACAGCTTCTCGCTTACGGTAAAAGGGCCCTCCCATTTAGGGGCTAGCGACGCAGCAAACTTGCGTGAGGCATCGCTCAGTGGATGAGTGCGCCGGAGAACCATATCGCCAACCGCAAACTGAACATCCCGACGGCCCCGGTTGTACTGCTCCGCCTGCTGGAAACGAGCAACGTCAAGCTATTCCCGGGCAGCCTGTATCGCGTCGCGCAGGCGCTGGTGGATGGCCACAGCATGGGGCGACAGACCTGAACCCGCCTCCGTTTCTGGAAGTGTCCTGTGAAGAGGAAATGGCATTTTCCGACTGTAGTCCAAATAAGCTGGCGTAAACCCGGTTGAACGATTCACCGTGGTGCGAGTGGCAAATGCAACCTCAGGCAGCTTAGCAGCCCAATCCTTGTGTTGCTCCGTATGAGCAATTAGCATCGCCTTGAGGTTGCGATTCACACGGTCAGTTATGTTTGCCTGAGGGTGATAGGTGGTCGTACGTTTGTGGCTCCCGCCTACAGCTCGGCAGTTGTCCTCAAACAATTTGCTCGTAAAATACGTAGCATTATCCGTTATGAGCTGTGTGGGGAACCCAAAGCGCGAAAACACTTCCATTAGGCACCTCCATACATTCGGTGTATTGACGGCACGTAGCGGGAACAGCTCTACCCACTTCGTGAAATGGTCCGTCACCACAAACAAATAACAATTACTACGCGGGCTTCGGGGGTAAGGGTCCATGATATCGCAAGCAACGATTTGCCAGGGGCTCTTACTCTCAAGAGACTGCATCCATTCGGGCGGGCAACCGACTCGGGGTTTCGCTGTCTGACACACGTCACAGCTCCTGGAATACCTCAGCACATCCTGCCTCATTCCCGGCCACGTGACAGTCCGACATAACTTCTCAAAAGTTTTGCTGCCAGAGCTGTGACCAGCCAGTGCTGAATCATAAAAGTGACGGATGAAAGCCCTCTGAAGCTTACGCGGTACAACAGCGCGGAATTGGAAATTAGCTTCGTCATCGTCCTACAGGATATACCGTAGCAGGAGACCGTCTTCCGCCAACACATATGTATCAAACACAACGCTGTTGCTCGTGGGAGCAGCGCCCTGTGCCCCGACGTGCTCAATGATCTTGTGGCGAAGTCCGTCGGCACGTTGCGCCGCGAGATCTGCCCTGCTCACCAGCGTACCCCAGCGTGCGTCAGCATCCACTGCAGCCACCAGCGCCGGCGCTTCCGCGTCCGAAGA
Source organism: Haemaphysalis longicornis (assembly GCF_048455015.1). Taxonomy (NCBI): domain Eukaryota; kingdom Metazoa; phylum Arthropoda; class Arachnida; order Ixodida; family Ixodidae; genus Haemaphysalis; species Haemaphysalis longicornis. The sequence continues at coordinate 35,663,007 of NW_027526214.1, read as the reverse complement.
TGGCGGCAGGGGCGCGCGCAATAGGGCGTCAGCGACTTGGTTAGTCGAACCCTTCCTCTGCTGGATAGTAAAATCGCAGCGCTGAAGCGCAAGCACCCAGCACGCAAGACGACCAGCAGGGTTCTGCAAACGCTGCAGGCACATTAATGCCATGTGGTCTGTCTGAATGGTGAAAGAGAAACCGTAAAGATACATGTCAAAATTCTTCAGTGCCAACACAATTGCTAGACACTAACGTTCTGTGACCTTGTAATTGCGCTCAGCCGGAGTGAGCGAATGGCTAGCAAATGCGAATGGACGGAGAACGCCCTCAAACTCCTGCATGAGCACTGCGCCCCGTCCGTAGTCGCTAGCCTCGGTCTGCAAGAGAAATTGTTTGTTAAGGTCCGGTATCCTTAACGCCGCTGTTTCCGCGATTGCGGGAGACAGTGCTTCAAAAGCTTGCTGTTCAGCCTCCTCCCATTGCCATTTTACGCCTTTCCGTAGTAGCTGGTTTAGCGGATGTGACAGCTCCGCACAATGAGGGATGAAGCTACGGTAAAAAGCGATCATGCCCAAGAAGCGCTGCAAGCTCTTAACGTCACGTGGGCACGGATACTCTGTAATTGCTTTCAGTTTGGCATCGTTAGGACGAAGCTCTCCGTTGTCCACGACAAAGCCGAGCAAGTCAACCTTGCTTGACGCGAGTTGAACCATTTTGGTATTGATGGTGAGGCCGGCGCGTTTCATGGGGTCGAGCACGTCTCTGAGATGCACGAGATGTTCCTCAAAGGTGCGCGAAAAGACGCTGACGTCATCCATATAGGCCATTGTGTACTTATAACGTACATCGTCAAGGTCGATGTCCATCAAAATTTGAAACGAACTCGGGGAGTTCTTCAGCCCAAAAGGCATGCGCACGAACTCGAAAAGACCCCTGTAGCACGTGAAGGCTGTTTTAGGAATATCATCGGGGTGCATTTCAATTTCCAAAAAGCCGCGTGAGCAATTTAGAGTGGTAAACACGCGGGCACCACCAAGCGAGGAAATGATGGATTCTACAGGCAGGAAAAATGGTATGCGTCTCTCACAGTTAGGTCATTGAGACGACGATAGTCCACGGAGAGACGCACACTGCCGTTTGTTTTGGTCGCCAAAGATGCATGGGCACTCTGCAACGGCCGCACAACCCCCGTGTTCAGCATCTCGTCAAGGGCGACATCCAGTTTCGCCTTCTGGATGCTGAGCGGCCATGAATTGCAGCTCCAAGGAGGGGCGCCTCCCGTGTCAATGCGATGTTGAAGGACAGTTATCCGCCAAGGGGCCTCCGTGAACATTTCAGCAAACGGCTCCAGCACATAGGCGAGCTGCTTCCTCTCATAGTAATTGCAAGGACACTCCTCAAGCAACTGCCTGATTCGCTCAGGCAACACGGATTTTGTTGCGACTGCGGCTGACCTTGGCACGGTACAGATATGCGTTGACCCAAGAAAATGTATCAATTGTGCGTCATTGCCCAATTTGTAACCACCTCCCGCCAAGTCAAGCAGTAGGCCCTCGCGAATAATGAAATCCCGGCCCAAAATCATAGGTACCGCCAAGCCAGGGCAGTACGTAAAGCGCTGCCGACACCTTCTGCTTGCGTAGGAAATGTGCAAGCGCACAGCCCCACGCTTTTCAACCACAGCACCATTGGCCACCTGCAACCGGGTGCTGCATTGGCGCAACTTAACACCACGTGCTCGGCAAAGTTTAAAGACGGAATCACCAATGAGCGACAAACTGCCGCCATCAACCAATGCAGAAACATCCGCTCCAAGAACGTGAACAGAAATATGAGGTGCTATAGGCTTCGTGCGTGCTTCAACACGGCAAGCAGTGTGTAAAAAGCACCAGTCCTTTCCACCAGATATTCCTGGGCAACTCAGTGATGGGTTAGTCACCATCATTGCCTCGGGCAGCATTCCTACATCTCGATGGCTATTTGTATTTCGGCGACAAGCCATTCCACAGGGACACACACGACGGATGTGTCCTGGCTGTCCACATCGGTAACAGCCGCCAGCTTTAGTTCCGTCAGGCACGTAGCCTCGCGACCCTCCCTTCTCGACAAGTGGACGAGAAGGATCTCTGGAGTTCAGGGGATTTCGTTGCCGACCCCAAAAGAAGAGACTCGGGTCGGGGAGTGGTGAGCCTGCCAGTAAAGAGGGCCTGTTTTCCCAACACAGGAACCCTGGCTCAAACCGCTGCGGGGAGTTACCACCATGGGCTGTACCGTCTAGTGGTCTTCCGTGCTCCAACTGCCTGTCGCCAAGGGCAGAAGGATCTAGTGCACGGGGGAATTCAAGCCCGCCGCCGCAGTACACAGCTGTGGACTTCGCTCTGGCGAAGTCTCAAGGATGTGTCCTCATGCACAAGCTGGCTCGATTGTTTCCCCTACTGGCGGAAGGGGTACATAATTCAGCTCCGATATGAGAGCTTCCTCGATTGACCGGCCTGATCGTGCCATCTCTTCCAGGCTCGAGTACTCATGACCACGTAAGTAAGGTCGGAAGCGGGGGTGGCATCGTCGTAAGACGTGCCTCACCATTTCTGCATCAGACGCACCCGGCATAGCTCTTTTGAAGAGCTCCTGGATAGCTCGGATGTATTCGAGCAAGCCCTCGCGCGGGTGCTGCGTACGTGCTTCCAACTCACGGTGGATTCGGTAGTCGTAGTCGGGAGGCAAGAACTCCTCGCGGAAGCAGGCCACGAAGTCAGCCCAGGACGCAAACGGAGCCTGCAGGCGCCACCAGCAACCGGCGGATCCCTCCAGAGCAACCGGCAGGACGAGGGCCAGGACGAACTCGTTCGAGGCACCCGACGCCGCCTTGTATACGGTGAGGTCGCCGAGGAAGTCCGCCACTGTCTTGGGGTCATCGTATCCCGTGAACCGTGGTACCTCAATGTTCGGCTGAAACGATGGCCCGTGCTCGGACCCTCCGCGTTCTAGCCCGAGACCTGCCAGCAAGTTCGTAATGTTCTCGCAGAGGTCCATGATTGGGCGGAGCACGCCGACGAGCCCAGGGGTATCCGCATCCCTTGCGGGCTCGCGCGAAGCAACCAAGGGCCTCCGACGGGTAGCGGCTCTACGAACAGGCATGTCTCTGGGACGAAATGCTCTCGCGCGCCGCGAAGCGAACACACAAAGAAAAAATGGTGATAAACAACACAAGCCACTAAAAATGCGCCTAAAAATACGAGAAGGACTACCAAAAATCCCGGCGGTCACGAAAAAACGCCAATGTAATTAGCTCCGTAAAGCACCCACCGCGGAACACCAGAACAAGGTAGAAGACCACAATGCCCTTCAAAGGAACCAGGGCCGGCCCCACTTTAAGGGCGCAAAATGTGGTACCGGGGTTTTTGGACCCGGCCGTGGTTCCCCAGAAAGACACTGAGCCCCCTCAATCACACCTTTACTGGGAGTCCCTCTCCGCCAAGGTCCACTGCTCAGCCGATCTGGATGCGCACACCTCGCCCAGCCGAGTCCGCCATGTTCTAACCTCGCTCATCTCGAGCCACATCTTCATCTTCACCCGGCACATGTTCCCCCCGTGGGATTGTCCGCCGCCCCTAATGCAGGGTTCCCACAAAGTGTACGTACAACGCTAAGAGAGTCCGTGTACACGATCGAGTTTACAAATTTGATGTGGGACAATGTTTTTTAAACCATCGAAATACCCAATGCTTCCGCTGTTAACAAACTATGACTAATTTTCATTGTTTTTCTTCAATAAAAGTTTGGCCCATGCGCAGCACCAGCGAAAGGAGTTGCAGTCATGTACGTGTCACTGTAAAACTCTGCACAACAGTACTTATCCTGCACAAACACGAAACACCGCAGAATCGCAATTCTTGGGGACCTCTTCTTGGTCAATTGCATAAAAGACAGGTGGAATGTAGTCAATGATTGGTGTCTTGTGGATGAGTAAAAACGAGACTGCTTGCTCAGATCCTTTTTCTCGCCCTCTGGGAGGAAATGGCAAGTAGGTTGGTAGACGTATTAAAAAACGTTGCTGTGAGGATGCATCGTAATGGTCGGAGTAAAAGGCTGATTTTTCATAGACAAAATTTGTTAGGCATATAAAACGTTAATTTGCACCCTCTGGTGATCTAGGGATCATTTATTGCATTCTGCATACAGACTTTCGAATAGCCTAGTTTGAAAAGCGCAACATGCAAGGGCTACCCCCCAATGCAGCACAGCGCCCAGCATTTTTAGTACCATTTTGTTGCACATCCATATACCACACTCCCGTAGTCCAAGTGAAATCCCACTAGGACGCCATAAACACGCACAAGGATTTGCTTGTCTGCACCTTACAATTGGTGGGAAAGAACTTTAAAAATATTCTTAGTTTTTAAGCATTGTTGCCTGAGATGTCTCAAGTGTGAAGCAAATGTTAGAATATTACGTCAAAAAACTTTTTAACAGAAATTCAAATTTCATTAAAAGTAATATCTGTGTTCGGATAAATCCTGCGTTTCCTGAAGAGCACAACGCACGAAAAAGACCAATATGATGACCTCCCAAAGACCCTGGAATGCGCCGCGAATGAAATATTTTGTTGTAGAGGAGAAGCAGTGTTTCAAGTGTGTATACTTGTAAGTGTTCGATTATACTGTAGGTGAGGTTTTCTTTGCCTGGAGCTGAAGGTTTGCGAGTACTGAGTGCCAACTTCAGCTCATGAAGTGAGAATGCGGTGTTATAAGAAGAATTCCACTTATTACTATATCGCAACAACTTCTTTTTACAGGATGTCTTGCGTTTTATGAAAGTGTTGGTGTAGTGTGCTGAACTGGACGTAGGTTGGAAGTGTTTTGCGAGTGTGTTAGCCTGGTCTTCCATTGTGTACCCTGGTGCACTCACCACGGCCAGACTGTGTGTCGGTTGTGTTTTTAGTTTTCGTATACGTGTCCAGACTTTGTGAGTGGTGGTGTATGAGTTAATGACTCTGAGGATGGTGCGCCAACTGTCCCTTGTTTGCCTCACAGCGCACCCGTCTCCCAAGACGTTTTCCCTGTTTCAATGATACAAGGTTGTTGGGCGTGGGCTACCGGTGAAGGATATCCCACGCCTTGTTCAGGGCCTCTCATGTTCGCCTGAGGTCCTCGTTCAACAAGGGCCTTCATGGGTTGCGCGGGGAACCGGTGGCTTTGGGAATGGACTTTCTGGCAGCATCGAGGATGTGGTCCATGAGGCGACATCTGGCCACTTCGTGTACACGGAAATCTGCTTTGGCCGTTTGCTGTAGTGTAGATGTATTTGTGAATCTACTCCAGTTTGAATTTGATTCACTAAAACCTGTTATGTTAAGATGAACTGCATAGGATTTTACCTATATATGTTAGTGAATTGGGAAGCAGCACTACGAAATGTGTCCATGCCCACGCCCCGCTCAAGACAAGGAAAAAAAACTTAGGCACCAATAGCCAAGTCAAGATACGAATATGTGTTTTGCCCTTTGTTATGGTGTGTACACTTTTTCTTGTTGAAAAGGCATGCCTTAGAGGATGTTAAAAACTCTGCAAGGCGACATCGGGCATCCGTACGATATGAGCCCCAAAAATAATTTTGCGCATTCAGGTAGCCTGTGAGGATTTATGGTTCGGGAATCTGGCCAACCAGTGCCTCGAAGTCTGAACTAGAATTGGCAAGGTCAGGAGGATTGTATATTAGGCACACCGTTAACAACCTAATAAAAAATGCTGTGCAGATGGGTACATCCTCAAAGACCGTGTTCGAAACGACAGGGTGGCATGATAAGCCACACCACCCAAAGAGCGTGTGCAATCGACCGTGTCCTTTCTAATGACCATGTACCTATTAGGAAATGTGTTTGTTTGGAATTTGGGTGTGTTTCTTAGACACACATGACGATTGGCTGATTAGCATGCCACCTCTTATACACATCATCAATGTTTTTAAGGAATCCTCTGCTGTTTCATAATTCAATAGAATCTTTTCCCATTAGGAAGTGTTTGGAGCGACAGGAATGTGTTGTTTATGTTTCATCTTTCGGAGCGTTGGCTCTTCTAGGGGGCTTTTGGGAACTCTCTACTCGTTTGGATGGAAAGGACCCGTTCCCTCCGCTCCGACAAAGGGAGGAACGCTCCCACGTCCATCTCATCCTCGGATGTTCTAGGGGTGCCTGATGGAACAGGCCCCTTGTATTTGGCACCCATTCGGGTGTCTTTCGTTTCCTGCGCCGTACCGCAAAATGTGTCAGTAGCACCACAGGTGGCACGCGCGGTGCGGCAGAGATGGGGCCGATGCGAGACCCCTGGTGTCCATCGCCGCCACCACATCCAGTTGAAGCTGGGAGAGCGAGGAAGGAGGGGTCGTAGGGGCAGTGTTTCCGACGGACCTGGCTGTTTCCACCACAGGTGCAGCTGGCTCAGCAATCGCTTTGGTGGTGGGTTGGGCAGTCTGCGGAAACCCGATGGGGGGCGGGGTCGGGACCAGGTCCGAATTGCGGTACTGGGTTGCCGGCGAAATGAGCCGCCACTGCGCCAACCAGCGAGACGTCAGTGTACCTCCCGAGGGGAAAAGAGGCGAACTTCTTTCGCGCCTCTGGGTAGGTGATGTTTTCGGTTACCTTGATGTTTAATATTTTCTTGTCGAGTAGAAACTTCTCGCATGTTCGCGAATATTCGACGTGACGTCTATGACAACTGATGAAGAACAATTAATTTGAAGGACAGTTATCTGTTTTATCATCTTGTTGGGCGCGCTTGGAGTAAGTTAGCACAGACACGGGTTAGTACCATGCCCGAACCCCAGGCACTTGTACCAGCGCGTGTATCCGGAATGTACTCTCGGATGGAGCAGCGGATCAAGTCTGCACGGCCTCTGTCTCGTTTGCCACATCTGGCACCGAGACCACGCCCTGCGAGCTGTTGAGGCCACGCTGGTCCGTGACCTTCATGTCCTGATCGGCAATTCGATTTCCGCTGAGGATTTTGGTGGCCTGAAGTTCGGTGTGTCTTCCACTAGAACTTCCCCAGTTTGTTGTTTATTAGCTTCGTATGTAGGCTATATTACATGTTCAAAAAATTCCGAAGTAAGGAACATGAACTCGGAGGTCACAAGCATTTTTTTCGATAGGATCAATGACTAGAAAACTCGAGTAGTTGTTAGTTTTAGATATAGATATATTAGGAAGAGAAGAGACCATTTTCAGAGACCGATCTGTGTTCAGGGACCGATCCTTCAAGATCTATTTCTTTCAGCACCGATTCCTTTTAAGGGACCGATCACGTTTGGGGGGGTTAGAAAATACCATATGCTACAGTATAGAAGCAGGGGACGGAGGAACCTTCTTTGATCGGGGTACCCTGATACTGAGATAGGTCTTGGAGCTCATTTGGTTTGAATACACGCTACAAAGCAAGACACCATGATGATGACCTTTTTTGGGACCACCCAAGGACTTCACATTTATTTTGTTTCTCGTTCAACGCACCCTTGGGGTAAAATAAAATATGCTGTACCTCTTGATGTCAAGTCAGAGTCGCAGATCAGATGCAGTGCAAGGGTCTAATCGGTGAAGCCATTCACTAGATATCTTGCCGAGATCCTCCAATAAACGGCAAATAGCGGCAAAGAAACAATCCAAATGAGAAGTGATGCGACAATATTCCACAAGGGGATTTAAAATATGATTTCTGCTCGACTTTCGGAAGAAGATATTGGTTCGCATAGATCTTGTTCAGAAAGTGTGCAAGATTTATAAATGAATTTTGACGAGGCTTCCTTATACATAAAAAGCTCTCAGATATAACTTCGTTGACGAAAGGGAAACGCTGTTGAGGGAGTTACACAAAGAATGGCTTGGCCTCTATGAAGTGTGGGATATCGATCTTGAAAGGCGTTTGAGAGAAAAAAAAAACACATATGCCAAGTGAAAAGCCTAAACGAGCAGGTTTAACGGCTAAGCCCGGACTAGAGACGGTAACGAAATCCGCACTCGACCGTCTTCATTGTGAAATCGACAGGAGGTCTACTAGGCTGCACGACACCGATGCTAAGTTTTGACTGAATCAATGCGTCGATGCCAGTTCTCATGTGAGCAGACCAAGCGCCAGGCTCAACTCGAGGAAGGAAAACAGACCTGCAAGACGCGTACTCACTGGGCTTTATTCGCTCCCAAAGCCATTAAAAAGGCACGAGAAACGAGTGGTTGCCGTTTGAACCCATTCCCACTTCATCCTTCAAGGTCGTTCCCTCCCGTTTTAACCCGACGTAAAACGACCTCTCCGTTTCGCCCTTTCCAAATTCGCGTGCGCCCGTTTGAACCCACTCGCATTTCAAGTTTCTTGTTTGTTCCTTCCCATTTGAACCCGGTGCGAAAGCTTCCTATTTAGCCAGTTCCCGGAAAAACGTACCAGTTTATGAAACGTTATAAAAACATTCAAATATGCTTTTTCATTTATTTCCGTTTTTTCACTGCCGGTACGACAGCATGCTCAGTGCATCCAGTGTCCTTAAATGCTTTTCAAACCTGGGGTCCACTTTTTGTATCTACAGACGACGAGATTTGGTTACAATTGAAGACATACTAATTAACAAATCTACACAATTTACAGGAAAAGAGCGAACTACCTAAGCTAAATGTATTTAGATCGCAAGGGTCTCCCGGCCTCTGCGCTCGTTTGCTCTTGCTTGGTCTACTGACCCTCGTCTCTAGCTTCTTTAAATACACCACAAAAACCCCGAGACAATTAGGTTTTGTTACAATAATACGACGCCATCAAGGCCGTGTCCCGAAAAAGTGTGATGACTGGGATTATTTTTATAGGCTAGATGCGCTATCAGGCTTCCCCAGAACAACGATGAAAATTGGAGAGCGCGTCCTTGGCTGCTCCTAGCGCCCATCGAACACTTCACCGGTGCCTGAACAAAGAAGCTCCGCAGGCTTTGATGCATCAACAAAACAGCAGGACAGAAAACCGCCTGCATTCTCGCAAATAGTGTAATTGGCTGAGTTAACACATTAAATCATTATTTTGGCTTTTTTTAAGGTCTCTCCTATGAAACGCGAAGACTAAGCTACACTCCAAACAATCAGCATAACAACGGCTCTTAAACAAATTTCAGCCACACGTACGGACACACACTGCACAAAAATCCAATGCGTCCATTACTCAAGGTATTGGGTATCTTTCTAGTACAGTCTCGCAGCTGCAAATATTGTGTCAAAAGGGCAGTATTGGCCTAAGTCATTAAGAAACTTTTATTTGCCGGAATTGTCGGTCGATTCCGGAAAAATTGCCGTATACAATTTTTAGTGCATAACCTGTTGTTCGTAAGCATATTTTGGGGGAATTTTTGAAGACGGTAACGCATATTTTCAGAAATCAAAATAGGTTGGAACGATGCGGGTTCAAATGAGAAGGCGGCTTTAGAAGCGGGTTGAAACTTGAAGGGAGTTTTGGGAACGGGCTGAAACAGGAAGCGAACAAACGGGAAGGTCGTTTCGGGATTCGCGAGCGGGCGCACACGGGACCGGTCAAGAGGGAATAACGTTTCGGGAATGGGTTCAAGCAGGGCGGGGTCAAACGAGAATGCGTTCTTTCGTGATACACCCCAAAAACCACCATGTGATCCTTGTTTGACCGCGTGTGAAAGCGATTACAGCTGCGCCACTCTCTGTGATAATCATCCAGATAGTACAACTCATTCGAAAGAAGATCGGTCCCTCATTTTTTTTATAACGTGAGCCTCAAATATTTCCAGTTTTTTGCGGCATGTAACAAACAACGACGAGCGTGCTGGTGAGGGCTCGGTCTCCAGCGCTCCCAACAAACTCAGAGGTATGTGCCACGTAGTTTGCCTTTGTGGAATTATGCCTACGGTGTCACCACGAAGCATGCCACTCCGTTTGTGGAGTCTACCAAAAACTTAGTGTACGAAATTTTCTTGGCCGTGTACAGGTAGGACAGAGGGGGCACCACCTCATCGATCGGTTGCGGGAGCATGCGGCGCCGCTGAAGACAGGAACAGGGAGCTATTCAGCGCTTAACTCTAAGACGCAATGCAAGCCAAGGGGATGAGTGCCAGCGTTCTATAGTACCTGAGTGCTACAGTCGTACCGCAAAAAAGAAGCACAGCGAATCTTCGAGGCTTACGTCACCAAAAAGGGGGGGTCCGGTGTGTCAGCAAGCCTTCAGCTTATCTCCTTTCGAGCGGGGTGGACTATGAGGATGAATATTAAGAAGGGTGCTGCAGCAGTAATCGCTTTCACACGTGTTGCCATTACTTATAAATGGCGTTTTTTGTGCCTTTATAATCGCTTTCAGGGCGCTCGAAGCTGTGGTATTTGTGCTAGAAGGGAAGGTTCACCTAATTGGGTCTACTTTATGAATTACGCCACACGGATGAAACGCAAGAGGAGGACAACACTAGCGGTTGAACATGAATGACATCCAATTACCCCAAATTTCTGCTGGACTGCAGTTTATTTGTAATTCTTTCAACCGCTTTCCCTGTGTAACTTTAGGTTTTAAGAACCCCTTAGTATTAGCAGCCCTATTCGCAGTGACAGCCAGCAGGATGAGGATGGCCTCGTGATATCTTACGTGCCGCCGCTGTAGAGCGGATGTACAGTCCTTCTGTGGGTGACTGGAGCCTTCGCTTGGTAAGCGCTCGTGTTGTCCTCCTCTTGTGTATCCTCTGTCTGCGCTTTAAACAGGAATGTTAGCACGCCTCTTTCCTGTGTTTTCCTTCCACCAGTTGTTTCTGGCGCCAAACCTGTTGCCATGGCCAAGTTTGGCTTTCTCCTGTACACCAAAAACCTGTGCTACGGCGACGACAAGAGCGAACTAAAAACAGGTAGCTACAGGATTTCTACCGTACCTTACTGACGGCGACACATACGACCTCTCGAAAAAGATTTTACGTTCCTGACCGCTGCTTTGCGACGGCTGGCACAGAAAGTGTCAAGACCTGAAGAACATCTGTAATTTATCGTACAGTATGCAGCCTATTTCTCAACCCTTGGGCCTTCATTCAGATACGGCCTACCGTTTTGCATTACTGGCTGTGAGAGGTTTTTCAGCAAGCTGAAACTGATACTTTCCTATTTGCGAGCCACAAATGGCAAGGGGAGAGAGTCTTTGTACAAACTCTGCTGAGCGTGGAAAGAGCAGAACCCAAAAAAATGAATTCTGATGACATTATGAAACAGTTTGCAGTATCGCAAGCTCTAAAAGTGGTGCTACAGTTTTTTCGAAGTTTCCTAGTGTATAGATTTGATCGATTGTATGGTTTAACGCGCCCATGAAACGCAGGCGATGAGGCGCCGTAGTGGAGGGCTCCGGATTAATATTGACCACCTGGGGATCTTTACCGCGTACCGAAATCTCGTACTAATGGGCGTTTTTGCTTTTCGCCTACATCAGAAAAGCGGCCGCAGCAGCTGGGAATGAACCCCACGATATCGTGCTCAGCAGAGCAACTCCTTAGCCACTGCACCACCGCGGCGGGTTTTCCTAGTGTATAGTTTTTTCATATTTGTGTTATGATTAACAGGATGATAAAACTAAGCGTTTAAAAAATCAAGAACATGTTTTTCTTGACAACTTCGTCACGACGAGCACCAGCACTGGCTTCGCAAGAGGCTGTCAAATGCGACGGGGGACAACAAGTTTTGCTGATAGGACCTATTTACCGCATCATTAGCATCAATAAAAATATTAGCATAATATGCAGATATGCATATTGCGATAAAAATATTTTGAGCAATCCATTTCATGGTAATGCAGCAAAAAATGATGAGAACATTTTACATGCTTACTTGGTCGTTCTCTTCGGTGTTGTAGTAGGTAATTTATGAGCTTTGCCAATTTCTGTCAAGCAAGATGAGAACCGGCGACCGGCAACATCTACTGCTTTATTGACTTTTCTTTCGAAACTTGTTTTTCTGGCGTATGGTACCATGCCTGCACGTGCTAAGACGGCTACAGTCTACTGTAGCTAAAAATCAAACAAAAATCTCTGAGTCGCTTTCGCAAAACGTTCAGATGGTATTTCTTCTACATAGAAGACAACGATAATGATATTAGGATGACAATATTATCATGATAATCACGGTTATTATTATTACATGGGGGCGCGAAAAAAATTGCCATGCACACCGTCCTATCTAGATACGCCACTGGGTGTCGCACTGGTAAACCGAAGCATGCGGTTTGGTGCGGACTGCGGCAGCAATATTGAAAGTAAATGCGAAAAAAAAAATAATTCTCAAGGGTTGAGACAGCAATTCACGTTTTAGGTTTCTTCATGCTATCAATTTATAGCCGTTTTATCTAGGCAGCGTACGTGTCTAGGTGTAGCTTTATGCGTTAAAATAACAAAAATTTCTTTTCTTCGGCTACTGCATGGAACCATGTTGTTTTAAGCACGTTATATAATCGGAGCAAAACAGCCGAAACGTGCGCATGCAGCTTCCGCCTCGAATCTTCCACATAAGTTTTTTTTGGGGGATCATAAAAACAGTGCATTAGGATACGAAATTCCAAAACTCGTGATCTTCACCCTGATCAGGACACAATCTTTTTCCTTTCTGGGCTTTATACGTCATTTCCTGGCAGCGTGAAAGGCAGCTGCACATTTTTTCGTGAAAGAATATTTGTGTGTGCGGTGGCTTATTTTCCCGTGTTGCCGAAGTTTGCAGTTTGTCATGTGGCGTGAAGTGAAATGTGCGAACGAACGCTTGCTTTGATTTTTTTTTGTGGGTTAATTTGAATATAGGAGCGAGAGTACTGTGTCGCATGGCTGGTTTTTATTTCATTATTCAAATGACTCTTTAGCTGCTCAACTTGTAATGCGTGCCCACAGACACTGCATTACATTTGATTCGACCACATTCTATTTAAACAATACAGAAATGCATTTACTGCTACACTGTCCAGTATCATCATCATCAGCCGCCTGTCTACTCCTACTGGAGGGCAAAAGCCTCTCCCGTTGATTTTCAAACATCCCTGTCCTGTGCTAACAGGCACCAATTTAAACCTTCAAACTTCTGTATCTTATCTGGCCATCGAACTTTCTTCTACCTTCTGCGGAACTTGCCTTCTCTACGGATACACTCTGTTACCCTGGCCAACAGGTATTTCGCCTTCTCAATACATGCCCTGCTCACACCCATTTCTTCCTAATTTGTACTAATATATCCTTATAATGCGTTTGTTGCCTGATCTAGTCCACTTCCTTCATGTCCCAATAAGGTTACACCCATCATCTTCTGTTTCATTACCTGCTGAGGCTTCCTTAATTTAATTTGAACTCTTTTAGTGACACCCCAAGTTTCTGCCCCGTAGGTGAGTACCGGTACACTTTCTTCCTCAGGGAGAATGTTAGGCCACCATTCTGCATTATATCAATGTTAAAAGGTGTATTATCAACGCAGTTTTTTCTGTACCCATGCCAAGATTGAAGAAAAGGTTGTCAAGGGAGGTGCTACTGCAGTATTCAGGACCAGGCGCCGGCTCAAGGTTCTGTTCACCGTCAACGTGGCACAGGAGTTCTGGTTTTAAAAAAAGTGAAGCAAGATTTTTCTCACCTGCAAATGTCATGTTTTATTGTGTGTAACTAGATATCTTAGTTTTTTACCGACATCAAATTGTTTCACCAGACAACGTATAGGGCCCAGATTTATATTGTCAGTCTCACCCTATGGAAATATCAGCTTTGGTGACAACCTGCAGCTTCTTATTTTTTATTACTAGAAGAGGTATTATTTTGTTTCAGCCTCTGGAGGCCAAACGTTTTACCCACATTCCGACCCTTCCGGTCTGCAATCATTTTGGCCATTTCTGGCACCGGAAAAAAGAACCAAACTGCAAGAATCACTGAACCACCATTGAATCATTTCTGTGTTTCCAAGCATTTTGATTTTCGTTTTTTCTACCGATCATATCACTAGTTGTTAATTACGTATTCGTGTAAATCTGTCTTGTAACTGTTACTCCATCTTTTCGGTGTTTCCATTTTTTCTTTTGTTCCGCAGCATATCCTTTTTTATGAAATAATAAAGTACTGTAACTTTGTCTTCTATTCCTAACAATTGTTCACTAATTTAGGTTTCTTAAGCTTTTTTGTTTTGTTTTGTTGTTGTCCTGCCATATCACTAGGTGCGAATCATTTCGTCTCAAAAATTTCTACTGCTTTTGTAACCACCGTACAATCATGTCTGTATAAATGCCTTTTTTTCCTACTGTTCATAACCATTTCCCTGGATGTGGGTTTATAAAAAGTAGCTTATATTTCTACGCAACTCGCAGCCACCACTCAATGACACTTATGTTTCCAAGCTGCTTCTGCGTTATTGTTCCCCAATCTCTTAGGTATGTGTTACTTATACATAAATATATATATATTTGTAAATTTGCCGTGTTGTTGTAACCCCAATTAATCATTTGTGTGTTTCCGCACGTTTATTGCGGTATTTTTCAGCCATTTCATTCAGTGCAAGATATTTCATGTTGCCTAACTATCTTAACTTTGTACCCTGAATATGCACGTTTCATTCTTTCATATCTTCTGCAAACCTTCCTGCCACGTAAGCCTTATTTATAATCGTGCAAATTTGTACTATTATTTTATTTATACAATTATAACATTTTGAGTCAGGGCAGATATGCATCAAAACTAAAGGGGTTGTGTTGTGAAAGCATGATAAATATTTTTACAGTCAATATACAGTCAAACCCGGCTATAACAAACCCGGATAGGGCGAACTCCGCAATATATCGAACAAAAATAATTCAGTTACGGAAATACATGGGAAACATATTCCTTATAACGAAGTTAACATGCGATATATCGAATTCTGCGCGCCTAGAATGGCAGCCAAAATGCATGGTCTTGGAGCGGCGGTTAAGATGTGGATTGGCCGTGACCACGGAGCAAGAGTTGCGACTTAGACATTGCGCCTCGCACGGGGCGCAATGACGCCCGACACTTTCGGTAACTGTTTCCGGCGCGCGGGACTCTCGACGGACACCGCGCAGTCAGCGAGTCCGGACCAAAACAGCAACATCGGTGAACTGTGGGAAGAGCTCCCCCACATTCCCGATGATGTCGCCAGTGAAAGCCGTCCGACGCTTATATTGAAGCGCTTTTGGCAGTCAATGTGCTCCGCCAATGCTTATTAGATTTTGGAGGACGCGGACTCAAACCGGTGCAAATATTGTTTCGTGTAGAGAATGATATGCTAGTTGAAGCCGCCAAAAAGAAAGTGAAAACCATAGTCACCGCTATTTTTTTTGCAAAGTTGGCAGTTAAGGCGTAAAGTAGCTTTATTACTTGCAATAAACGGATTTTTTTGGGTATGGTAACGGCTCCTTAACTGTGTCGTGTCTTTATGCGGATATGGTGGAGTTCGGGAGGGGGAGGGTGGTTCCTGCGGATTACGAACTAGTAACGATAAGTTCGTTATAGGCGGGTTCGGCTATATAGAACTATTACATATATTGAACTAATCGCGGTGCATTATGCAATTCGCTATAAACGGGTTTGACTGTAAACTGTTTTACCGGAACTCTTTTTTGTTTTGACGTGTACTTTAAAAGATTTCTTTCTGCAGAGCTGCACTTATTTACACCGCGCTTTGCCAGACTGTCATTCTAATTACTTTATTTTTGAATTGTTTCTCTGATAATATATATGCAGAATGCCTGTAGAGCTGTGCTGTGTGGTCCAATTCGATAACACTAGCGCGGTTTCCCTAATGACAAGTTCTGTGTGCTGATGAGAACGGCTTTGCAGTTACCGCCACTTGTTTCCGATGAAATTTTTTTGTTTGGAGGTGTCTTTTGTGTGCCTTTGCAAGAGTCGCTGATCAGCTTGGCCCTTATCATCAAAACTTCATGCACTATGCAGTACCTAAAATATGGGACACACAATACTGAAAAACCAGGCGCCCACAAACATGAAACAGTGCTGAATAGCTAAAGAACATGTATTTGAAGCATACGTGCCCACGACACATAGCCAACCTCACAAAGTGTTTGCCCAAGCTCCCAAATAATGTATAAAAATGTAAATTTATTACACACAGGATCATCTCCGCAATATCGTACTAACGTAAACGAGGCATGAAATTAAAAAAAAAGGAATGTTTTTCCCAGAGACAGAAAAACGATATAGAATAGACATACCTATGCGTCTTGCATGCATACCACATCAATACTCATAAGTTGTACCAGTAAAACAACATCCCATAAACAGCCTATCAAAGCGCCATAACACGTGTATTCTATGTAATTTATCACGTTATTTGGATGGACTTTTGTATTTGTAGCAACATGGAATATACGTAATTTTTACCACAACAGTGCGTCTTCTGGACATCTTGAATGTCAATTGCTCAAATCATCCGGATATCTGCAGCACATAACGAGGTTTCCTTGGCCATTGATCAGAAAGACGACTTAAAAATTAAAAAAAATGGCATCTGATGAAATATTCAGGAATGTGCATTCGCTTTCAAGGCAGGTGCGATAATGCCGCCGCTTTGCGGCCGTTCAGTGGCCTGATAGTGTTTTTTTAAAGAGGCTATATTCACTCTTTCAATGCGAATTTATTTTTCGAATTTTCGTTAACAACAAACTGTAGTATTGCCCGCACTTATTACTTATATTAGGCACAATTTAAACTGTCCGCATTTAAAACTCAACCGACGTAGGTTCACATGCCTGGAGGCGGAAGCTGCCTTTGTGCTGGCCAATATCGTTTGGAAGCCAATAAATAGGGTGCGACACTTGTATTTACAAACGAACACGTTTCCACACGGCACTGACTAAATCCAGATACTGTGCTTTGTTTGAAGTGATTACGGGAGGCATCCACGGTTCTAGTTGGTATTCCGTAGCTAGATTAAGATATAAAGCACAATAGACAATAAAATATTTGTCATTAGAATATTCACGATGTATTAGAATATTTACAAGTTTTCTAGGTTGATTCGGTCAAGTACAAAACTTATGGCATATTTCATTCGCTGGCATGCACAGTTACCAAACCCCACAAATAGAATATTGATGTGCTTCTTATGCATACATCCTGACTTATGAAATTTGAGATTAGGCAGACTTCAAAGGAGATCCGGAGAGGTGAGCATTCAGCTGCTTTTGGTTATAACCCGTAAGAAATGGGCTTGTCCTCCAGAAAACAGAAGTTGTTAAAAGGCGCGAAGCGGCTCCAAGTAGATAAAAAACATCTAATTGTAGGTATGTGTGCAGTGTCTTTGGAAAACTCAGTGGTGTACGTGAGAGGATTTGGCCCCGGAGGAAGAGATTGAGGCGTCGCTGAACGTTTATAAACACGTTTCTTATCTGTAGAAACACTCGCGACTGCTTCAATTTTTTTGTCGACTTCCATCTGTGCATGCGAAACACGAATTTCATATTGGAGCACATCACTGTGACAACGGCAACGGTCACGGTAATATTATAAAGTTCCCTAACCAGCATCATGAGGCTGACTAGACAAAAATACTAGTTTAAGAAACACGTTTCTCCAAGATAGAGGCGCTAACAGGCAAAATAGGAAGATGCAGTTGAAAGGCAACATATACTGGCGGAGAGTTTCAATTTGTGCTTCCTTCATGAAGGCAGGCTTAACTAGCCACGTGGGCTAATTGGACGGCTATAAAAACTAATGCGCACATTTGTGATCAATGTCATAAATCTCCTAATATACAGCACTGAATGCAAACAAATTCCGGCATTTTTTGTGACGCTGTGTTTAAGTATTCTAGATATACCGGTTTGTGTAATGTAGCAACAGCAAGAACCCATATATCAGCCCAGGAATGTGTCAGGTGTTTCTATATAAAGGGCTGAGGTTTCTGCATGCAAAGCCGACTTGTGGTGTAAGAAAACTCTCTGATGAGCTGTTACGATGAATAAATTTTTCGTCCTCCTTCTAATCTTTTTTTCCCTCTTCCTCGTTTCATGTTCTTCTTTCTCACAAGATTTTCTTGTAACACCGAAAGGGTGATCCATCAGGGGAAAGAATTTTGAACTGTAGAACATGGAAACCTTCATTTGAGACTTGACTACTTACTCATATGTGCGCCCGGTTTAAAGACAATGCCCAATACGAAACTTTTTTAGCAACCTCACGGAGTGTTGTGAATGTTGCCGAATTTTTACTGTATATTTTTCAGCATAACGGAACTTTTCCGGACCTAATTTTGGATCGTTAGGGAGATATATTACAAAAAGAGGATCTTAGGTGCCGTTACCCGAAATTTAAGGGCAAAGCTCCTACGCGACACGGGTTGTCGGCGTCTCAAGTCGTCGTCGTGCATGTAGTCACAATACTAAAGCACCGGAGCACCCGTTTTTCAATGCGTGGAGTTAAAATGCAAGGCGTTCCAAAAGACCTCACCGGGACACTCGTTTTCCAAAACCACCCGCCTGAGCGTTTCATCTCTGTGGGATAAACGCGCAGTAAAAGAACACACCGGGGCACTAGCTTTCCAATGCTGCGCGCTAGCTCTGTACTTCAATTAAGAGAGATTTTTACAGCAAAGCTGTATACCTCTACCCCAGGCACTTTCCTCTCCGAGGGCATCTCCGGTTCATCCCCTGTTTCCTCTCCGCGGGCTGTGGGGCAAGAGAGGGAGTTACAATATTGAATAAACTAATGCAGTGCATTCTTCACCCTTCCCCAGTTTTGACGGTAGTAGAGATGGCCCTATGATCAACAATACACTTTTAGTTGATTCCAATCAGACATCGTGTGTGGAGGCAGACCAGGGGAAGGACACCTTAGTCCAGTAGTCCCTGGCTCTGGCTGGCCGTCCGGATCCGTCTCATCGGGTTAAGCTGGGAGCCGGATACAAAGCTGGCCAGCTGCACCCCCCCCCCCCTGTGAAATAGAGATGTGGGCATTCGGCTATAGGTAGGGTGTGTGGGAGCATTCTCGTACGATGGGATAAAGAATATCTCTTTCGGGGAGAAACTTGCACTGTGGCTAGTGAGAGGGGGGAAAGAACAAATGCCAGAGTGTATTGAAAGGAAAGGTCCGGGTAAGAAGTTGGGGGAACGGGAAATGGGCAGCCTTTCTTAGAGAAGGGTGAGATGGCGTAAGTGCCGCAAGAGAGGTTATGATATGTGAGAATGTCGTTGTAGGTGAGTAGATGGTGGCCATCTAGGGTGGGAGAAAAGGGTGGGGGGCAATAACCCGGTGTATTACTTCTCAGGCCGCGTGTTCCGCCGGTTCATTGCCTTCCAAACCACAATGGCCAGGAATCCCTAAAATGTTGCTCTCCTCAGTGAGGTAGCGCGAGTGACATCTGTTTGAAGATGCCAACAGGCTCTCAGCGAGTCCGTGATTACGGTGACGTAGGCACGACACCTGGTCGTAAGAGATTGCTCAATAGGTATTTCTTAAGCTTCAGTTTGAGTTGATGCACGCGCGGAGGCAGTGCCGATAATACGTTTTTGGCTGTTGACAGTGGCAATAGAATAAGTTCATCGCCCGGTATAGTGGCATGTGTTCATGTAAAGCATGTCGCGAAGATGGCAGGAGGGGGTGTGGATGTAGTTGGTGCGGTCGGTATGACGACCATCGTGGATGCCTGACTGCATGTTCCAGGGTAGCGAGGCGACTTCTATGCGAGCGCCCAGTAGGTTGGAGGGCCTGTCATTTCGTGAGCTAAGACGGGGTCGGATAGCCCAGGCGAGCTAAGGCACTAACACCAGTGGGCGTAAATTTAAGGTAATAAAATTGCAAAGTTTGTTGAGCTTCGCACAGCTCTGTTTAATTATTATGTAAACGCACGCGTGAAAACAAGTCAGTAGACGCGTTAGTGGGGAAGATGAGTGGTGCTGGTTTGTGCGCTTATCCCATAAAAATATCCAGTTTCTGGTGCACTGTTGGTTTAAGGGACAGGTAAGAAGCTCCCTATGTATGGCGAATAATTAGGAAAGCTTGTACCAGAGGGGCAGTTCCAGCTTCTCTGAGACAACAACGTTAGGGTATGAGGTGCTTAACTAGTTTGGCTATAGACTACCTGTCTGTTGAAGTGCCGGGATGCTGTGCGAGTTAGAGCCGTCTGGTTGGATTTAAGAGTCCGAGAACCCTGACATAGGTTGCTACAGGAATGGGGCGAGCCTGTATAGTAAGAGCCGGGTCCGGCGATGGCCCCGTTTGTAGTCCCCTAGGGCTGTACTAAAGGATTAGCAGTGCTAATTTTTCCGGTAGAGGGTCAGACAACATTTAGAGAGATACCTACCAGTGATATCGATGGCTCGTTGAAGTGGTTCTAGTTCGCCAATGAAACACGAGTTGGCCTATATCGTAAGGTCGTTGGCATATAGGGCATGGTGGATGAATGGGACTGTGTCCAGTATTTTAGCCTATCTTTGAGAGCTATGTGAAAAAGCTAAGGATAAATGACGCAACCTTCTGGTGCTCCTCGGGAGAGTGCTGGGAAGGAAGGTGTGCATAGGTGAACGATCTCCCTGTATGGGAGTGGTTTTGAAGGAAAGCTCTCGCATAGCAGTGAATTTGAATTTCAACCTGGAGAGTGACCAGGCTGTTTATTAGGGCGTCGTGAGAACCGCTATCACACGCCCTCTTGATGTCGAGAGCGAGGATAGAGTGCTTGTGATGCTTCAGAAGGTAAGTGAGCAGGTCTTGCTTGAGCTGGAGAAGGACGTCTTGGGTAGACAGTTGAGGTTAAAAGCCGTACATAATCGGTGGGAAAGGGTGATCTTCCATGTCCGTCATAAGGCGATTGTGAACCACGTGTTCAAGCAGCTTTTTGAGGTATGAAGTAAGAGATATAGGACGCAGGCTGGGCATCTCGATTGCTTTGCCAGGTTTGTGGATCAGTGAGGTGTCAGCACGTTTCCAGCGTGCGGAAGCGTCCCTTGTTTCCAATTATGATTGATAAGATTGAGGAGCGCGTCGATGCTGGCAGGAGAAATGTTGCGCATTAGGCGATTCGATGTTTTGTTATGACCTGGTGCTGTGTTGTGCGTAAGGTCACGGGTCGCTGCCTCGAGTTCTTCGTAGGTAAATGGCGCTTCTAGCGTTGCGTTAGTGTGAACAGTATAGTTTGAATAAGAAGGCATAAAATGATGGGGAGAAAGATAGTACTTTATTCGTAAGGTGTTCAGGCATTGTTCATCTCCTGGGAAGGAATGTGCGATTGCCGAATGTGATACTCAGTGATAGCCTTTTTTTCTCGGGTACCCATTAGGGACCGAAATATGTGCCAGATTTTGTGCGTACTAAATGTTCTGTGTAACTGAATGCAGAATTGGTTCCAATTCTGCCGACTGTGTAGTTTGGCGTAGTCTTCTGCTTGCTTAGTGAGGTGCGCAATGAGTTACTTTAGGCGCCAGTTTGATTTGTTACGCTCCTAGCATGTTAACAGGTGGTCCAAAAGTGATGTAGGTGCCGATATACAGTGGAGTACCCGATCTAAGCGGGATTACTTTGGTGTTTCACTTTGGTGTTTCAAATAGCGCATTCACTGTTGGTCATCTATTCTTCGAGGTCCGAATTGGCGGGTGGAGTAGCTTCTTGAGTATTTCGGAAAGCCTTCCAATCGGTGCGGTGGGCGGCGTCTAGTTCGGTATTTGTTATGCCGGAAATGGTGACGTGAACATTGCTGTGGTCACTGCCGAAATAATGGGGGAGGCATTTTCATTTATTGGGGGTCGTTTAAAACGAGTATTAGGTATTGGGTGGTATCTCCGTCGACGCTGTCGCCGAGGCGGGTCCCGATAAAGAGGACGTTGCGAAAAACAAATCCGTGATAAAAGTGCTGCATCCCAGAGTATAGTTGCACCGCAGCCGATGCAGTGTGCAGTGCAATAAAGGTGCTGAGGACTACTAATAGGTTGCGCTTAGCGAACTAAATACATTCCGGGCGAGTAGAGGAAGTCCCTTCAGGCTGCCCGAGGTACGGAAGTAGATGTTGAGAATAAAAACACGTGGCCCCTTCTTGCTGGCAAGTAAGAGCTTTCTAGTATGCAGTCAATTGCAGTGCTCAGCGGAAGATGTTGCAGTGTGTAGGTATTGTGCACGGATGTGGCGCTTCGCGGCGAGTCAAGATTTTGAAATGTGGTGCAGTCTCGGAGAGAGGGGTTGTTGAATGCTGCTTCTTGTAGGGCCAGCACTGCTGTGGGATTAGGGGTGATATTATTGTGGAGGGATGATTTTTTGCGCAAAAAGCAGCGAGAGTTCCAATGTAAAATGTGAAAGGACGAGAAGGTGGTACATTTAGGCATTATAAACAGTCCAAATTCTCCTCGATTGCTTGAAGGTAAGGGGGTGTAGGGAAGTAGGTGTTGAGTTGCGCAGGGTGTGCGTTTTACTCTTTACTTTTTCACCGTTGCGGTCTTCTAAAACCCTGATTGGGGCCGATAGCGAGCTGGCTTCTGCCTCTAGGACGATGAATTTGGTTTGGAAAACCCGCTTCAGGTCATTCAGGCCAGAGAAAATGGGTTACAGTGCGTAGTTGTCGAATATTGGTGGATCTTCTTGTGGCTAGGTGATTCAAAAGGGGTAAGTGATTGTTGAAGAAGTGCCGGAAGCTCCGAGAGCTGTTGCTAAATGGTAGCGACTTGTTATAGTTTTCAGCTAGTTGCGCGTTTAGTTGTGCATTTTCTTCTGTAAGAGTACGTAGGGTGAAGATTCAGCAGTTACTACGTGGTGTTAGGGGTAGGAAAGGGGGAAGGGTCGTCGAGGAAGCTTTTACCGGCTACAGCATACCAGCTCACGTGGGAGGGCGTTGAAGGTATACGAGACGATGTCCAGTGTTTGGAGAGGGCTGGTTGCTGGGTTTCGTGGGGTCGCCGTTCGAGAAAGGTGCGGGGGAAAGGCGGGAGGGTTGAGCTTGCGGCGACATTCTCGACTTGCCGTTAGGTGGGGGAGTCCGCACAGCTGGCACTGGCGTTGCAGTGGTGCTAAGAAGCTGGGTGAAGGGTATCGTACCGATAGCCCAGTTTGTTTGAGTGTTCGGACAGACATCGTGTGGGTGTGTGAGGCCAATCTACTCCGCACAGCATTGAGGCATCCTGGTAGGTACGACAATATGCAAGGCTGCCATGTTTTTTCACGTAAATTGCATGTCAGGGCCGTCAAACGTGAGTTCTCCTGTGTCCAAGGGGCCCGGCATCCGAACTTCAGTGATGGGTGGTCCGGTGAATGTAATTATGGCGAGCTCAAGAGGTGTTGAAGGGTCGATGCCTTGGATGACTCCGCGTTAGACTCCCTGGTAGCTCTTGATGTGCGCGGTGACATTATTTGTCGTGTCGCAAGAATGAATAGTGGTGATTTTGTGCAGAGCATCGGCCGCGTAATTCGCTTTGTGTGCTTGTCTTGATAAGGTGCTGCTTCGGCAGCGGGAGCCTATTCACATGCCCATAGAACGTAGGAGGGATGCTGGTGGCTCGTGGCAGGCTGTGTGCAAATGTCGCGCGCGCCTGGCTTCGATATATAAGCGGGATCTTGAACGGATGATCACCTTCTAGTCGTCGATGGAGAGTTGGCGTTGTATTTCTCTGCTTGCAGCAGAGCCAAAAGCTGGCACGTGTGTTGCGGAACGAGTGATGCGCTTGTTGTGACGCAATCGTAAGATATCACTCAAGCGGTGATAGGTTGGCTGCCTATGGCTGCTGTCCGCGTCGTATGTCGTTGGTGTGTCGGGCAATTCTTCCATGTTGCCTTCCAGACTCAGCGCAGGTAGATAGGCAGGTCGTGCGCCGAAGGCGTTCTATATTGCCGCTGAGCCGTGTTGTTTGGAACGTTAGGGTCAACGAACACGCTCACAGCTGGAAATTTCACGTGGGCCCGGTGAGGTGAGAAATGTTCCAAGGATTTCGTGGTGGGTATCAGGGTGAAGGTGATGAGATAGCAAAAGCGATGATACTGATTTTAAAGCGTTGCTGCTGGGAGGTCCAAGGCCGGTGTCGTAGTACGCAGAAGGTCATGTGAAGCAGTTGTGGGTTGCGCCGCCCCTTGATGGCGATTTTTTACGCAATAAAGGAAGAAGGGGGCAGATGTCACACGTTGGGGTCAAATGTTGACGCCCAGTGACAACTGGCGATACGCGACAGCATCTAACAATTTGGGGATTTTTGCATTCGTAAAATAATAAAGAGGTTAAAATCTTGTCTATTTGGTTTTGATGATCACGCTGTGATAGTGAAACATCCGTAAAATGACAGTTCAACACAAGTCGTATAAGAATAGAACCCTAACGCGCCAAGCATCACATGCATAGTCATGGGAAAAACGAAAAAAAATATACCGCCCTGTGCGCCGCCTCCTGCGAGGCCACAAATTGAAAATAAATATCCCGTTGTGTCTGAAAACACTAAAAACCTACCCCCGTCCACTTGGAAATGCCGAGTTTTCTACGATGGTCACGACTCACCACAACATAAAAAATTGCGATGCCATCAACTATTGCCGGTTGTTAACGCGGGCAGCTCAGAACGCATCAAAGCAGTTCTGCAGCCGCAGCCGCCGAGGATCTCTCACCGATGATCAGTGCCAGTGGCGACGCTGCGTTAAAAAACAAAGCTCATGCCGTCAAGCAGGAAGAGGCGCATTCGGCTGTTGGCCACCACTATTGGTTGAGCGGCCATGGAACAAATTTGAGGCACGTGTTCACTAACACCGCTTCTGCGTTATGCGTTGCTGTTCTCTCTGCAAGCTTTAACGAATTTATTGCCGGAAAATAAGTGACAGTAGTAAAGAACACAAGCCTGGCGATGGGAAGATATTAAATAGAGAAGCGTTTCCTGAAATTACGCTGATTATCACTAAGGGGTCACACGCCAGCGGCAAAAAACTGCACTCCTTCCATCTTACAAAGAAACCTTCCACCCACACGATGTTCTGGACAGATTTTCATCAAGTTCATTACAAACACTGCTTTCACAGTGGTAACAATTCGCAAAATATACACAACTGGACTACTTTTCTAATGGCACAGTACCGCCAAGTCCAGAAACACAAAGAAAATTTCTGTCGCGAAACAAACTTTCTGTTCTACAACCACAATGTCTTTCATTGAACGGGAATCTTGTTTCGAAATACAGGATGATCTGTTTTCCCACAGTAATGTCTGCTGTAAAATGAAAATTTCAAAAGCGCTACAGGCACTTCTCTTGTACAAACGGCCAAAGCCCAATTTCCTTACAGGATAATTTTGCCGAATTTCGTGCTGTGTTTTTCACTTGGTGAAGCCTAAGAACTCACATATGACGCTTGTTCGGGGTATGCCGATTGTTTATTCCTCACCTTACAGTAACTGGGCCCCAACATCAACCCCCCAATAAGTTGCC
The DNA here is from genome assembly GCF_048455015.1 of Haemaphysalis longicornis. Classification (NCBI taxonomy): domain Eukaryota; kingdom Metazoa; phylum Arthropoda; class Arachnida; order Ixodida; family Ixodidae; genus Haemaphysalis; species Haemaphysalis longicornis. The sequence goes on along the minus strand of NW_027526214.1, from coordinate 35,637,654 downwards.
AAATACCCACGTATATGTTGCTGAGCGGTCTTACACCACTGTAACACTGAGATGATCTTTCAGTATCTTCCAATGATTGCCTTAGAATTAGCCTTTTTTTTGTAATGCGCTTCATCTAGACATGAATGTATGCAACTGCTGCAAGCTTCTGTGTGATTTTCACCCATTGTTGCATTACCAAACTTTGGATCAGTACATTTTGTGTCCGTTCAAAGGGTTTTATATATACTATTCTTTTTTTCTTATTCAGCGCTGCAATGTTGCTATTATTAAAAAAATGCGTAGCAATGTGGTCGTTTTCTGACATCTTCATGGTTTATCTAAACATTCTCGATTAACCTAGCTCTTTTCAGCAACCAAATCACTGTAGATAAAATGCCTGGAGAGTGAATACCGCGTCAGTTCTCTGATCTGCAAGCCTTCATGAGTGCACTTCTCTTCACTCAATGCTTTGTGGCGGTTTCTTAATTTCAGGAGTCTTTGAGGAGCACACGTTTGCTGTCATTAACGTTTATCTGTTCAAAAATGTTTGCCAGATAAATCGCTGCAAAAAATGTTGAGCTGGAAAATGAAGACTGCTTGACAGTCGCCTAAGGCAGTAAAAGGCACGTTTCGGTGAGGGCAACTAGATTACATAAAATGTATCAATTATATCAAGAAACACATTTTTCTTAACATGAACACTGTCCATACTGGTATAAAAACCTGTCTAGTAGGTTGCATTGGAAAGTTAATGATTTGTAGTGATGGATATACTTGGCGTGGCTGGCACTGCTAAAACTCCATTCGACTAGGTTTGTTGCGCCTGCTGTTGTAGGCTTGCCGTAACAAAGTGAAAAGAAATTCTGTGGGATACCCAGCCTTTAATATATTTTCATGGACTATGCGGGTGTTTTGATAACACTCCTAGAAAATAGTGAAATGTGAATTTTTGAAGCACTTGGCATAAGAGTGATTCACTTCCTAACTTTATAGTAAAAATTTTACAAAATTCAGCTTTTTATTGTCCGGGAAAAACCTTAAGCCTATTAGACCACTTCATATAATTAGGCGGAACATTTAGTTTAAGGTTTGTTCTTGATACATCAACTATAGTAGTAGTAGTAAAGTCCTTTATTGGGCAGGGACTGCCGGTTGGCCAGAGGGGGGAAATGGGAATAGCGGAAAGGGAGGATTAGCACTTCTTGAATCTTCAAGGGCCGTAGATGATCTAATTGTCCATTGAGGATCTAATTGTCCAGTTAGAGGGACCAAATGGGTTGTAGGCCCCGGCTGACACTACTCGAGCCAGACCGCTCTCAAGGGAAAAGGTGCCTAGCGCGGCAAGGAATTGGGGGTCATGGTATGGGGGATTAGCTTGTGAAGAACCATTTGGGAGGGCATTTTTGATAATATATCGATGGTCCGAGAAACTTTCCGCCTGTTACCTTTTTTATTTGGGTTGTTTGCATACAGCAAATATTGAGAGATTACATCGCCGAGCTCATTCATTAGAATCGCCCATTATTACGTCCAACGTGGCAGTCTGTGACGGGTTAGCATCTTCAAGGGTTTGGACATTTGTAACCTGAGTTTTCTGTTTCAGAAAAAGCAGTCTTTTTTAGTCTCAGTGTTTATCTGCTTAATTTCAGCGAATGTCCTATTTTTGTCCGACAACTGAAACTGAAATTATTTAACTTCAGCGTGCAGAAGTGCTTCATGACACTAAACTGCCTGATATTTTTTTTACAATTTTAGCGAATTTGTCCCAACTGGCACTCGAGAGCGTTAGACCTATTCTGCAGTTGTTCTAACTCTTGCGTTAACAACAAAACCTCTGACGTTACTCGGCAACAGTCACAAACAATGCCATTCAGCCGGGATGGCACAGTGGCTATGGAGTTTTGCTGTTGAGCCGAAGGATGTGGGTTCGATATCCGGCCGCGGCGGTCACATTTAGGATGGACGCTAAAAGCGAAACACCTATGTGTAGGAGATTTCCGCACACGTTAAAAATCCCCAGGCGGTCAAAATAATTGTCTGTGTAAAGACAACGCATTAAACCTCATTTTCAATCAATCGCAAACAATAGCAACAAAGCAGCAGAGGATCGGCAACAGTAACAACACAAAGTATAAAATACGCCAGTGCGCGGTGCAAATATAACAAAGAGTTTGTTTTCCGCCACGAAAACTAGCGGGAGCTCGGAGGAGCATTGCATTGAGTGCGTGCTTCAACGCCGAAGAAACGGCGTCCTCACTGTCGCCTCTGGTATACAGCTGGGATTCGATGTTCGCAAAAAATTGTCTTATGTTACATTAATTTCCCCAAATTTATGCTGAGTGTGTCCACTCTCATAAAAAGAATAGAGAAAAAAATTCCCCCGCACCTCCCCGAAGGGAATCGTGCAGAAATGCGAATGCATTGGGTGCACCGATGAGTGTGTTGCGAGTAATGGCGTAATTAATGACGAGAGTGTGAACGTAATCATTTATTCATCAGCATCTGTTTGTGTTATCGTTGTACCTGATGGCCACAATCACTGCCTTCTTATCGCTAAAGTGCACGGTCAAGGGGTCTTTGAGAAGCATACGCGCGTCACAGTTTCACGTAAAGACCAGATCAATGCAACTCCCGTGAATGGTAGTGGTGCACGTGTCGAAGCCGGCAGAGAGACAATGCATACAGTGCCTGGTCTGCATGTAGTCGACCAGCCACTCGCCACTCTTCTTGTGCACGTCAACGTTGAAGTCGCCAACCAAAATTATGGGGTCAGAAGATTTGGAGCGCAAGCGCACACTTTCCATAGCCGCGTACAGCTGCGCGGCAACGTCTTCTCGGCGAGGTTGGGCTCGAGGTACACGGTCACCACAAAAACTCCGTCTCCGGTGTAGGCAAGGGTGTACAAGTCCTTGTACGGAGGCGTGTCTCGAACGGGAGACGTAGCAACGGCGTGCGATATCAAGTTCCCTCGGGCGTGTCCTCTCCCCTTGCCCTCCGCTACTCCCCCCCGAGCTACCACCTGCTCCTGTTGCTAGGCGCGCCACAGCTGTTGCTACTGGCGAGAAGGAGCGCGGAGAGATAACACCTGCGGGCGCACGCCGATGGAGCACGACAACCCCCGACTAAGAAAAGCATTCGCATTTACGACGACGACGACGACGAAGGCAGAACTACGAGGCGCGCGCTCACGTGCGCTCGCGCTGGAGGAATGCAGGCGCACGCCGGCCAACGGAGCAAGACAACCCCGGCTAATAAATGCATTCGTATTTAAAATTGTGCATAATTTACATGGCGATTCTTGTAGGATACGCGATCCGCTTTGCTGCCAGAATGCCTATCCTCGAAGCGAAGTAAATTCGTATCGTGTTCGGACGTGTTACTGGCGTGGTCCTGTTCGTCGCTATAATTTAGCACTTATTAAAAATGACCCGCGAATGATCCAAATGAACTGCGAGATTATTGAGGCCGATGAAATAGTAGTTGCTGGGGACTGCTGTGTAAGCACTCCTCCCTCGCACATAGAGAAAAGGTGTTTCACTTCGCTAGGAAGACCACGGTTTATTGAGACACTGCAATCTCAGTGGCACGTGTCCTAAGAGTGTGGTAATGCACTGACGGGAGGAGGTGTTTGTTCCTTGTGTTTTTTTTTTTAATTACTGTGTATGAGAGAGGCAGTGGGCAGCATATTATTGTGATTTCTCTAATAAATATTTGAAAGTGCGCTCGGTCTCGCGTCGTTTTTCTCGTCTTCGTTCCTTTTCTGCGCAATTGAAGTACAGTATGAATTACCAACTCGCCCAAACCTACTAGCCTTATAAGCTATATTCAAACCGCCATCTAACATTGTTTTCTAAAGCTCACACAACTATTTCCGCCTATTGGTTTTCAATCATCTGATCAAGACCCGCCTGTCACTAGTAAATCTGTGTCCGTAAAATCAAAATTACTTGAAAAAAACTAAGACGCGAGGGGTGTTAACATCAGAGGACGTAATGATTGAAGTGCATATTAACCAACATTCTTAAAACCTTTTCAAATTATCAAGACTAGGTGACAATCATAATCACCATTACTCCTCAAAATACAACAATTTGAAAACCCTTTTAAACTACCAAGAATAGGGGACAATCATAATCACCATAACTCCTCAAAGTACCCTCAACAGCTGCCAGGGCGTTACAGCAGAGACCGAACTGTTGTATGTAACTGAATCAGATCTCCTTTAAGATCTGCGCCAGCAGGTAACAACGGTTGTAAAGCGTATAACCACCAGCCGCGATAACAACAAAATTATTACTGAGCATCTCATTCTGGCGTTTGCCCGCCACGCATTTTGTGAGTCCATAAAAGCACGTTTACTACCCTGCGTATAAAGCCCTACATACCAAACACGCGGCGTTGCTTTAAATGTCATCAACGGTTCGGTATGGTTCCAAGTCGTGTCCCTAAAAATTGACTTCTGCAAATTGTTCAGACCATGATCGTCCAACAGAAAACTGTCAGAGCACGCATGTGATGTGCTGCAGTTGTGATGGACCTCATCCAGCCTACGCTAGTTCGTGCGAAAAATTCAAAGGTGGAAAGAAATCATGAACATGAAAGTTTTTCGCGCTATCTCTTTCACAGAAGCGCGGAAGCGATATGGGATGCTACTTCCTGGAAGCTATGCGGACGCAGATCGCCGTGGGGCGGAGCGGCGTCTTCAGTTAGCCGCGACGCAGTACTGAGAAGGGGACTGTGTCCCGCATCAGCCCCCCTCAACGGCTGCCTCCGGCAGCCCCCGCAGTCGCCACGAAGCCTACGGAGCGCGTAGAAGCTGTGGCCATATGCAGCCCTGTCGGTAGTCGTGCGGCTTTGTATGGTCGTGCTCATTCGGCCCCATTACTTCTTACGATGTAAAGAACATAGAAACTGGGATCTCTGTATCTGTTGCCACAACTTCCGTTCCGGATCTTACGTCTTTAGCCTAGCAGTTGAAGCGAAAAATAGTCCTCGTGGTGGCGTCCAAGGGACGACAATTTCCTGATTCCCATTGGGTCAGACGAGGTCGTGGATTTCACTATAACACCACAGGAGCGACGTGGCACTGCGAGCAATAGAAAAAAGACTCTTCCCAGAGACTAGTCCGAAACCTTATCCAGTTACTTAAAAAATGGCAGAATCTTCACACCAGGGATGATTTTAGGGGGCGGAGTACGGGGACCCGAAATGACATCCAAGTTGTTCGCCGAGTGACATCCGAATTGCGCCCCCACCGTCATTCTATCGAAGCCACAAGTTTCAATTTGATTTTTGCCTAAATAAAACTGCAATCCACCGCTCAACTCGAATTTCGGTTGATTATTGCTTGATGGTGGTGTGCGCTCGGATGGACGCGGACGAACACTGGGGGTCCTCAGGTAATTCGCACCGTTCCAGGTGAGAGACTAAACAGTTTGACTATCGCGTACTTACTCACGCTCGTAGTACAATGGGTTAGCCGACTGGCACTACCTCTGTATGGTGTGCCAGACACAGGCTCAAATTCTGCCAGTGCCTGTATAATTTTTTAAGATTACAAATGCTATGCGCACTGATGCGGAGGGATATTGTCCGGTCCTAAGGTAGTCCGCATCCAATAACCAAACTAACCCCTGCACACCAGAGTACAAAAGCATAGCTGTAATGAGAATAGAACACATAGTTAAATGCGATTGGGGGGCCTCATGAACAATCTAGATTATGTGTTTGAAACCTTTCACCAAAACCAATCAAACATCCTCCAGCATACCCGTCTAATATCTAAACATATCCATTTTCTTATACAATACACTGTCTTCAGGAAAGGCAGAATTAGTTCAGTCAAGTGTTCAGGTGGAGTAGGCATTGTAACACAAAAATCTTTTTCGTGCCACAGACTTCGCTTACTCACTTGGCTGGAAGCGGGTGCGGTACGGGTAATCACAGCACACTCTTTGTAGATGCCACGAGACCACTGCTCATTTTGTTCGGAATTAGAATCTCTAGTAGATGAGCTTCCTGAACCATTAATTTTGGTTGGTGACATAAATGCTCAGAAGAAGCGTTGATGCTCTGAAATAACTGATGGTCGTGGCCGTTTAATTAAAAATATACTTTCGTCGCCTGGGGCTTGTTCAGTTAACTAAAAACAGCCAACATATCATGGTATTACAACACATATTCCTACGATGACTTGGAATTGGTTCCGGCAGTTTTACCATTGACGAGTGGGTGGTGGGCACCGATCCATGCGTAAGTGACCGTAACTTCTTCAAACGCATGCATAACGACCCCAACGCTTCTATGTAAATAACAAAAAAAGTCAAGAGAAGCAGTGCAGAGTGGAATCAATTTAAGGAGAGGGCATAAATCAAGTACACATCAATATTTCAGTTGGGTATCAATAAAGCTTCTGACCTCATCACAGGACACGTCATCGATGCAGCCGAAACAAAAATTGCCCAGTGCTCCAGTAACAACCGTTACATCAGAACACACGTGTGGAATGAGAAGTACCGAAGGGCACGACAGATTCAGAATAACGCTTGGGGTGTCCATTTAAAGAAAGATACAATGAAAAACGTTAAGGGAGGCAAGGAAAAGGTCGTAGTTGATAGAAAGCAGATATATATACACTATTTACAGAGAACCGTCTTTAAAGGTGGTGGTGGCCCAAAAAATTGCGCATACCCAATTTGGGGTATTGCCCAAGAAGAGATATATTTTCATTACAATCAATCATGCGAGGCAAAATAATGGAGCAGAAGAAAAAATTTGGTCTAGGGTAATGAGAGAGACAGAAAAAACACGAAGAAAACAGCAGAGAGGAGAGTAGGAAAACAATGGAAACATCAGCCTAATCGGAATGTTTTTAACACTGCAGACGAACTGTCTCTGAAATGAAGGACTGAATGGCGTTGCACACGTCGTTATGGCATCGGTCCAGCCTAGTCCCCCAAAACGACAAAAGCACCGGTACAGTCAAATGCAGTCCAAGACATAGCAGGGGAAGCTCCAGCAGCCTTATAAGATGGTTAGAAAATGGGCGGCAGTAACGAAATAATGCTCTTCGCATTCAAATTATTGGCAAAAGTGGCCCAATGGGAGGTTATCAGATTTGCCCTATATAAATACCGATTTGGTGGAGGGACATTAAAACGAAAAAAAGTCAGTCATACTTCGCACAAGCACTTTTTGCATAAACTTCTCTACCAGTGGTACCTGAGGTGTGGACGTTCAGCAGAATTGTTCAGACCGTGATCGGATTCATCTTCATTGAACTGATATTGAAGATAACGTGCCAAAAACACGCAAAAAAAGCGGTGAAGAACCTCGACGACGGGTAAACCCAAAGCGGTTTTAGCTACTATGTAAGCGGCTTCATTGAGGGTTAACCCACAGTGGCCGGGCAGCCAAACGAGCCGAATTTTGTGCACGTGAGTGGGGACGCAGGAATGAAAAGTTTTGAGAATAGGATGTAAAGTTTTTCAGGAGAGAGCGTTGCACACGGACAAGGAGTCCGTGAGTAACATCACGGAAGAATTCCCTGGATCAAGTTTCAGAATAGAAAAGAGTAGAGCAAAAAATTATGTATAAAAATGGGAATGAAATCTGGTAATACGAATAAAAAAGATCCGTTCAATGTCGGTGAGAAAATAGCGACCCCAACAATTTCGTCTTTTTTCGAAGCGTCAGTCGCAACGACCACGTGGGATGAGTATTCGGACTGGTGAGCCAGGAGAATGTTATTGATTATGTAGGCGGGAGAAGCTAAGCGATTTGGGGAAAATATTATCAAACTAACTTTTTACTACTCTCGAAGGTAACTGCAAGGCGGGAACTGAAAGGAGGGTCATGTTTAAAGGAGTAAGCAACGAAATGGCAAAAATGACCTGTGGGTGCCGGAGACGAGACCAATATGAACCAAAAGACGACATTGCATGCTGGAGGAAAACAGCCGTCTATAAAGCGCCCATCTTGTCGCCGCGACTGGTCGTCTTCGTCTTCTTCGCCTATGCGTCTGTTGAACTCCGTATCTGCGTCGTTCTCATCGTCGTAAAAAATTCCAACATCTTCACGGCCCAGAAGGGTTCGTACGAGAAGTGGTGGTGTCTAGTCAGTTGGCGATTCACGTGTCCATCCGGTGTCTGAGTTTCATTTTTTTTATCTTAGGTCTTCTCTATCTCCAGAACTTTTTTTTTCTAATGAATTTTGATCTGTGTTTCTTCATGATAACTACATCAGGTGATGCGCACGTGTATAAAACTACACCTCAAGTCAGAGCGCACAAAGTGCGCACGGACTTCAGGTGTCGTTTCATACACGTCTTGTCTTTGTACCCAATGCACCAGTTGAAACCGTGAATGTCTACATCCTTTCCAGTGTGAATCTCCGCAGTACCACCATCTCCTGGCTTCTTGGGTTTGCGAACACATCTAGTAGCCTTCTTAATCATAGATGTCCTTATGGTGGGGGCACCATTCTCTTGAGGAGGGGAAGTGCGGTCTTTCGCGGCGTCTCTCGAGCCGAATTGAAGGTGACAGGTCATCCAATGGTCCGCGATATTATGAAGACCCTCTCATTGGGCACAGCGGCTTGTACCAGCATGACGACCGTCTGTAATCCGTTCCTGTTCATTGTACAGATTATCACCCTAATACCGCCATTTCGTGCCGGGTGCTCAGGAAGCTTTGCAATGACGCCTGCTCCAAATGACTGCGATTCTTCTTTTTGGCATGCGGCTGAACTGTGATCATCGTCGTCATGGGAGTGCCTGAGTGGTCACTCGACGACAGCATGCGACATGGACCACTGGTAGATGGCGGCACGAGCACCTTTTAGCGCGGCTATAACTTCGTGCCCAGCTGTCATCTCGGCCATTGGGCACGGCAGCTGTACCAGCATACGGACCGTCTGATCCGTTCCTGTTCATGGTACAGGTAATAAAGAAGTATAGAAAATGAGTTCACTCTGATGATCCTTTTTTGCTTGTGCTGCCGTGCCCACGGCTCAGTTCTTTGTTGTGCCGCCCAGAAACAATACTGAGGAAGTTATTGTTACTATGTGGCGATATTGAGACGAACCCGGGCCCGTATCTGGAACAGATTGCTAAAATGTTAACACACATAGCGGTTGAAGTCAAAGACATTAATGAAAAGCGACTATCAGATATTGAGAAAAAGCTTGATGCCCTATCTGGGTTTGAAAGGAAGGTAAATGCCTGTCGGGAGCCGCTCTCCTCGTTGGTAAAAACAATAAGTGTTCTAGAAACTAAAATCGGTCAACTGGAAAACCATAGTCGCCGGTCGAATCTAATCGTTTATGGTCTTCTCGAGGCAGAATGAAACCAGCGAAACACTTGAAAGTGCCGTCAACAAAGACCTTCTAAATGATATCATGGAACTTGAACCTGTCAGTATCAAGCGTATTCAACGTATAGGTGGACCTGAAACTGGAAACGTTAGGCCAGTCATTTTCAAATTGCTCGATTGGCGAGACAAAGCTAGAATACTTAAAAACGGGCCCAAACTTGAAAATACCAAGCTAGCTATCGGGGAAGACTCTTCTCAGACGATACGACATGTTAGAAGAAAGCTTTGGGCAAGTGCGAAAGCTAACCAAGATAACAATGAGAAAGTAAACTTGGCATTTGACAAGCTGTATATCGATAACCAAGCGTATGTCTTGGACAGTGATAAAGGCGAAAGAATTCCGGTAAAAAAACGAAGAAAGCAAAACCCGCCCGATGATCAGACGGCATGCCCAATCACTGAATCAAACGTAAGAAAACAACTCGCACTTTCCTCAAAAAATATTTCAACGAAAAGTAAACTTTTTGTTACCGGTCAGCAGGGCGTTAAACATAAATGCCTTCGCTTGATTAACGTAAATGCCCGAAGCGTCAGTAAGAAAACTGAACTAATGGAAATTGCTTTACTTCAATACGATCCACATGTAACAGTTGTGTCTGAGACATGATTGCTCCCCGAAATAGCAGATGTTGATGTATTTCCACCCTCGTATAAGGTGTTTAGGAAAGACAGAACTACAAGGGGAGGTGGAATAGCCATCCTTGTGAAAGAAACACTGCAAGCCTCATTAACTGGTTACACTGACGGCTAAGAATGTGTATGCATTAGACTGTCTTGTTGGAGCCACACTTTCATCTTGTACGCACTTTACAGACCCCAAGAGGCTACTAAATCCATAAAAACGTTAGCTGAACATACGTCTCAATTTTGCAACAACAAAATTTTGTTAGCAGGTGATTTTAACCTACCTTCTGTTGACTTGGAGCGTTATACGACAGGACCATTGTACGAAAAGAGAGTGAGATTGTGTTGAACAACATGCTAACCCATAATATGATGCAAGTTGTGATGAGCCAACTCGTGTGCATGCATCCTTTAGTTCGATTTTGGACTTAGTATTTGTAAGCCATGAACTCGAGCTGCACACTGTTTCAGTTTAACAGGGCCTGTCCGATCATAAATTGGTTACCGTTTCTCTTCCTGTTAACAATTTTCCAAGTACTAAAAAAGCTTCAGTGCGTACCTTTAAAGATTACTCGCGAGCAGATGACATATCTGTAATAGTATACATGGAGTCGTGTTTTGCGGTCTTTGAGGTGGGCGATGTCGATACAATGTGGAATCAATTTAAAGAAATGTGTCATCATTGTATCAATCATTTTATACCGAATAAACATAAAAAAGTGCACAAAACAACTCCTTCGATAGCGAGATATAATTCACTTAAAAAGAAAGACAAAATGGTTAAGACAGAAGCATGCGCAGTCTCGTACCCTCTCATTCCTCAAAGACAGCCTTGCACGGGCTATACGTTCATCCAGAGATCGCTATTTTAGGACGCTGCTGCCCAACTTCATAAAAACTCACCCGGCTAAATTATGGAACTACATTGATGACAGAAAGAAACCTCTGACCGAAATGGCAATTGATAGCGTGATTCTATCTGACCAAGAAAAGATTGCTGATCATTTCAATGCGTATTTTCAAAGTGTGTTGTCTGGCTTTAGTGTTTATGTTCCAAACGGTAAAGTGTTCGACCCATGCGAAGTGTCTTTCGTGTCATATTCTTGTGTTTTTTCGATGCTTTTGAATCTTAATTCCAAAAAGTCGTGTAGATACGATAATCTCCCAAATCTGTTCCTAAGAAGATATGCCGAACATGTCGTTCAATTCCTGCATGAAATCTTCCGTGTTTCATTGTTGTCATCAAAGCTACCTCGTGACTGGAAAGCCGCACGCGTAAGTCCTGTATTCAAGAAAGGTGATCGTTTGTCGTCTCAAAATTATCGACACATATCCTTGACTTCATCTTGCTGCAAATTAATAGAACACATAATTGCTACTAAAATTGGAAATTTCTTGACACAACATTCAATCCTGACCAATTTTCAGCACGGCTTTAGAAATAGATATTCGACCGTGACACAACTGGTTACAATAATTCACTCATTTGCACTTGAACCTGGATAACAATATGCAAACTGACATAACATTTTTGGATTTCAGTAAGGCATTCGACAGGGTTTCACGCGACAAATTGATCTTGAAACTTAAGGGTATTGGCCTTCCCAAAATTATTCTAAACTGGAATGCAGACTATCTAAATAACCGTGAACAGTTTGTTGCTATTAATTACCACCGTTTGCAGTCTCTTCAGGTCACATCAGGTGTACCCCAAGGAAGCGTCCTGGGGCCATTGCTTTTTTTTTATACATAAATGATATTGTAAATGTCATCACCCCTTCTGTACAAATTATATTATTTGCAGACGATTGTGTTTTGTTCCGGGTTATTAACTCTCTCGATGATCAAAATGAACTTAACTCACACCTTCATAATATTCATCAGTGGTGCAATAAGTGGGGAATGATCCTTCATGCAGAAAAGAGTGTCTGCATGCATTTGACACGCAAGAAAATTAAACTAAATATTATGTACCGGCTTGGGTCTTCAACTCTGAGAGAGGTTACAAGGTACAAATACTTGAGCCTAACTATAACTAGTAATTTGTCTTGGAACTTGCATGTAGACAACGTATGTTCAGCTGCCTTTCGGAAACTTGGTTTTTTAAGACATAAACTGCGTACCTGTCCTGCCAATGTAAAGCTTTTTAGTTATTATTCCTTTATACGACCTAAACTGGAATACGCCAGCGGTGTATGGGATCCTTACACTAAGCTTAATATTAATAAACTTGAGCGGGTTCAAAGGAAAGCTGTTCGGTTTATATATTCAAAATACTTACCGTCGGATTCACCTTCCGCGCTGTTGTCTGCAAACGACATTCAGACCCTTGAATCCCGCAGACGCGAACAACGGCTGGATTTCCTTCAATTATTACTTAATGGTTAACTCGCCATCGATTCATCGCCTTACTTATCTTTTATATCAACAAGAAACACACGACATCATCATCCCCATTTGCTAACCCCATTTTTTGCGAGAACCGATGCCTTTATGTATTCTTTTTTTCCGCGAACAGTTTCGGACTGGAACAAGTTATGCGAACCTCATTTATTGTAACATGTAAAATGAAGTGTATTGTTTTTGTTGGGCGCACGTTACTACTTGTGTTGTAGAACAAAGTGTAATTGATTGATTGTAGGGTTTTAACGCGCTGACGCAACGCAGGCGATGAGGCGCGCCGTAGTGGAGGGCTCCGGATTAATTTTGACCACCTGGGGATCTTAAACGTGCGCTGAAATCTCGTACACACGGGCGTTTTTGCTTTCCGCCTCCATCAGAAAAGCGGCCGCCGCGGCCGGGAATCGAGCCCGCGATCTCGTGCTCAACAGCGCAACGCCTTAGCCACTGGGCCACCGCGGCGGGTTAGAACAAAGTGTAATGTAGTGCTGTAGAACCAGGTGTGTTGTTGCAACGCATAGCGAAGTGTATTGTGGTGTACAGAACGAAACACATTGTTGTTACACAACGACGTGTATTGTAGCATGTAAAACATATTTTCATTTTCGTATAATGTACGTCATTACTTTTGTGGTATGCGTGACGTGCCCTTCCTGCTTGGACCTCTTAGGGTCCGCAGTATGTATTAAATAAATAAAATAATAATAAAAATAAATAAAATAATAAGACCGCGTTCACTCCTGTGCCAGCCACAACTCTCCGAAACCCGGTCAAGCCTTTCTCGTAATGAGCAATCCTATTTGTCCGGTTAAGGTTTTATTACTTTTCAGTGTTGTTCAACGTTTTCTCTAGTAAAAGCCTTTGTGCATACCATCCGCAGAAGGTCTCATCGCCACATAACTATATGCAAAAAAGGTTTCAAGTGCTTCAGTCATGCGTACTTCGTCAGTGACACCTTCTGAAGGCAGCTCCTCGTCCACGGTGTTTTCTTCTGGTGGGGCTGGAGCACCCATGCATGGCGGTGATTCTTGCTGGGTTTCTATGAGCTGCTGGTGTGGTGTTTCCAGCAACACGGCGTCTTGCATAACGACAGAGGGAGCCACATTCGAATGGCGTATCTCAAGTGCAGTCTCAGCCAAATGATTTTTCATAGATGCGTATATTGTCGTTTGGGATGCTGATGCAGGCATGCTTGGACCTTCCTGAAGTCAATTACCTAGTACTGGAATGCACATCAATGTCACTGTAGTAGTTTGTTGGCGAAGTTTAATTTCCAGTAACACGAATATCCTGTGAGCTCATTGCAGCGACCATAGAGCGTCGTCATGTTGGCCGTCGATTCTGGTTCCGCATGACAGGGCATCTAGCTTCTCGCTGAGTGCAGGAAGTCGGTCGGCGCGGTGCGGTACTCAGGCGGACGAAACAGCGGCCTCGACATCCTTGTTTTGTTCGAGAGTTGGCGTTAATTCGGTGATGAGCTTCCGGTTGACGTCGAGAAGACTTCTCTGAGCAATCTGCAGCCGCTTCATCTGTCCCGACACCTTCTCCCTGCTTCGCTGTGGCCAATGCGGTCGAAGAGTAGATTTCCCTTCCATGGCTGACCTCGTCGCGTCGCTTGACGTCCGGGGTTTCGGCACCGAAAATGTGGAAAAAGGAATGACAAGCCGCCGTTACCCGTTCTAACGAGTTCTTTATTTAAACATGGCCACGACGGCTCATCGTCCCTTTTCCACATTTTTGTTTTGAGGTGCTGTCTGATCTCCGACCTAATTCGGGTTTTCATGGACATATTGGAGCTTGCCGGTTAGTTCTGGTCTCGGTTATTTTCATATCCAATTTCAATTTTGCAGATATTACCTTGCCCTCTTATTCAAAGCGTCAAACAGCTCATATCCGAGATTCTCAATGTCTAGGGTGTTTTGTACTTCTCGGTGAATCTGAATCAATGAATTGTTTCGCTCAGTCAGAATGTTCAACAGGTGAGTCAACTCACATATGGGTGGTTGCTCCATGCGAAAATTCATCAACCTTGCCGATAACACATGCCAGTTCCTTCCGGAGGATCACCCGCCTTTTATATAGAGCCTCCATGGTCCAGTCTAGCGTCACAGACGTCGATAGGGGTGGGGTTCGAAATCACGGGGCAAAGGTCGGTGCGATCTTTCCGGCAAGTACGAAGGCGCGAAGGCGAATCTCATGTGTGTCAGCAAAGCAGCACAAATGGGTCCGACTGGTTTCTTCTTCTAAAGCCGGCCTCCGGGTTTATCGACGGGCTGATTGAAAGGGCGGCTTCATTATTGTTCGCCAGAGGTTAGCAGGCGGTCGAAGATAAGGCGAATTCGCTCGGAGTGGCTCACCTCTGGTAGTGCCTTGGTCTCGGGTGTTGGCACCATGCAGAAAGAGTCCAGGGAGCAAGGAAGGAGGCCGTCGTCGATAGAAAGCAGATATATATAAACTATTTACAGAGAACCGTCTATAAAGCGCCCATCATGTAGCCGCGCTTGGTCGTCCTCGTCTTCTTCGCCTATGTGTCTGTTGAGCTCGGTGTCTGCGTCGTTCTCATCATCGTCGAAATTTCCAACAAACACCTAACTGCAAAAAACCCTATTGCTTTTAAGCGGGCTAAAGCAGAGGGAAAGCACCTTCGTCTACAGGCAGAAAGAGAAAGCTGGGGATGTTTTGTAAATTGAATAGGGTAATATACAGATAAACGCAAGGTCTAGAATAGAATTAAAACCTAATGGGACAACAAACTTGCAACCTGCCGTTATACCGTACCAAAGGTGACACCATTTTGGAATAAGCGAACGCACTAGCCGATGACTTTGCATACGTCTCAAGCTCTGCCCACTACACGCACATGTTCCTAAAACGCGAAAAGAACCCAAGAGAGAAAACCAATTCGGGACAATAAACAGTCCATGAAGTTGTTTATTTCGCCCCCTGCCAAATAGAGTCCTGCAACTGTAAATTCTCTACCAGAACTGCTGTTTGCTTTGGACAGAAGGAAGTCTTATGCGCCTGGGGCAAATGCCGTTACTAACTAATCTAACACCTGCTCCCGAACACTCTCAAAATACAAGTTTACCTATATAACAAAATTTGCAAGCCGACATTCGTTCCTACGTTTTGGAGCAAAGCGGTTGCAGTTGTAACACTGAAAGAGGGGAAGGATTCGTCAATGGCATCTAGTTAACGCCCCGTTGCTCTGATCAGTTGTCACAGTAGTCTGAAACAATGATATTTGAAGGCTGATGTATTATGAATAGACTGGCATACTCCAAAGTTGTCAGGCGGGTTTTCGATCGGGCAGTTGCAAAAGAGTTTTTTTTGTATGGAGGCAGCATTGCCTGCTGTGTTTTTTAACTTAGAGAAGTCATATGACACATAGTGGCGTTGTGGCATCCTTCCCGACCTAAACGATTGCGGCATATCGGGATTCACGCTCAATACAACACCAAGGCTGCTTATAAGAATGGACATTAGGGGGGGGTTGGTGCTGCCTTATCTAAAAAGTGCATTGAAGAAAGTAGTGTTCCTCAGGGTGGAGTTCTTAGCTGTACACTGTTTATTATGTAAATGCAAACACTAGGTAAGTCACTGATACCTTCAATGATTTACGGTGTATATGTAGACAATGTACAAATGAGCTCTAAAGCTTCTAAAATCTCGGTTTTATGACGTCGGATACAACTTCGTGGAAACAAATTTTCGAGGTGGGCAGAGGAACACGATTATAATCACGGTTATAGAAGAACACGGTTATAGAAGAACACGGTTTTATTGTAACCCTGGCATCCAATTGCATTCTAGTGTTTAGGTAAAGAGAGTAGAGAATCCGGTGAATATTGAACAGAAATTTCTTGATGCTTCCATGAATCACAAGATCAATTTTGACGCACACATAAAACAACTGAAAATGAAATGTATGGACATAATGAATGGGCTAAATAGTACTTTCTAACACACTAATGGAGCGGACATAGCATGTTTTCTGGGGCTTTTTAACAGTCTAGTAAGATCTTGTTTAGATTACGGTAGTGTGGTATACAGTTCAGCGCTAAACATTTTACTAATATGTTAGGCCCAGTGTACACGTGCTGCTTCCACTTGCATCCAGTGTTTGCGGACGGGTCCTGCGCGAAGTTTATAGGTCATAGGTGCAGCGAGATCAGTGGAGCCCTGAACGTGATCGAACTTATGGTTTAAGCATGCTTTAAATGTCACCTGGATTACAAATCCCCGATGTGGCAATATTTTAAACCACATGTTTTCTTAAAACTTGTTCATAAACTGCTATATTGTACATCAATTCCCACACCTTTCTCGTTTCAAGTCAGGCTGCAAGTTAAACAATTCAAGATCTCATTCTAAGAAACCTAAAAACCGGTATTGGAGATATGGTTGCTCCCTCGGACTTGCCCTCAATTGCAATATTTCTTTTAAAGATTTTAGCAAAATGAATGCGCTCAGATAAGTGGTTTGCAAAAGTTTTGTATTTAGACGAAAAGTACCCATACAATTGTGTTTATGGTGATTCCTTAAAGTTTGATTCCGCTGTGTTATGCTTCGCTCACGGACCAAAATTGAACAGTACAAAAAACACTAAACATCGACACCCGTGTTTTCACGGTGGAAGCACATGAACTTTACCTTGCAATAACCCGCCTGATAAAAAACCAACAGAACAGCAACTTGTACCAGCATTGAAGGCAGGGAGAGCAAGTATAAACATGGTTTTAAGTATTATAATCAAATCGATAGCATTGCCGTAGTCTGGAAACATACAAATATTAGTTTGCTGGGTGCCCGGGCACAGTGACATCATCGGGGATGAAATTGCTGGCAGATTAGTTGGTAACGCCGCACTCGTAAGTTGCATAGACATACACAACCTCGCATGGCAGGAAATGAAGCAACTTTAAAAAAGAAACCCAGGCAACATTGGAACAGAAATAGTACGAACGAATCCCTAACAAAGTTAATTTTATAAAAACACAGCTTATAAAAAGACAACAAAAACAAAAACAGATTTGCTAAAATATTTATGTGCACATTGAGAATTTGCCACTTCTAGGGCCGTCATTCTTTCCTATTCAAAATCCCAGATCCGCCAGTATACAACAGATGTTGAAAATTGGCTCTCAGTTATCTATAGGTTGAAATAATCTGCCGCATTAGAGGACGCTAGGCGCTGTATCTTTCCCGAGGTTTATAGGTATGCCATACCCCTACACGCTTCGCAATTCTTAACAGCACAAGCAATGTTTCCAATTAATCGCATTTTAACATACACTCACGAAATTTAATTTCGAAACCTTTTACCAACGACGCGTAATTTCAACATCGGGCTTTTATCAACACAGGGCTTTTACACCTGGCAGATGAATAATTTTTGTTTAGCACTATCACGTCATTTGAAATTTTATTTTACTGACTGAAGGACCACTCACTCTGATATGGCGCTTTTTGGCCTCAATGCCCTTGTGCCATGAGCGCAACCGTACATGACTTTTATATCCTAATTGCAGTGATCCGGATTACTGAATATTATTTCTCATCTGCGTGATTGACTACCTTTAGATCAACGTCCAATCAGTCGCCCCTGCGAGAATCGTTTGGACAAAAAGCCACCCGTACGAGAACTATGCTTTGCAAGTTTATGCAGTGACGGCAACACGACGTCACTCTTTTACATGCACAAGCCGAACACGCAAAATCTGTCATTGGACGTGTCTTTATGAAGGCTCATTGTGTGGTTAGAAACTAACGTGAAAAATTTTCTTAACCTCGAAGCCTCGCTTGTCCCCGAAGACACCGATATTTCTTCCGCAATTATTTTCCCATCATCAAACTTGTTTGACTCTAAAACCGTCATATTGTCTAACTGACTTCTCGCCACATGTAACCGACAGTGTAAACTTTGAACCGCTACTCCCTGACATTCTTCTAAAGAGAAAGTGTGCTCTTCCAAAATTTGTGGCCAGTTTATTAAAGAGCCCTACCATTCTTAATTCCAAAATTTTTGTTTTCCCTGCCACGGGCTGGACGGCGAAAGGTCCTGTATCATTTGTCCGCCTCACATAATTTAAATGAGAGGGCTGCCCGGCACGCATCTCCAGGATTCTGGGCTCGTAAATTCTATACAGGTGATTTTATATATTATTTATCATTTTCAGCACGCAAAATCTTTACAGCAAGCTAACAATAAACAACGTCTGCTCAAAACGTTTCTGTTTACATGTACAACAGTTGTTTTTGTTAAATATTCTTGGCGTATCACCGCATGAACTCAAGCGTGTGACTCCGAAAGATTGGGGATCAAAACTGGTGTTTTATGCAGAGCCGGCGGTAATTTCACTTTACGTTGGAAATTGTTATATGTTTACATAAATGAGACTTCTGGCTGTACTTGGGGATGCTCTGCATTTTGCTAAAGACAAATGAGACTTTGCACTTTGACGTCGGCACGCCTCCAGTTAAACCTAATTACAAAAAAGACGCATATCAACTTCCATGATCCCGCGATGCTCTGAAATGCGCATGAGATGCGACATATTTCCCGAAATTATCAATTTCTGTCAGTTTTGTTGTGCTCTTTCGTTGCAATTTAAGACAAATTGAAGACTTACATACAAAGTTGGTGCTTTGCTTTTTAAAACAGAAATCCCAATACTAGTCAAACTTACGTTCAAGACAAACTGAAAACGAGATTTGAAAGTTTTGTTTTGTGATTGGTTTATCAGTACTGGCCAATTATTGCGAAAAAAACTTGATTACAGTTTTGCTATTGCAGCTGTTTCAGCTTGCGTCTATGTGCATGGACAGCACACGGAAGAAAGAAATTTCGACAAAACCGCTGTTTATGTCTCCAAGCAGGTTAGATATAACGCCACAACAGCAAGGCCGAACAATATGTCCTACGTCTAGAAAGTCCTTCTAAAGATCACCGGTGGAAGAACCGGAGACGTAGCTCGTACATTGCTCAAAAATACCTGCTCTAAACTTTAGCAGTCTTGGGGCTCATTAGGCTGTAATAGTGAGATAATATATGTGCTAAGAATAGTATCAAAATACTGCAAGGTGCTTGATTATCGGCGGGAGTCGGGCCCACGGCCGTACTCCTGGCAAAAGGGTTATCGTTAAATTCTTCAAACAGGAGTTATACCTACAGCTACACATACAGTAATACAGTAATTCCCCGTTAGAACAAAATCAGCGAGACGCCAAGAAATTTTGTTATCAGCGGTGTTTTGATATACGCGACCACACTAGAAAAGTTATAGGAGTTGAGGTTTAATTTCGCTACAAGTGCGAAGAATAAACACCCAATGCATTCAGTAAAGCGAAACGTTACTCAGGTGCAAAAAAGGCAATGATCTTTGGCTGTTTCATGTTTTTGCCGGGCGTGAGCAAACCCTGCTCTAATTGTACCAGCCGTGATTGCCACTGGAACACCTCGCAGACTGCTAAGCGAATTAGGAGGGGAAAGCAGGGGCCACCTTTTTATAGGGGGGAGTTACCCAAGCAGCACAAGCCTGTACGGCTTAAAATCAGCCGAAGAACTTCAGCCGGGTAATTTCTGCCCGGCCTTTCTCCAGTCAAAGTGTAAAGCGCGCACTCAAAGGTGGGCCTCTGCCGTGTGTTTAAAGTTAACTGCTGTACACCCAATGGCCACTCTCCTTTTACCAATTCATAGCAGAGGGGTCCACAACGGTCCTCGGCCGTACAGCTTTGCCGCAGATCAGCCATTAACCTTTGCCCGAGGCCGGCTGTTTAACTTTTGCAGAAGGTCAGCTGTTGACCTTATGCCGATGGTCGGCCGTTGAAATGTGTCTAATCAATGGCCCATAAGCTTTTGCCGAAGTACGGCCAGTCAGCTTTTCCTGGTGAGCGGCTCTTGAACATATTCTGGTGCCTGGCTGTTCAACTTTAGGTAATATACTAGCCGTTCAACCATAGTGGACATTCTGCCATTTACATCCCGGCTGTCCAACCCCAGCAGCTTTCAGTTCGAATTGCGCACATGGGTTCCTAAAAATGGGACATGCTGTAAGTTCGTGCTGCATGCATAAGCATTTGTGCCCTTTTAAAGAGCACTGTTTGCCCTTTCAGGGACAAATGTAGTGATTTACAAAGCCTGTGGTGATTAGGTTTTTTTACTTAATTTATTTTGCTCAGTTCATGCTGTCCAGTGTCTTCCGGTTCGTTATTTTGCTCAGTTCATACTGTCCAGTGTCTTCCGCTTCGTGCGGCCGCCATCCCGGTCACCGGCGGAGTATAGCCATTTCTTAATAACAGCTGCCACAGCGACCTTGTTTGCGTCGGGGTACCTGGGCTGTATCGACACTGAAAGAAAATTGAAAACAGACAAATAAGTAATATACTACACTGTAAAAATATCCACAGGCTTAGCAATGCCCTTCCTGAAAAAAATTCAATTGATTGATTGATTATGAGGTTTAACGCGCCAAAACTACGCAGGTTATGAGGTGTGCCGTAGCGGAGGGCTCCGGATTAATTTCGACCACCTGGGGATCTTTTACGTGTGCTGAAATCTCAACACACGGGTGTCTGTTTTTCGCATCCGTCAGAAAAACGGCCGCCGCTGCTGAGATCGAACCCGTGACCTTCAGCACAGCAGCACAATGACTTAGCCACTAAGCCACCGCGGCAGGTGAAAGAAAAAAACGTATTACAAGCTTGCTTAATGCAATGCCTCTAGTTTTCACAACGTACAACTATTCCAGAGAGCCAATATTTATTACGCATTATCAAACAGTATCCGTATTCATTCCTGTAAACAAGAACATTAAAAATAAGCTCTAATGGTCGAACAAATACACTGAAATAAAGTAGCCCCTGAAAATATTATAATGAATTCCTCGTGCATAAAATAAAATCAGGGCAGCTTACTAAGAACAAGAGACAATCTTGTCTAGCTCGCAGAAGGCCTCTTTCGCCCCCTTGGACCCTGCCCAGCTGCAGGACAATGCCACTGGCTGCCCAATCACCATGCCCAACACCGTGCGGGCAGCCGCCTTGAAGTCGTAGCTACCCATGTGGCTAAAGTACTGGGCCTAACAGGAGAAAGGAAATTTGAAATACACTTGTAAGTTGAATGCATCGAGGCTGAACATATGACGCAAAAGCATACCTTTAGCGTGAGCACATGAGAAAGCAAACAATTTGTTGTCGTAGATAACACAATCAGTTCTGCTGCCTTTTGGTTATTGCACGGCACAGAGCTCTGGCCTTTTCTTTTTAACAGCAGAGCTGTCAAGCTTGCGCTCCTCGGAGGGATGTTAGCAGGGCGCTACAGCACACAGTCTGGTAGCCAAGTTTGCGAGGGGGAGGAGGGAGCAGAGTGGAGACGAGGACCGGTGCACGTACAAGGGTCCTTGTGCAAAAGGTTTAGCCTTGCTGAGCGCACATGGTATGACGTTAGCAATGACATCAGCGTTCCGTGCATAACTTTCGCGAGGCTGTTTGCGACAGCAAAGCCACGCCTTTTCTCGCCTCCAGATCGTTTTCGCGGGTCTGCACCTTGTTTCCCGCAGACTACTTCGATGGCGAGTCCGCCGGGATGAAAAACCCCGGGACATTCGTTTCCCTCTCGGAACGCGCTTCGTCGGGCCGCGCTCATGTTTAAGTTGCTCGGCGCAGTTCCGGGCAAATACTATGGCGTTGTCGAGGTAGACTAGGAAGGTGTGCCATTTTCTGAGGCTTCCCCTCAGCTACACTGGTCACTGCTGTTTGCAATAGCAAAGCCACGCCTCAATTTTGTTCATAATGTTTTTGAAGTCCACATTCTACGAAAAAAATTCTACATGCGCAAAAAGAATGATCAAAGCGGTACAGATATGACAAAGTTATTCTATTTTTTAGTCTAAAAATACAAGCACATGCAGTACTGGCAACGTCACACTTGAGGCCTCCGGATATGACGACAAAGAGCGGCGGCCCTACGGTTGGCTCAGCTTGAAAGTGTGTATATGCCATTATTTTGACCAAAC
Source organism: Haemaphysalis longicornis (assembly GCF_048455015.1). Classification (NCBI taxonomy): domain Eukaryota; kingdom Metazoa; phylum Arthropoda; class Arachnida; order Ixodida; family Ixodidae; genus Haemaphysalis; species Haemaphysalis longicornis. The sequence goes on along the minus strand of NW_027526214.1, from coordinate 35,615,261 downwards.
GAGCCTATAGATGTTGCCTTACTGCTTGTTTTCTTTAAAGTAAGCATAAAAGCTTAACCGTGGGCTCAAAGAATACAAAAATCTATAGAGACAGTAACAGAGAGCTGCACTATGGTTCCGCTTCGAGCACGTGTGCCTTTCCATGGTGTGTTACGATGCACCACTGTTGACATCGGCTGGCGTCAGCACGCGTCACCGAAATACACGTGAACTCGTTCATTCGCGCGCCGTATGCTGATGTCTATTCACGGCAGATATTGGCATCGATGGTAGAGGAGGCGTGGTCAGGGAGCATAGCAAAATTGGGCGGCAGCTTCCAGGTTATCAGTCAGTCTCTATGTCTGGGGACATGTTTTAGCACTGGGAAATGGTTTCGTTCACTGAAAAACAGCAACATTTTTTTTCTCTATCGGTGACAGGCTGTCTTGAGAAAAATTGAACCAAACTGTTTTTGTTGGCAAGCTATTATCCCTTGGAGACAGATAATTCTGTGTGGCACATTCTGCACTTCGCTACCTTTGCTTGCGTCGGAGAGATTGAGATCACGTGATGCTTGTCATGAGGTAAATATGGAAGCTCTAGCTACATTGCTTCTAGTATTAGCAAGATGGGGGTTGTCTGCAAGATTGGTGCGTGAGACACAAGCATTCTCACTGCCAGAATTTCTCAAACATGACAAGAAACAGACACACCTGGCAATATTTGTTGACTATATAGCTCTGTGCTCAATTTTTGCAAGCCTCACAGCTTGTGTATATGGTCGAGAGGTAAGAATCTGAAGTACTGTTTTGCAAATCAGTGGTTCTAATCCCGCGAATTTTTTTTTTTTGATGTGAGCATTCTATAAGGTTTTTTTTACCAGAATATGCAGCTGTTTCTTTAACCTTTCTTTGAACCCACAAGTGACGTTCACATGAAACCTCAATAGCAAGGCAGCGCTGAACATGGCTTCACACTAAATTAAAGAGAGGTAAACATGGTACAGAGTTCAGACAAAGAGGCATAGCAACACCCATGGATGCAGCAGCAGGCACGTCACTTTGCTGGTCTCGTGTGGCTGCTTGTCCTCTCCTACTTTCCCGCACGGTACCACCGAACGACAGCGTCAAGAAGCGCGGAAAGGAGCTTCCCAAGTCAGGCCACCATGGGCTTAAAACTTCCAGGATGTATTTTTTGCCGCCCTCATTTGTCCCGCCGTATGACATCGGGGTCAGTGAGAAAGTGAGCAGCGGATTTCCGGTTTTCGAGAAGAGGGCAGTGCTCTATTTGCTTGTATTTTTAAATTTAAAATTAAACAACTTTTTTATTTCTACACGGATCTTGGCAATTTTTTTTTTGCATCTATCTCTGCACGACACCAAGAACAGATGTAGTGCCCAAAAAGTACCTGAAAGAAATGTGCTTGAGAAATTCACGAGCGACAAACCCACACACAAAAAAAGGAAGCAGACAAAATGAGATTTGACAGACTAGCGATTGAATTTTAATCATGAGTGATAGAAAGATTCCACTTTCCTGCAAAATGTCTTATATAGGCAATTGGGGCGTTGCCTTAATTAAAGGTTTAAAGAGCACCCTGCGCAATGAGTTGAGGGAATGATTATGTGCGATCTTGCATCGCACGTACCTTCCATCATAGCGAACATATTTTCACGATTCTTGTGGGAGGTGATTGCTGGGACAATAGACTACCCCAAAATACATTCCGAGTAGTCAAGGAAAAGTGCTACGGGTCCCTTTGATAGGCAAGGGTGCGAGAAAAAGCCCACCAATGCCTACGCAAGTTGCTGTGTAGGGACATTGCTTATGAGATACCTCTTTCATGTGGAAAGGTCTGCATTGGGCACACTGGAAGGTGTGTGAATGTGCGATTGCATGAACATGAACATAACGTCTCAGTTGAGAACTGCACAAGTGGGCATAACCCCATCCATAGCTCTGCAAGCGCATGCATGACGCTCTTAAAAAGCAAGTGAAAATTGTCCAGGTGCAGTGATACATGAGGAAGGGAGATGCAGGAAGCTTACCACATAGGAAAGAACAGATGCGATTGTGTCAGTGACATTTCAACGGGTCTTCATATGAAAGAGCGTATTTATTAGACTGTGAACTTTCCTTATCACAATTTTTTTTGCATGCAAGTGGAGCCACGTAACTTTGGCCTGCAATTATGTGTTCTTACGCTGCCTAAAAGTTAGTTGCTAGTCATTGCCTGTTATCACTAGCTACTTTCTGTGATTGTCAATATTTCGCGCCAAGTTCAAGTATCGTTAAGATGCACCAACTCGCCAAACACATCTTTATAAGCTTGAAAGAAAGGATGAAATAACCTAAAACACAAAGCAATCACACTGTGCTTCATGGCTATGCTAAAGAACCCACCAGTAACTATTAACAGCAGGTATTGTCTAAAGCCTAATAAACCATGCCAATTTCCTCGATTTCAAGATGCAGAAATCCCACAAACCTTGTGAGATTAGCAGCAGTGACGCATAGATTTCGCCCACTCTCATCCACAGCGTTTGTGGCAGGATCAGTAGCAAGGAGCTCATGCCAGGCACTGCAAAAAAAAAAACAAGACCACACATAATATACGGTACTTTGAAAATGAAAAATGGACAAGCAACCAAAACGAATAGAAAACCGGGCAAGCATTTTGAATGCTTGAGCGGGGTCACAAACTGTTACTAAATTGTAAAATTATTCTTTCTTAAGATCTTTGCAGCAGCCATAAAAATTTTGGAATTTGTTAGCACCAGGAAACTGACTGTAAACAGGTCCTCTGACACAGGGGTTCCCTCTCACAAGTGTTGCAACGTAATGAGAGCATGCTTGTCAATCTTCCCACGAAAACCTGCCTTGAGTTGTTCACAACACTCAGAAAGTTTCCATAGATGCCACCCATCCCTGTCACAAATGAAGGCATCTAGAACTGACAACCTTAGGTTGTCCAGTGCTTCATGTTCAGACGATATACAAAAATGCTATAAATCAGGGGTTGGCAACCCGCAGCCAATGGGGCAGTATTATGTGGCCCCCGGCACAATGGTAGACCCCTTCTCTGTCACTTTCTACCTGAAGGCCGGCATGGCAGTTCTGACCTCAACTGGCATGAAAGCTCGTGACATTCGTGCTGGAAATAAACATGATAAGGATAGCTATTCTAGTTTTGTACACTGCTTTCAATTTCCTCCCCAAAATTTATTTGCCTGCAAAGCACCCCTCCCCTCCCAACCAATGTGCCCTCCGGCCCCCTCCGTGTCCATTGCATTAAACCCGGCTCTCTGCCTGAAAAGCTTGCTGACCCCTGCTATTCAGCAAAAGTTGCAAATTTTTAACCTGTCACTGCTTGTTCAATTCGAAGTGAATGAAAATAAGTAAGATCTCTCCTTTGTATGCATCACGCAAGCATAAAAACCCATTAAACCCTTCATAATTTCAATGAAGGGCACATGAAGACTTGCTAGGGTTGAGGCTAGGCCAAGTTGATTCTAAGTTGAAAAAGACGAGACTGCAAAATGGGCGAGATACATCAGACAAAGAAATGAGGAAAAGCACAAGTGCTGTTGTTTCTACTTATTTCTTTGTCTTTTGTGTTGCCTGTTTTCGGCATCTCCTTCCTTTTCACCCAAGACGACAGCAGACATTTTTTTAAAGACTGGGCTGTAGCTCATGTCTCTCGACAATTGTGTTCAATAGAAAACACTGGCGCCATCACTGAAGGATCCGCGTTTTCTCAGAAGGATCAGGCAGAGTAGGCCACCTTGGATACGTCATGGGAGCCCTGACATAGGCAGTTTGGGGAGAGGCACACATGGCATCACACTGATGTCGGTGTCGAAAAGAAATCCATCCTTAACTTTTTCGAGCATGCACATATTAAATTGACTTAAAATATGTTCTTCCGAACACTTAAAGGTAAACCTTACTGAGAGGTATCTCTATTTAAAAAGAAAGCTTTTTATGGAGTCACCTGTGCTTTGAAATTTTGTGCCAGTACTCCTTTAAGGGGCAGATTGAAGTTTTCACTATTCCCTACACTATAATGTGGCAAGGGCCCTGTGACACACTGGAAGGCAGCAGCAAAAAAAATGGGCAGTCAGCAAACTAGATTCCACACCATTGTGATGAAACCAAATCTTTGGAATCACTGATCAAACAACCTTGCGGAGCTTATCAGTGTTTTAAGTGCTAAATGATATAGCCATGGTGTTCGTTCTTGCTTTAGGTGCTGACTCTGAGTAGAAGCAGGCAATTGAAGCTCACCTGAACCCTCAGGGAGTTCCAACGGAATGCCAGGCATGATTTACACGATTTGCTGAAAATTCTTTCAACTTTAAAAGCTGCCATGCCGTTGAAGAGCCATCCAAAGAATGGTGCAACATCCTACCATTTGCAAAACAGCTTTCTTTCATTTTATGCTGCTCTCCTTATGCAACTGCATTGCAGCTGTTTGTCCTTCATGTTATCATTAGCAAATATTGTTAATTTTGACATGGAGCCCTAGAAGTTCTGGCAAAAAGTCAACACAACTGTTTTAATATTCAAATATTTTGGTTGTCCCCACACCATACCTTAATTGAGATTAATACCCTAGTTACATGGCGGAAGTAACTGTAGTTACGTTTAACGGTGGTTACTAAATTTGAACTGCGGTTATCGCAAACTGCGGTTTTGGCTGTTACATGCGAAATGCCAAGTGTGCCGACAGCGGTCACTTAGTTGTGAGTGTAACAAAAATAAAGTAACAAACTTTTAACCTCACGATAAAAACCAAAGGCGAAGCAGTGTAGACAAAAAATATCGTTAAACAGCTGCTTCAGACCCAAACGCGACGCACTCGCGCACGCCGAAAAAGGGGCTTCCCCAGCAGCTCGCGACCGGCTTGTTCTCGGGTCGGTTTGGTGTTGGGAACTTAGGATCGCGGTCGATATTTGACCGGCGCTATCTCTACAACTGCGAATTACAATACATAGCCCAATTTTTAACCTTTATAATATCCACTTTGTCGCATGTGGAACTTCTTTTCCGCGATCAGATTAATTTCGAAGAGGGGCGACAAGCTGTTGCTGCCGTGGTCTGGGCTGGTTCGAGCCGCTTTCAGTGCCGTGCAGACAGACGCACTGGCATGTTTGCAGGAACGGCCGACGTGCGCACGGATCGTTTCCGAGTGCTGAAGGCGCTTCATGATTGCCTGCTTTGTCTATTTTTTTTTGGAAAACGATCAGTGGAATTTACAAATTTAGGCTTTTCTCATAGTTGATCGGGTGGACCGGGAAACGAGCTGCTGTTCACGCGCGGTCGTGCTGACTGCGAGAGCGACGCAAAGAGCACAAGCTCCTCTTGGGGGCAGCTTCGGGGGCTCCCGCTATTTGAGGCCTTCGTCTTCTGCGAACGCCAGGTGATTTTTTTCGCCTAAGCTGATGCGCCGCCACTTGTGTGCAAACTGACTTGTGCGATTTTTGAACACTGCGGCAGCGGCAACTGCGGTTAGCGTAACCAAACTGAGGTGGCCAAGCTCAGTTTGCGTTAACCATGGTTAGCGGGGTAACTGTGCCAGTGTAACTAGGGTATAAGTGTCCCAGTCCACTCTGGGAAACTAGCAGGCGAGTTTTACTCATTACATAACCAACTGAAGTGTGTGTTAAAATAGGCCATTTCAATCTCTCATTTGGAAAAACAAAGCCCATGAAATGGGTATTTCGAGAACACTTATTGATACAGTTCTGTCATTATTAAGCATCATACTACATTTCCCCAGCTGTAACTTTATCAAATTAAAGCAGTGCATCTCAGCCGTGCCGCAGTACATTAGCATTTATTCGAATAATCACTAAGATCAAAAGCCTCATAGCAGCCACTGAGTAAAATGTTTGTGCGAATGACGGGAAAGGAATGCTTCAATCATGAAAATACAAAACCTGGACCTCGTGCTTATATTATTGCACTTTTTACAGCCTACATACCGTTGGCTTTATTTCAGTTGTCTCAATTACGGCATAGTACCGTATTTCCACTTTAGTCTTGTGTAATAAAGCGAGGATATTGCAAGCACACGTCGCAAATTCTGCGCATAGGTGTCCTCGCAGTGTTAAACCTCAAAAAAAAAAAAAAGCACATGCAATAAGAAACAAACAGGCCCAATTTTTTTGCACTACGGCTATGAATGGTCAGTTGCCTAGATTGTAAAACTCTGCTGCCCCAATATTGTTGAGGCCACGGAAATGGCAGGGGACAAACTCAGTACGCTCGCACAAGCTTTGCAGCCACAGAAATTGCAGCGTGCAGTCGTAGCTGACAAAGAAAGATGCCAAAAAAGGTGCATATGTGCGTGCAGGGGGGGGGGGGGGGGGAGGGGGCATCAGTAGTTGCTCACTAAAGCCACCAGCGGTTGTCTTACAACGAAAGATAGAAAAACTATTTTCTGCCAAAAAAAAAATGCGTGAATGCATTTAACTACTCACTGTTTAGCCGTACAGCATTTTCCAAGCTCACTGACGACTTATTTATAAGAGGTTCACAGCACTGTACAAAGCCACGGCTTCTTTCTTAATAACTAAGACTGCTCTAAAATTACAGCCAGGCTGCATTCTGAACTTCTCTACCAGAAATACTGTTTTGCGAAGAACAAACTATTTGCCGCAGTGTTTCACTCAGCATCATCTTTACTGCTTTCAAAACAGCGGTTTATTTGTACTGCAGAAACGGCTTCCTCGAATGTTCCTTTTTTTATATTAGCTTTCTAAGGAAGGTTTGCAACCTCCATTTAAAGGTTAACAGTGTACTGTGTTCGCAATGGGGTAAAAGAAGTCGGCAATAATCACGTATTTGCTGCGGTGCTCACAGGATAGCGGCGGCCCATGCACTAGCCCAAAGCTGGGAAGCATGCACGCACCACCGTGTGCAAGCAAAATGCCTACAAGCTCCTAGAGCAAAATCTTCTGAGAAATGTCATCACATCTAAAAATACTTTTTTCCTTTCGTGCAAGAAAATGCACTACAATTTCCTACTATCTTAACTGGACCTTTACAAACCGATACCTACCTCGACATCTTAGAAGCTCTTGATTGAGGTCTGTATTGTGATAATTGCTTAACGTTATCTACCTCAGCACTGATTCATTACTTCAGGCACCCCTGTCTCCAGGGACCTGCCAGGAGAAATGCACACATGGCTTTTTCCACATCGGCATAGTGAATGGCAAAAAAGCCGCTGCCTCTTGAGCTAGTGCCGCAGCACCGACAGGAACATTGTCAGCTTGTTCTTTTCCACGGTTATTAACACAGTAAGCTTCTAGCCAACAACAGAGGTTAGAAACTTGCACAGGATACTAAAAAAACTGAGCAAGCCTTGTCTATACAGTACGAGAACTTCTGAACTTGTGCTTGGTTGCTGCAGTGAAGTTTCTGAGGAAGCATAAATAAATGCTGCTTAAAAGACAGTAAAGACGAATTTCTGTTGAATTTACATTGGCAATATTTAGTTCTTTGTTATGATTATAATTTATGTTTCATCCAGCTGCCTCCAAGTAAGGAAGTTTTTAAGCGCAGACTCTATTTCAGAGCACACATCGCGAACTTGTGCGAGAAGCTGCATCTTTCACGGTTTTCAATAATGCTATGAACTTTCTAAAAATAAAGCACCGATGAGGTTAGATAGTGCCATTACCATCAAACAGTGCTTACTCAATTGCATTCCAGACGATTTGTGTCAGCACCAAGTTTTTGGTAAGTACAATTTTATTCAACGAGTCAGCACCCTACAGTTTAACAGTGCACTAGAGAGCGCACTCATGGTGAGCGAGAACTAACTGCACGGCGGGTTTGCCCATGCTGTGCACAGGCTGCAAATGCACCGTGTCGCATGTTGTCTTATCAGATTCATGGCCTCTGAGTGGAATATTTTGTCATGGCAGTCCTCTTGAATATAACAGCTGTACCCACATTTTTCACTTTTTTTTTCTCCAGCATGCAGGTCGGCATGCCTTGGGTGAAAATGTGCAAAGGCTGCTTGTTTGAGCGTTACTGCAGAGTTGTTGAGTACATAAAAAAATAACAAACACAAGATCGTTATGCATTAAAAACTATAACTAAGATTTTGGGGGTCCCCGAGTGCTTCCGCAAATAGATTATCACGCCCAATTGAACATATTTGAATGAAGCACCTTTGCAACAATACGCGCTGTCGTATGCTGTTTTTAGAGCCCACTTATTGATTCCAATCCCATTATCTATCGCTAATTTCTGTTCCCTACAGGTTAGCAGTGTTCATTTTATAGACGAGAAACAAACAAAAATCCACCCTTTTCTAGTGCTACAGATAAGCTCTGCGGGGACGGTGAGACGCACAGCTAATTCGTAGGGTATAGGAGTCGGGTGCAGCAATTGACTGGAAAAAGTGTGGCACAGAGAAATATAGCTCCACAAACCGTGATTTCGGTGAGAACCACGCACAGCATGGTCCATTTACAGCCTGTGTACAGCATACGCAATCCTCGCATGCAACTAGCTTTCACTCGCCTTTAACCCACTTTCTACTGCACTGTAAACTGTGGGTTGCAAACTGTTGAATATGAACTTACCAATTTTCAAATCAGATTAGGTGTCCGAATCAGCCACACGATACGCAGTCCAATGCGGCTGGTGGCATGTGGCTGTGGCCATGGCTGCTCCCGCTGTCCCCCGGGAAATGCCTGCACAGCTCCACACCAATCCCGGGCAAATGGCGCCACCCTGAGAAGATTGGAAAATTGTGGTCTATAGTCAGGGCGCCTACCAAACTGATGCGTCAAAATTTCCCTAGTTTTTCAAAATTTCAATCAGTGCTTCAGCAAATTGCCATGAGCAACATGAGTTCATTCATCTCTAGGCAGTCTGAAAAAGTCACATGATGCTGTCATGATCAAGTATGCTGAACAATCAAAACAATAGAAGAGGTGAACAAATATCATACATTTCTTAAATTGAATTTAAATAGTTAAATACAAATACGAATGTTACTGTATTTAGTCGATTATAACACGTTTTCTTTTTGCAACCTGAAGTCAACCCTCGCGTTACAATCTAATACTGCAACTGAAGTTGCCTAAAATTGCAATGATGCACCCAATTGTCATCAATGGCTAGTTTTGACCATTTCGCAATCTATGTCAGCAAGATGTGTCAGAGTTGTTCGGGTCCACTACAAGCTAAGATTGACTTTTTCCGTTTCCTTGCTTTTTTTCTGTGGTGGTTGACAGTGTGTGCAACTTTTTTCCTTTGTTTTCGCGCCGTGCTTTCGTATTGAGGCATAGGTAACTTTCATTGCCCTCGTGTTTCAACACCGCTTCAGCTCCCCTTGTTACGGCAACGTGTTGCACTCAGTATGACCCATGCTATTTTAATGGCTCAAGAAATCGAGAATTCGGCAGCTCCCCGAAGAGTCAACATCGACCGTCGGTGGATGGCAGCTACTGCGGGAGCGCCTTTTTACATGCGAACCCTGCCCAAAAAGTTTCCGAGGGCCTTGCTACAGCTTCCACGTCAAATTACAAAAGGGTGTTGCTGATTTCGTCACCAAACAGTGTAACCGCCTTTTGGCGGTCAGTGTTGAGCTGATACAGCTGAAAACAAGTGATATCGCTCGACAGATTGGCTTCCTGCGAAGTTATAAGTGTCAAAGGTGGGCGCCTAGCCAAGTGTGTGAAAAATAAATGTGCTTTTCCATAATTCCACTGGCCTCACGTGCGTACTTTGGTGGCTCTTCTTTTGTTTTTTTGCCACGACAGAAAGTTACCCCTTGAGTTACTTTAAAGGTTTTAATTTTTCTTTCTGGATGCGATGAAGTCACCCCTCACGCTACAATCGTGGTCACATTACAATTCAGTAAACACGGTATGGGGTTGTCTTTGGCATTATTATTGGAAGGGCAAAATTCAAAATTAGCATACGCTATGTTCTCTGCTTTTTTTAGACCGATCTTGATCAGAAGAGCAAGACTATAAGCAACAACGAAATGAAATCTTATTTGTGCCCGATCATCAATGAGAGAAGCTTTGGGGTATTAAAAAATGATGAAGGACTGTTTCAGGTACCCGTGCTTGGTACACAGGGGGGTTGCGGCCAAATCATTAGGGAGCACTGCCTTGCTGCCCCAATATCTACCTATAGTAGACCATGCAGGAGCACAAGCCAGCATGGGCTACTTTAGGTAAACCTAACCATCCGTACCTGCCGCAGTGGCTAAGGCATTGCGCTGCTGAGCACGAGGTTGCGGGTTCGATTCCCGGCTGCTGCGGCCGCTTTTCTGATGGAGGCGAAAAGCAAAAACGCGCGCGTGTACGAGATTTCGGCGCACGTTAAAGATCCCCAGGTGGTCAAAATTAATCCGGGGCCCGCCACTACGGCGCGCCTTATCGCCGGCGTTGCGTCGACGCCGTTAAACCCCACAATCAATCAATCATCATCATCTACCCATCCGTACCATTGATGCATTTTATTTGCCAGGGCTATCAACAATTGCCCCCTCATCCCACCAAAAGGCTCTGATAAAAATCACGCGATTACGTTACGCCGTCGGATTGACTGATTGCAGGGTTTAACACGCTGAAGCTGCACATGGGCTATGAGGCGTGCAGTAGTGGAGGGCTCAACATTAATTTTGAGCACCTGGGAAACTAACTTATGCTGAATCTCGAGACAAGGGTGTTTTCGCTTTTCGCTTCCATCAGAAAAGCAGCCACCGCGGCCAAGATAAAACCTGCATATATGGGCTCAACACCACACCTTAGCCACTGAGCCTAGCTGCGGGTGCATTATGCTGTCAGTGTCTCAAGCTTGCGAATACAGTAAATGCTGCTTAGGTACTAACATTACCCTATAGCGCAAAGAACCAAACTTTTGACTGCACTTAATTTACATTGTTTTGGTACAATTTCTTGTTTTCACATCCTTCGCACACTATCTAGCCAAATATATGTTCAATATGACGACCAGGCGGTTGATGCCTCGCCAGAATTACCACCCCATCAACATGTGCGGTCACTTCACTGGCCCGAAAGAATCTAAATTGTTTTATGATTCGAGAAAGCGAATCATGATTTTGAGTAGCATGTGGCTACGCCTCATTTAAAAACAGAACCCAGCATGTAAACTTTTGTCTGCACACATTTAGAGGCACAAAAGCCATTTTATATAGATGAAAAAAAATATATCTTTAATTAATGAGCAAGAATAAACAAAATATGGCAAAGAAAGCCCAACGGTTCGTTTTGCTTCGACAAAAATCTATTTGGTTGAAATGATTGATTGATTGTAGGGTTTAACGCGCCGACACAACGCAGGCAATGAGGCGCACCGTAGTGGAAGGCTCCGGATTATTTTGACCACCTCAGGATCTTTAACGTGCGCTGAAATCTCATACACACGGGCATTTTTGCTTTTCGCCTCCATCAGAAAAGCGGCCGCCGTGGCCAGGAATCGAACCCGCAACCTCGTGCTCAGCAGCGCAACGCCTTGCCACTGAGCCACCGCGGAAGGTTATTTGGTTGAAATGAATTTGAACTCACACAAAAACTGAGCCTGTGCGCATAATGTAAGCACTGTGCTTACAGCATTTTGAGCAGTCACAGTATGCAGTCGGCATAAAGAAATGAAGCATAAAGATGCCTCACTCCAGGTGCCACCAACAGTGCAGCTCAGTAGCATAGACATGATCTTATTTCAGAGAAGGGGGTGGGTGAGCTTGAATGCAAAAGGGAAAGAAATTCAATTGACAGATCAACTTACAACTCAAGTTCACAAATAACTTCAGGACCTTGCACGCACACCCAGCATAACCTCCCCACTGTTTTTTTTTTTATTTTGCTTAACCCATCGCAAAACAGCCGGCTGATTAACTGACCACTGACAAGGAAGCCATGTAAATTCAGTGCATAGATAGCGCCAAAGGATGTCAGGAGTCTGTATTCACGGAAAAGAACATTGCCTTCCTGTATCTGCAAGAGATTCAGCTTGACTAGCTCACAGTCACTGGAAGCATGCAGGCTATGCTGCCAGAAGTGTCTGCTGACAGCACCATCACTCCACTGGCGCGGCATTTAACATCCAATGCATAATGCTCAGTGACACGGTAATACAGAAGAGTCCATAGGTATAGAGGGGATATTGTGGCCGATATGCATGCGTATAATATGATATGCTGCTGTCAGTTACCGCTGGTGCAGCTACACAGACCCGAGTTTGGCCCCAGCTCCAGCATTCCAATTACTTCTTGCGGCACTGGGACTGCACCTGCAAGACCTTGTGCTTACTCACATTACTAGCATTATGACATAACAGCTGCCCAGCCTCAAGCAGATGTTGAAGGACTCTTTACCCAGAAAACCTGGTTTGCACAGGCACTACATTGTGTGCAAAAGAAATATAAAACAGGAATTCACTTTCTGCACGTATAAAAAGCTACATTCAACATAATTCAACTGTCCTAAACATGCAGAGAATCCTACCGCTGAAAGGGCTACCTACTACTACTATTCCTGTGGTAATGCAAGAATAAACAACTCCCACAAGTTAGGTGGGCATAATTCCTGCTGTAAAGGCCCCACATCACTCAAACGCATACTTATAGATCCAGTTTCTATTTCTGGGTTCCTATATCGGTCACATAAATGCAGTACGTACCTGCTATTGCTTTTCATCTTGCCAGACAGCCCCCGTCCTGAAGCTCCAGCCACTTTTAAATGAAAAGGTTGCAAAGAAAAGTTACATAAGCACAAACGTCGTTACCTGCCAAAGTTAAAAGCTCACAGTACACTACACATTCCGAGAAGTAAGAACACTCACTCAATGATTGTTTTATTATCAAGACAGTTATGTCACAAGACCTAACCACAGAATTGATGAAAGGTGCTTAAAACCAATGCTATGCAAGCGTAGATAGCGTTTACAGCAATGTGAAATATACTCCGCCTAGGTGCTCCTGAACTACAACCTGTTTGAAGAAAACAAATAGTTTCCAAAGAAAGAGAACGCGTAAAAGGTCAGGAAAGGTTTTCAGCCAGTAACAAGACGATAAAAAAAATACCAAAACACTTTTATTGCCAAGTTAAGATTTTCAAACTATTTCCGGTTTTCATTTTTCTCATGGGAAGTTTTACGTCCGATAAGTTAAGCAGTCGAACATTGTATTTTGCTTTGTTCAAAGTGGCACAGCTGTCGAAATAAAACAAAAGCACGGTGAAACCGCACGGCCGCATACAGAAATAGACCTAATGCGATTAAAACCGCATACGAAACAAAACACATCGATTCCTCACGATGTTATCAAGAGCACCGGCAATTATTTCAAGCTTCCTAAGGCCCTCCGCTGCGCCCACCACCTGTCCGTCAGCAACGCTAGACATATCGAGCAGCGCCAGCAAATTGCATTTAGCTTGCACGAACCACAGCGTGAGACTGACACGGAAACGAGAAATCAAGCCAATAACACGTTTCTGGCACCGAACCTTAGTCGCGCTAGAAAAGGTCCAGCAGAAAAGAACTTACCGAACTTCTTTGTCCGGGCACAGGAAAACGCCGCCGTTCTTCGATCGTTTGCCGCTGTATTTCAGCTTATCCTTAAGCGCACGTGTTTCCAATGTGGCAAGCAGGCTTTATCCACAAAGGGCGAACACATTTTACGACGGCATATCGCACAAAAAACATGAATAACAACACGGACAACGCGCAACCACGGTCGACCTCGCCGCCAGCACTTGTTGATGGAAAAAATTACATCAGAAACGACCGCAGCGCCGAAACAAAACCTGCCAAAACGCCAAATACATGAGCAGAGTTACGACTTTATATTTGATTCAAAGTGATCATACAACCTTGCCAAATTTTTCAGTCTTCAAAGAATCATTTATTCAAAATTGTCATTGCTTTCGGTGTTCACAAGTATTTCAGTTTAAATAGAATCCTGATCGGAAGCGACTGCAGCGCCGAACACAAGAGCAGAGTTCTCTTTTTGTATTTTCATGCAAAGTGATCACACAACATTGCGAAATTTGTCAATCTTTAAGAAATCATTCATTCAAAATTATTATTGCTTTCTGTGTTCACAAGTATTTCAGTTTTAATAGGCTCCTGATTGCAACTTTCCCGATCGCTGCCTTCTTGCTCCCGGTCTTTTCCGATTGGCTGCCAGTTTTGGCCAGAAGATCTAAGCCAATCAGGCTGTATTTTTGGCGCATGGCAGCGCCCGGAAAAAACCTTGAACGGGGATGATGATGGCGAGTAAAAGTCTTTGAATCGGGGTGACGGCATGTTCCATTTCACCTGTCTTAGCTATTTATTTTACCTCGGACTTGTCTTAGCTGCCGCTATCTCTGGCTCTGATTCCCTGCGCCGTACGCGGTCTCGTGGACTTGTCGCGGTCATAACCAGACAAATAAAAATTCACGTGTGCCTTACAATGCTTTTCAGCTCGGACAAAATTTGGCGTTCGGCCTGCTTCAGCGCAGGCTTGCACGGGTGTCCTGAATCATTCGGCTCGCGCGTTTGCAGATCGTGATGTTGCATCAATCATTTGAAGGTGTGATCTGAGACTTCAGAGTGCGTAATCATTACCGAGGGAAATCTCTGTCACAGGTGTCGCTCGCCTTACGCTTTTTCAACCACTTGGTTGGTAAATCTATAACTTCTCGTAAAAGGTACAGCGTTTATGTGAGTCTTTACTGTACTCGCACAGGACTATTCACTAGCATTATTTTTTTTTGTCGGGTGTTTTCTTCGTAACTTCTGCGAGGAAAACTGGGAGGGAGGAATACCTTCATGATACGGAGAAGTCAGCCTGGAAACAAGATGGCTTGATGAATGAAAATGACAAGGAATGAATACACCAGCACAGAAAAACGCACACATACACTATCAGTACTCTAGAAACGCAAATCTGAAAGACGCACAAACGCGCACACAGTGCAAAAGTTCACAGAATTTTCTCCAAGCGCGGTCACGGAGAAAGGCAAGGCCTTCGCAGCCCTTGTCGCAGACGCAGTTGAGTGCTGTTGAGCCTATGCTAACGCTGAGTTTCAGCACACAGTGCAGGTTCAATGTCCTAACGAACACTACAAGAGTGACAGAGAGGTGATACTCGTCTCGTCTTAAGCATGCAGGTAGTCGTTGGCGAAAGCGATGTTGAGGCTTCCTCACGTTTCCGTAGGTCATGCTAAAGTAACTGGAACTGGTCCATGCAGCATTCGGGAAGCCCAGGCGGGGTCATTTCTGTAGTGGTCGGTTGGCAGTTGTAGCTGCAGCGGCGGCTAGCTGTGGCTTTTTGTGTGTGCGTGACAGCTTACTCACCCCGTAATTGCGTATATTAGGTGATAGACCCCCAAACGAACGAGTTCCTCTAAACAATTACCTTTGGTTAAAGCTAGTTTTGTGTAAACGAAGTTATAAGCTGTCAATCAAAAGTATTAGAAATCAAAGATAAAGAGCTAGCTCTTCTGAAACGTTGAAACTGCATTGCTGACGCCGTTATACAACTATACTTCTGATGGAGGCCAAAAACGAAAACGCCCGTGTGTTCGAGATTTCGGCGCACGTTGAAGATCCCCAGGTGACCGAAATTAATCCGGAGCCCTCCACTACAGCGCGCCTCGTCGCCTGCGTATCTATAGTGTCTATAGCGTCAGCGCGTTAAGCCACATAATAATAAATCAACCAATCACAGAAATTTACGTACCAGTTTATTTTTTTTTCAGGGCTATAACAAAATACGCTCAAATTATGCACCGTTCTTTCTGGTCACGTCTGAGGGGTTGTAAAGATAAGATTGGGACCACTTCGCCTTCCACAGAAACAATGAGGGAACTAAAATTTGGGATGTCCACGTGGTCTAATTAATGAATCGTTGCCTTCATATTTAGACTGCTATCGTGGCTTCGGCTGGTGAAATCCTCGTTTTCTTGACGCGTGAAAAAAAAAATGTTATCTCTAACCTGAATTTCGGCAATTTTTTTAGTGGGAGGTCTTATCGGTACATAGATCTGCTGTCATGTTTAGCGTCCGCCGAGCGGCACATTTGTTTGCATATAGCTGCTGGCCTTTTCTCCGTCCAGGAAGCCACGAGCTTTCGCCACTGTTCGGGCCCATGTTAGTGCATTTCTTGACTGCTACTTAGGTGCTAAAGCCTGGAGCTCGTTCAATAGCACATACGATTTTTGCTTCTTTCCATCAACACAGACGACGAATAAAAAGGGTTGCTTGATGGCACGACATGGGCCAGTTGCATGTAATTACTGCTATCGCGATGAATGCTCCAAAATACAGATTCTATAGAATACATATTTCCGCATAGTAGTATTAGGTCGCTTGTACGAGCAAGGAAACTTGCTGACAAACGTTCTGCGTACAGTGATTTTGACGTCCCAAGGAAAAAAGAATGCCAAGAGACCGCCAAAAGGGCGGTCTTTTTTACTCTAGGTAATATGCGTTGTGCTCCCGGAGCATTGATCCTTAAACTCCTCGGCGTCGCGATTCGTCACAAAGCTTACGTTTTTAACTTGTATCAAAAATTGCAATACCAGTGAGGTCAGCGTCTGTACCAATGCGGTCAGTGTCTATGCAGGCTCGCAAAGCACGAGTTGTTTTACGCGCACTTCTTCTTTAGTCCAAAAAAGTGACATTTATTTTTGGTTTCAAGTTTAAAGAATGGCCTAAAACGTATAATGGACAAATGAAACGCGAACACGAAAATATGAACCGGAACACACAAATAGCGCGATTTCTTTCCATGCAAATGAAATAATCGCGCCGCTATATAACAGTAACAAAGATTGAAAATGTGTCTTTCCAAATATACCACTAGCGAGCCATTATTTTGCATTCACTATCCATATTCTTTCCTCTAGAGCGTTCCGTTTAATATTTTCGTGTTTTCATTCATTCGTCCATGAGTGTACATGTATATACAGCACACTGTGTTCGGTGGCTAAGCGCTAGCCCACGCATGACCTTTGGAATTCCGGTGATTGGGCAGGGGCGGTGCTAGACCTTTGACAGACATCAGCCGTTCACCTTTCGAAGAGCAGGAGCGTGAATATTTGGTTCCGAATGGATCAATGCGATCGGGAGCCAGACGTTTTCTTGTCGACTTTTGAACATTAACTGCCATAGGAAAAACGAGTACTCGGCTACGGCATCATAGCCGTTCATCTTTTATACTCCGGCAGGCGAAAAGAGGTTGGCCGCTCGGAAGACGGGTACCTGCTGCTCATCTTTTGATGACCGGCTTTCAAAGAAAAAAAGAGTACTCGGCAGCCGCAAGCTTGCCGCACGTCTTCTGATCAATGTTGCGGGAGCAAGCGCCGTTCCTCGGCGGCGGGTGACTTACCAGAGAATTTATAAGCAACCCGCGCCGGGGACAAACCATGGTTACGGCAAACTAGTGAAAGGCGACCAACATATGAGCATTGGCTGCCGAAAACGTTCCGAGGTGACGGCAGCCGGATTCGTACCGTCCATTTTATTATCACCGGCAGCCAATTCGTTGCCTCTTGCCGAGCATTCCGAAGAACAGCCATAGGTTGGCCGGTCAAGAAACGGACTTTCCGTGCTACCTGGGTAGGGACGTCACGAAACGGTGTAAGAGTTTTGCGCTGGGAAGCGCCGCAAATGCGGTGGCTGGAGTCTGAGGTTGTGTTTGTTGAGCTCAAACAACAATTAACGCTCATTGTGGGTACACAACGCAATCATGAAAACTTACCGGTTTTGAACTAGGGGCCTTGCATGATCTTTGGGCAATTTTTTGCCGATGTGTACAGATGTGAACTTTACAAAAAAAGAAATTTGACTGGCCCTTCTGTCGACGGCACTGCTGATTCCGCGCTCCGAGTGTCAGTGTTCACCCACGGTTGTGTCCACACTATTGGCCAATGTCTAGGGGTAAAATTCAATCACCGAACCTCGCTTTTAGACCGTTTGTCTGAAGTCGGATGGCGCGAATCGCGCATGACCGGCTCGAGAAAATCTCCCGGCAAACACCTGCTTGTTAACCAACCACGTGGACAACCTGACTCGCTGCTAGGTAGCCGCCGCTCGGCAACGCCTCCGCTCGCCACTTCGCTCTAAGCGGGTCCAGGTCTTCGTGCGCTTCGAGTAATATGGTCTAATGGGTGTGCGATTGGTTGGGACCAGAAGAAATTTAGAATAAAGCGCTATTTAGGTAAAGCGAGTTCGTTTTAATGAGGGACTACTGTATTTCCAATAACTTCCAGGGTGGAAGCGCAAATTCTGGGATAACGGTACCATCGGCTGATTGTTAGCGAGTGCTTCTAGCCTAGCAACGACAACATGGAATAAAGCACATTTCTTTTATCACCCATGCAACGCGGCTGGGCAAATGCTAAAGGACACTATTCTTGGGTGCAAATCTCAAAATAAGCGAAGGTATCACGAAAGGCATGTCTCTATCAATTAGGGAATTCTTTTTCGAACGGTCGGTCTGAAAAAATTCGCTAAATAATCGGATGGTCTGAAAAGAAATAAGAGATCTCAACAAGATATTCGCGGGTCCCGATTAAATTTTACATACGAAATAATGCGTTTGAACCGAAAGGGTAAGTTGGCGACCCGAGGGTGGCGTTAAAATCCCTGTTGCCATTGTTGGTACAAAGAAGTAGAAAAGACGCTAAAAATGACAGTTGTGTTGGAAACAAGCGGATATATTGCATAAGCTTACGTGTATTGATTTCAAAGATTTTATTTTCTCAGAAGTACGAGGAGGTAGGTTAGGAATAAGGGCTACAAAGCCTGACAGACGCCAAAGTGCACTCTGGTACACTACAATGGAGAAGCAAAATCAAACAAGCTGTGAAATAAATGTTTGAGGTATAAAAATACAAGAAACATGCCGAGTACAAGTAAACAATCGGGGTAGAACGATATTTGCGTTTTAACGATAGACAACCAAAAACCTGCGTATTAAACAAGTAAAACAACATATACAGTTGTAACCATTGCTGCAGATATTCTGATTTCAGAGGTATTCCTTCGCCTGTGTTTTAAATATGTTTAAACTGCATGTGAAACAAATGTTGCCCGCTGTTGTGGCTCAGTGGCTCAAGCGTTGCGCTGCTGAGCCCGAGGTCGCGGGTTCGATTACCGGCCACGACGGCATCATTTCTGATGGACGTTAAAAGCAAAAAATTGCGCCCACCTCCCCTCTCGGGAACCCTGGTGTGATGCGACGCTGAGGGGGTTCAAGCGCAAGCGGAGAGCAACCATTCACCGAAAGGCCGCCGGAGAGCGGCACACCGGTTATATTCTCGGCACTATATATGCGCAGCGCGCCCAAAGGAGAGGAAACCGCGGAGAGAGAGAGTACTGCACATGCGCAGCACAGCGCGCACCGCAGCCCACCGGCGGAGTGAGAGCACTCTGGGCCGCACACGCTTTCACCTGCGCACGCGCCGGCGCCAGTGCTTCTGCCGCGGCTATGACGCAACACAATCCAACACAATTTACTTTAATCCAATCCAATCCAAATCCAATCCAAGCCAAGCCAAGCCAAGCCAATTCAGTCAAATCTAATCGAATCCAATCCAATGCCGCTCGCGAGAGAGTGATTGCTATCGAGGAGGAGAGCGGGAGAGTGGCGGCGGACAACGGACGCACGCCGCGTACAACAACGGACGCACGCAGGAAGGATAGGGTCGCCGACAAGAGATGCTCTGAGCATCGCATCTAAAACCGCCCGCCTGTACGAGACTTTGGCGAACGTTAAAGACCCCAGGTGGTCAAAATTATACTGGAGCCCTCCATTCACACCTACGCGCCTCATCGCTTGCGTTGCGTCGGTGCGTTAAACCCTAGAATTCAAAATAAACATTGTCTCCAACATTTTTGAGTATCTAGATGTGATGAAACTGAAGAAACTGCCTGCCGTACTTTGTTCGCAATTTCGGTGTGCGCTTTTTAACACACCTGACAGAGGATATGGTGCCAGTGTTGTTCTATCTGCCATGGAGATTGTTTTGTGCATAACTTGTAAAAGCTTCATATTCTATATTTGATTAGCCTGACGTAGACTGTACTGAAGAAATACTGGACTGGTTCTCAAATTGGCACAGTGTGCATGAATCCTGGTGAATTGACAAAGAACCCTTTTTTGTAAAACGATCAACCGTTTTTAAATTTTTAATTCTTTTTTTTTTGCTTTTCCCCACGGGCATATTTCGTAGCAAAACCCAGAACCTACAAAAGTGTTATGAAGTTTTCAACCAAAGTGGTTCAAAACCTCTTAATCTGTAGAGAACGCAAATATTTTTTTACTTCTTTGCCTAAGTGTACTCTATGAGGATGCCAAGATAAATCTTCATGAAAACTTCTGTTTTTTACTCGGCTGTTCTTATTGCCCAGATATTCAATATTGATGCCTTGATCTACCTTCTAACTATTTGGTATGAAATGATATAGGTAGTCTTCCTGGCGTTTAGCTGTAAGTAATTTTCGTGCAACCACTTTGACAAAATTTCTGAATATCCAATTATTTTATACTGGAATTCTCTGGTACCGTTACCGAAGAAAATTATGTTCGTGTCCTTTGCATACACGGCTATCTAGAGTGTACAAAGTATGGTTGGACAATCATTCACCCAAATTAAGAATAACAAAGGTTCCATCTTCGTTCCTTACCCGCCGCGGTGGCTCAGTGGCTAAGGCGAAGCGTGGACCGCCAACATGGTGGCCGCGACAGAGGGCGCCACCGAAGAACTCGAGGCACCGGGTGACGTGGAGAGGATGGATCCCCGCCTCGCTCACCTATTGGGGGCCAGAAGATCGCTCCAAATGCGATGGAGGAAACAACGCCATAACCGGACGCTGCGCAAGCGGGTGGCCAATCTCGGTCGCGAGATCGAGAAATACAGCCGCCAGCTCTGCGCGCAACAATGGTTCGCGCTATGCAACCAAGCCGACGGACAGCTGCACCGCGGCGGTACATGGAAGTTACTGCGACAGCTCATGGACGAGACCAAGAGCAGCGAATTTCAGCGCAGCCGAATGGCGCAGATATTACATACCACCGCAAGACAGCTGGGCGAGGACGAAATGCACAGGCGTCTCAACGAGAAGTACCTGCCGTCCACCCAGCACGAGGATCATCCAGACTACGCGGGCCCGCCCAACCCCGAACTCGACCGAGACATCGAGGAATGGGAGGTGCGACAAGCCACGCAAGATTTGAACTGCCGGTCGGCCGCTGGCCCCGACAGGGTAACAAACAAAGCGCTGCGAAACATGAGCGACGCGGCCATCTCGTCGCTCACCAGCTTCTTCAACAAATGCTGGCGCAGCGGACAGTTACCGAAGATATGGAAGACGGCCAAGACCATCTTGCTGCCGAAACCCAACAAGCCGCCGGGGATAGAGGGCCTGCGACCCATCTCGCTTACGTCCTGCGTGGGCAAGGTGCTGGAGCACATCCTCAACACCCGGTGGAATCGATACTTGGAATCCCGTGGGATGTACCCGGATTCGATGCTGGGGTTCCGGGCGAAGCTCGGCACCCAGGATGCAATGTTGCTGCTTCAACGAGAGATTCTGGAGCCCCCCGGCGGGGTTCCGAAGAACGACAGCCGCGCGATCCTGGGCCTGGATCTGCAGAGCGCATTCGACAAGGTGCGTCACTCTGCGGTCCTGGCCCAGGTGTCGCGCCTCGGGTTGGGATCAAGATCCTACGAGTATATACGGTCCTTCCTCTCTCGTCGCACGGCTCGGCTGGAGGTGGGAGGAGTCAAGCTAGAAGAGCGAGAACTGGGCAATGTGGGCACCCCTCAAGGCTCGGTGATCTCCCCGCTCCTCTTCAACCTCGTGATGATCGAGGTGGCGAAGGGCCTGGAGAAGCTCGGACCTAACATCAAGCACTGCATATATGCGGACGACGTCACCATCTGGGCGACGGGCGGCAGCGACGGCGACGTCGAAGCCGGCCTGCAGGCAGCGGTGGACGCCGTCGAGACCGCGCTCTCGGGCACGGGCCTCCGGTGTTCGCCGCAGAAATCGCAGCTCCTGATTCTTCCGCCACCCGGCCGGCACAGAAAGAAGGCGACCGAAGAAGCGGCCCGCAACATCGTGGTCCGCACCGGAGACGGCGAACCGATCCCGCACGTCCCGGGCCTCCGGGTCCTGGGCATGTTCGTGGACGCCGTCCAAACCAACAGCACGGCGGTGAAACACATCACGACCAAGATGGGCATCGCCACGCGCCTTGTGAAGCGGGTCTCGTCTCGCTCGCGAGGCATGAAGGAAGAGAGCCTCCTGCGTTTGCTGCAGGCCTTCGTGGTCAGTCACGCAGCTTACGCGGGGGCTTTCCACCGCTGGACGCAGGCGGAACGTCAGAAGATCGACGCCGCCATCCGCAGGGCGTACGCGGGGGCCCTCGGGCTCCTGCAGGGAACCAAGACCACGGCCTTGCTGTCTCTGGGAGTACACAATACGCTCTCGGAGATCAGCGAGGCACAACGAGCGTCACAGCTGGCGCGCCTGGGCAGTACTGCCGTGGGCCGACGCTTGCTGGCGAGAGCCGGCCTATTGCCTCCGGGCGAAGAGCCGACGACAACATCGACGACGGACGAGCTCGTTCCCCTGCGGGACGACCTCGTCAGACGACTAGTGGTCTACCCGCTCCCCAAGAACACGGACCCGGAGCGGGACGGCGGAAGAAGGGCGGCACGCGCTCTCGCGCTCGCCCGGCAGTACGAGAACGACGACGGCGCAGTCTTCGTGGACGCCGCGAGGTGCCGGGGAAGACGCGACGCGTACGTGACGGTGGCGATTCGGGCGAGCACCGGGGAGCTGATCACGGCGAGCAGCGTGCGAGCTCGAACGGCCGGCCAGGCGGAGGAGATGGCGATCGCCGCGGCCGTGGGCCTACCGGGCACCCGCACGGTGCTGAGCGATTCCAAGACGGCGGTGCGCAACTTCGCGCGCGGCGTGGTGTGGAGCGGTACGGCGCGACTGGCGGAGTCCCTGGAGGCTTCGCGGGCTGCGCGACAGGACCGCGCCAAGACTATCGTCATCAAGTGGTTCCCGGCCCACGCGGGTAGGGAGCTGGCACCCAACATCTGCAACCGCAACGAGGAGGCGGATGCTGCGGCTCGTGGTCTCGCCACGTGCCGGGCCGCGGCCGATCGTCCGCCACACCTCGTCGGCGACGGTGAGGAAGACAAAGAAGAAGAAGCGAAGCCCCTCGTCGACTACGGCGGGGTGCTCCGCTGGCACCGCGACCAAAGAAGAACTTTCCCACCTCCGCATAGGGAATTATCCCGGGCCGAGGCAACGAAGTTCCGGCAATTGCAAACGGAGACCGTGCTCACGCCGGCGCTTGCGCGTCACGTGTGCCCGGAACTCTATGAGAGTGCTACGTGTAGCGTCTGTGAACTGGAGACAGCGACGCTCGCCCATATAATGTGGGGATGCAACAGTGCTGTGCGCGATGGGGGGGACAATGTGCTGTGCCCGACGGACACATACCCTCCGGAAGTGCGCGTGTGCGTGGGTTCCGTGGAACTCCAAGAACAGCGACGGGCGATCCAGCGGCTCGAAGACGCCCTGGCGAAGCAAAGGCGAAAGGGGATCTCCAATCCGCCTACCCCTCCCGGCAGCGATGGCAGGGACGGTGGGAAGGACGGAGGAACCCAAGTAGCCGGAGCTAAGGTGGGCCCAAGTCTCCGAGGTCTACGTTCAAGACATTAGGACTCTTACCTAAGTCTACGACAGGGGTGAAACCGAGCCCTGCGTGGCCGGTGTAACCCTGCACGCCGGTTTCGTTCAGTAAAGTCTTTTCTCTCTCTCTTGCGCTGCTGAGCACGAGGTCGCGGGTTCGATTCCCGGCCGCGGCGGCCGCTATTCTGATGGAGGCGAAAAGCAAAAACGCCCGTGTGTACAAGATTTCGGCGCACGATAAAGATCCCCAGGTGGTCAAAATTAATCCGGAGCCCTCCATTACGGCGCGCCTCATCGCCTGCGTTGCGTCGGCGCGTTAAACCCCACAATCAATCAATCAATCAATCAATCTTCATTCCTTGCGGAACACCACAACGAATTTTTAATAACTCCAAAAGAGTACCATTTTATTCAACAAATTACTCATTACCTAAATAGCTCCCTAATTGGTGAGCTGCTACTCCACGTATTCCTTATTTTTTTTCTTTCCAATACCTCATGTTTGATAGTCGAATGCTTTTTGTAAGTGCAAGAATAACCCGAGTGTAGTTTTTCTATATATTTTCTATTGGGCTGTATGTGCTGGAGTGTTTCCCGTGCGGCTGAAAGTGCGCTCCTGCATGATACGCCGATTCACCATGCCTGGCACATGTACGGAAGCACGTGTATCTGACGTCCGAGTTGGTGCCTAAACCATTGCGAAATAAACGGCGTGGCTTTCCTTGCTTGCCTATCTCCCGGTCTGCCGTCGTCTCCTTCATTTCACCGTCCACGGCCTGATAGCGGCGGGCACTGCTGTGACATGCTGTCAGAAATTATTTCTCCGTCTATTTTTAAGGCCATCGAAAAAAAGAGCTATCGAGAATATGGCATACAAAGAGGCTTCTATCGCCAGTGCACTACGGTAAGCCCCCGCTGGGCCTTCAGCAGCCACCACCACTGTACTTTGACACTGCCTCGGAGTAGCCGGCGTGGATTCAGTACTTCGACGACTATCGATATGCGTAGTGCCTGAATGAACACTCGAAGAGGTGCAAGTGCACACTCTGCGCAACACCATGGGGCTGCTAACAAGGGACATGTTCGCTACCTTTATTCTTTGTGTTGAAGATTTGAAGAAGTTTGAGCCTGTCAAAAAGAAGTAGGAATGGTACTTCATCAGAGACCGAGGTCGTCTCCGAGTGCGCTTGCTTTCACAAGCGGCACAAGACGCCAGGCGAGTCTATTGACCAGTTTATGACTGCTCCCCACATCTTGGCGAAAAAATGCTACTTCAGAGAATTAAAACTGCGCCTCAGGAGAGACAGGTTCGTCATGGGCCTGCGGGGTGAAAAGCTTTCCGAGTCATTCCAAAGGAATCCGAAGCTGTCTCTCCTGACAGCTCTGGCGAAGGTCTACCCGAAACAGAGAGTTTAGCAGCAACACGCACAGCTTCGCACCTCTAGCGAGGTTCGTGAAAACACTCTGTGCAAGTCGTGTGACGACGTCAACGTCGACGCAGTGGCCCACCGCAGCGAGAAAACTTGGCCGACTCCAGCTCGTTTCGAGACACAGTGCATTTTCTACCGCGGCCGCTCGCACTCAAGGACAGAATGCCCAGACAGGGCGCATAACTACATCAACTGCGGTGTAAAAGAACATTTTTTCCATACACAAAGACACTGGGGATATTTTTCTAGGCACGGTCGAAACGCCTGGCGTCAAGGTGCGTTACGTTCAGGTATTGATTAACGTAATGCCTGTTTTTGCAAAGTCTGACTCAAGTGCAGAAGTGCCCATATTTGCAGCATGGTTTTCTAGACTTCCGTAAATGTTAGAAAAGGCCGCCGGGATTTTGACAGGCGCATAGCAGTGACCGACTAAATGTTCTGGGCAAGATTCTGGCACACATATGTTTGGAAGGCACAAACGTCTCAGCAAACATGTTACGTCGTCCGTCCTTTGCAGCTTTCGAAGCATTAGAAGTTACGTTTGCTGATTTTGTCGCTCAGAAAAACTCTGAATACGAGGTTAGTGCCCTCAGGTTTTTTACAACTTAGGCACTATGCCCATGAAGTATACAATCAGGGTCAACCCTGGCGCGGTTCTGTTTACAATGAGCAGACTTGGCAGGATTCCTATTCTGCTTCAGCAACCGGTAAAACAGGAGCTCAATAAGGTGGAAAAATTGGGCGTTATTCGGCCAGTGGAAGAGCCAACCGAATGGTGGGCCGGCATTGTTGCCGTACAAATGTTTTCGGGAGACGTGAGGATCTGTTTTGACCTTACGCAAATGAACAAGTTCTACTGAAGAAAATGGTATCAGTAGCCAACTCTGGACCAAGCACTGGGCTCGCTTGCCGGTGCAAAATGAGTTTTCAAACTAGGAGCGAATTCCGGCATCCACCAGGTCGACTCAGCAATGCCTCAGAACTACTGACCACATTGATTACGCCATTTGGACGGTACTGTATCACCCGGTGACCATTTGGAAATTATTCAGCCCCAGAGTAGTTTGAAAGGAGAATGTCTGAAATCTTGGCAGGCCGTCCTTGCATCGCTAACCTGACGGACGATCGTCCCATTTTTGGTGACAGCAAAGAGCAAGATGGCCATAGGCAATCAAATGCCTTAGCAAGGTTGGCTGAGGGTTAAGTTACGCTAATCAAAGCTAATTTGGTATTTTGGGTTCGAAGCATAAGCTTTTTCGGTCACCTTCTAGGTGAGGAAGGCGTACAGGCGGGTCCGGCCAAACTGAGAGCCATTTAAGAGCTGAAGCCACCCTCGGATATTTTAAATTTCCGCAGTGTTCTTGGCATGGCCAATTACCTAGGCCTTTTTTGCCGGACATAGCGCAAGCCACTGCTCCGCAACGACCGGTTTTGCAGAAGCAGACTGACTGAGTTTGGGGTCCAGCTGAGAACATGGCTTTCGACAGCTTGAAACCTGATATCTGCTCACAAAAGGTTATGGCATAGTACGATGCACGACTTCCCCCGATTATTTCGGCGGGCGCCTCCCTGTTTGGTATAGGGGCCGCCCTTTCACAAAAACAACGTACTTCCGATCGCAGTCCGATAGCGTCCCCTTCAAGGTCATTGACCAAAACCGAGCAGCGCTATGCGCAAGTCAAAACGAAGGCACTAGCGTTAAAATGGGCTGCCGAAAGATACGACGAATATATACGAGATATCGAGGTGACATTAGAAACAGTCAACAAACCTCTTTATTTGTGGCTTCGTAAAATGCCTATCGATTTGTTGACGCTAAATTGCAGCGTTTCAGAATCTGGCTGATGCAACCTGAGTTCCAGATTGTGCACGTTCGCGCACAATATTCATATACGCGGACGCTTTCCCGAGCGCCGATGGAAGCAGATGAACTCGCCGTGGCTTGACCGTCTCGGCAGTGTCGTCGTTTGTTAAATCTCCTGTTCAAAGGCTTCAAACTGGCGACAATTATTGTTAACAGAGTACATGATTCTTAAACGACGGACGATGTTTGTCAAGACTCGCTGAGGATGCATCCCTAAGGCTGGCCAGAAAAACCAAAACTTTCTTGATACCTCGTTACGTACTGGCAAGAATGGGCAATGTTTGCCAAATGCAATGGCATGTTGCTATAGGGGGCTAAATTGGTAGAACCTCAAACCCCAATAAAATAAATACTAACAAATTTACATGATTGGCATCAGGGCATCTCAAAGGCAAGTGCATGGGTGAAAGAATTATTCTGGTGGCCATGCCTCGGCGAAGAATTCGCACCGCATGCTAAAGAATGTGTTAGTTGTGCGAGCTTCGTCGCCCACAACTGTGAACCTTTGATCTCAACGTTAACGCCAGGTTTTGCGAAGGAACGAGTATGATTCGACTTGTATTTCATTAACTGTCATTGTGTTGTCGTGGTCGACTACGTAGCACGGTATACGGAAGTAGCCATCCTTCACCTAACATAACTGTTGCAGTAACAGAAAGGATAAAAAGCAATTTTGCATGTCATGCCATTCCAGAGACCATGGCGACGGATAAAGGACCACAGTTTTCTTGTATAGAGTGAGAAGTGTGCCCGTGAATATAGCTTTCGTCACGTCACTGCAAGTCCTAGGAACCCCCAGTCTACTGGGAAAATTAAAACGCATGGTGCAAACGATTAAGCGCCTGATACTCAAATCCAAGGACCCATAACTGGCTCTGCTTGCCTACAGGGTAATTCCAGGTATCCTCGGCTATAGCCCAGCAGACATTCTCTTGTGCCCGTGTCCTCGGGCAAGTGTTTCAGTGGCACGGCAGCTGCGTGTTCTATTTCAGCTCCGGCTGCTTGCTCTTGCAGCCAAAGACAGGGCCAATAAGGAGTTGCAAGCACAGCCCTACAACACACGCCACAAAGAAAGGAAATTGCATAAACTAACCCAAGGTGATTTTGCTGGTAACGGACATTAAAACCAGAGGAACGGTGCAAGCAACAGCCGCAAATATAACTTCCTACATAATAGGAACCGACTAAGAGGATACGCTGCCAAGTAACAGATGAATGCTGAACCACTTGGACAACAGGAGGAGCGTGAAGGCAGCTGCGAGTTTCCAAATAAAAAGGAGCAGCCGAATTTGTTTCGACGATAAGTGCGCCACCCACCCCATCAACTTCAGCATCTGGGCTTTCAGATTCAGACGCTCTCATTTCAACGTCCGTACCTTCAGCTTCAGTGACTGTTACCAGGTCTAGTAGAGTGATTTAGTGACCAGTTCGCAGCGGTACTCATGAATGAGAATTCGTTTGTGCTTCATTACCGCTAAGGGTTTTAGATTTTGTCCATGTGTGGATGTTCTTGTAGCGGCCGCTTCTCAATCGGCCAAAAGCGCCCACAATCATTGCAATGGGCCGCGGTGCCAGCGCAAGCAGCGCGTCGCCTCGACACGCACGACGAGCCACGCGCCAGAGAACACCCAGGCCGCTGCACTGCTCGGCCGCATTCCACGTGCGCTCCCCGACTCGCGGACTCCTGCTGCCGTCAATTCTCCTTGGCAAATAAATTTAGGGTCAGCCGCACGACTACATCGGCTTCCAAATTCTAAATGCCACGCGCAAAAGCCACTCTTTTATTTTGTAAAAGGGGGACGTGCCTAAATGTTTCCCGTGCCGCTGAAAGTGCACTCCTGCATGACACCCCGGTTCACCGTGCCTGGGGCTTCTTTAGAACCAAAAGTCTCCGACCTCACGGTTGCTAGTTATACCACTGCGAAATAAACAGCGGGTTTTTCTTCCTGGCCTATCTCCCGGGCTATCGTCGCCTCATTTCTTTCGGCGATCATGGACTGATAGCGGCGGGCGCACCTGCGACACTGTCCTTAATATTAAGGGAGCTTGATGTGATGACTTGTTTTTTTGAAAGCCTCACTGATACGGTCATATCGCCCTGTGTGTGCTGAAGTTTCGATGTTCTCTTCTATGCCGACTATTTTGATTTCTGAAAGCTTTGCCTTCAAAAATTATGTTGTTAAATGTTGCTTCAAGCTATAATGTGTCTTGATAGTTTTGTTAAGTCTCTCTATTCACGTTTTACTTTTGGAGTAGATGACTACCCCTTCTCTTGATGGCCTGATATTAACATCCTTGAGGCCTACGTAATCGCGGCCAATGGTCTTGATTTTCTCAATGAGCGTCACTGGAGGAAGCATTGCCTGCAATACCAGTAGAGTTTTTTTTCTGCCTTGTTGCAGGTTCTTCTGCCTCGTACCTTGGGAATTGTCTCTTCGGCCATATGTGAGCTCCTGGGAAAGTGGCATAAGCCTCCCTGAGACCCTTGATCTCACCTTATGCAAGTTTCAGTTCTTGGTTTTCTTGAAGCGCAATCTCCTTTATTCAGGGGTTCTCTGTTAGTAAAAAAGTCCAAATATTATTAAACACCCATGTTAGTTACTTGTCAGAGAGAACGATTAAAGTGAGAGTCGTGAGTACACTCTCAAAGGTTCATGTGTAAGAAAATGACATGCCGCAAGGCGGAGTGTTGAGCTGAACTCTTTTTATAATTAAGATGAACTCAATTGAAAAGGCGTTGCCACCCACAATCTCTTATTTCATGCATTTAGATGACGTCCACATAACCTATAAATCATTTATTATGTGAAACTGGGAACGTCAAGTCCAGCTTGGCGTCAAGAAATTTGCCGGCTGGGCAGACAAGAATGGTTTTATATTGAATCCTGCAAGATGTTCTTGCGTTGTGCTCTCCAGGAAGCGCGGGGTCCATCCAGACCGAGACAGTGCTCTTAATGGCGTGTCGCTTCCTGTAAGCAAGCAGCACAAGTTAAGTTGTTGTGTTTGACCACAAAGTCACATTCATTCCCCACATCAAAAAAATTCAGCATAAATGCCTCAAAACAATGAATATCCTTAAACTTCTCCCCCACCAATTCTATGGTTCCGACAAAGAACTCCTGCGGCGAGGAAGGCACATTCGACTGGCGTATACCAAGCGCAGTCTCAGCCGAATGGTGTTTCATAGAGGTGTATGGTGTTGTTTGCGCTGCTGATGCAGGCGTGTTTGGACCCTCCTGAAGTCGAAGAACTAGTACTGGAATGCACGTCGATGTCATGATAGTAGTTTGTTGGCGAAGCCTTATTTGCAGTAACACGATTATCCTCTGAGCTTATTCCAGCGACCGTAGAGCGTCGTCGCGTTGGCCGTCGATTCTCGTTCGGCATGACAGGGCATCCAGCTTTTCGCTGATTGCAGCTAGTCTGTCGGCGCTGTTCTGAAGATTGGCGGAAGAAACAGCTGCCTCGACGTCCTTGGTTTGCTGGAGAGTGGGCGTTATTTCGATGATGAGCTTCCGTTTGATGTCGATAAGGCTTCTGTGAGCAATCTGCAGCCGCTTCATCTGCTTCGACACCTCCTCCACGCTTCGGGGTGAGCAATGCGGTCGAAGAGTAGATTTTCACTCCATGGCTCACCTCGTCATGTCGCTTGACGTCCCGGGTTTCGGCACCAAAAATTGTGCAAAAGGGGATGACGAGCCGCCGTGACCCGTTTTGATGAGTGCTTTAATCAAACATGGTCACGGCGGCTCATCGTCCCTTTTCACTTTTTTTTTCCAGGTGCTCTCTGATCTCCAACTTAATTCATGTTTTGATGGACATAATGGGAGCTTGCCGGTTAGTTCTGGTCTTGAATATTTTCATATCCAATTTCATTTTTCCAGATATTACCGTGCCCTATATTTAAATGCGTCAAACACCTCAGATTGCAGATTCTCAATCTCTACGGTGTTTTCTATTTCTCGTGAGGGTACAACGTCTGAGACGCACAAAAATACCTATATTGTTTAAAATACCCTAACCACGAAGCCATGCGAGTTCTACTTTCTTGTAGACGTGGCGGAACAGGTTTTTATTCTCTACCTTCACTCAGGTGTAAACACCAAATAAAACAAAGCAGAAAGCTTAGAAGTGTCACAACAACTATGCTTCGAAAGCACGAAAGCCCGAATAAGCATTCTTGATCAACTTTTTCAGGCGCTGGGGATAAAGCTTCAGATCCACTAATTACCAGAACCACGGCAACAAATAGCCATCTTTGACCACCATGTCTTTCCCGAACCCACAAGCACTGTACATGAGATACCCAGCCAACCAGCAGGAACGACACACATGAAAGCGCTTCAACGTGCAACCGACTACGAATGGGTGCGCAGGATATATCCGGAAGCAAATCATCAGAAGAATAGTGCTGCTGTAGCGTGGTATTCTAACATGACGGAAGCTAAACGAGCCAATATTGTGCGCGGTACACCGAACTGGAAGGCAGTGAAAATTAGGGCCTGAATACGAGCGACACAAGAAGTTAAATAATTGCTTTGGCGAACTCTTGCAATGCAAGAACTACTTTCCTGCCATTTACTGACTTTAAGGAAGTCTTGAGAAAATTTGGAAATAAAAACACGCGCAGTCAGATGCCAAAATATTTCTTGCACATGCAAGAGATGTTAGACAGGTCGGCCGCACACTTGCCATTCTTTACCCATCTGGCCATAAGGAAAAACCGGGAAATGGGGAGGTACTCTAGGCAGCACGGGAGATGGTTTCAGATCCCTATAAATAGCAAAAGGCTCCTTTACGATGGAGGAACTTCCTCTCTGCACTTCAGTCGTTAAACCTGGTTGTTTGGAGTTTCCTTGCCGACGAATTGGAAAAGAAAAAAAAGGGGGAAGAAAGTTGAGTAGTACTATGACGTAGCGGTTGCTAAAGCAGGTCTTTGCTAGCCCAAGACGTGCTTCGACTTCGTCTGTTCGAAGAAGATGAACTTATTCTATTCGGATATAACCGGCAGACAACGGGCACCGTCTGAAGTAGTCCACAAAAAACTGCTTTAACACCGCATATTAGGGCACGCTTTCATCTGTAGCACGATCAACGAAGACGAACACGACGAAGCACCACTCTGAAGCTCACTGCGCGAGCCTCGTGGCGCGAAACAGTCAGTGATCCCAGGAACTGCCTGCGTTCCGACACCAATAGCTACCGCTGGCCCGTCAGTTGCCGAAGGGTTCAAAATATCTTTGTTGTTCTGTGCCTCGGCATTTTCATGGCCTCGTCTTGCCATAGAATTGGTGACCAATGACCTCGGACATAGCAGCCGACATTCAAACCGCTTTGGATGCCCAGCTCGAAGCCACCGCTGCAGATGACAGCTATCAAACATCCTCCGCCGCTCAGGCTCAGGGTGACGTGGCTTCACTTTCGCTGAAGCTTCCACACTACTGACCTGAGGTCCAAACGCTCTAGCTCGCGCAGGTAAACAGCCGGTTCGCAATTGCTCGCATCACGTCGCAGAGCCAGAAATTCAATCACGTCGTGTCTGCGCTGCCTCCCGAGGCGTTCCCTCTTCCCGACATCCGTAGTGAAACTATCGCCAACGCCTTCGTTGCCAGCTGGGTTTCCCGCTATGGTGTCCCCTCAAGACTTTCCACCGGCCAAGGTCGGCAGTTCAAGTCGGTACTCTTCAATAACCTTCTGACCGTTCTTGGCACTTCCCGCATTCGGACTTCAGCGTACCACCCTATTGCCAACTGGCTTGTTTAGCGTTTTCACCGCTACATCAAGACTGCACTAAGGGCACAGCCGGACGCTACCCATTGGTCCACCTCCCTTCCGTTGGCTCTGTTGAGTCTTCGGGCTACTTTGGAGCGGAATCTGCACTGCACGACCGCAGATATGGTTTTAGGTGCGCCTGTAAGCCTGCCCGGTGAGTTTTTAACGGTTCCGCAGCATCACCGTGCCCTGAACCCACCCACTACTTGACCAAACTACGAGGTTCTTTTGGCTCACTTCGTGCGCCCGCACCACGCTGGCCACAGCTTGCGGATATCCATGTTCCTAGCGACCTGACAACGTCCCCATACGTTTTTGTACGCCGGCAGGCCGTGTGCAAACCTCTTCAGCGCCCGTATGATAGACCCTACCGCGTCACCCACCGGGTCGATAAGCATCTCACCATGGATTTGCATGGTATACAGGCCACTCTTTCTTTTATTCGCCTCAAACCAGCGTTCATTGAGAAGCCGCTCTCTACACAACCAGACAAATCCGCAATACTATATTGCGGATCACACTTCCCAGCCACACTCTAAACTTTTTTCCTCCCATATACTCCATAGAGGTTCTTTTTCGCCTGTCCTCTAGTGGTCCTCCTTGTAGGAGTTTTTTTACTACATGGAACAGGGAGGTTTTGTTTACCTCCTCAAAACAGGGAGTTTTTATGTTATAGAAAGGAGGCATTTAGGGAGTGTTAAGAAATGTTCGGGAGAATTTAAGGAGGTCAAAATGGAGTATTGTTTACTTCCTGAAGGGCGTTTTTAAGTGATGTTTATGGAATTTTTAGGCGGTTGAATAGGAGCCTAATATGGCTCCCTTTGGAAGTACTTATGTTAGTTTAGGGGCGTTTTTAGAAGGTTCAAGGGAAGCATTTACTTCTTTTCAATGGAGTTTGACGAAAGCTTGGGGAGTTTTGTAGGCCTTCCGAAAGGAGGTTTTCAAGGCCACAAGGGAGAATGTCTAGTTCCCTGCGGGAGTACTGATTTCACGAGGTTTTTCTCGATTTCAGGTTTATTTCAAACGAACTATCGCAGACAAGTTTACATGGTACATGGTGTACACAAGGAGGTTCCGAAATAAATACTTATGGCGACCTCATATTAGAAATCACAAATGGTACATTGCTAAATAACACGCCAGTTAGGAATTGAAGACAGCAGTACGATGCTAGTTGAACAAAACGGAGAAACAATATTACTACAAGAACTGGAAATACGCGAAAAACAAAGATAGGCACAAACACAACCGCATGGTAAGTGAAATCATTATAGAATACTCGAGGATCGAGAACGCGTCAGTACTTATCAGAACTTATCAGTACGCATCAGCGCTCAGTACACAGTGAAAAAAATGGCTGCAGTGGTTTACAACAACAAACAAAAATTCAGTAGGTGGTGAAATGAGCGAGAGCTGTCTGCTAGTTGAACAAATTGTAGAAACAATAATAATACAAGAACTGGAAATACTTGAAAAACAGATAGGCACAAACACAACCGCATGGTAAATGAAATCATTATATAATACTAGAGGATAGAGAACCCGTCAGTATTTATCAGAACTTATCAGTACACATCAGTACTAAGTACACTAAGTGAAGAAAAAATGGTTGCAGTGGTTTACAACAACAAAACGATTTTTCAATTTGTCGTGAAATAAGCGAGAGCTGTACAACGATTTGATATTGAAAGGTAACAAGCATTTTGTAGGTGGTAAATGCACAAGAGATAAATAATGTAGGAGACAGACTGCAGTGAGATGGCTATCGATAAATGAGTAATATAAAGAACGAAAAATATCCTGCGGAAAATACCAGTGCGTTTTGATAAAGACACAAATGCGCCAAGAAAAGTGACCGAGTCTGACGGGTTAATTGCAATGATATAGAACAGAATGGGTGGTATCGCGACAGCTTCTTTAGAGTGAGAACAAAAAATCCATGAAATTCGTGTTTTTCGCATAATTTTAAGTTGATTCATTTCGCACCAGTTGCCAATATTATTTAGATAATTGTTTCAAGTTAAATTAGTTTGTTAATATTATTGCTTCACTGAAAGATAGCTGTATTATGAGCATACAGAACGGCCCACCAAATATCCCCTTTTCAGTAAAAAAAAAAGAAAAAAGAAAAAGTCAGAAATATAATACGGAATTCTTTTTGACTACTATCCAATGATTACAGGATTGAAAACAAATATTAGTGAGCGATATTGATGCAATAAAAGTTAATTAGTTCTAAATCCTTCACACGTGGTTTGGCGCAGGCAAGGTCCAAAAAGCGATGTTCCACAAACGTTAGAGCTCTGTGTGCCTTCTTGGGATATTGAATGTTGAAAATCCAGAATGATGCAAACAGACTACACAGTCCTCCCAGTAAAGATGATGCAGTCAAGACACGCTGGCCATCGATGTGGAGGCTAACTTCCCCGTTCACGGAATGCAGGCAGGGAGTCAGAGGAACATCTGCCTAAAAAAGCAAAAAAGAAAAAAAAATGCCCCACACGTAAAATTCAAAACAGACACTATGGTTAAATGAAATTATTAATTCCGTACAGTAATAAAATTGTAAGGCCAGGTTCCCTGCGAATTCCAGTACCTAAATTAGGAATGCAAAGGCTTCATAAAACCAAGTGCCAGTACATTAACCGTCGTGGCTTTTAGATAGATAGATAGATAGATAGTTTATTGCACATCATAGTGGTACAAGGGTTTCCTTGCCTTCCTAAGCACGCAGTGCTTGTGGGAAGGCAGGCAGAACAGCAGCACCCGACCAGACGGGCAGTAGAAGTACTTTTTGTGGAAAGAGAACAGAGAAAGATAAAAAAAAGCGTAAAAAAGAAAGGATCGCGATGACAAGCAGCCATTGACGTATAAAAAGAGGTAAAGAACGTGACAAAAAAAAAGGACAAGCGGTATTATGGAGATAAACGCGTACTGGACTGGTACGGTTGAAAAAAGAAAAAGAAAGGAAAGAATGGAAAACAATGAGGAAAACAAAAAAACAAAGCGAAAACTGGAAAAAGACAAGCAACGGAAAAATAAAGCGTAATATCGAAGGTACTATATAACAATGCATTTTGCACACGCGTCAATAACAATCACAATTCATTGTTATCTACAAGAAATGTGTCCTAGCACGTTATGAAGAAAGAAGGCACCATTTCTTTATAGTGTTTTTTACATTTTTTAGGCTGGATATGTTAGTTACTTCCAAAGGAAGAGTATTAAACAAAAACGGCACATAATATTCACGTTTTCTCTTTCTATCCCTGGTAAAAACACGTGGGATGTAGTATCGCTCGGTTTGTCTTAGTAACCGGTCCTTTTTCACGGGTGATTTATATTCGGTGTCATAATATCGAGTAGTCAGGATAATATAGCTGCATAGCTGGTGAAAATTTAACATCTGCAATTCATTCATTACCTCGGTAGTTTTAAAGTCATGTAATCGTGTTCCATGCACTATGTTCGTGGACACTCTGTGAAGAATCTTATTTATTTTCATTTGCCTGGTAGTAGTACAGCCCCCATATATTGTTATTCCATATCGAAGGACACTTTCAGCTGAATACTGGTATACTTGGTATCGGGTTTGCATGTTGCAACCGTCCCGAAGCTTATAAATACATGCTGACACAGCCCTTAGTTTTTTACATATTTGCGTAATTTGTTCGTCCCAGTTTAAATGATCATCAATGTAAATACCAAAGTACTTTATATGCTTAACATACATTAATGGTGAGCAAGAACAGTTTTCGCAGTCTC
This sequence comes from Haemaphysalis longicornis, assembly GCF_048455015.1. Classification (NCBI taxonomy): domain Eukaryota; kingdom Metazoa; phylum Arthropoda; class Arachnida; order Ixodida; family Ixodidae; genus Haemaphysalis; species Haemaphysalis longicornis. The sequence goes on along the minus strand of NW_027526214.1, from coordinate 35,578,742 downwards.
TTGTGTGTAGAAAAATATCGAGGTTTGGACAGAGTACTTTGTAAGGGCTTCTGATACACATGATTTTAGGTTTTGTTTGGTTTACAAATATATAGTTTGTCGACATCCAAGTTAACAGCTTGCTTATATCATCTTGCATAACTTCAACGGCATGTTCGTACGAAGAGTGCACATAAATTATCGCAGTGTAGTCTGCATATTGATACAGATCGGACGAAAAAGAGAGTGAACTTAAGTCATTTGTATAAATGTTGAAAAGTAGAGGACCGATAGTAGAGCCTTGAGGAACTCCGTACCTTACAGTCATTTTGTTACCGATAGTGTCACCAATTTTCACCGCTTGTTGTCTGTCATTAAAATAATTTTCAAAGAAATCGGCAAACTTACCCCTAAAACCCATTAGTTTCAGCTTATTAATAAGTACTGCATGATCAACTGTGTCAAATTCTTTAGTCATATCAAGAAATAAAACCAGTGCTATTTGATTACTGTCCAAAGCTGCAGTGACTACATCATTAAATTCTTCAAGGAGGGAAATGGTACTTTTGTTCTTAGTAAATCCAAACTGAGTCTTTGAAAGAGTTGAATATTTTGCACAAAACGTCACCATAATTTCCGAAATATGTTTTTCCATTATGTGTGATAGGACAGATAAAATTGAAACTGGTCTGTAATTAGCTGGATCGCTTTTAGAACCTTGTTTATGTATTGGACGTACTACAGCAATTTTCATAAGATCTGGAATTTGCCCAGATGTGTAAATTCCATTAAGAATGAAAGTAATTACAGAATTCAGTTTATCAATATTTTCCTTATTATCGCGTGGCCTTAAGGCATCAAAACCTGGGGGCTTATGGGGAGATATAGTCGCTACAATACTTAATAGATCGTTTGGTGTTAATTCTGGTAATATAGCTGTGTTTATAATACTTGGAAGCTTAGATGTGTCGAGCCGGGATGTATTAATTTGTGCCCTTAACTTCGTTGGAGCTTCCACAAATCCGGCATTGAACGCATCACAGAGAGTTCTTGAGTCCTCCATATTGCCAAATCATTGTTGTATTATCGTGTCTGCTTTCTTAGTCACATTCCTCCCCATTAGGTCATTAAGGGAATTCCAGAGCTATTTGGGGTTTCCTTTCGCCTGCTCAAACTTTCGTTCAAAATACCTCCGTCTCGCTAATCTAATTTTCGCTGTCACCTGATTACGAAGAGTACGGAACTCCGCTTTTAGGAGCGAATCGTCGGGTTTTTGTCTCGTTTTTTTCCAGGCTTTATCCTTTAAGTGACACAGTCCCAAGATTTCATCATCGATCCATTTATTCTCAGCTTTCCTCTGCTTAATCTTTACAGTCTTTGTCGAATTTACATAAATTGTTTTAAATTTGTTCACTACAAGATCATATGTTTTTATATGATCAGATGTTATCAGTTTCGTCCAGTCGAACTCTTGTACATATTTTTTTACTAATTTATTATCAATTATTTTTATGCACTGTGTGTCACTTCTAACGGCTTCTGTAGCGCAGTCTTCTAGTAAAGCTACCGTAACATAAAAATGATCCGCCAATTTTTTTGCTATGATGCCCGATACCGGCGTTAGATTATTTGTCCTACACATAATATGATCAATACAGGACCTTGTTAGCGCATCCTTCAAGTGCTCTTCTCTATTAACTCCCGAAATTACGTTATCTAATGAGAACTGCGATAGGATATCAAGATACTCCCCTGTAATAGGCCTGGATATCTTTAAGGTGTCAATGTTGATGTCTCCAGTAATTATGAGGTTTGTTGCGTAATCCAACTTTTTCAGTAAAGATTCCAGCTCATTTAGAAATTTGCGAGCTTCACTTGAAGGTGGTCGATATATCGCGCACAGTACAAACATATTGTCTTTCGACGATATTTTGATTGCTACAATTTCTGCTTCTGTTAGTTGAATGCTTAGTTGATCAGAATTAAGTTCTTTTTTCACAAATACTAATATTCCACCACCCCTTCTACCGTCGCGGCAATACTGGTATGAGTCATAACCAGGTATTTTATATGTTTTACACGACGTTTCGTCAATGTTAGTCTCAGTTAATACAAGTATATCAACCTGCGTTTGCTGTTTTTCGGCTAGATGAACGATTAGTTCGTTCCAGTGTTTTCTAAGGCTTCTAATGTTTACATGAAGTAATTCGAAATGCTTGCAACAATTTTCTTGTACCATCACACCTTAAGTAAAACAGTGCCATTCACGCTAATTTTGGAATGTTCGTGTAGCCATTACAGCTGCATTAGGTCTTCCTCAGATTTTATTCGAATGGCAGGCTTTCCTTCCTTCTCCCTCAGGAAGACCTTGCCATTTCGTGTCCAGGCAAACTTGTAAGATATTTCACGTGCTTTCAGTTTCGTAGCCCACATCAACTGTCTAACGTACTGCGTTAGGTTTTCATTCACAAAAATGCCTTCTTCCCTGAGTTTGGTTCTCTTCGCTGCCCAAGTGTCGCAGACTGTCTTGTCCCGAAATCTGACAAGGATTGCCGGTATCTTACCCTCTCTACACCTCAACCTGTGCACAGCTTCAACGCTATCGACAGTGGGTGTGGGCACCTCTAGTTTTTCAGCAATTTCCCCTAGAACACTCATAAGATCTTCCTTGTCTGTGACCGCGACTCCATGCACCTCAATGTTTTTCCGTCTGGGGTACTGCTCCATGTCGCTGAGAGCTGTCCTAAACTGTTTTATCTCTTTGTCCTTAATTTTCATCTGTGCCTGAAGACTGCACACTTGCGAACTAAGCTCAGTGATTGCCTTTTCTTGTGCAGCGAGTGTGATTGAGACCGCATCAAACAAGATATAAAAAAGATATTACTTCCACACAATATACTCGAGCACAACTTTAAATGACAGTGAAGATAAAATGCAAGTCTCTGTAGGTTGATAGATTAGTTTTTGTTTTTGACTGAAAAACACTTTGGTATTGCATGATTTTGTTAACTTCTGTTTCTTGCTTTAAGATGCCAGCTTGCATCTATTCAAGTGAGTGGGCACGCAGTTAAAGATGCAAACCCTTACACTGCCTCTCCCCTACCATAGTGGCTCACTTTCATAGAAAAAGTGCAGCTTTTGCGAGCTGGACGGCTGTTGCAAGCCGTGGCAATACTCACTTCTGCTGGAGGGGCCAACTTGGTTTCCGAATGCAGCCTTGCCTTGTACAGCACAGCCTATCCTGCCTTAAGATCTATGAAGTCATTCAACTCGATCATGTATCAGGATCTGCAGAAGAAAATCGTGTCAGCAAATAATGAATTCATGCCGGACAGGCACCCACTGTTTCAGTTATACTTGCAGATACCTCCACCTATTTCCCTCCTGGTGTTACATCCAACGCTAATTTGTTACGGCTTTTCTCATCAAGTATGGTCATTTGTCATAACACAGCTAGTCATACAGGAAAGTCCTTCACTGGGTCAGAAAACACTTTTTTTTACAGTAGTAATAAACTAGGCGACTCAGTCATCCGTATTCTGACACCCTAATATTCTGTGTCACCGAGCTGACAAGCGTGATTGGTGCATAAGGTCATTTGTAGACGCAACCGTTACTACAGCCTTGTTAGCTAACGTAAACCTCGTTCATGGCACCAAATTACTTGTGATTGCATGGCAACAAAAAAAAACAGCTGAAATGGAAACGCTATTCTCGCAAACTTACCAACGCTGCATGCCACACACACCTGCCTTAGTTAATTTACCGTGATTGTAGAAGTTTCCGTCACGCAAAACCACAGTGCACTTTTTGGAGCTGCAAGCCCCGTGTCAAAAGCGGGTGTCCGATGAATCGAGTAATTTTTGTGTATGGTCTTACTATTGATTATGACAAATTTATTACCAACAAAAGAAGAGTGTGTGCATTGTTCTTGTAAAAAAATAATATCCTTTTTTATGCCCGGCAGACTTGTGTCATGCTACGGCAAACTCTGTTCTCTTCCATAAGGGCATGAATTTGTGTTTTTAATTAAGTGGCCTTAGCTGGCGACTGACGGGCCCCGATTGTATACAGACCCCACATTATCATCCGAAAGGGAATAAAAACATTTCGGTTTGTAACCACGTCGCCGTCGTGGTCCACACTATATGCATTTAATCTTTCGATAGGCTCATAGCATCTTTTACGCATGTCACCGTTTCCTTAATAGGGTACGCTGTTAGATGTGAACAGTCGACTCAAGCGAGCAAACAACCCCACCGAATCTACGGGGCACAGTTTTCGAAGGGGGTGGCTGTCTGATCTGCGGCTTTCGCCGACCAGAGCGCTAAGAATGAGTCAGAGCCTTGAACGAAAACAACACAAAGACTTATATTTGGACAGTCAAGCCATCAGGAGCGTTAACAAATAGATATTACAAAGTAGAGCAGTTACCTAAAAAGAACACGAGCAGTTCGATGCATATGAGAGACAGAGTCCCACAATATTCACCGACCGGGCCCGACGATGCAACGCTGTCGGAGGCGATTCGGCTACCTGAGTAACTGTCACGTTGCTTTGAAACGACGCCGCGCGCGACAAACGATTTCATCTCGAATGCCCTGTTACAAACCGGCCTACAAAAGAATGCGAATGCATACCCCAAAAGCCACAAACAAGTACAATAAAACGAGTGTGCGCTTTTATCTTTGCCTGTGCGTGTACGTGCTGTGTGCGGCACGGGTACTTCGCAGTTAACCCTATCCAAACGTTTGACAAACGCATCGACTGATGAAAGAGCACTTACCAGCGAGCTGTCCACAGCTGTCGCCGTATCCAAATGTTGTTAGCGGCCGTTCGTCGTGTGACAGGGGCACATAAAAATCTTTCCACCAAATGGCACTACTAGTCCTTCTCAAATAAGAAAAAATGGTGGCACAAGGCGAGGCGCTTGAAGCTCCGGCTGCACCAAGTCACCGGCCGCGCTGCATTGATAGCACGGAGGATGTTTACAACTTGCCGCCAGGGCAAGTTGAGTCGCTGCAGTCGGGTGCGTTGGCGCGCTGGCACGAGAATTTCAATTGTCTATATATGCGCAAGCAAGCGAAGCAGATGAACATTGCAATTGTTTGCAACGGCGAGAACTGTCTCTTTGTTAGCAGCAGAGCTTGACAACACCTACCGCCAAAATAAACAGATTGAAACAACACGGCCGCGCTGTCTGCTTGTGATCGCGCTGGCTGAAGCAAATATACGGGTATACGTACGGTATCGGTTTTGTAGCTGCATGCAACTGTCACGTCCTGCTTTCTCGTTCTCATTAGCATTAGTCCACGGTTGAAGTGATGACACACGGAAACAACACAAGACTAACATGGCGACCGCCCGCTTGAGATGATTACCCCAGATGGGGAGTTTATTGTGGACGTGGTTGTTTACAAGGGACCGAACGCCATCTCACAAATGGTGTTATGTCGTTCTAAATCCTCCCTTTTGCTACACGGATGGGCAACGGTACTACCATGGAGGTTCGTCCACTTGTTTAGACCATGCCTAGGGAGTACATTTTTTGCTATAAGTACTTTTCAGGGCAAATTACATTTATTAAAACTCCATTTCCGGCTAGTTTGCGTTTACAGTGCACCCCAGTCGCATCAGACAACAAAACCTACATGACGACCTCCAAAAGTATCCTTCCGGCTTACTCCATGGCTGCGCCACTAGAGGGGGGCCTGCTGTAGCAGCATCATCTAAGACGAACACGACGAAGCACCACTCTGAGGCTCACTGCAGGAGCACCATGTCGCAAGCAGTCAGTGCTCCCAGGAACTCTGGGCGTTCGGCCAGGCATAGCTGCCCCTGGATCATCAGCTGCTGACGTGTTCAAAATATGCGTGGTTCTTTGCCTCGACGTTTTCATTGCCTGGTGTTGCCACACATCTATACCAGTTTGATTGTATCTGTAAACCGCGCCGATCCCGTCACAGACAACGTGTTTGTGAACTAAAGAAGGAGCTATGGAACTGCCCTGTCGAGCAGGGCCATCGAACTAAGGCCCATGCTCTGATCCCTCATAAAGCGAGGCCACCACTGCATTGGTAGGGGCAGTGGAGCCATCCCTAAAAGATTTCACAACACAATATGGTGCTCTTCGTTTTCTTTATTTGCTTGAGAACTTAGAAAACATGCCCGCATTTATTCGGGACACTCACTAACCCCATCTAGGAACGACGGGATGCGGCCTGCGTACGTTCGTATACATCACACTTCCTAACCAAAAGAACGACAATGATCAGGATTGGCGAGGAGCAGTCAGAACCCGTGGAGGTCGACGACAGGGGCTCCCCTCAGGGGTCGCTCCTGTGCCTTTAATGTTCAACCTAGCACTCCTTACCTTACCCTTATTACTCGAGCGAATAGACGGGGTGAGACACGCATTATACGCTGATGACATCACGGTGTGGACCAACCGCGCGCGCTCTGACGCCTGCATGGAAGGAGTGCTGCAGAGAGCGGAGGAGACTGTCCATGGATACTCCAAGTCCTGCAGCTTGAGCTGCGGCTCGCAGAAATCGGAATTGCTCATCGTCCAACCGGGCAGGCCAAAGAAGCACGCACCCCAAGCGTAACAGTAACCACCGACGGCACGCAAATCATACCGACAGAACAGATCCGGATGCTGGGCCTGTTACTCAGGGGAGACGGAAAAGCCTCAGCCGCCGTCACCAAGATCAAACACTCGACGGAACTGATCGCAAGCATGATACGTAGAGTGGCAAACCGCAACCGCGGATTGAAAGAAGACGCCCGGCGGCTAGTGCAGCCGTTCGTCGTGTCCTGCGCAATCTATTCCGCCCTGTACCTCCGACTAACGAAGGAGGACAAGGAAGCGGTGGACACGACGATGCGTAAAGCCACCAAGATAGCCACGGGTCTGAAAATGTACTCGTCAACAAAGAGATTGATGGACATCGGCACCCTCAACACCACGGACAAAATCCTCGAAGCAAACTCTTCGAACCAGCGAAATCGTCTGGGCAGGGCAGACGCGGAAAAGCCGTCCTACACAAGATAGGATTGCAGGTTCAACCACAGACGGAAGAGGCACCCCTCCCTCAGGGATGGCATGACTTCATAACAACCCAACCGTTACCGCGCAACCACACAGCGGAACGGCACGAAAGCAGGCGAACGGCGCGGGCCAAAGCCCTGACCCGGAAGCTGGAGGAGGACCCCCATGTCCCGTACGTGGGCGCCTCACTCCCAAAACAATAATTAACAGCCGTGGTGGCCGTACGGACATCGACGAGTTGAATACCTGCGTGTCGGTGAAGATTACGGACCCGACCGTGCAGAAGAGGTAGCCATAGCTCGGGCCCTAGCCATTCCGTTGGTCAGCACGGTGGTTACTGACTCCAAGCAGCGTTCGCAAATTATCAGACGGGGATCGTCTCCTCCACGGCAGCAACTATAATCGAGAAACATTCCTCAACACCGGGACTAGTCACCAATGTCGTGTGGGTACCGACTAACTCGCTTGTGGAAGGCAACGTCACCGCCGGCCATTATGCCCGAGAACTTGCCATCCGGGCCGCGAAAGAGCAACCGCACTCCGTCACGTATTATAACGAGATAGTCCGCTGATACAAAGAAAGTAAAACGAGGATTCCGAAGCCGCACAAGCAACTTAGTACACGGCAGCAGACGATACTGTGACGCTTACAGGCAGGGTTGCTCGCACACCCCGTGCTCCTGCATAAAATGTACCCTGATTAACTCGAGAACACATGGCCGTTCTTCCGGGGAGACGGCACTTTCGCGCACATTATTGGGGAGCGCAAAAAAAAACTCAAGACACCCCCTACACCCTTTCCTCCTCCCCCAATTTCAACCCGCTCGAGCGATGGGAAAGTTTACTGTCCAGCTCTGACCTCGCCATTCAGCAACAGTTGGTTGCTCAAGGAGAAGAATTACAGGACACATATGGGTCCCGCAAATAGGGAACCATGGCATCTGGTGCCTGCGCGCACCATTCTTTTTTTGAAGCCCATTAAAAGTTCTTAAATCAATCAAAACCATCCTCCAACTTCTTTCACCCATCGCCTCCAATGCTGCTGACAAAGGTCAAGCGAAAGATTTAAATCAAAAGAAATCAGATAAGTAACACTACAAGAAAACGTAGAAATGGAAGATGAGAACGCTTGCTTTTCTATTTCCCCAGGTGTAACTGCGTCGCCACTGAATGGGTTTGGGTTATGAACGCGGTTTTTGTGTCTGATCCGTATGTCTGCTCTTGAAGAATCACAAAATTACGCTACAGTAGGTGGCCGGTTTCAAATACAGATGAATGTTCGAGTTCTCATTAATAATAAACGACCGTTCATAGCTTATTTTGGACCCTATATATGTGTGGTAGACGGCGCGGGGTTGCTCGGAGAGCTCGTCACAAAAAAGTGAGTCAACAGTAGAGAACGTGGTAAAACATTTGTCAGCCAGTTTTCCAAACTAACACTTATAGGAAACTACTATGATCAAAAGATGTCCTAGCCGAAGTGTTGTGAAGGCACAGTAAGCACAACTTATCTGCTCCGTAGGAGCGTACAGAAAAAAATTAATTGCCTTTATACATGTTATTTTAAATACTTCTAATTGGAACAAACGGAAGACTTAGCAAGGTATAAAAATGCGGTGCGTTTCCTGGCTGTATTTGCTATTTTATCTTGCTGAACGGCATACTCAGGGCCATACATCTCTTTGAAAATAAGACGGAGATGTTTTTATAGGGCTTGGTCCAAAAACACTTTTTTCCGCCAAGTTTACATCCGTGGAATGGGCGAGTTGGTCCTGCAACTTTCATTTAGGTTACAAGAACGCAAACTCATATAAACGTTTACCAAAAGTGGAGAAATCGGTTGGCAGAGGTTGTGTGGCTGCGTACACCTGCCCTATGAAAAGTGCGCTCCTAAGCATTCAACCATCGCAAACGTAGTTTTCTTGAACGTATAGTGTGATCACTGCAGAAGCATCACCAACTCCACATTTTTGTTCAGGCAGATATCTTTCAAGGTTGTTCGGCTAATATCAACAAACAACAAAATAGCTTGCGTTCCACACAATGTTGTAGTGGCAAATGGGTTGTAGGCGTTCTCTAGACAAAAAGATGTCGACATGCAGTAATTCTTGTAAAAAGATATTATTGTAGTATCCATAAGCGACAAAAGATGGACCCGTCCTTATCTGCTTAAAATGACGCCTGGAGGGCAGCTAGTGAGATCCTAATAAAGCAACCCTTTGCATAACTCATCCTACTTCCCATGTTCAAGAAATCTGCATGCTGATTCTGTATACCATCACGCGCTCTTACACGTGAGCAGGTATTAAAATGGCTTACAAAAGCCCCGCTTCAGCATTTGCTACTTTTCAGAAAAGAAAGAGATGATAGTGAAACACTCAATATATTTTGCCATCGATATTTCCATTGTTATAATAATGGCTCCCGTAATGAACACAAGCTGAAGGGATAGCAGTAATCTCTTGAACATTCAGGCCAGAATGCTCTCGCTCTCTTTGCATAAACATTTTGCTAACCTATAAGCCAGACATTAGTCATCCAATTGCAATATCTTTGGCTTCACCTCAAGCAATTAGAACAAGATAATAAAATAAAACTTACATGTTGAAAATACTAAAAGAAAATTAGGGCAGCTGATGGCAAATACATTCCGTCAAAGACTTTAGAAATGACGTAAAACATAAAGTGAATAAATGTACTCGGTACTACTTTATGCATTGCTATCGTACAAATTGCCTAATGTTGGAGGTTGGGCTTGTTGAGGACACATTTTAACACGAAAACAGCACGAAGACCGGGACGGAAGAACCGACTAGGTACAGCGCTGAAGAACAGCTGGACAACAAGTTTTTGCCAGGGACGAAATGCACAGACAACACAAAACATACAGGGCGATAGCATGCACCTGTTCAAGGACAAAATATCGCGGAAAGTATGCGATATAACCTTGCATCGATGAAAAAAAAAACATTCAAATTGGAAGTGACCAGCCTGCTATTTAGCACGTCATATTCAGCTGGCTGGAAAAGCGACCTCCCTTTTTTTGTATCGATGTTGTGCTGATGCATTGTTCCCCCCGAATGCCAATCACTGATGCCTCCAATATTTTCCGTGACCGAGTGTCTCGATAGCGTTCAAAATACACGTTTTTTTAACTTGCTGTGGCATTAACTTATCTCGTGTTTCTTACGTGTGTCAAGATTGATGCCCTTTCCAATGCGCATTGTGCAAACACGCACTCATTCATGCATATAATATTCTGGTCTACCTACTCTCTCCCCTAAGAAGTGGAATTTCGTATACCACAGGGGGAGGGTGTACATATTCCAACTTCCTCTCGGAATTCGGATTTGCTACAATTTAACGAGATCACGTTTTTGTCGTGTGTCCCGTCTTATCCATGTATACATACGCTGGTAATAAATAGTTATCCAGTTGTTCGTGAGCGCTCTAGTTAGTCCCTTCTCCAGTTTCCCTCTCAGCGCACTTGTTCAGTGTCAAAAATTGTACAAACTGACACAAGAAAATCTTACAAGAATGAGTAAACTCGCATCAGAAATGAAACTACAAGCAAGCTCATTTATGGCAATTTCCTAACACTATGTTATTTTTTTTTTCAAAAACTGAATGCGAAAACAAGTATTTATGGTACTGCATAACACAGTCAAAGGAGTTTTAAAGTTTTGTATAGGCCTTTTTATAAAAGACATAAGCGTAATGTATTGTTGTGAGAAGCAAACGACCAAGGGAATAGCTGAAGCTGATGTAGAACAATGCCTGTGACGTTGATCTTCCGGTAACTTTGAAAACACATCTATTAACAATCCTAAATTTTCAACTTCACATTTGTCCAACTAGGAAAATGATAAGAGCCCTGCGTTTAAATTATCTAAGTGTCGTCTTGCAAGCAAACTCAGGATACGCCCTGGCACAGATTCATTTTACAAATTCCTGGGGCCAGTGAACCAATCGTATTCGCCCTCGCCGTTTCCTTACCTTCATTGCACAAATGTAAAGATGAGTTCTATAGAAACCTCCACAGATTTGCCTTCCAAACACGGCTTGGTGTATACCTAAAAATGTCCGTTCTCAGAGCATTTTTTTTTGTGCCAAATTGTGGTAAAGATGAGGAAAAAAATGTCAAAAAACCGAATAACTACAGTGCTATAGGTTATAAAACAAATTTTACAATAAAATATTTTCATTTTTTACGTCTTATCGGTAGCACTCGTGTACATTATATTCATATAGATTACTCTCAACAACCTGTGTACTCTTATATTATGCGTTCCTGCTATTTACGTTTTCTATATTGTACAGCTAATTTCGCCTTCGAAGGCGCCTGAAAGAAATATTTTGTTGTAGAGGTGAAGCAGTGTTTCAAGTTCGTTTGCATGTAAGTGTTGTGTAATAGGGTATGCAATATTGTCTTCGCCTGGGGCTGAAGATTTACGAGTACCGAGTGCGATCTTCAGTTCATGAAGTGGGAAAGGAGTGTTATCAGAACAATTCGACTTATTACTATCCCGCCCGAACCCTCCTCACAGGACTTCTTGTGCGTTATATAAGTCTTGGTGGAGTGTACTGAACTGGACACCTGTTGGAAGTGCTGTGCGAGCTTGTTAGCCTGATTATTCAGTGTGTCTCCTGTTGTACTATTAGGTGCGGTCTTTGTGCTTGTTGTCCTTTGAGTTTTCGTATACGTGTCCAGACTTTGTGAGCGTTGGTGTATGAGTTATTACATATGAGGAAGGTACGCCAACTCTCCCTTTTAAATGCAGAGCATTTCTTTAACTCATGATGTCACCCGTTCTTGGAGTCCGTAGTTGTCCGCATCGCTCGCCTCGACGTGCCCGGCTCAGACGTTTCGCTATCCGCGCGATCAACATTCGATAGCGTGCCCAGGCACGTTTCAAGGACACTCTCTCCCTTCTCTCGGAGTCAACGTGCCCCGAGGCTGCCAATTTTACTGCTGACGAGCGCTCTCTCGTCAGCAGTTGCCACAAGTGCAACAACATTAACGTAACGCAAACTACTTAACGTCGTGCGCCCCCGGAAATGCTCTGCATTTGATCGTGCCCCTCGCGAGGGGGATGTTTCACTGCGTCGCCATGCGAACAGTTTGCCACGCTTTAGTTTCAGTTCCGTCTCTCCCAGCCGTGGCCGTGGAGAGAAGGCGCCCGGCCGTGACTCTCGCCACCGCGGCGCTGCGGTTGCGAGCTGCGCTAGGAAAGGGAGCGTATCCCCCTTGCCGCTGCCACTGGCGCGACGGCCCAGCGGCAGCTTTTTTTGCCTCACGGCACACGCGTTTCCCAAGTGCTCTTGCCCGCTTGAAAGATACAAGGCTGTTGGGTGTGGGGTACCGGCAAAGGGCACTCCACGCCTTGTTCTTGCCCTCTCATGCTCACCTGCAGTCCTCGTTTAACCAGGGCCTCCTTTGGGTTGCGCGGGGAATCGGAGGCCTGGGGAATAGACTTCCTGGCAGCATCGAGGATGAGTGCCATGAGGTGCTGGGCGGCTTCGTCTAGACGTAAGTTTGCTCTGGCTGTGTGCTGTACTTTAGATGTATCTGTGTGTTTACTCCTGTTTTCATTTGAATATTTAAACCTGTTTTGAGAAATTGGACTGCATGTACCTTTACCTATATATGTTGCTTAAGAGGGGAAGTGTTGACTACTACACGGGCCCATTCCTACGTCCCACTCAAGGCAAAGAAAAAGAACGGCGGAACCAACAACAAAGTCAAGATATGAGTATGTATTGTGTCCGATTTTATGGTATATAGGCTGTTTTTTGTTGAAACGGCATGCTCTATAGGATTTTAAAAACATATCTATCGGACGACTGCAGGCATCTCTGCGAAATGAGCCCCAAAGAGAATTGTGCGCATTCAGGTCGCGTGCGAGGATGTAAGGTTTGGGAAGTTGCAACCAGCGCCTCGAAGTGACAGCTCTCAAGCGCAAGATATGGTGGAATGGGAATGTAAATGAAGCATGCCGCTATCAACCTATTAAACATTGTTGTGCAGATGGGTACAGCATCAAGGACAGTATTCAAATTGACAGGGTGGAATGCAAAATATTTCCGACGACAATGGCCACACCACCCAGTGTGTGTACAGCCAACCCTGTGCTTTATAAATACCATGTACCTATTAAAAAATTATTTGGAATCTTGTTCTCTTTTTTGGAGACGCATGACAATGGGCTGATTAGCATGCCGCATCTCATACACACTATCAAGATTCTTATGGAGGCCTCTGCAGTTCCATTGTTTAATGTTTTCGGTCCCCATTATGAAGTATACAGAGCTACTGGAGTGAGTTGTTTAGTTATCTTTCGGGGCTTGCACTCTCGGAGGGAGCATTTTGGGACTCTGTACAGGTTTGAATGCAGGGGCGCGTTCCTTCCGCTGCGTCAAAGAGAAGAAAGGTACTACGTCCATGTCATCCCCGGAAGTTCGAGCTGTGAGCGATGGAACAGAACCCTTGGAATTGGCTGCCGTTCGGACGCCCTTTGTTTCTTGAACAGCTAGTGCCGAAGGTATCGGTAGCACCACAGGTGGCGCGGGCAGTGCGGCTGATGTGGGGGCTGATGCGGGATCCCCGGTGTCCGTCGCTTCCTCATCCCCACTGGGAGCAGGGAGAGTGAGTGGGGAGGGGCCAGAAGAGCATTGGTCCGGACGGTGACTGTTTCTACCACAGCCGCTGCTGGCTCTGCAAGCGCTGTGGTGATGGGTTGGGCTGCCTGAGGCAACCATATGAGAGGGTGGACGGGACAAGATCCGACTCCCGGTACTGGGTTCCCGCCGAAACGAGATGCCGCTCAGACTTCCGGCGAGCGGCGTCGGCGTTCCTTCCAGGGGGAAAGAAGCGAACCATTTTCTCGCCTCTGGGTTGGTGACGTTTTTTGGGTGACCTTGATGTTTAAACTTTTTTCTTTTGTTTGAAATTTTCGCACTTCGCGAATATGAGGTATCAGGTCCTTGACAAATGATGCACAGAAATTTATTTGAAAGACAGTTATCAGTTGGGTGTTCGTGTTGGGCGCACTTGGCTCAGGTTAGTGAGCCCGACACAAGTTAGTACCAATGACCTAAGTGCTGGCAGTTGTAACAGCGCCGTGGTTTTGAGATGTACGCTCCGACGGAGCACCGGATGAAGCGTGCGTTGATGTGGTCTGGAAGAGTGGGCCAGTCAAATGTGAGTATTATGTGCCAAGTGGGCATTTTCTTGTCTTCTCTTGTGATGGTACTGCGCCAAACTGGCGTCACCCCTTGGTTTCGCAAGCTATCAAGGAGATCGACCTCTGTCCCGTTTGCAAGATCTGGCTGCGAGGTCACGCCCAGAGAGCTGTTGAATCCACGGTGGGGTGTGACCTTAATGTCCACATCGGCAATTTGGTCTTGGCTATAGAGTTTGGTGGCCTTGAGCTGAGTGGTGACTTCCACACCAACTTCACCAGTTCGTTGTTTATTAGCTTTGTATGACGGCCCTATTAGGCTTTCCGGAAATATTGAAGTAATGAAGACGGATTGTGAATTGACAAGCTTTTCTTTTTTGAGGGACTCAATGACGCGAAACGCGAGTAGTTGTTAACTTCAGGGACACAGATACTATAATAAGAAGGGGATGCTACAGCGGTGCGGCCTTTTTTCAGGGACCGATGACGTTTGGGGTGCTTTAGAAATCACCATATGCCATAGTATAGTAGCAGGGGACGGAGGTACTTTCTTAGCTCGAGTTACCCTGACACCGAGCGAAGTCCCGTATCTCCCTGCCTGGTAAACAGATAGGGAACCCATCTGCCGGATTTTGACGGGGGCTCCCAAGGCCAGCGTTTTGGTTTCTATCCTGCACTTTAAAACGCATCGCCAAGGTTGCTTCCGGGTTATGTTTGGGAGCTCGGGCTCCGCATTGTCGCCAATCCTATCACGAAGATTGATCAGGTTGCTCAGTGTCGGGTCAAAAACGAGTATATCCAGATGATCGCTGCCCAAGTTCGACAAAAAGTATTATTGCATTAGGTTCGGACCGAGTCGGTAAGAAGCGCACCGTGAACAATGGTAAAACATTTTGCGATACGTGGAAGTTGGTTTCGATTAAAAATCAGTTTATTTGAAAGCGTCTTTTACTGCTCGTTTTTTTGGAAGAAGATACTGGTTTTTATAGATCGTGTTCAGAAAAAGCTGCACGATTTAGATATGAATTTTGACGAGGCAACCTTAAACACAAAATCTCTCATAGATAACTGTATTGACAACTGGGAAACGCTGGAGAGTGATTTACTCGATGTAGGGCTTGGCCTGTGTGGGGTGTGTTATGTAGATGTTGAAATGTGTTGGAGGCAAACAAAAGTCATGTGGCTGGTGAAAAGCCTAAAGGACAGGGATTAAGGGCTACGCACAGAATAGAGAGTGTCACGAAATCCACACTCGAGTGCCTTCATTGTGAAGTCGATGAGAGGTCTACTCGCCTGCACGGCACCGATGCCAAGTTTGGACTAAATCAATGCCTCGAATCGAGTTAGTTGGTACTTCTTCATGTAAACAGATTAGGCGCCAGGCACCACTGGTGAAAAGAAAAGAGACCTGCAAGGCGCGCACTAACAAGCGACCTTCATTCGCTGGGAAAGTGGCATTCGGGGCACAAAAACACCAGGTAATCCAAGTTGCACCAGGTGTGAAAGCTATTAGAGTCCCAGTATTCTCTTTAAATCTTTTATTATCTTTAATTCTCTTTAAATAAATAATTTCGCGAGCAATTAGTGATACATCTTCCTCAACAGCATTTTATAACCTCCTTCAATTCTGTTTTTGTTCTTTGTGCTTGTTTTGCGACTGTGAAATTTTTGTTGTGCCTTGAAACCCCTCCTTGTCGTTTGCGCAACCACTGAATGTACTGATTTGTATTGTGGCATTAGTTTCACCCACTAGCATTCGTTCCTATGTTCCCCCTTACTCTATGCTCCGTAGTAAATCCTGTAAGGTATTTTAAATAAATAAATAAATAAATTTTCGAGATCACCCAACTCATTGTAAAGATGAGAAACCTAAGGCTTGCGGAAATCGGTCCCCAATCTTTTTTTTTTAATACCGTAAGCGTCGAAGATTTCCCGGTATTCTTTTTTGCGGTATGTAAAAAAACAATTCCGAGCGTGCCGGTGTTGACGTGGTCTTCAGCGCTCCCAACAAACCCGGAGCTATGTGTCGCGTAGTTCACCAATGTGGACCTATGTCTCCTGCCGCCCCAAGACGCATTGTACAACGTGCTCATCGACAAATGTTTTATACTTTACAAGAAGTATTTTCCCACTAAAAAGAGGTCCAGCAAAGAAGTAATAAATGCAAGGGTTACCCACGTTTTATATCGACACATACGAAAAAAAGTTCCGCTATACGAAGAAATTATGTGTCCAAGGGATAGCTTGAATTTTCAAAATAGGAGGAGAGAGAGAAGAACCGTTACCATACCTTGGCTAATGTTTAAACGCTACAGGGCTCGTATTGATGTCCTCTAAAAATGTCATCAGAAATAAAAAGTATTGTCGGGGTGAAACCAAAGTATGTTTACAATATTTTCACTGTTTACAAGAGTGGCTGTCACCCCAGACTTGGGGAACCATTCGCAAGCCGGCATATCAACGTTTTCCTTTTCTTTCTCGATTCAAAAACCGAGCAGCAGCCCGCAATGTTGCAACTTCTTCGTAAGTTTCTTGTTCGCAAGCAGAATCACGTAAAATTACTCCCGCCGGTGAAGGAGAGAGAGACAAGGGAGAGAGGGACCGAGCGGTCGGAAGGTTTAATGGCGACTTAAAAGAAGAAGTAGCGCGAGCGCATGCCGATCGTGCAAGGTCCAGAGGCGTCGATGATGGTGATGTCGGTACAACGCTGATGATGATAGATTCTACAGTGGGTATTGGTTGATGTCCAGTAGGCGAGACAACCAAAAATTATCCGACGACGGAGGCACCTGGTATATGTAGGGCAGAGTGGGAGAAACTTCGCATATGATATCCGTAACCTGTCAGCGCACCTGATAAGGTCCAGCGTAACGAGGCATCACCTCTGCAGAATGGCCAACTCGGCGAAAAGACGTTGACAGGCGCACCAAGTAGCCAAGCGGAAAAGACACAGTGTGGTGCTTATCATCAATGTTACGGAAGAATGATGAAATCGAGACCGCTACAATGCATGCTAAACAGGGCCGATCGCTTCAATCTCACGATAACATACATGATGATGATGACGACTAGCGCGTACCCCGCGGCAGATTTAACATCTTCTCGCACCCGGGATAATCTATAGGTGAACAATAAATCCTAAATTCTTACCTTTTCTGTATTCTGTTCATAAGGTAAACCTTTGCGCAGCGGCCGGGGAATGCCATCCACTCTCTCGTTCCACCGGTGAATGTGCGTATTGCAGATCTCAGGACAGCCAAGGGCCGCCAAGCTAATTCGAACGACCACCAGACCGTGCGTCCAGCTGCCTCAGGAGGTCGCAGTTCTTTATCTGTGCAGTAATTGTGGCAAAGTCAATGCTGTGAAATTCCTGATATCTCGTTAAAATGGTGACTGTTAAGAAGGGAGTCTAGCGGTGTTCTGATGCCGGCTTTTTGCTTACCTTCTGTTAGTTTTTCCTATCCTGACGAGATCGCTTATTTCCTTCCTGTCAGCTGAATGTACGGTTCGGTTTGGTTGGATCTCCACTAGGTCATGCTGTCTCCTCGCAAGAGGCAGACGTGAAGCTCCAGGTTTTCTCGGCTTTCCCAACTTCGCTAAGATGAAAAAACTCAGATGCGTGCCTGGATACTTCATGTAGCAATCTTTCGTTGGATAGAGGTGGTTGTCTTTTCATTACTTCCGGTAAGTGTTCACTTTTCGAAATGACTGAAACGAAGATACATTCGATCTCACGCAGTGATGTCTCACTCTTATCTTTCACGTCCTTGACATCTCTAGGATTTTGTCGTATGCTTCGATGACAGCCGCTGAGGCGTCCTTGTCTTCGGCACGAGTACCCTGGTATCCCGTAGCCCCTTCTTCCATTGGAGAGCTCTACGCTCCCTCATGGCAGGCTCCTTCTTCCATATCATTTTGTTCAGCTTCGTCTTCGGCTTTACAAGTTGAAGCTTGGGGTGCAGCGACAATCTCTTTCTTTGCAGATAATTCGGAGATATCTGTTGCGGATTGACCACCTCGTTGCGGTCTAGCTACCAGGGTATGAAGCCGTGATACACCTGCTCGAACGTCTCTTTAATGGGACAGGATGGAAAACTGTGAAAAAGATGTTTATACTCGTGCCCTCGAGCCAGGAGCTACATCTTCGTCTACAATTGCCAACGTGCTCCCGGCCACAAAACAGATGTGGAAAAAACATTAAACTCTGACAAATGTCTCCTGGCGTAAACATAGCACCACCGTTCTTGGCACAAACACGACATAAGGGCAGTTTAGACTAGATTGCCTTCTCGGCCCTTTTGCTGATTGCTTCCGTTTCTCGGTCGTGGAACCTCGAGCTTCATCTTGCAATGAGTCATTGAGCTTGACTGTTGCTTTCCTTGACCTGGACCATCGACTTGTACGATAGTCCCGCCGGAGCGATGAGCTGCCATTTGACATCTGTCGAAGGCAACCAGAAGAGATGACCTCACGGAGATGTTAATCTTCACGAGAACCGTTCGTATTCGAAATTGCTCTTGAGCGGCTTTTTCGTCAACGTGCGCTGTAGACTGCTGTTCCAAAGCTCCACCCAGGGTTTCGCTATAGGACGTTTTTATGAGCTTCGTGATGGAGGCGTTGTGGATATCCGCCTTGGTGTTTGTTTTTCGAAGCACCTTCGTCTGAAGGACGCCAACCATTACTTGCTGGTGGCTAGATAACCACTTTGTGGCCTCCGTCTGCACCGCAAATTAGAATTTCGGGCCAGTGTGCTTCTGGTCTTTCTTCATTCTGCATGCATAGTGCGGGTCGTACATGGCAGTCACATGTCTCCCCTTGCACATCCTGCACCATATATTTCGCCGGCACTCCTTCGATGGACGGCCCACCATCGTGAATCTATAACATCGCATAGCTTTTGCTAGACACTTTTTTTAGGGATGTCCAGAGAAGCATAGCATGCTTCGGCAAAATGCTTTGCCGATTTGCAAAAAAGCACTTGTTTTGTTTGGCCTTTGCAGCATGCGGCGCCTGAAGAACTGACGTTGACTCGCCGTTACATTTGAGGGGGTCACTTGGATCTGTCGAAGTTTCCACAGCAGAACATCTCTCTCTCGCCTCGACCTCGATCCGCATGAACGACAAGAGTTGCTCTAGTTGCCTCCCGTAGTTCGTTCAGCTTTCGTTCCCTGAAGAACATGGTGTAGCGGCCGTTGAAAGCTGTGCGTTCGGACTCCCGACACGCTCGGGCAGCGGATGTTCAGCTGAACTGAGTCATATAAATTCCGCAGCGCTTTCGTGTCAGATTCAAAAGGCACTTGGTTATGTTCGTGGAGCATTCGGAAATGCCGCTGTTATATCCGGCTCGTATCGCCGAACCTCTCTGTGAGGAGTTGAATGGCACTCTCATAGTACGCCCCATCTTGGAAGTCCGGGGATAGCAGCTGCGGCTTCCCATTCCAGGTAGTTGCGGAGGTTGCGAAACCTCTCCACTCTGCTGAAGGTAGGGCTCTAGTGGACTGCACCGTTGAGCTGCTCCAATAACGATTTCCATTGACACACGTCCCCATAAAAAGGCTCCATGGTAAGTCTTGGGAGACGAGGTCCAGGGATGTGGGATGGAACCGTCGATGGGGCATGTGGCGTATTAATCGCAGCTTAGGGGTCAGCCGGCACCGCGCTGCCGACGCTGAGGTCCTCGAGCCGGCATGTAAGGCTGGTCAGATTCTCGAGCGTTTGGTCGTTGTAGTGCGCCGACGACTCGTACTCCCTTTCCAGCTCCTCGACAGGAATTGCGTCCTCGACCTGGGCGTCTATCTTGCGAAGCTCCTCGGGGCTGGCTATGAGCTTGTCCATTACATTTCGGACCGCTATTCCGTCAGAGCAGCCGCTCTCGATGAGTGCTGTCGCCTCGGCCAAAATCTTTGTCGGTTGGGTTCGCCTGGCAGCGCGTGTCGCCTTGAGCCAGCCCATCGTTAAGCGAAAAAGTCCAGCTTACTCACTTGACAGGCACTCAGGTCCGCGCGTTGTCTCCCTGGGTATGGTTTCGATGTGGACGAAGTGCTGTGGAGGATGTTTTTCGGTGAAACTCGTCGTCGCCGTCGCCTGTTGTGCACGTCAGCGGGAGCCGTTCGTTTTCAATTGGTGTTCGGCAGAAAATGTTGCGGATCGACCACCTCGTTGCTGTCTAGCTACCAGGAAATAAAGCTGTTGGACACCTGCTCGAACGTCTCTTTAATGGCTATGACTGACTTACGTACAATGATGATGATACTCGTGCCCTTGAGCCAGGAGCCACATCATCCTCTACGATTTCCAACAACATCATCATGATCTCCATCACCAGCCTGTCTACGCCAACTGCAGGGCAAAAGCCACTCCCATTATTCTCCAGTTATTTTTGTCCTTTGCTTACTGCGACCTATTTCTCCCCGCCAACTTGTTGATCTCATCTACCGTGCCAGACTCTCGTTGTCTAGGAATCCACTCTGTTACCATTAATGACCATGGGTTAGCTTACCTTCGCATTACATGACCTGCCCACGTCCATCTCTTCTTCTTCTTATCTACTAATAATGTCCTTAACACACGTTTGTTCTCTGACACACTCCGCTCTCTTCTTGTCATCTACCACGGTCACCTATCATCTTCTGTTCCATTGCTCGCTGAGTCGCCCTAAATGTATGTTGAACACTCTTAGAGAGCCTCCAATTTTCTGCCCTATACTTGAGTACCGGTAAGATGACGCTGTCCTACACTTTCTTCATCAGAAAGAATGATAGGTTGCCATTTATTATCTCAGAATCGCTGCCGAACGCAATCCCCCAATTCTTATCCTACTAATTATCTCTGCCTCATGGCTTCAATTCGGTGTCACAACTAGGCCGAAGTACATATATCTGCTTACCACTTTCACTTCATCGCCACCTATACGAAACTGCTGTGCTGTCCCGAGGTTAATTATCATTACTTTAGTTTTCTGTATAATATTTTCCGGCTAATGGTTCTACTGTGTGCACTGTGGTAAGCATGTTTTGCAATTCGTCCCCCGAGTTTGTTAGCAAGGCAACATCATCAGCAAATCTGAGGTTACTGAGCAATCCCCCATTAACACTTACTCCTGCCTTTTCCCAGTCCATTGTTCTCAGTACTTCTTGTGAACATGCGTGAATAACATTGGAGAGATTGTGTCTCTCCAATGACGCCCTTCCTTATAGGTATTTCACTGCTCTCCTTGTGAAGGATCATAGGTAGCTGTGTACCTATTGTAAAAATTCCCTTGTATATTTACATAATGCTCGTCTACACCCTCATTTCGTAACGCCTGAACGACTGTTGAGGATTCGACCGAGTAACATGCTATGTCATAATCTATGAAGGCTGTATATAGGGGTTCATTATACCCACCGTAATTCTCTATCACCCGAATTTTTGTGTGAATATTGTTTATTGCTGGAAATCCTTTACGAAACCTTCTTGTTCTTTAGGTTGACGGAAATTTAAGGTGGAAGAAATTCTGTTAGCGGGTACCTTGGTAAGGACATTGTAGACGACGGACCGTTAGCTGATGCGCGTGTAGTTTTTCAAGACATTCTTGTCGCCTTTTTTATGGATGAGGATGGTGTTCTTTTTTTTCGAAGATTCCGGTGCACTCGCGGTAATAAGCATTGCGTGTACGGGTACAGCTGTTTTTCTAGTACAATTTGCCTGCAATCGTCCAAAAGGCACTGCTTTTATCTGATCTTCACCAGGTGTTTTGCCCCCTTTCATTTCTTTGAAAGCCTTCCTGACTACTGTCGTTACTGGTGGGATGACTCTCGCCTCTGGACTACTTTCTCCTTCGGCATTATAAAGAATAGCCCGTCTACCTCAGATCTCTACCGAACTCCTTGGCAACTATGACTACTTTATTCCTAATTGTGAAGACATCGCTTTTTTATCCTTAAGTGCACAAATTTAATTTTTTCCACGCCTGGACACCTCTTTACGGCTTTCGGCCTCCCTCCGTACTTTACAGCGTACTCCATTCTTCACACCAGTCGAACACGTTTGCGGGCAAATTGGTTTCCATCATTTTCTCGTTGTCGCGCGCGGAAAGAAACGCATCCTACCTCTGCGCTTCGCGGCAAATTAAACGAGTTCCTGTATCCCCATCTTGGCGCAGTTATATTCCGACCGATCTACTGGCATCACGGTATCCCTAGTCGATGTTCCCGACGTAGTCATGAAAGCAATTCGGTGTGCGCTCCCCCTCCACTTTCTCGGCTTGACATACGTGAACAACCGTGAATCAGTCGGCTTCATGTCGGACTATTCCCTGTTTTCGCGTGTAGCTACTTCGAAATGGTTCCCAAGCCTCTGCACTTTACGTGGATTACTCCTATGTGTACGTCGTGTACGTGAGCGCACGTCAGAGGAGTCGCTCCGGTGTGTTGCCGGCAGAACGCCCCTCTACACAAACGTCAAAGCAATCACAGGAATTCGCGTGCCTGATGTGCCCTTGGTAGTGACTGTTATTTTGGGCGCCTTCAGAGAGTTCAAGGCAGAGCGCAGATGGTTGATGGCACGACATATGGTTCCTCGGTAAGCCAATGCGTCAAAGTAGTATCCCCGCATTTTATCATGGTCGAGAAGCTCGATAATTTCGTTTTCTACTTCATAAAGAGCAGTGTCCTTACTTTTCAGAAAGTCAATAGAATCTCGAAGGTTTGTAAGCAAACGCTGAGACGGCTTCAAGAAGATCCTTTGCTGCAGAGAGCAGTGTGCTACTTGCGTCACGTAGGATACGTCACTTTCCACACAACTGTTATATCGTGCACATTCTGTCCGTCGCAACTAGGCGCTCAGGGTCAGCCACGCTGAACCCTGGCTGAGGGCGGGGTTGAGTGGCGCAAACAAAAAAACACGGGTATTTGCAAACATCAACCCAGAGGGAACGTCCGTAGTCTCCTTCGCTGCGTGCGGTCATCCTCCCAAGTTTCGGCACCAACATTTTAGCAAAACTGGTGAAAATGAGACCGGAGCCATGCCTGCCCGAAACGGTGATGATCCCTTTATTCTCACGGTAACATACGTGATAATGATCATGACTGGGTCGTACCCAGCGGGAGATTTCACAATTATGCCAGGACTTTTCGGTCATCATGGAATCGCACAAGCTGGTGCGAGCGATGATAAGTACCAGCGCAGCGCGCATTTTGGTGTCATGAGCGTAGGCTGTCAGTGCGGAAGCTGTGTCAGGCAGTAAAGTGGCGATAAAAAAGTCGGATCCCGACGGGTCAAAGCATGAAAGGGCGATAGCTGCTTGTATTGTGTGGTGAAGAGGTATAAGCGAATGTGACACATGCAAATACGACTTTCAAGACAGGGGTCACATGAGACGCACGTGGCCAGGATTTCGGTAATTGTGCATGTAAATTGTTTGGTTAGGCCATTTATGTGTAGGTGATACGCTGTGGTCAACTTGTGTGGGGTGGGTCACGAGCGAAGACGTGGATGGCAAATTTGGGCGAAAAGATATGGCCACGGTCTGTGAGGAGTTCTCAAAGAGTATCATGATGCACGATGACATTTTTGGAAAGAATTCGGCCACAGGGTAATTCCGCTTGTTTGCCAGACACAGCCAATTGCATAGCGGGTGGCGTAGTCGGTAGCAACCTTAATCCACCTATTGGTTGAAAGCAACGAACGGGAAACGCAAAGCACTTCGAGGCTGACGCGGAAGAAGGGTTGGTTAGGGCTATCCATGAGATGAAGGCAGCCTGCTGGGAGCAGGGACAATTCCTTGCGGCGTTGGAACAAGTCACCAGCGTTGACGTATTGTTTCTACTCTAGGCGAGAAGGATTGGTACCGCACAAGGGCATAGGTCTGGGCTACACTGCGATGGCCAGCCATGGGTGCGTCGTCAGCAGTTGTAGGGCATGTGGGCTTAAGCATTCAGTAACAACAAAGGGATCCACAGGGCCTTCTCAGTGGTAGTTGTGACGATATAGTTCTCATTCGCAGAGGAGGAAGTTTGATCATATAAGAGTCGTTCAATGATTGTCACTAGGGAAAAGTGGCGGCGGTGCTGTTTCTCTATTTGCAGGCAATCGGATGTTACCAGAAGGTAGACATCGTCAATAGTCAGGCTTGTCAGGCGCACAGACGGGATATAGAAACAGAGAGTAGGCGTCTTTGTGCGAATATCTGGAACCACCCACGGCCACAATGTGTTACGTGGCCTCAAGACAAATGAGACAAAACATAGACGATGCGACCAATGAAGTTGCATGATCGTGCTGCACAGCGATGCGTTTTATTTACAACAGGCCATGATCGCTCGAGCACCAGGTCCACGACTTCACAAAACATAACTCTATATCTCCTTTCAAGACGAATTGATCACAGAGGATATCTTTCGGGTAGTTGATTGAATGCCATCTCTCTAAAATAGCACAACTACGACGAACATTCAAATCATTTTACCGTTATTTTCAAAGGCATGATTGACATACCGCAATATATAAAACTAACGTCACATCAATAAATAAAAACCTGCCGCGGTGGCTGAGTGGCTAAGGCGTTGCGCTGCCGAACCCGAAGTCCCGCACTTGATTCCCGGCCACGGCGGCCCATTTTCTGATGGAGGCGAAAAGCAAAAACGCCAGTGCGCACGAGAGTTCGGCGCACGTTGAAGATCCCCAGGTGGTCAAAATTACCCTGAAGCCCTCCATTAGGGCACCCGTCATCGCCTGCGTTGCGTCGGCGCGTTAAATCTCCAATCTGCATGAATTAATCAATCAATAAAAAAAAATATCCGCACGGAGCACTCTGAGGAATCTCGGTGACAGGGTTGGCGCCACTGCTGACTTTGAGCCCCAATGCATAAGCTGGATGCAATCGCGGTGATGTGTTTTTAAGGTGAAGGGTAACAATCGTAACAATCGGCAAGCACAATAGAATGAACAGACAGATAACCATTTGCACATAATAAAACCACACTTTGGATCATACACTAGCGACTCACACAACATACACATTGAAGTTACCTAAGGTACGTTGCGGATACGCCATACCCATGTAACACACTCACACCTGCTCACTTGCTCTCAAATACACGTGTGTATAAGGTGTGGTTGGGCTTATTCATAGTCCACATTCTAATCACATGCAAGGCACTCGACAGAAAAAGACAGACACTCAAGAAACTATATAGAGAACACACCGTGCTACACCCTCCCTTTTTGGTTAACAATGTCATGGTTTCTGTGCAACGCGTTTTTAAATATTTGCGTGATATAAACTTTTTAAACCTCATTTTTATCATGCGTAATGAAATCTGGCCCTATAGACCAGCCATCATCATTATATTTAATTAATTCTACTATGTCCCATTTACACGTTGTATACCAAATTTTTTCGTATTCACTTCTTTTCATTAAATAACTTCTTCTCTGGTGCTCTTTGCCCTCCGCTAGGGTTGCGCCACTAAACACAAACCATCATCAAAAAAGAAGAAAACGAAATAAAACTTTCAAAGCGATGTGCACGTCCCTAATAGAACGCTCAGTTACGGCAATCAGTGGCATCCACCATCGATACAGCCGAGTTTGTGTATATAAGGCTTCCCTCGGACGGTTCTAGTTAAACTACACCACAAGTGAAGAAAATTTCGGAGATCCCGTTGTAACGACAAGGAATGAAGCATGTTGTATGTTTTGTCCTCCGTTCTGCCCTTAAAAGAGCCCCAGTATCCATTGCTTGGCACACTTTCCGAGTCTTGCTTGATCCAAAAAACGAGTCCTTATTCTCGCCTTGGGTGTGATCTTTAGATTTTGTTACTCTAAAGTATACTCTACTCTGTACTCAATACTCTATACTCATTTACAATTTCTTACACGTACAGACTGAAGTTTACATGACCAGACGTTGTGTCCGGCCTCTGTGGCATGATATTTGATGTCATGAATTATAACGCACTCTCCACCATTGCAAAAGTAAAGTCTGCAGTTACACCGCGTTTTTGTTTACCAACAGACCCTTGAAGGTCACGTGATGACAAGAAATGTCGAATGAGTTTTTGAGGGCCGCTACAACTGTGACTCGATTGTCAAGCTTCTTGTTGGTGCAAACTAAAATCAAAACCCTGCTCGTTTTGGGAGCAAACCTCCCGCTGCCATGGAGATCAGCAGAGGTGAGGCTGATATCCAGTATCACCGTGGTTTTCTGCTCTAGGTCATAAAGCCTAAGTATCAAGGTCTGTAGTGTGCAGGCGAAGGTACTGAAGGGGTCCTTAATTTCAACTTCTGTTTGCTTTGGAAAAGAAGAGCGCCCTGAAGACTTTTCGTTTTGCGAACGAGTACCTACTAGCATTCTGATTGAAAGGTGGGGAATAGCCAGTGTAAGTGCAGAAATTTTTCGGTGTCTTTTTCCGAATCTAAACTACGTCGTATTCACAACGGAAGTTTCTAGCTTGAAGCAAGCCCTTTCGGCATAATGGCCTCATCTTTTGTGATCATCATGTATGCTTCACGCCTGCGCACAGAAGGCATAAGGGTTTGTCGACTATTTATTTGCCCAAACAAATTTTTTTCAAGCAAGCCATAGCCTAAACTCGCGTGAGGCTTCATAACCCTGTGTGCCATCACACGGTGTTGAAGCAGATTCGCTTCTTAAAGCAGGATACTCGTTAACGTAACAATTAACTATCGCAGAAGTCTGTTTAAACCATCAAAATTGAAGGCCGCGTCCATTATGCACGAGATGTGGCATTGGCGCATAAAACGAACTTCGCTGAGTGCGCAATAGTGTCAAAGATGATTGGAGAAAAGGTTGGTATAATGAGTGTATTTTCCGCAAGTGGTGGGATTGGGAGAACGGAACGAATGCTGTGACACTGCCAAGAGCAGAATGCAAGGTAAAACAAGCTACACGCTTCCTTTTCACCCACCGCAACTTAGTCTACAAAATATCCCTCAACTATACTGCAGTTTGCATGGAACTGACAGCGAATGCTCTAACTGACGCCTGCATGAGCAATTATATGCTGTATTTGCTTGCAGCGGAACTACTTATTTTCTTTTTTTAAGGCCTGTGAGACAAGAAAAAGGAATGTGCGCGAACTTTACTTAAGCTGGAGCACGTGCGAGCGTTTTTAGCTTCCCAGTAAAGTTACGGTTCTTGTATTTTTAGTTATTTAACCATCTAGAACTGTGCTTCAGAAAACACTCTAGTACATTGACTACGCCAGTATGTTTTGCAGGATCCAGTATCGGAGCGTTGCTTTTTTCTTCGTGTCCCTTGTTTCCAATGGTTTTTCACTTTTTTCTATTTGATTTATATTTGGTAAAGTTATTGCCGTTTTATTTCGACTACAGCAGGCATTAAATTACACCTAGTGGCTATCGCTGGTATTTATTGTATTTTTTCTGTTCTTTTGTCCTCATCCCTGCGCCGTTTTTCGATGTGACAAAGGCATAACAAATCTTTCCACAGAAACAGCTTTTTTCACCTAATATTTCGTTATCCCTCAGATTGAAAATAAAAACCTACCATTCGCCATAAATGGGGATATACGAAAAGTATTCCACTGCATTATAAATAAAGTTTTATTGAAAAATAAATACTATGAACAGTTTAAGCATTTCATACCAAATGGCGTTTCCTATTTAAATGGCGCCACGATATGACGAAAAACTAAAGCACCTAATAGCTGTTACAAATTTCTTGCAACGCACCGCAGGGTTGCGTCCGCTGTAATTAAGCGTGTATATTAGAGATATCCTTATCGTTCGTCCACGTGCATTCTTACAGTTTTTGCCCATCATACTGTAGAACGCTGAGTGGCCACCCAAGTGGCATAAACAATCAAACTAATATGACACTTCTCAGCACTCGTAAGTTCAGAAAACCAGAAGGCAATTCGGAGAAGCGTTTGAAAGACAAAAGTGATATTTTACCTCCACTGGGCTAGACCTACAAGAAACCTGACTAAAAGGGCTATTTGAGCATCGAAAATACAAAGTAATTCACAAAATTTCGGGCGTGGTTCACACACAAATACAATGGGACGCAAAAAACTACCAAATACGCCTTAAACAGGCACGATTTGCTTGCCGTTGGAACTGTCATCGCGATTTATTCCGGTTGGTGTGCAGGTGTTAGGGTTTTTTCCAACGACGGCTCTGTATTAATGGCGACCACGCCTCGGGTGCGCGTGCTCAAGTGGTACTCGGCTCCTTGCTGGAAATATAACGCGATGTGGACACTCGTGAGTAGTAAAACTAATTTAATTACCAAACGAGAGAAAAATTTCAGGTCTGCGGGATTGCGACCAAATCAGGCTTGACGAAAACACGAGTATGAGTCCAATGCAACGGTGCAGTCAGTTATAGCCGAAGAAATTCATTCACGAAGCGCGCACTCCTGTAGAAAGGTTTGCCATAACTTGAATCGTTTGTCTGCGGGAGAACGCGTGCGTTTTCGGCCACGGAGAAGAAAAAACAAGGTCGTGAAACGAAAGCCATCAATCTCATCCAGGAATGTGGAAATTCAGCCATCCGATGCAAAAAGCAATGTTGATAAGGCGGAAACTTGATGTACTCCGACGCAGTTTACTGTCTCTTGGCCGAGAGTGTTACCAACTCGCCCTCGATAGTGCAGATCTAGAAGGAAAGTTTCCACAAAGGCAAGTCAATTCCCCTCAGTTCTTCGGTTGCATGCGAGTTGTATAAACGCCTAATTATATAGCAAGTCAAAAGTTTTTTTACGTGAATGGCGACCACGCAAAAAAGATCATAAGATGAGGGGTTAACCGCAACATTTATGGGCTGATTTTGTAAGGTATCTATAGTTTAACTATGCCTCCGGAACACCATTTGACATGGGTGCAGTTTGCCACTTGTTTTTGTTGATGCTGGTGTTGTTTCAGTTGGAGTTGTTGTTTCAAGATCGATAAACTCCCCGTTTTGTCGGTGTTGACATAGACGAGGATAGGGATGCCTCCATCTCGAGAAAGAAATTGACCGCCAAGTACACAGGTAGCGTAGCTCTTCTTCGCGGGGAACTTTAGAGTAGGGCTCCGAAGATCACTTACTTCTCATGTTCGGAAACATCTTGTTGATTCTAATCCTGACGTGCGGGTATAACGTTTACAGACACCCAAAAACAACGAGAGTCTCTATAAAACCTTATCCGTGAAGCCGTGCCAGTTGTATCGACTCTTCAGTTGTGCACAATAGTTTTTATTTCTCCAACTGAACTCAGCCACGGACCCCACACAAAATATAAAGGAAATCTGGGAAGCCTCACAACTACGCCTCAAAAGTATTCAAGACAGCGTGGTCTTTTTCGTCAACTCTGTCACTCGCTAGACATGAAGCTTTAAATCCACAAAAACTTGAACCATGGCATCAATTAGCTACCATTACCACCGTACCATTCCGGAACACACAAGCACTGAACATCAGACAATGGAAATTAGCAGGGATGACTTACCCGAAAGAGGCTTCAGCCTGCCACTGACTCGGAATGGGTGCGCAGGATTTACACCGACGCAGATCTTCAGAACGCCCCCCTCCCCCCCCCCTCCCCCCCCCCGTAGCGAGGTACTCTGACAAGACCGAAAATAAACCAGCCAATATTCTACGTTGTACCCCATCTGGGAAGAATGCTAAACTTATGGTCTTACTACGTGCGACAGCAGAAACTCATATATTTGCCTTATAACAACTCTTTTGAGGAACCAACCACTTTCCTGCCTTTTTCAAACATCAAAGAAGTCGTGAGGGAACCGGTGAAATAACACGCTCTCAGACAGCCAAAATGGGTCTTGACCTTTCAAGATATCTTCGACATGTCGGCAGCACACTTACTATTCGTTAGTTCTCTCGACATAAGGGAATACCGGGCAACGAGGAGGCACACGAGGCAACACGGGAGATGCTTTCAGACCGCTAAAATTGCCAAAAGTGCCCCTCACCGCCGACGAACATATTCACCCCTCTCGAAGCGTTGGACCCTTTATGCTGGCAGTTTCTACCCAAAGCGTTGGAAAAGTAAGGAAAGGACGTTGAGTATTATTATACGGAAGCTATTGCTAAAGCATGTGCTGGGCTACATGTCGCAATTGGACTAAGTCTACCTGAAGAGGATGACCGTATTCCTTCCGTATTCAACCTGTTTGCTACAGTCATGCTCAGAGGTATTAAAAGCAAAACTGTTTAACACCGAACATCAAGGCATGCTTTAATCTATGTCCATTCAATGGTACCGGCAAACAGTATGAATCACGTGACAGACATGGTGCTCAACTCAAACATCAGCTCTGAAACTGCCCTTCCAAGCAGGGCCAGCGAACCTAGGCCCATAACCTCAACCCATATGAAGTGAGGCCACAACTGCGTTAGAAGTAGTCTTATTTCAAAGTGTTTCTGATACACATAATGACGATCTTAGACTTTTTTTATTAGATTGAGAACGCACCATACAGAATTCCCTTTATTCGGGATACACTAAACCCACCCTCCAAATCCTTTCCCCCATCGCTCCCCCCCATGGCGCTGACTGAAGTAAGAATAACAATACGGCTACAAGAATAGAATGTAGACATAGAAGTGGAGAACACTTCCTATTGTGTTCCCCGAGGTGTGTCTGCATCGCCTCTCAACCGCTTTGATGTAAGCACGCGGTTTTTAAATGCATGTAAACTCCTAAACAGTCATAACATTACGCTACAGTAGATGGCCTTTTTAAAATTTGCGGGCATCACAGAGTGTTCATTGATCATAAACTACTCTTCATGGCTTACTTCAGAGCCGATATGTCTGTTGGTATTTCACGTAGAATTTGTAACTTTCGGTGCGTAGACTCCGCGCATGTTGTTCGGAGATCATAACAACAAACTAAGTCAAAGTTGGAGCATTTTGAACCCAGTTTTCCAAGCTGATATGTATACGACCATACTTTGGTGAAATCTTGACCTCATCGAGCTGTACTAAAGACACAGTAGGAACAACTTATGCGTGCCATAGAGGGGCACAGAGAACCCCTTGAGGGTATTCATTGTCTTAATACGTGAATTTGTATTACCTTTTTTTGGAATAAATTAGAGAGTTTTCTTCAGCGAAATAATACATTTGTGCGTTATTGCGGCAATGTTGACTAGTTTATAAAGCTAAAAGGCGTGATGAGAGTAATGCAACAATTCTTCAAGAATTATACGGAAGGGTTTTTTTTTTACTATTTAGCGTAATACACTTCTGTTGTCCTCTATTACATGCGTGGTAGGGGCGAGATCGTCCTGAATCTCTCAAATACGGGTCAAAAATTGAAACTGATAACTGCAAGACTGTGGGGAAGAGATTTTGCGGCTGTGTTCATGTGTCACACGAAAAACGCGCAAATAAGCAAGCCACCCTCAAAAACGTGCTTTCCTTGGACGTATAGTGGGAATACTGCAGCCCGAATGCCCACTCCAAATTTTTGTTTTGCCAGATGGCTTTCTAGGGTGTTAGGCAGAAATCCTCAAACACCAGAATAATTTATGTCCAACAGGATATCGTAGCTCCAAAGAGGTTGTAGGCGTTCTCCAGATAAAAAGATATCGACATAAAGTACTACTTCTAAAAAGGCGTTTTTGATGGTGTCCAAAAAAACAAATTAGACCCGTCGTTATCTTCCTCAAGAAGCCCGAAGGACAGCTGTTGAGCTCCTTATTAAACAACACTTTGCAGCTCAGAAAATACCTGCAGGATGGGTAACTCTTCCTATTATAACTTCCCTTGTGCAAGAAACATCCATGCTAATCCGGTTTACCATCACGCGCATACACATGAGCATGGAAGAAAGTTGTTACGAATGGCACGCATCTGAATTTCCCTCTTTGCAGATAAGAAAAACAAGGAAATACACTGTGTCTGTTTTGCCATCATATATTCCTGTTCGTCAAATAATTGCTCTCGTATTAAACACTAGCTGCAGGGCTAGCACTAATATATTTACAATAAGGTCAAAATACTGTGGCTGTTTTTGTGGATACGTTTTGCTACCCAAGAAAAATTGGTTATCCATTTAAAAGCAATACGTTTACTGTTTCAAATAAAGAATTCTGTAAATTTCTTATAGCAATAAAAAAAAATATTGAAAACAAACTTACCTCCTCGAACTTCTAAAAATGAAATTAGGGCAGGTGAGAGCCCAAGCATTCTTTTAAAGATTTACAGAAAATCTGAAAAGTTGCAATAAATAAGTGTTCTCGTTTTTTATAGAAGCACTTCGTTGTACAAACTAATGCTTCATGGTGTTGTACTTGGTTGCAGAGTTTTTACTTTTCAAACAGCGCGAATACGGGGACCGAAGAACCAACTAGGTAGAGTGCTGAAGAACAACTGGAGAACGATTTTTACTCCATGTTTTCAACTGCAATCCATGATGTGCTCATACGTCGTTCTCCTCAAATGCCGGTCACCGAGGCCTCCGATATTTCCTAGAAGCGGGCGTCTCAATACCGCCTCAAAATGCGCGTGTCTTTAAACTTGGTTTGGCTCTTCACTCTATCGCTTTTCTTGCAATATGTTACAATATTGCATCCCTTTCCAGTGCGCATAGAGCAAGCAGAAGCTCATTGATTCATCTACTAGTCCGGCCTAGTCTGGCCATCTACTAGTACACTCTAGCTCATGGAAGTGCGATTTCGTACACCACAGTGTGGTGGAGTACAACCTCTAATTTTCATGTGGAATTCGGACTTTGTACACTTGAACGGGAGCAGGCTTGCGTCCTGTGTTTCATTTTATCCGTGT
The DNA here is from genome assembly GCF_048455015.1 of Haemaphysalis longicornis. Taxonomy (NCBI): domain Eukaryota; kingdom Metazoa; phylum Arthropoda; class Arachnida; order Ixodida; family Ixodidae; genus Haemaphysalis; species Haemaphysalis longicornis. The sequence continues at coordinate 35,545,769 of NW_027526214.1, read as the reverse complement.
ATATCATCATCATCATCATCATCATCATCACCATCATCATCATCATCACCAGCTTATCTACGCCCACTGCAGGGCAAAGGTCTCTCCCATTATCGTCCAACTACACTGGTCCTGTGCCAACTGTGACAAATTTATCACTGCAAACTGATTGATCTCATCTTCCCATCTTTCTTTCTGGCACCCCCTGCAACGCTTGCCTTTTCTAGGAATCTACTCTGTTACCCTTAATGGCCAACGGTTATTTTGCCTTCGCAGTACATGCTCTGCCCACGTCGGTTTCTTCTTCTTAATTTCTACTAATATGTCTTTAACGTGCGTTTGTTCCCTGACCCACTCCGCTCGCTCTATTCCTGTCCCTTAATGTAACACCTATCATTTCCCGCTCAGATGAGTGGGAAATGATGATAGGTGTAACATTAAATGGGCCTGTAACATTAGATGAGCCTGTCACTCTTCACTTGTCTTCGCTTAGCGACTCTGACATAGCCGTAGATGAACCGATAAGGTCGGATAAACGGGATCCATCCGCCAATGATTCAGGCCGAACAGCTAGGGCGCACTAGGCTATTCTGACTTCTTCTGCGCATATTGTCGGCAACAATTGGGTTACACAGCAAAGCGCAGCGGGTTCCGCACGTCAAGCCGTATAGCAGGGAAGTACGGGCACCTTGACGTCATGCGCTTGTTGGGTTTGGCGGGCTTTTTCTTTGATTGCTTAGAAAAGCAGATGACTCTAGAAGTATTGGAAATTGATAACATGTTTAAGATACAAATACAGGAGAAGAATCCGATTTGGCAAATTTATTCAATGAGAACATTGTTGGTGAGTACTCGGAAACTTTCTAGCAACATTTAGCTTTGTTCAGTCTCAACCCAAACTGTATACGTTTATGTCCTACAACTGAACAGTCTGTTATATTGAAGATTTTGAACATGTAGAATAGTGGGGAGTGTTCAGTAGACAATGTGGAAATAAACCGCTAAAGTACCTTACGGGCATTGCTGCACCTTGTACAATGAATTCTTCTATCCTGACATTGTCAACTGGCTTGTTTCAGAAAAAAATGCAGCAGGCGAAGGTTGTCCTACCGTTAAATGTACGGTTAAAAGTTTACATAAGAAGCATCGTCCAATGACTACCTTTGCAGTATTGTCCAAATTATACAAAAGTGTATAAACGCCAGGGTATCAAATTTATTTCGCACAAAGTCATCGCAGCAAAGTTTTTAACATGGCTGTTTCAAGCACTGGTGCGCAGAAACGGGTTTACTAAAAAGGGAAAAAAATATCTGCAAACAATTTCACAAATAAACTGACACTTAGGAAAGCGTTTCATTCCTACATTACCCAGATTACCTGATAAACTTTATTCCTAAGGCGTACGGAAGGTTTCGTACGCCCTTGAGTCAATCTAACTGGAATACCAAAAAACATTCTGCTTGGGAAAAATGTTTGTGTCAATTTAGGAGCATTGGCTCTGGTGTTCTCCAGGGAAGCATTTTGTTGACCTTTTTTCTCTGAGGTCCCGGGTTCGATTCCCGGCCATGGCGGCCGCTTTTCTGATGGAGGCGAAAAGCAAAAATGCCCGTGTGTACGAGATTTCGGCGCACGTTAAAGATCCCCAGGTGGTCAAAATTAACCCGGAGCCCTCCACTACGGCACGCCTGATCGCTTGCGCTGCGTCGGCGCGTTAAAACCCTACAATCAATCAAATCAATCAACCTTTTTTCTGCCGGTAGTTTAACAATCTTTCATAACGCCTTCTGTCACTCAAAAACATCGCTCGTCTGTTGCGTGGAAGAACGTTGCTGATACATGGTATGACACCTGAAGACATAAAGGAAACTAGTAACGATACGCTTTCTCTCCAGCCACATCCAGGCCAAATTCTCTACTAATAATTACAGAAGACAAATAGTATTCTTTGCACACTTGAAAGCTACAAAGTCTCACCTCGAAAATTTATGATAAATGCCAAAAAAATACTAGTAATAACCACTGTTGAGGTCTTTGTACCCAACATTCATTGAAACATCGTGGGATATGATATCAGTGATATACATAAAGAAATCGTGCAGAACTGTAGGGGTAATATTTACACCGCAATACACATGATTGGCAAGCATTAAAGATTGATTGTATATTTCCCTTATGCTGACGCATTTCTCCTACCCTCATTCATTAGGTGTAACCACAACACAAATAGGCACGTATTAGGGCTAAAAAATGCTTTCACGATTTCACGAATATTTCAATCACTACTACACCAAATGTGCCTACGTCTGTTTTGTTTTCGTCAATGAACTCAGTATTTACGATTCCACATTGCTATACTCAATCCGTGGGATCCTTAACAGCCACAACCATTTTTAGATGATTTACCTAACCTAACAAAAACTGATGTCGCGCACTAAACGCGTTTTCCGACGTCAGGATGCATGCCAACACGCCATAGCACTTATACTCTCCGGCCACTAACGTAAAAACTCCTATGTTCTTAATAGATACCACATCATTTTCCCCTATATATACCGCATTCCTTCGAAAAAGGTTCAACCACTCCTAATTTCCAGAAAAGATTTCGCGTGACCTTAATAAAAAGGCCATTAAATACAGTCACATTCATAACAATTTCCGATATCTTTTTTTGTACACAGCTTTCTTCAAAGCCTTTTTGATTCATTTGTAAAATAACTAGTGCAAATAGTTTCTCGGCAAATATTCCAGCCACGGTATATTGATTACCATTTCTGCTTTCGCAGAGGATGGGCATGATTCAGACTTTCATTTTTTTTCGTGTCTATTTTTCTGGTTTTTGCGAGATTTTGTCAAGTGGTTCTACGAGATGTGTAATCCACCAATATCTCTTACGATCCTAACGCTTGCTGTCGTCAAAAACCAGAGCAAACGCCTGAAGCTAAAGTGGGTAGTAGTTCAAGCGGTTGGGCCTTTTTTGTAGCAGAAAGAAGAAATAAATAGTTTTGTTTTCCTCTTGCAGGAAAAATATGCGTCAACAAATATATCCTTTCCAACTTTAGTGAGGCGATGTGCCGACAACCGTAGAGAAGCGGCTTTCGTGGTTACTTTTGATTAGACCAAAGGGGGTGTCATTCCAATCCAAGTTTTGTGACCGGCTCCTTTGTTTGAAGGGCTCTTTGTATGTCGAATGAGCTGACATTTAAAACCGCATTGCGCCTTCTGCACCTGCGTTGTTTGCATTCAACAGGTACGTACTTTTTTGCAGGCTTTTACCTTTGTTCCTATAACTTTTAACATTGTTCGTGTACATGCCCTTTTATAAAAGAATAAAGGGGTGGCAATGCTAGTGGATACCTGTTTGTCTTGACTGCGATGAAAGAGTTGTGCTTGCGGAGTGAGAGTTAAAATTACTTCGATGATTACCGTCCAGTGCATGTGGGTGCTTTGTACTCTGAATTCAAATGCCTATGTTACGTATACAATTGTTCTGCCATGGTTCAGTAAAGGCGCACACTTTGGCAACAGGCGCAGCATGTTTTATTTCTAAAGACGAGGGGTGGAGCATGACTTTTTTTACCACCCTGATTACGTGCCTCATCGGAGAGTTTTTTTTTCAGACGTACGCTGCGGCATTCGTTAAGACAATTTTTATTCACGTTGCAGGAGTGCATTGCTCATAATTTCGAGGGATTCGGAGGGTGGCATCAATGCCAGCTAAAACTTCTGCAGTCCGCTTTGTTGACGGTCTCCTGTTTTTGCCGAAGAGGTATTATTTTTTGTCGGTCTTTTTGGCCCGTGCAGGTGCATTCGCTGCTTGGAAATAGGTACGTTACCAAAGCAATGCTAATTTGTTCAACTGTTTGCTCATTATTAACCAGGTACCTCACATATTCTATTTCAAACAAGACCTACAGGGTCTTCACTTATATATATGACCTGTCAAACACGGCGTTGTTAACGTACTTTTTGTTCCCAAACAGTTCCCATGGTTTCAAGGTGTATTCGGTGCGTGGGCTGGCAGTGTTGCTGCCACAGCGGTAGGCCACTTGATGTTTAATTATACTATGTTTATTCATTGTACACACAAGAGTACAAAAGTTTTATGTCTGTCTACTTTCAAATAAGGTTGATGTGGCGTAATCGCGACCTAAAATTTCCACCACATCTCCCTATTGATGGTGTTTTGGTAATTGTGTAACATCTCTAAGATCTTTTCTCTTTTAGTCGGCCGTTCGCACACGTTTTTTTCATTCACAAAGACGCACTACCTAGTGCCACCTTTGCCAGTTTTTTTTATATATTCGCAGCAATTAGTGTCAAGGCCGCGTATGCACCCACTTTTGAAGAAGGCTGGCTTCGGCGATAGTTATGCTTAGACTCCCTGAGGCGTGTCGCCACTGACAGTCTTTTTACTGATAAAGAGCTGGCATGATTGAAACATTTAGCGGTCCTTATGCGTGCGTTCTTTGCAATCAAGTATACACTACTTGCAACATTTCAACTATATTTATCAGTTATTTTTTGAACGCCAATTTGTACAGAATTTGAATAGAATATGAATACATTTTGAACAGGTATTTTTTTAACATTTTGTCACATATTTTTTGAACAGGGCGGTCGGAGTATGTTTTCGCACTGTAAGGAGATTAAGGGAGTGTAATTGTGTCTAAGATGTCTTCTGTGAGCACCTGGTGAGATTCTTTTTGTTGGCAAGCAGCTCATTGTTTCACCACCTATCTTCGCGCAGTCTTGTCTTTCGTGCATGCAATGTGTAGGTTGTTTTTATGTGCGGAGTAACTTAGGACCCACCAATGTCGGTCCGCGTCCGTGGGCATAGCATTTACAGTCGCCAAAAACACATAGGCACCGACATGATTCGAGCCTGCGTCCAGTAGACTGGTAGACCCGACATAGTGTCAGTCGTCTTACCCTTTGGGCTACTTACCGGGTGATAGTATCGGAGAGTCTAAGAGCTTACTCCTTGGCCCGTAACGGCGCGGAGTTCCGTAGCACCTCCCAATGTCCGCACGCGTCTATCCGTGCGCACAGCACCATCAAGCGAAAATCGGGCGAAACTTGATTTGTGCCTTGGTTTCAGTTTCATTTCGGGAGTAATGAAGGTTCACTTCCCGGCTCAAATTGAATTACGGTGGGGGCGCAAATCGGATGCCACTGGGAGCGCAACTTTAATGTCATTTTGGGGTAACCGTCCTGCTCACCCTCGCCATCATCCATGGAGTGGACATGCTGCCATTTCTTGATATTCTTCTGCCTTTTCTAAATAACTTTTCAGACATAACTAAGAAGGCTGATTATACGGGAACAATCTGAAAAAGACGATCGGGGGTGTCATTGCTACCACAAACCATTGCCCGTGTCTTTTGGTAATCTTCCTGTTGGCTCAATGCGAGTTGTTTTAACCGGCTACATGCTCGTGGCCGTTAGTTGTTTGCGATGAATGAGCGGACAAATGATGCCATTCCTGTTATTTAAAAAAAAACTGGGCAGATACTAGTAAAAAATTGTCGTATATATTTTTTTAGAGGAGACGGATGCGGTCTTATTCTGATGAAAGGCCGTGACACATGTCGGTGTATTATCTCTAAATGTTTTACCAAAGTGCTCGCATTGTTTTCCCATTTAGTGGCAGGGTCGCTCAAGTTCTTTGGAAACAAATATCTGCAGTCATAAAGAAATGAAATGTGAACAAAAAAATATCAACCAGAGCAAACAACCAGTGCGATGTGTTGCATGCAGCTGTAATATTCGGGTGGCCTAAATAGTTACAAAGATTGAGATGTGCTTTTCCCAATATACCACAAACATTCCACTATTTTATCGACAGTCTTCATTCTCTTTTATATTGTGTCGTCGTGTTCTTATTTTTCGGTGCTTATTTCATTTGTTTATTATTGTACGTTACTGTCTCAGATTGCATGTTACTGATTGAATTCACTGTCACTTTGCTCAATCTATGGGCAGACAATAAAAACAAGGTGTTGTACGTATCTACGTTCTGAGAACTCTGTTGCGTACGTCGTTTCTAATAATAAACGTGTTGAATGAGTGTTGAAAAGTGTTCTGTTTGTCACCAAACTACCTCGATGGTGTTACCCCTTACTAACCGCGCATGTCCGTTCATCGCCTTAACAATGTGCCTTGTTTACAAAATCTGGAGGCTTTTGCAATACATCGATGCACGTGCTTTCGTTCAGACAGAGTGTAGCTATATTTCTACCAGATTTTGTTTTGTAGCACCCAGCCACCATTGGGAATCTGTAATTTAACTTCGAAAGCGTAACTACATGTCCAACTGAGCAGACATACTTAGGAAGGCGAGAGATGAACTCAGTAGGGGAAAGACGGAGAGTGGCAATATTGCATGTTGAAGTTTTTCTACGGGACGTCGTTGCCAGTGTTCCATTTGTCTCCATGCAATCTTTTCTCGTTCTCGACATTTTTCATCAGTAGCGTTCATCCAAATTAGGACCCCGGCAAGTGCCTCTGGAAACAGTGTTTTATTGGTTGTAAGGCCGCTCGTATCGCTTGTAGCCGTTAGTGGCTAAAGCGATAGCGTTCGTTGCTGTCAAAGCCACCTTATTCAATGCATTTGTTCTCATTTTTTAGCGCCTGTGGGTGACATCTTCAATAGCGTTGCAAATTTATTTACTTTTGTATAAACTAAGAGTTCGATCTTTGGTAAGTGATAACCCTGCCACGTTGGATATCTCACATTCATGCCACGTGCCTGTTTTGACATTGTTCAATTTGTAGCCAAATATCTTACGTCGTTTTTAGTGTTAGACGTTCGTTCACATAGGTTGTGCGCCTTAGAAAATATACCTTAACTGCATTAATTTCTAGTTTGGGACAACTCGGTGCAGACTTCTTTTACGAGGTGGCCTTAGAATTCATCTTTGGAGAAAATGTAACTTAAAACTCGAAACCAAAACGCACGTGGCTTCGATTCTCGGCATGGGCATTTGGTTTTGTGAAGGACGCGAGAGAAAAAACGCCCGTGTGTACTAGGTTTCGGCGCACGTTACAGATTCTCAGGTGATCAAAAGTAATCCGGAGCCCTCAACTACGGTGCCCCTCATCGCCTGCGTTGCATCACCGCCGTAAACATTACAATCCGAACTAAAAACTAGTGCTGGTTGCTTTGTTAAAAAGGATAGATCAATGGTAATGCGCAAGGATAGACCAAACCAATATTTGGTAATGCTGCAGAAAACAAACTCCACTGCCACTAAATTTTGTTATATGAGTGTATGCCTACTTCAACAAACTGAGAATCCTAAACAAAACAATCGGCCTATCTCAGGGCCTTTCACGGGGAAAGTATAGCTCCATTCCGTAGGCCCTCAACTACGGTGCCCCTTCACAGCAGAGGAAGATTCTTTGAGGTGTCGTAGTACACTATTACTTAATTTTGCGTTTACCATTCCTCGCGTGTTTTGAACGTTCTCTCGGCATTACAGTAACTATTGATGTGGTTGTATCCCAGAGTAAGTCACCCAGTGGCTTTAGTTTGGCCGATAGGATGGAAACAAAATTGCCACAGAAATTCAACACCTGAAGTTGCGCCTGGCATTTCTGTTTATTCTTTGGGGCTCGTGCTTCCTTATTTGCTGGTACATTTACGTTCGAAGGTTTAATTGCCGTCCCCTCTATCCGATGGCCTAAGTTGTTCCGTGATGTCTCCAAAAAACTTGATTTTTACAGCAGAGCAGTATATATCTAAACCCCCCCCTAACCCCCCCCCCCCTCCCCGTTTTCATTCCGATGTCTTCGGTGTCACCGCTGACACCTCTTTCACATCTATTTTCCCTCTCGCCTCCACTGACGCCCCTTTGGCAAGTTGCGCAGTCGGCAGCTAACGGCGGCATGCGGCTATCAGACGATTGTGAAAATTAAAATGAAGCACGGATTGGCGTAACAATGCACTGAAGATTACAACAATTCCTAATATGAAATTTGTGCTTAGCGTGAGCTGCAGTATTCTCGGTCGCGGCTCTTTTCGGCTGCGTCACAGAAAGTGTTCGCGTCATCAGCGAACGTACGGCGGCGTGCGCTACTCTGCTGCTACCTCGCAGTGCGACGCCGCAAGCGGCCAGCATGTTGCAAATTGTGTTTGAACATCCCGCGCAAATATGACACGTGGTTCTGATTAGCACCTCACAAGAGAGCTGCTATCATGTTGTTGCATATCGCGTTTGAACCTCCCGCACAAACGTCACATTGCTTGGATTAGCGAAGAATGGAACAGCGTCTGGGGAAAGTGTCAAGGGAAGGGCACTCCTTGGTGGCGACACAGGAAACATGTGTGAAGGAAAGGCATTGAGAGAGATTACGCCGCAGCCGCACGTGCCGTACTTCACCCTTCGCAAGATGCTACTCTTCATTTCCTTTCTTTCGTCGCTCCTGCGTTCGCTCACTAGGTTACGCGGACATAAAACGTCGCTCCCGCGAAGCCCAGTTAACGACGGAAACGACGGAAAACCGCCGTCGCAGCGTCTGTCATTTCTAAGCACGCGCATATGACCGGTAGCCAGGTTATTTGTGCGAAGGTTTGTAGTGAAGAATAGTGGAGGGTAGGCGTGCCCGTGCAGCTATATGTGTCAAGCACGTACTGATGGATGGCATGTCTGTTGTGCTCGTACGAGATTTAAACGCGGAAGTTAAAGGGACACTGAAGTGAATTTGTCAAGCTCCCGTTTTTGCTTTCACTGCGTAGACTGGCTCAAATTAGCACACTTTTCATCGTTTATCCGGCTGACAAATCGGTAATTATTTTACAAAGCGCGAAAGAAGAAAAACTACCATGCGCGGTTTGCGGCGGCCACACCAACTAAGGCTGTGACGTTGAGAGGAGGGGCGCCGTGATTGGACGATGCCCAAGGTTAGCAATCACACAAGTTTCGGTTTCGGTTTCGGTTCTGTAAAACATAACCAATGGCTTTGTTGGATGGGCATTCTCAATATCTCAGTAATCATCGTACCGCGCTTCTGCCATGTTGTCGGCTGTAAAATGCACAAGATAAGCCTCCCAGGACGGCTTGTAGTCGTAGCATTCACTAGCCGAGACCTACGCAGTGCATGAACGCCCTCCGCGTACCCGCAGACGCCCAAATGTCATGCGCTTTTCCCCCATATTTGGAGCTTGCCTCCCTCATGCCTGTATCGTAAAAAGCGTGTTCGCACCAGGCCAAGGGTCTGTTCATTCTGGCCTGTGCCCACTGCCTGCAAGCAGTCGGTGCTTATGGCAACAGCACGCCAACGAGAACTCGCTAGCGCGCCAGTGCCAGCCTGCGCGCGTTTTGTGAACTAGTTCGTGTAGCCATGAACATTGCGGCCCCAAAAAAGGTGAACTCAATATAGAAAACATCGGCGGAAAACAAAAAAGTTAACTTACAAAAAAAAAAAAAGCACGTACCCGCGGGGATTTGAACTCGTGACTCGCAAAACATTTGCAATGACTTCCTAGCGCCTCAGACTGCTAGGCTACGGAGCGGGACGCGGAAGCCTTGCTAATATAGGGTATATATTGTACAACCGGTTTACACTTTTATTTAGTTTTGGCATTTCAAGCCGCTTAGGTGACTATTTGTTGTACTGCGATCGTGCAGTAAGCGTCGCCCGAGTTTCCACAGTAGTTCACGTCTAGCAATTGCATTTCGTAGACGGAAAAGCGTTCGCAGATGCGTAGTCGTGCTGCTGACCGCTGTGCTTGTCCGCCCAGCGCAAAAACGTGCTTCCCGCGCCCTAGTTTTACGCTGTACGGTAAAAATATCAGTTGATTTTATTTGCTTAGTACATATATAGTGTTCGCTGACTCTTCTCCCGCCTTCAAGAGGCCTTATATTTTCCTACTGGCGTACCAGTTAGCGAAGCGTCGCATGTGCAGCGCTTGTGTGAAGCGACCTTGACTTGGAGCTAGATACAGTGTACAAACAAACCAAGTAAAGAAAGGCACATTCTTCCATTCACAAACGTGTCCTGGCTTCGTTTCAACTAAGCCAACGAATTGCGACCAAGCAATTTTTTTTTAACCTCCTTGATTGCGACGACCCGCCGGTGGCCGGCGGACGAAACGCTGGGCCGACTGACTCTGTCGGCCGGGGAGCCGTGCAGTAGCGCAGCCGTGGCGCAGCCAATTGCCAGCTCATCCCCTCCTGACGTCACACGAAAACGCCACAGAAAATGGGCGAGCGTAAAGAGAGGAGGACAGCGTTTTCGAATTAGTTTTTCTACTAAATAAAATCGCGTAAACGCGCCTAGAGTGGTCGAAACATGGCCTGGGGACTCCGGACTACAATTTGCGCTAGTAATCCCGCAATGTTTACATATCACTTCAGTGTCCCTTTAAGCGGCCGATTGGGACCTGTGAAGAGTAACGTAGTGGTAGAGCGGATTGGGCTGTGTGTTTGGATATATGCAGATTATCTACGCAAAACCCGTATTGTGATATATCGACGTAAACAAATTCCATGTCGCGCAGTTTGCTTGGCTGAGACATGAAATAACGACATTCTTTAAAGACGTTACGACAGTTGTGGAAACAGGCTGATCCCGGCATTAAACAAGCAATAAGATGCTTACGACGCGGGAAGGAACCGGCAGTTACATGTTTATCTGCAAGATGCAAGAACAAAGCTTGGATCCGTAAGATGTTTATTCAGCTAGTTCGCTAGAAAATACCGTTCATCGCAAAATACGATAGACACGTTTTGCTTCGTGCACTCCATGGACTGCGTCCAGCTTTGCAGGTCATCCTTCTTCACGGAGTAGAAGGGCAAACAAATTTTTTTCTTCAGTTTATCGACGTAGTCATTAAACCTAGCGACACGGTAAAACAAATGCATTTAATTCATCCACACTGCCTTGTGTCATTCACCTTTGAAATGAGCTGCCTGATAACATTGCCACCATTCCTAACCCCGAAACATTTAGCAGTCAGCTACTCGCGGTTTACACTATTTAATGCTGTTACAAAACGTTTTTGTAACGCCTGTTGCCGGATTTGCGTCTATGTTGTGTTTTTTTTCCTCACAAAATGTATGCTTTTATGCTCCGTTAAACGGCCACAAGTGTTCATGTACGGACGAAAAGTGATCACTTTGTGTTTGGACATACGTTTAACGTGTTTATAAGTTTTGTAACGATTTCCCTGTCTTCATTTATGCTTTGCATTGTTTTACGTTTTCAAATGCCCCCTTACTCAATGCCCTTTACTGGGGCCTGTAAGGTTTCTATGAATAAATAAAAATTCGTATCCCTTTTAAATAGCCCCCTTCAGAGGGTTCCAAAGCAATAAAAACGTTATCAATGTGACTGGAGACCTTGTCTGAGTCTTTTACCTGGCCATCCCTTACCGCCTCAAAAATAGACACTTAGTAATTTTTCCATATTGTAGAGACGTTTAATAAAACAAGCCCAGAAGTGTATTCACGGTGACCACGAAGCAAGTATATATTCTTGCTCCGTGACGGTGACAAAGGCCTTTAAATGTAAAGTTCCTGTTGCAGGTAGGCCGTTCAGTGATCTAGGACTGTGAAGTATTTACACCGCCGAAACGTTGCGAATATTTCTTCCATTACTGGCAACTGCTCATGGTCCATTTCAAAAGGTGGGTTCCGTGCCATTTATTATTCACCACAATTTCTAATCTTAACTTTGGGTTCATAAACAAACCCTTGAGGCATTTCTATTTTTTATGCTTTACCCGAATTAGCATCCTACCTTCTGAAATAGAGTGCAATCTTTTTTCCGTTTTACACCGCGTCTCGCATAGCGAAAGGCACCGTTTGATGCTTGCGGAAAATTGGCGTGCTTGCTTTTTTCAACCGACGTTTGACAGCGTTGCATTTTAGAATCCCATGGTTCGGCTCGAACACCTGTAAAACATTTTCTGCCAGTTCTCCTACTTTCTTTAGGTTGATACCGCACACGCTCAACCACTCCAGCGTTAGAGCGTCTGGCCCACCTCCGACCAAAAGCACGCTTTCATAATTGTGTTGCGTCCGCATGGCAGCAACGGGCGGGGTGACTTACTGAAAAGGGAGTTCTACAGGTACCTTTACGCTCCCCGCGGTATGCCAGCAATGGCCAAGTATGGTCGTAGTCTAATAGGACCATGGCAGGATGCCCATGGCAGGGCTTCCGAAAGCACCCGCTCTACCAATGACGTATCAGAACACGTTGTCAATTGGTCACCGTGTAGCATATACTTCAAAAGTTTGAGTGTGTTTCCGTTAGCTCCTTTATTTACCTATACTTTACTCAATGTTCTTTGTGTTGCTTATTTCGGGATACTGAAAGTTTCCGGTACGCTTTCATACACTGTTATAGCGAAAAATGTTGGTGCCAAAAAACCACGAATCGGCTACACCTAAACTTACTTGGTACGTGAAGATGGTCTGAGCAATGCCACGACTCAGCAGTGCTAAACGTAATCATACCGAAGGAATAAGGCCTGAAAAAGTTTGTAAAACACTTAAGGGCATTCGGCAGTAAGTTTTGAATTAACTTCTACTTCACGGTAAAGCACAGAGGATCCTGATTAGGATTCACTAAAGCTCTGTAGCGGCGTTAAGCTTCGCAGACGAAGTGGTGCGTAATTCAACACAAAGTAAATTCTAGTTCAATATTTGAAGCAAGTAAAATTCAGTTATATTACTCTTTGTAGTCCTGCAAATTCCGAGAAAAAGGTGGGGGCAGAAGCTTCTGAAAATTCCCTAATTTCTGTAGAAATAACGTACAGTTACTAAATAATTGGTATGTAATAACTAATGTTTGTCTTGCTTCTTCAGGGTCAGCTTGCAACAGTTACAGCAGCTACGCTGCCCCACCCGTGATTGTTCAGTACTTTAGTCTCTTTTCCGCCGTTACCAGTGGCTCTACGTACTCCATTCAGAATAGTTTACTGACTCAGCAATACTCGAACCATCCAGTGTGTACACAAATTTGTGTCGAAGTGCTGTTTTTAAAAGTTGATCCTCCGTGCGAGGGGGATCTAACCGAGCTGCAGGCACTTTAGTAAAGTTGTTCTCTCTCTCTCTCTCTCTCTCTCTCTCTCTCTCTCTCTCTCTCTCTCTCTCTCTCTCTCTCTCTCTCTCATCCTTGCGAATTTTAAAACGAGGACGAGATGCCACTTTTCCAAAGACTGTAATGGCAGCGTCTTGGTTTTCATGAATATAAGATAGATTTCCTTCCCTTCCCGCCAAAAAATGACTCGACAGAAAACGGACGTTTTTGTGCCAACTGATGACAAGTATGATTTCTTAAAAAAAGAGAAACAAGGAATCTTTGCGTGCCACTGCAACTAAGACGAGGACACACACCCAAAGGCTTGCATAATAGAACCAACACAAGCTACTGACTGGTAGTTTTACGACAGCTGTCCGCAGCCTACTAAGCTCTGGTCATTGTTCTCGGCTTCTTTGTTACCGTTATTATACTGCCTGAACACATGTAATCGATTTGTTCATTCATGTGTTTCCTTTTATAGCCCGTCTGCGCCCTGCTGTTATCTGCGCCCCGAGTGAAGCCCGTGTTTCATCCTTTCTTTCTTATTGCGCACGGAATATAAAATTTGATCGAGAGAATGTTTCGCCATAACTCCACTAGCCGAGCATAACGTTTTTTTTTCTACGGTTTTCTCGATGCAATTTGATGTTTCGAGAAACACCCCCGCCAACGATAAATGCCAGCAGAGCAGACGCAGCAGCATTGGAGCCGCCGAAACTCGTCTACAGTGGTCACGTTTTTGACTGCTGCTTCGGTGCTTGTGTCGTTTTTGAGTTATTAGGGTAGCACAAGTTCTTTTACAGCAAACTTGGCTTCGTGACATCTCGTAAGGTGCAGGGTACGCACTTTTTACGCTCCCTACGCCTTGTGGAAGCCGTCAAGCAGGCTCAAGCCAAGCAAGTGCTGACTTTCAAGCTTAGCGGCCTAGTTCGGCCTTCTACCAAAAAAAACCACCAAGAAGACAGCCGCGACCGACAAGGTAGTGCATGAACCTGCTACCCCAAAGGTCCTTCAAAGCCCCGGGAATCACCATCGTTCTGCGAATCTCACAGTGAAGACTCTGAGGACTGGTTAGAAAACGTGGAGCACGTTCGGATCTTTAACAAGTTAGATGACGAAGACGCCTTTCGGCATGTGTTGTTCTATTCGGAAGAGGCCGCTCGAATTTGGTTCGACAACAACAAACGCTCCCCGACTGACTAGACTTTCCCTTAAAACGAGTTACTGAAAACATTCGCCACCATCGTGCGGAAGAACCTAGCCAACCTTTTGCTAGAAACGCCAACGCCAAACCCCAACCAAGTGTTAGTGATCTTTGTCGAGGAGGTGCAGAGATCGCTTAGCCGTGCGGACCTAGAAATGACAGAAGAAAAACTACAGTTTTTGATGCGAGGGCTAAAGCAACAACTTTTTGATTGTCTTGCCAGCACTCCTCCTAAGACGGTAGCCGAATTTGTGTCTGAGGCGGCCGCAATGGAGGAGATGCTCAAAGTTCGAACGAGGCACTACGATCACCCCGTCAATGCGCTCGCTTCGGAGACGATCGGTGCCGCGAGTATTTCTCCGACACCGTATGCAAGACCATCCGTGCAGTGGTGAGGAAGGAGCTGCGAGAACTTCTCCCGACGACAACCCAACCCAGCTGTATTCATTGACTTAGGTGATCCGGGAAGAAGTTCAACACGCTTTATGGACGTCTATGCCGACGGAAGCACCCAGCGAGCCCTAACCGATGACGTACTCCCGGGCTGTTCATCGACCCCGATCACCTTTATCTGCTTTTCAGTTGGCGGCGCCGCTTCGCTGTCCGTCGTCTCCCGCCCGACCACCCGTAGTTTTAAACCAGACGCCGAAGAAGGCTGTTTTATGGTAAACCCCCGATAAGCGTCCGCTGTGTTACCACTGCGGAGAGGCCAACCACATCTACCTTCGCTGCCCCTTCAACAGGCTCGGTTTGCGAGAATTCTCTGTCGACGCACCACGCCCTCTACCGCCCCCCCCCCCCCCCCCCCAGCGCCCTACTGAGATCGAGGAATGCCTTTCCAACAGGAACCGAGGTCTAGTGCCCTTCAACCGTTCGCCATCGCTCTACCCATACCGATCGCCAAGCCCCTCGAAGAAACGCAAACTTTACGCGTGGGAGGACCCAAAGCCCACGTAGGGGAAAATAGAAGCAGCAACGTCTGTGGGTAAAGTTGCACGGCGGCGGAAAAATAAAAATGCTCTAACCGCGCAACTATTCACCGAAGACTGTAATCTATGACATGCCCTCAGCCCGACTACCTGATCTAACCCTGACGAGGCTCCAGAAAGAGATGACAGACACACGGCGAGATGCCTACACATGACCGAGGCTGATGCTGAGAAGACAACGAAGACGCATAGTGGTAACCATAAACAAGCACATGCCCAGATACGACGCCCCGACACATCCGGAACTCAAAGAAGACGGCGTCCGACGTCCTGTTGTGAATGTCTGGTTGTCCGACGCCAAGATCTGCTTGGACGTCCAGTCGTCAAGATAAATGCCAGCACACCAGACACCGCGGCATTTGATTCGCCGACACTCGTCTACACACGTCACTTTTTTGACTGCTGCTTCGCCGCCTGTGTATTTTTTGAGTTGTTAGGAGAGCACAAGTTTGTTGAAATAAACTTCTTTTCCCTTCAAGACAACTGCGTCATCTTCGGCGTCGTGAGAATACTATTCCGCAGAATTATTGAAGCAAACAATAAAACTCTCGGCTTCTCAGCATTAAAAACTATCTGTGCATGTCTGCAGGATTCGCAACCGCCAGCCAAAAAGCATTTGCTAGCACCATGTTAGAACTACTCCTTTTGTTTGTATATATGGCCTCTAGAAGGGCATGTATAGCTAAATCAACACTTATTGTGGCTGGGATATTTCACTGGAAACAGGAATGGCAGCACAAATATACACGCTCCTGCTTGTTCGAACCTCTACTTGTACACGTGTGACATTTCCACATGGCCAATAACAACAACGGCAATATTGTAGTAGGCCGTGTGTACAGTATAGTGCCCGAGAAAAATACACTCAGTAAAACAGAATGCCAATTTCAGCCCCATCATTTTTGTCATTTAAAAGCATTGACGTTAGTATTAACGCGCTAAAGTGCTCCCCCCCAAAAATCCTATTTTCACTTCTATAGGACAACATGGTTGATCAAGTCACTACGGTGGAATTGGCATAATTGCTTTCTGGGTGGCCTTGCACTCAAATTTTGAGAAAGCATGGGGTAAAAGTAAACCCGAAGCGACCGGAGACCGATTTTGTTGCAAGATGATCCTTCTTTTGGGGTGTATGACTTGCATAAATTTATTTTGGGTGTGGTGGCTGATTTGTTTTACAAGTTGGCAGTATTGGTGCTCCAATCCTCCTTTACCTTAAAAAATATTAGCTTGACGAAGTTTGCGACTCCAACCTTCCTTAATCATAGAAAATTTTAGCAAGACAAAGTTTTTGCTCCAACCTTTATTCATTCCTAAAAATGGTAGCTAGATGAAGTTGGAGCACCAACCTCGATTTATCCTCAAAAGTGGCAATATGCATGGGTACCAGGAGAAAAAATGTTGCGGGAAAATATAATTAGGATAACCCTTGTGACCCCTGAACGATAGAAATGCAAGTAGTGGTGACCAATGGCGCGTAAAAATGTCTGAGCTGCACGATGCTGCTGTACACTCACCATGAATTTAAATTTCTTGTCGTCATCGGGATCGGGAGGAATAAATTCGAAATTTCTCAAAAGCAGCAGCGTCCATCAATATATATCCTTGCACAGATTTTCTCCCATTCATTATCCTCGAACACCTTACCTGTCAAATGGAAGATTGGCAAGGTGGTGCCATTGTTCAAGTCCAGCCACACACACAACCCTTTAAATTACCGTCCTATTACATTAACTAGCATCCCATGTAAGCTTTTGGAACACGTAATGTTTTCCCACCAAGTTAGATTCCTAGAAAAAAACCTTTTTTTCTTCATGCCAACGAGCGCGACTTTAGGAAATGATTTTCATGCCAAACCTAGCTCATTTCTTTCACACATGAGCTTTTCTCTGCTCTAGATAACGGACCTTTTGTTGTGTGCATTTTCTTCGACTTTTCAAAAGCGTTTCATCTCGTCTCTCATCAGTTACATATCATGAAGCGTTGAAAGGTATATCTGTACCCTAATATTGTAGATTGGATTCAAAATATTTTGTAATAAATCACAATTTGTTACGGCTAATGATTTTGGATCTTCTTTCTGTTCAGTCACATCAGGCGTGCCTGAAGAATCCGTACTCGGCCCCCTTCTCTTTTTAATTTATATCAATCATCTACACAACACCCCTTCCGTCAAATTGTTTGCGGATTATTGCGTACTGTATCGAACCATTTTTTAAATTGTTACTTGTCAGTGCTGCAGTGTGATCTAAACAAAGTGTCAAACTGCTCTACTAAGTAGAAAATGCGTCTAAACCTTAATAAATGTAAAACAAACAGAATTGTCTTGCGTGTCGACCCCCCTTAAGCTTCCATTCAGTCTATTTACGGCTGCCAACCTGAAGAGACTAAAACATTTACGTATGTAGGAGTGCACATTACTCAAAACCTATCTTGGTAAAAGTGCGGGAATTGCATAATCAACAAGGCTTATAGGACCCTTGGGCACCCCCGACGAATCTTTCCTGCTGCTCCTTCTGACATGAAACTGATGCTTTACAAAACACTAATCCGGCCAAAACTAAAATATGCCTGCGCAGTATGCGACAATGGATTCAATATCTTACTAACCCTTTAAAATTCCTTCAATACCACCGCGCACGTTTACTCTCCCACGTCAAGGGTAACCTGAATGGAACTCACCCTTAATCTACCCAATCTTTCCTTGCACTAAAAATTAGCTCCATTCAATCGGACGAAACCTTGAAGCGCTAGGACACAGGGACAAGCGAGTTGGACACACTAGGCGCTACTTCAGACATCTTGATTAGCAGATGACGGACCCCAGCCTTGCCACCAAACCGAAGTGCAACAAAAAGCACAAAAACCGCTTTGTGGCTTGCGGAGAAGGCGTTGATTACAGCCTTCCGTTGGACAGTGGGAAAAGGTATATCGGCTAACAGGACGGTGCCTCAATGATCGCCTCCTTGAACACGGCATGACCGTAGAGAACAACACTGGTGGATGGCTTGCGTCACACTGCAAGCAGCATGGTTGCAAGCCCCTGTTCAAAAAGTGCGCAGTTGTTGCCAATTACAAGAACCAGTTTACGCGAGAGACATGTAAGCGAAAGCGGACCACGAGTGTGTTAGTACTGCGTCGGTCGCCTTATCGAAGAAAGAGCGTGATTTTTTTAATCGAGTGTGCCGTGTAAAATTGTATTATGACGTTTTATAGTGGCCAAGTGCATATATATGTATTTTCATAGGCTTATAAAACTGTTGAAAGTAGCGCCTTGTGTGTCCCACTCACTTGTCCCTGTGTCCTAGCGCTTCAAAGTTCCGTCATGTCATACCAATAGGCCCAAAGCAGCACCGTCGATTGAAGCTATTTCACAAGATGTATCAGTCTAACCAAATTAAAACAACGAACTGGCAACTAGTCCTTAATTATTATCACCAGGCACTGATCATCCCTACAACGTTCAAGTCCCACAATGCAGTACAAATCTCTTTTTCTTCAAAACTTCATCCCGAAAACATAAACACAATGGTACCACTTGCCAACCTCAATCGCCACAATCACGGATTTGCGTGCATTCCGAATGGCCGCCGAACGCTACATTCGTTCCCATTAAACAGTTTTTTTTCTTTTTTGTTGTTTACACGTGCATTGTATATTCATCGACCATGTGTTCGGTCTTCATGTCTTTTATGCTGATCTCCCTTTGGTAGGCGAGTTTCTTTTAAGTGTGCTGGTATTTACGCTTTGTATTTTCTTCTGTTTGTATTTACAATTGTATTTTGGTCTTCTACGCCGATTTTATTTGTAGGTGGTTTTATTTGCACTGTATTGGTTCGTACGCTCGCTTTCTACTATATTCATTGTTTGACCGTGCGTATTGCTATTACCTCTGTATAATTTCAGGATAATATAATCTTTTCTATATATAAACCTCATTTCTAGTGTAACTTGGCTATTTTCCCCGTGTACAATTGTTTTGCATACTTGCAAACTTAGCCACTACCATTTGTAACGACCTCCGGGAATTGCAGGTATTGAAAAAAATAAATTGAAAATACTAGTGTTCCGCCCGCCTCTTTACCAACTTGAGCGTCAGCGAAATCGAGCTGCACGATGGCTGATAGCGCACACGAGCTGTTCAAGATATTTTCATAGGCACAGTAAAAACACAATTACCCAGAAAATGAAAAAGCTGCTTTATTGCATACATTCAGCTTAGCATAATTAGTAGCTAACAGATATATGAGCTGGGAAGGTTCACACATGCGCTACCAGAGCGAATAGGGAAGGCGGAAGAAATAGTTGCACCAGGGCAAGCAATATGGCCTCATTGTATTAAAAAACCAAGTGGCTTCGTCGTGCAAATCATTAGATGTATTTAGAAAAGTGCTTCAAGCAAACGTATATGGTGGGCGTTAGCTTTTTCAATGCGTAGGTTTCGTATACATCGCGCCCCGGGGCGCAGTCATCTACTCCTTTTTGAAAATGGGGAAAGAATAATCTTCGGTCCTTCCATTGTGTCTACGGGCATAAAAACACAACCCAAAACGCCTTACAAGTCCGTTTTGATAAGTGTAGAGCACGTTAGAGGCCCGGCGTGTCACCGCAGATCGTCGGCGGTGAAGCTTACCAGCCACTACAGTTACGCTGCGTCAAGCATCTAAACAGAGTTACAGCGTCATGCAGCTAAAACAGAGGATCCGAACAGATACCCGCTTGCCCCTCGATTCAGCCTTAAAGCCAAAAGGTATAACACTAACAGGAAAGGCTTATAGCCGCATCCCTTCTACACTACAGGAACGACTGGCACATCTCATACACGTCCTTATTATTTACCGCAAAGAATACTGCAGGGACTGTTGCGGTAAATGTGTGCAATTTACCAGAAGTACCCGTGTTCATTTTGTTGGAAATGCTCCTTTGGATTGGTATGACATTAGGAAACGAAAAAAATGGTAGAAGAAGCAAAAACACTCCGTTAAAAATTATGCGGAAAGGCTTCCGTCGTGCGAGATGAAAGAAGGCAAAAAAATTACAGAACTACCGTTCGTGCAGTTCCAACGCAGAACAAGAAACAAAAGGTAGAAAAAAACCTCAAGTTATCCCAGCAGAGGACGCGCGAGTAAAGCAAAGCAGGGGTAAACTGTATTAAGTTCAAGCAAACTCATACACAGAAGAGGCGAGCGTGAGGGGGGTAGTGAGGCGTGTTTAAACCGTGCGTTAGCCCCTTACGGGAATAGCGGCTGTGCACGTGCGACACCTTTCACGCCGAGTAAAATCTATGTTTTTTTTTTTTTAGGTGGAATCACGACAACTATTGAGTTACGAGAATAAACCCCACGCGGCACGCCTGTGAAATCTGTAACGGGACCCTATCAGCGCCTTGCTCTCAACGGGCTCTAGTTGGCGACCGCAAACACAGCGTACCGCGCTCAAGCTGTGCCGCGTTCCTGTTTTGATATTAATAAGTTTAGTTGAAAATAACTCTCATCGTTTAGGGCCCAAAAACGCCTGCTCATTGGCGTTCATCGCCTTTGAAAGCGTAAGTATTTATATGACTTATGTCACTTTGTGAACGCCGTGTGCAGAAATTCTGTAAAATGGTGTCAATTATTTCCTTTCAGAGAACATGGCAGGAACCTTTATTGAAATGTTTAACCTACCGAGCTTGTCTATGTTGTAAGCTTTATGTTCTCTGCAAAACATTTCTTGTCTCGTTGCTCAAATTAGCCGGCCTTCGCGTGCCCAATTCACATTTTAAATGGTCTCTATTTACGCATTCGCCTAAAATTTTTTCGAGCACAGTAAAAGCATACTTATTAAGGCGGGCTATGTATTAACTTTAGAGTGCACAAATGTATGCGATTTGCTACCTGAAATATGTACCGCGTACCTCTATTTGCAGTGTTCTCGGATCTTTTGTCTTCATTTCCGGACAGAGATCGTTCATTTTCACCTTCTAATTGCGCTTTTTTTGCATCCTTTCGCACTTTGCACGGGGCTAATTGGAAACATTAGTAACAGTGCGGAAGACTGTTCCTCTTCCGGGAAATACGGATGGTTTTTGAATGCCCATAAACCGGGGTTGCCGGCGTCTGTTTAGTTTTTCTTGGTTCGCTACTAACACATTGCATGTTTGGTCACCACTAGCCGTCAATGAAACCACATTTTTTGAATTTGAGAATGTGCTCTTTTGGAGGTTATCTCCAAAAAAAGTTTAGCATCTTTAAAAAAATCATAAACCTTTAAACTTTAGGGTTATAAAAAAGACGCAGCACCACGTTAAAAATGACAACTTTAAAGAGCGATCCTAATGATTTGCAAAGACAGGTAAAAGACATTTCTGTTAAATAAAGCCACAACCTTCTGGCTGTAGTAGTACAAATGAGGGCCACAACTAATATATGGCTCCTTGTACACGGCAAGTCACATAAATGAATCTGGAAAACAGTAAAAATACTTTTTCTTAGGGGAAATAAACTTGACTACCAATAAACATGGCTACAAAGGCTTTGTACACAGGCGCAAAGATGTGATGCCTGATTGGGTGAAAAGTTTATTTAATTGACCCGAAGCAGGGAAGATGTGCGAGAACGTTGGCGAATAATAAAAAAGCTGTAACACAAGGGTACGTATCAAATTAGGAAACTTTTTGAGATGGAAGGTAGCTGATTCAAGCAGGCGAAAGTAAATAAATGTAGTTTGAGGTGTTGGTAAATCGTAGTGAGCAATTTATATCTATGTTCAATCAAAAGAAGATAAAAAGTATAAATGAAATGGCAAGTTAAGTGGAATTTACACCTTTTCCAGAAAGGGGTAAAAAGGCAACAGATCTAGAGGGAAAAAAGCGTATTTGCATCAAAGGGTTTATTTTTGTTCGACTCGAGAAGAAACAACAGAATCGGTGAGTAGTACCTGAGCAAAAGCAAATAAGGAGTTTAGAAATTTTATAAATATATTTGCGTAAATACAAAAATTTGTTCAAAAAATTTATCGCAATTCATAATGCCCTGGAATACATCAGGTTTGCGTAGTAGGCCCAAAACACAAAACAATTTTTTCGCAGTTTTTACATGTATGAGAAGTGCAGGAATAAAGCACAACGAACTTTTGTTTTCGAAATAGTGCGGAACTTGAATTCCACTAGAGTTTGGACACTGAAGCTACAATATCTTATCCTGTGAGAAAAGGTGACACAAAAGTTCAACAACAGCATAACATACCGCACTGTGAACAATACACTCTGCTTGTGCTGTGAGTCAGACAAATGTTAGTGCTATTTGAGATAATCTGAAACAGGTTTATGCAAATTGTTTGAGATGTGTGAAATATGCCATCCCCAAGGATTCTCATAAGCCTGATATGGTTTGGTCACGTTCACCGAAAAAACAATTCTGGGGCTTGGGGATCTTGTCGGAGCTTACCAAAGCTTGTGGAATTGAAGTAAAATACATTACCATAGGAATTACCACTGCAGCATGAAAAAATTCGCTCACTCTGACTACGTAAGCTGCCCATCTGACAAAAAAATAACTAAAACAAGAAAATAAACCAAATCATTTGTTTTCTTATGAAATGATTTGTTATTGTTTAACAACATTTTCCCCCGTAGCTCATTATCTGAAGAATAAAAAAGCAAAGGGGATTCCTTTGGTGAACTCTGCACAGAGTTTCCGTCTTATGATTTTATGAATGCTGAGTGTTTTGTGTAACGTGCTGCAGCACGTATGATCTTTTTATTTATTTATTTATTTATTTATTTATTTATTTATTTATTTATTTATTTATTTATTTATTGTACCCTCAGGGCATACGGCATTATAGAGGGGAGTGGGTTTATGAGACAAGTAAAGTACAAGTGAAACATGAAAAACAAATCACATTCAGTACATGCATATAACTCTCAAAAACAGCGTGTAAACGACAATGCATACAAAATGTACACAATATCTAGAAAGAATCAAACAAGGAAGCACCGCGACAAAAAATACCGTAATGACAATTTAATGCACAAAGGAAGTGCCGGTGAAAAAAATAAAAAATGGCATAAAATTAATGCGAGACACAAGTAAACGGTAAACGAACTACAGCAAACAACTAGGAAAAAATGCGTTGACCAAATCAACGCATAAAAATTTCGAGTGCCTCCCGAAAGCGTTCACGGTTAGTAATGGTGACTAGTGACGCAGGCAGGTTGTTCCAATCATGACATGTTTGAGGTAAAAAAGAATACGAGTATGTTACGGTGTTTTGGCGCGGAATATGAACCTTGTAATGATGGTCGAGGCGTTCAGAAAGGAAAAAGGGAGGTTTTAGCCAACGTGATTTAAGTACCGGGTTATGGTGATATGCTTTATGCAGCACACAAAGGCGAGCCAGTTTCCGGCGAGTGGCAAGAGTAGCAAGGTCAAGGCTGGATTTCATGTTAGTTGCACTGGAAGTGCGTAGATAGTTAGAAAGTATAAACCTTGCGGAGCGGTTTTGCACAGCTTCAATTTTGTTAGATAGTGTTACATAGCCAGGGTCCCAAACTGAGGAAGCATATTCAAGCCTAGGGCGTACGTAGGTTATATATAGCTGCTTTTTTAAGGAAGACGGTGACAGCGAGAAATTTCTTTTCAAGTAGCCTAGCATGCGGTTTGCATTAGATGTTACATATTCAATGTGGCACGCCCAGGATAGGTTATTGGTTATGTGCACACCGAGATATTTGTAGGATTCAACTGTCTCTAGCAAGGTATCTTTAAGAAAATAATCAGGGCTAGGTAGTTTATTACGCGAAATTCTCATCGATTTACATTTAGAAACGTTAAGATCCATGTGCCAGAGGTTGCACCAGGAAATAATGTTAAGGTCGGATTGTAGACACGCAATATCAGTATCGTTAGTAATTTTACGGTAAAGCACACAGTCATCAGCAAAAAGGCAAAGTGGAGAAGAAATTTTAGAAGGCAGGTCGTTAATGTATATTAGAAACACTAAAGGCCCGAGCACAGAACCCTGAGGTACTCCTGAATGTACCGCCACCTCGGGAGAGTCAGTTTCATTAACGGATACAAACTGCGTGCGGTTAGCAAGAAAGATTCGAATAAACTGTAGCACTTGTGGATCGATTTTCAAATGGCCCAATTTATGTAATAGCAGCTAGTGATTTACTTTATCGAATGCTTTTGCAAAATCTAAGAATATACAGTCAATCACAAAACCTGAATCAAGATTTACATGCAGATCGTTAGTAAACGTGACTAGTTGTGTTTCACAGCAAAATAATTTCCGGAAACAGTGCTGCGAGTAATGAAAGAACTTATTTGATTCTAAATGCTTAATAAGGTTGGAAAAAATTATTATGTGCTCAAGAATTTTGCAAGGAACCGAAGTAAGTGAGATTGGTCGGTAATTAGAGGGGTTATGTGCGTCACCTGATTTGTGAAGGGGTACCAACCGGCCTGTTTTCCAATCTTTAGGCAAGTAACCGTCATCGAAACATTTAGTGTAAAGGCAATATAATATATTCGACATATACTCTTTAGTATGCTTCAGAAATTTGGAATTAATACCGTCAGGGCCACATGAAGAAGACAGTTTCAGGTTGCTGATAACGCCAGCAATTCCAGTAGGATCGAAAACAATAGGGTCCATTGGGAAAAAATTTACACACTGCAGATCTGGAAAATTATCTACAATCGGGTTACAAAAAGACCTAGCGAAGCTATTTTTAACAGCGAGGCGCACAAATGGCTAGAAACTGGTACACCATGATTATCAACCAGGCTTATTATGTTGTCGTTTTTAGGCTTCATTATGCTCCAGAAACGCTTGGGATTTGTCTTTAATAATAAAGGTAGAGTTGACTAAAAAAAGGTACGTTTTGCAGTTTGAAGAGACTTGGTGTAAGATGCGGCTGCTAATTTGTAGGCTGACCAGCGCTGCGGACAAGTAGATTTCTTGGCAGTACGATAGAGCCTGGCTTTTTTGTTAGACAATCGTTTCAAATAACGGGTAAACCAGGGAGCATTAGTATTACTATAAACGCGCCGTAATGGTATATGTTTGTTGATTAATTGATAGACCTGTTGTTTAAAGGAATTCCATATGTGATCAACAGTTTGTTCTCTATAACGTGGCAGTAAACTATCAAGAAAAATACAAAGCCCCGTATTAATAGCTTCGAAGTTGGCTCTATTGTAGTCCCTAATGCTTTTTAAGCGCTTCTGTCTTCTTGTAGCAGGAAGGGAAAGAGCGAACTGCAGTACGTCATGGTCGCTCAAGCCGGGGATGTGCGTTATTGAAGAAACAATATCTGGGGCAGATGTCAGGACTAGATCAAGCAAAGACGATGTTTTCGGTGTTACATGGGTTGGCTGATAGACAAGCTGGGATAAGTTAAAAAGGGAGCAAACGTCGAGGAAAGATGACGCTTCAGCAGATGCCGGTTAAACTAAAGGAGTGGAATGCAGCCATTGAATATTGGGATAATTGAAGTCACCAACCAAAAAAATTTCTACTCCTGGATATCGTACCACAATTTGATTTAAATTATTATGAAGACCTTCACAAAAACCGGTGGCAGAGGATGGAGACCGATAAGCGGCGCCACGAATTATCTTCTTATAATTGAACGTTAAGCAGCACCAGATAATGTAAAGGTCAGTAGTTACAGAGACAGCAAAAGATTTTAACTGGTCGGTGATTGCAATTAGTACACCACCACCTGTCCTGTCGCAGCGATCACGACGATATACCACAAAGTTTTTGTCACACTGAAATAACTCATCCACCGATATTTTGTTCGTGAGCCAAGTCTCCGTCAGTACGACTATATCGGCTTCAGAATCGTTGATTAATGCGTTAAGTCTATCCTTCTTTTGATACAGGCTACGGATGTTAGTATACAGAACAGAAACATCGCACGTACGGCCACTACCCCTCGCATTATCCTAGCTACCGCTGGGCTGACCATATACACGTCCCGAATGGGTCGACCTCGGTGATGTAGAGTCAGACGTATCATCCGGAGAGGCAACCGCAGGAAGAGAGGAAACAACCGCACTAACTTCAAGGACAGAATCTGCATCTGCAGAGTACCTGTAGTGTTTCCCGTCGGCAATAAGCTTGTTGTGGCGTAGTTTGTACGAAGTTTTCAAACCTTTTCCGAAGTCAAGCAGTTTTTTACGTGCAATGTGCGTACAAAGAGAGAAATCTTCTCTTATGTTAAAATCCGCGTCGGTTAGCAAAGATCTTTTTGCCTGAATCAGTTCTTTAGTTTTGAAAGAAGAAAATTTAACCACAATGGGACGGTTTTTGTCCACAGAATACTGGCCTATGCGATGCGCACGCGCAATGTCGGTTGCAGGGATTGTGCAGCTGCAGTATCTCAGAAGCAAACGAGATAATCTTGCCTTCAGATTCTTGCCAACTTTCCTTAAAACTGTCTTTAAATCCGAAAAACAGCAAGTTATCTCGCCTCGACCGATCTTCTGCCTCATCAAGCTTTGCGCGTAACGTGGTTATTTCTTCACGCAGACGGCCCCTTGGAACATCAGCACCAGCCTGATCTAGCTGACAGAGCTCAAGACTGGCAGCCTTCTTTTCAACGGCTTCTAGGCGGGTGCTGATATTCCTAACAGTCGATACCATCGATTCGTGGCCACGTTTTAGTTCGTCAATCGCCTTTGCCATGCTGGATTGATTATCCTCAATCCTTATACAGCGCTCGTTGGTTTCCTTAACTAATTTCAGTAATTCGTCTTGCATCCCAGGATTTGGCTCGATGTCCCCGCATATCACCAAAAACAAAGCACAAAAAGGTTCAAGAACGGCTCCTGGGCATGGAACCACGACAATAAAACGGTTGTCAGACTTGAATGATTTACAGGTCTAAAAGGAAGGATGACTGACCTGCGCAACAAACAAGAGGCGTAAGAACATTGCTCCGGCCGTGCTTCCATGCCCACTGGCGAGGTGGTCCGTGGGACGCCCTTTTGTATGGCTTGACGGGGGGTGGAGCGATGACGTAGATGCTGGTAGGCTGAGTCCGAGAGTATCTTGCGATAGCTGCGTTGTGGCTGAGCTGGTTCCGTTCACCGATGATAGCAGGCTCGAGATACCGGTGGGCCAGCGAAACAAGTCCGCCGTTACCGGGTGGCTACTCGAAGCGGCAGTACAGGACTGCATCACGGTGACGGCGCTCACCCAAGGGCATGCCGTGACGAACTGCGCAACAAACAAGAGGCGTAAGAACATCGCTCCGGCCGTGCTTCCATGCCCACTGGTGAGGTGGTCCGTGGGACGCCCTTTTGTATGGCTTGACGGGGGGTGGAGCGATGACGTAGATGCTGGTAGGCTGAGTCCGAGAGTATCTTGCGATAGCTGCGTTGTGGCTGAGCTGGTTCCGTTCACCGATGATAGCAGGCTCGACATACCGGTGGGCCAGCGAAACAAGTCCACCGTTACCGGGTGGCTACTCAAAGCAGCAGTACAGGACTGCATCACGGTGACGGCGCTCACCCAAGGGCAAGCCGTGACGAATTGCGCAACAAACAAAAGGCGTAAGAACATCGCTCCGGCCGTGCTTCCATGCCGTGCTTCCATGTTTATGACGAGGACGACTTGGGAATGACCTAAGCTTAACTTTAAGTTCGCCTCTACATAGGTAGCGCCTTTCGCTTCTCAGAACGTTTTCTCTCCGAACGCTTTTGCTCTCGACATTCTGTACGCATTTTTCGAGGCCGCTAAGATATAAACATTGCACACGTCAGAGCATAGAAACCTGTTGCTGATTGATTTGTTCAATATAATGACTAAAACACTGACTTTACTTACGAGTACTCTCTAGTAGACCTAATCCTGACTCGCGCAAGGCTTCCCCCAGTCTCCGTTTAGGAATTTTTTTGCTTATAAAAGTTTTTATATTATGGTGGGGTTCCACTTGCTCAGGGAAACTCTTTTTTGCCTTGATGAGGAAGATTTAGTGGACAAAATTCTGGGCTAATAAATTGAATTCAAAATAACACAATATATATTGTCACGAAGCCAAGGACGACACAGTTGTCTTGAAGGAGAAACAAGTTTATTGGAGCGAACTTTTTTGCCCCTAACAACTCAAAAGAATACAGAGGCGGCGAAGCAGTGGTCAACAAAGTGACTAGCACAGGCGAGTGTCGCGAATGAATGCCGCGGCGTCTGCTCTGCAGGATTTTATCTTTCGGCACAAGTGTTTCTGGAAACGTCGATTCACATCCAGAACATTGTAGATCACAGAAGATTATTCTGGGCTAGTGATGTTAGGGCGAAACAGTCTGCTTATCTTAATGTGATAGCCCGTGCGGCATAAAAGTAAAGAATGGAAGACGTGCTTCGTTTGGAACGCAGATAACACAGCCGGGCGTGGCCCGGAAGTAAAAACAAACAATAACTAAACAAACACATACAAGGTTCGAGGCATTACCCCCCCTCTAAGAGTGCATCGACCCGATGCTAAAATAAAACACAGTCCGAAATACAACAAAAAAAGTCCATCATCTTGAATAGCGAACTAGGTTTCAAGCGAACTACGGGTTTCAAGCGAACTACGGGGACGACTTCGAGCCGCGTGCGTCGCCGTGATGTTCCGGAATCACCATCGGGGATCACCTCGGAAGTAATTTGGCGGACACGTCGTAGAATCTGGTAGGGTCCGAAATACCGTCGTAGAAGCTTCTCACTTATTCCGTGTCGACGGATGGGAATCGAAACCCACACACGATCCCCAGGGTGGTACTCGGCGTCTCGGCGCGTGAGGTTGTACCGCCCGGCATCCACCAGCTGCTGGTTCGTTGTACGAACTCAAGCCAGCAGGCGGGCCTCCTCCGCACGCTGAAGGTATCCTTGGACGTCGGCGTTGATGTCGTCGTCTCCTACGTGCGGAAGAATGGCGTCGAGCATGGTAGTCGGCCGTCTTCCGTAGACAAGCTCGAACGGTGTCATCTGCGTTGTTTCCTGGATAGCCGTGTTGTACGAAAAGTTGACGTACGGTAGCACTTTGTCCCAAATATTATGTTCAACGTCGACGTACATTGACAGCGTATCCGCGATTGTCTTGTTCAGGCGTTCCGTTAGTCCGTTCGTTGGGGGGGTGGTACGCGGTCGTTCTTCGGTGATCCGTGTTGCGGTAGGGCAATATCCCTTGCATCAGCTCCGCAATAATGGCCGTGCCGCGGTCCGTGATTAGGACTTCCGTGGCTCCATGTCGCAGCACAACTTGGCTTATGAAGAACTTTGCGACTTCTTGTGCAGTACCCCTCGGAAGTGCGGCGGTCTCTGCGTAGCGCGTCATGTAGTCTGTCGCTACAACAATCCAATTGTTCTTTTTTTCCGAAATTTTTTAAATTCAAATTTATTTATTTATACAGTTACATGTCACGTTGCAAAGAGAGGGGTCAAAAAGCCAGCACAGGCGCTGGCTGAACGAGGACTCTACCCCGTGTACACACGTCGACGGCAGCGCAGTGCTGCCGTTCTCAAATTACAAAGCAAGTGTCATATGTTAAAAAAATGAAAAAAAAATGAACAGAAACAAGTCAAACTTCAGTCGACCAACCAAGTGCGAAAAACGAAAAAAAAACAGATGAAACAAAAAATGAGCAGAACAATTTTTAAATGGTACAATATACAATGCATAGTTCATACGAAACAATTATGCGCCTTATTTACATCCTAGAGAATTTCACAACTTGCGCCATTATACAACAAAAACAAGCACGAATGAAAAGTACAGATAACAAGTATGCACATTTAGCTCAAGAGTGCCAAATCAACATTTTATTGCTTCCACGATTTAAGCGTTAGGTTTTCTGGCTGTACTTTACGTAGGTATAGTTGGTTTAAGTGGTAAGGTAGCTGATATTGCACACTTTGCTTTCCGTAGTTTGTTCTGTAGAGGGGGTAAGCCAATGTGGGATGCGCCGGAGCGTTCGAGTTATTGTGTTTTTTGTTAATTTAGCAGTATCCTCCAAGAGCCTACTAGCAGTCTTCATTTCCTTTATGTAGTGTCGTACAAGTATGTATGAATATAGGCTTTTGATTGGAATCAATTTTAGATCGAGGTATAGGTCTTTAAACGGCGAATCACGACAGCGGTTTGTTACATTTCGTAATACCTTGTTTTGCAAAGTTTACAGTTTGTTTAGATAGCTTAGGTAGCTTTGGGCAGTTGGCCCCCAGACCAATAGAGCATAGGTTAGTTGACTGTAAAACAATGAGTTGTAAATAAGCAATCTCACATTTTGCGCAAGAAAGTACCGCACCTTGCCGGTAACCCCACACGACCTGGAAAGATTAGTCTTTATTTGATCAATGTGCGGTTCCCAAAAAAATTGCTCGTTAAGTGCAACACCCACGGTTGTGACATTCGGAACACAGGGTATTTTAGAGCTACAAAGAAATAAATTCACAGGGCCGCGCATTATTGTGTTTCTAGTTCTGAAAAGAACTGATTTAGTTTTTAATGCGTTGATAGCTAGGGAGTTCACCTTACTTCATTCATGCAGCTTTTCCAATGTAGTATTTGCTGCACGTTCTAATTCTTCATTGGTATTAGCAGTGAGGGAAAGGCTGGTGCCATCCGCATATAATACATATTTTGCATCAGTGTTGATTTTGATATTGTCATTGACGTATAGATTAAATACTAACGGCCCTAAAATGCTGCCCTGCGGGACCCCTGTACTGATACAAAGAAAATTGGAATGGGCTTTGTTAATGACAACACACCGACTACGAAACTGCACGTAACTTCTGATTAGGTTTAAGGCCGTTCCTCGGATATCATATCGTTCAAGTTTGGTTAGTAAAGTCGCATGATTAAGTCTGTCAAATGCTTTCCAAAAATCCACAAAAATTCCAAGAGTTCTCGGATGGGGATGCAGGAAACGTGCCCAGAAGGTCCATTCCAATCTGCTGGAAGGGCCTAGATGTGACGCCGATCGGTTGCAGAAGTCCGGCGGGTCTCGTCGGTGCGTTTTTCTTCGCTGGCAGTCACGGCAGCTGCGGACCTCGTGGGTGACGTCAGATGCAAGGCGGGGCTAATAGTAATTCGCCTTGATTTTCCCAGTTCTTCGAGCTGTGCCGAGATGTCCGGAAGACGGGTCTTCATGGCACGCTTCCAAAATTTTGTCACGAAGATCTGCCGGGATCACAAGAAGATAATTTGCTCTCGTTCCTGGCCTAAAAATCTTCTTCACGAGGACGGAGTTTACAGGCTGAATGCAGGTAAGTGGGGTTTGAAGGCCCTGGACACGGCGACGTTGCATCCTTGGAGGCAGTGGATCATGACGCGTAGATCAGGGTCGGCATGCTGCTGGGCGGCCAGGTCGCTCTCAGTCACGACTCCGAAGAACGTACTGTATTCATCGGAGTCTTGTGGTGGTTGGTCGACGGGGGCACGGGAGAGGCAGTCGACGTCGGAGTGTTGGCTGCCGTACTTATAGACTACTGTAACGTCGAATTCTTGCAGGCGCATGGTCAACCTACCAAGAATGCCAGAGGGGTCCTTCAAATTGGAGAGTCAACAAAGCGCATGGTGGTCAGTCACAACCTTAAATGGTCTTCCATACAAGTATCGGCAAAATTTCGAAATGTCCCATATAATCGTGAGGCACTCTTTCTTAGAGGCTGAGTAGTTGCTTTCTTCCTTAAACAGATTACGGCTGGCATAGGCGATTACTTTCTCGCACCCACTTTGCTTTTCTACGAGGACAGCACCCAAGCCTATATCACTGGCGTCCATGTGCATTTCGGTTTTGGCATTTTCGTCGAAATGCGCGAACATAGGCGGGCATTGCAGGCATTGTTGGAGCTCGCAGAAGCTGTTTCTTCGGCATTATCCAAACTGAAAGGGGTGCTATCTTTCGTCAAGCGGGTGAGTGGCTCTGTAATGCGGGTGAAGTTTGCGACGAAGCGCCTGTAGTATGCGCATAATCCGAGAAATCCCCGCACGCTCATCTTATCTTTCGGTCTTGGGAAGTTCGCTATGACGGAAGTTTTCGCCGGATCGGGCCGGACTCCAGCGGCGTTGTCGACATGGCCCAATAACTTGTGTTCCTCGTACGCGAAGCGGCACTTTTCATTCTTTAGCGTTAACCCCGACGTGCGGATGGCCTCGAGTACAGACTGCAACCTTGCAAGATGTTCGTCGAAAGTCCGGGAGAATACCACAACATTGTCGAGGTATACGAGGGAGGTGTGCTACTTCAGGCCAGCAAGCACCGTGTCCATGACTCGTTCAAACATTGCTGGCGCCGTGCACAACCCGAACGGAATCACCTTTTACTCGTATAGGCCGTCCGGGGTTATAAATGCAGTCTTCTCTCGGTCTCTCTCGTCCACTTCAATTTGTCAGTAGCCAGTGTTCAGATCCATCGATGAGAAGTACTTCGCGTGGCATAGGTGGTCGAGGGCGTCGTCGCTACGGGGGAGGAGGTACACGTCCTTTTTGGTGATTTTCTTCAGTCGCCGGTAGTCAACGCAAAACCTTAATGTGCCGTATTTTTCTTCACGTGTACGACCGGGGCAGCCCAGGGGCTTTTCGACAGCTGTATAATGTCGTCGGTCAGCATGTCGTCGACTTGAGTCCGGATGGCTTCCCGCTCATGTGAAGGGACGCGGTACGGTGTCTGTCGGGTAGGTCGGGCTCCACCTTCCGTTATTATTCGGTTCTTCGCCATGGGTGTCTGACGTAGTTTTGAGATCGACAAAAACTCTCTGTGCGCTGCAGCGAATCCAATAGTTTCTTCCGTTCTTGTTGCGGAAACGCCGGATTTACGTAGAAGGGATTCGGAAGCTTGAAGGTCTCTTCGGATGCGCGTTCAAAGTCGGCAACCGCGATCACGTCACTTGCTTCTTCCGGTTCTTCGAGGTACACAAGTGCAGCGCCCCTGTTTAAATGTTGGTATTCCTCGCTGAAATTAGTGACCAGAACTTGGGATTGGTGTTGCGTAAAGCGCGCAATGCCTCTTGCAACGGAGACACCGCGGTCGAGGAGCAACCTTCGGTCACTCTCCACGATAACCTCGACGTCAGGAACAGCATTTTCACAGTAGACGGTGGTCATCAATCTTGCGCGGGGTGGCAGTGTGATATGATCATCGGGGATCCTTAAAGTATCACGGGGTTTGGGGTTCGGTTCTGGTGTCATAGAGTGGTCAGAGGAAAAAGTTATGGACTTGGTCTGTAGATCAATTCTTGCACCGTTGTTCGTCAAAAAGTCCATTCCAAGAATTGCATCACGGGAGCAGTTAGGCGAAATGAAGAACGTCGCAGGGTACTTTGTGCCATCTAAGGTGACGCGCGATGTGCACGTTCTACTTGGCGTCACGAGGTGCCCTTCTGCTGTGCGAATGTGCGGAGCGTGCCATCTGGTAATAACTTTCTTCAGCTTAGGCGCAAAAGGTCCACTTATGACCGAGTAGTCGGCGCCCGTGTCTATGACGGCGACTACTTCAAAGCCGTCGATGGACAGCTGAACGTCTGACGCTGCCTTCTTCCAGTTCCGGGTGCGTCGTGGCGTCGTATCTCGGCTTCTGCGTGTTGACGGTCGGGCAATGTGCGTCATGGTCTTCATTGTATTCTCATCGGCAGGTTCGGTCACGTCGGGCACCCGTCGCACCCTTTTGCTGTTCGCGTGGTCGAGAGTCAGTTCAGGGTTAGATTGGGTCGCTGGGGTCCGGGAATGTCTTGAATCATAGTCTTCAGCGAGTCGCGGCGTCGTTGGAGGATTTTCAGTTTTCCGCTGTTGTGCAAATTTCCCTCCTGAAGTTGCTGCTTTTAGGTTCCCCCGCGTGGGCTGGGGGACCTTCCACGTGAGAAGTCAGCAGTGCTGCGGCGGTTCGGAGAACCCTCAGAAACCGAGTCTCTTCTAGGGACAGCGACGGTAGATGTGGATGGCCTCTCTGCAGTGGTAGCACAGCGGGCGATTATCGCGCGTTCGCCACACGTCGGTCTTCCTTGGCGTCTGGTATTGTTCTACAGGGCGTCGGGCGGGCGGCATTGGACGGCGGTATGGCTCGGACTCTTGACGACGGGTTTGAGCAGGGCGGGGTTGACGAACAGCTGAGGATTAGGTCATGGCCTGTGGTTCGCGGGGTGCTTCCGACGGCGTAGAAGTTCCCAGTGTGTTTTGGACTTCTTCTCGGATTACGTCGGTCAGGGAAGCCACTTGAGGTTGCGGCGTCGTTGGAAAAAGCTTTCCAAGCTCCTCTCTGACCACTGCTCGGATGGTCTCTCGCAATATATCGGAGCTTCCATTTACGGCACCGATGGCCTCCGAGAACAGCTCGATGACAGGGAGGTCGTACTGCCTCGTTGGAATTTCTAGCGTCTTCTCCATCGCGGCCGCCTCAGACGCAAATTCCGCCACTGTCTTCGGAGGGTTACGGAGTAGACAAGCAAAAAGCGCTTGCTTCACTTCTCGCATTAGAATCCTGAGCTTCTTTTCCTTGGTTATTTCAGGGTCCGCAACACAAAAAAGTCGCTTCATCTCCTCAACGAAGATCACGACTCCTTCGTTGGGGTGCTGCGTTTGAGTTTCAAGCAAAAACGCAGCTCGCTCTTTTCTGACCACGGTAGTGAAGGTCTTAAGGAACTCCCTTTTGAATTGAGTCCAGTCGGTCAAAGAGCCCTCATAGTTCTCGAATGAAGTTCGAGCAGAATCTTCTAAGTAAAAGTGGACATGCCGGAAAGTTTCTTCGTCATCCTACCTGTTGAAGATGCGGACGCGCTCCAGCTTTCCCAAATATTCTTCGGGGTCTTCAGCGGGGGCTCCCCGGACTGATGGCGGTTCTCGGGGCTGCTGCAGGAAGATTGGCGACGTTGTTTCTTGCACAATGGTGTTGGTTGCAGCGTTCCTTCTCTTGGGCTCTTCTGGAAGAAGACCGAACTCTGGTAGCAATCCTTGCAGTCGGCGGCTTTCTCTGGTTGGACTGGCTTGGCGGCTTCCAGACGTCGTAGACAGCATAAAGGCTTAGTACACCGCACTTCCACCAGATGTCACGAAGCCAAGGACGACGCAGCTGTTATGAAGTGACTAGCACAGGCGAGTGTCGTCGAATGAATGCCGCGGCGTCTGCTCTGCAGGCTTTTATCTCTCGGCGCAAGTGTTTCTGGAAACGTCGAATCACATATTGACATTGTGGATCACAGAAGAATATTCTGGGCTAGTGACGTTAGGGCGAAACAGTCTCCTTATCTGAATGAGATAGCCCGCGCGGCATAAAAGTAAAGAATGTAAGACGCGCTTCTTTGGGAACGCAGATAACACAGCCGGGTGTGGCCTGGCAGTAAAAACAAACAATAAATAAACAAACCCATACATGCTTCGCTGCAGTACTTAGCAGCAAAACTACATGAAAAGGACACAAGTGAGTTGGCAAACGTTTGCAGTGAAAAACAAACTAGTGGTTTGCCCGCCGGAAAAAGATGTTTTTTTTTTTAACTTACAGGGACTGGTTTCTGAAATTGCAGCATATGGTTTTGTTTTATGTACTTTAATTATATTGCACAAAAAGGTGTCCTAGAATAAACTTTCCTAGTTAGCCTAATTGCAATATAGAAAGCAAATTATAGTGCATGCGAATGGTACACATTCACAAGAGAGAAAAAAAACAATAAACCTTAAAAATACTTGAGTAGTCAAAACTAGTGTATAGCGCAGAGCGCGTCCCACATCAAAATACCCCCCTTAGCGTTTCTGTCATAAAAGAGACAATGAAAGAGTGTAACGTTGGTAAAATTTCTAAATGTGTTGCGCGTTTTTTCTATACGTCAAACGGATAAAAACTGTTTATTGAGAAATATTTTGTGTTTGCTTACGTTAAATTGTATTGATGATGTATAATATAGCCTTGACAAAACATTTTATTGTCACAAAAGCTGAACTTTTTCAGATCCGGCCTCTTGCTTAGAACTCGCTCCCGCTTCAGATTTTTCAGGTTCGCATGGCCTCCTCAGTGCGCAGCCAGGCTATTTGAACTACGGATCACCTTTGTATTATTGTCGCTTTGAGAAGCACATACAGGTGTAAGCTTTGAGAGGTCAGGAAACATTCATCAGATTCTACAGGACAACTTTTTGGAGATATATACGGACACACTCTTATGTTGTGAAAACTGAGTGTTTACGCCGCTGCATAGGAGCTGTATATCACAGTACACATATGGCATCGGTGGTTGAAAACTCTTAACAAAAAGAACCTCCTTTCTTGAGCGCTGTGCAATCCTAATGACCAAAAATATATAAAACGAATAAGACCCAAGGCTTTAAAAAACAGCGGGTATCTAAAACTGAGTGGTGTTGTGGGAATCAAATCTTTCAGAAAGTATAAGAGAACTAAGAAATATGTAGGTTTATTATTTGTCACACAATTGTGTGTGTGTATTCGCAAGTAGATATAAATTACCGACGAGACAAAAGGGCGTATGTACACTTATCTTTTATTTTACCTAAACAAAATCTTGAGAATTTTTTTATTTATTGCAAAACGCTATACGATCGCATTATTTATTTTGGTTCTGGTGCAGTTTGAGTCTTCGTAAAACAGTTCTTGCTTATTTATTGAGGAAACAAGCGTAAGCCTGAAATAACCTGGAGGGGTAAACTAGGTAAGTTCGCCAATGTAAGTCATCTGCACTTGCGCGCGGGCGGAAA
Source organism: Haemaphysalis longicornis (assembly GCF_048455015.1). Taxonomy (NCBI): domain Eukaryota; kingdom Metazoa; phylum Arthropoda; class Arachnida; order Ixodida; family Ixodidae; genus Haemaphysalis; species Haemaphysalis longicornis. The sequence continues at coordinate 35,508,887 of NW_027526214.1, read as the reverse complement.
ACAAGGACCACAGTTTATTGAAAGGCGAAACAGAGGTTGAACATTTTATATATATATATATATATATATATATATATATATATATATATATATATATATATATATATATATATATATATATAGATATGTGTATATATATATAAATATATATATATATATATATATATATGTATATATATGTATATATAAGTATATATATTCCAAATGTTTTATCGGGTTGTATGACCTTTTATATCCTCCTATCGGCTTTCCGAGGTTTTCTTGTCTTGACAACATTTATTTATTTCTTATTTCAACGAGCTCCTCATTTCCTATTCTGATTCTCTACATGCATAGCGAGGGCTTCTGTTCTGGCAGACTTGGTGCCATAGAACGCTTAAGAGAGTTCAACGCTGGTCGACCACTCTCGACATGTCGTAGACACTCGAGTAAAGGCGCGGGTGCTAAAAAGAAGGTCCTCTTCACCCACAGAAGTCGGAGTGGTGGTGGCTACCACACCAAAGCACAGAAAAAATTACATTGACATACATACTCCATAAAGTGGAGGGGGAAAATAGCCCCGCCGTTAGCGTAGCGGCTATCGCACCAGACCGGTACTCTGGAGGTCGTTGGTTCGGATCCCACCTGGCAGGCATTTTTTTCCCCACTTGATTTCTTTCCACATTCTGTATCTGTTTCTATGACCCACTATATCCTCGCCTCGGCAGCTTTGCTTTTCGAGGTGTTCTATTGACTGCCAACCTTTATTATTTCATATAAATATATATATATATATATATATATATATATATATATATATATATATATATATATATATATATTTATATATATATATATATTTAAAAGGGGCGCACTAAAAACTATAGAGGCTTACTTTTAAAAAGTAAATTTACATCCACATTCTAGACAGGGACCACCCTTTATCAAGACTCTTGTTAAAGGACACCGTTAATATATCGGAGCTCGAAACACCGCCTATATATTTCTTTTGGTGCCCACATTTTTAGCCAGTGAGAAATCCTGTGAATGTAGTTCAAGACAACTCTCCGCTTCATAGGTGTCTTCATACTCTTCTCATGGCAGTTCGGATTTTGTAATTTTTCGGAACTGTATCGGCGACCGGTACAAGGAGCCGTTTGTAGCCTTGCACCTTACCAATCTATGCTGTGCCTCACTTTATGCGAGCACGATTTTTATTGCTTGCGTAATGCAGGAAGTTACCACTGCACACTTCATCAGTGTCATGTGCGAAGAGTTCCTTTTCGCCTTTTCCGACAGTCTAGTGTGCGGGTGATTTATTTTGAAGAACATGTTCAAAAATGACAGGTACTTTTTCGGCGGGTTTTCTTGAGTGACTTTTAGCCCCAAATGCAACTGACTGAACTGTTACAAAATTTTAAGGAAGGCACTGTCAAGATTTGTTCGCGAAGGCATCCACACCAAAAATTATAAACGTATCAGAAACATCTCTTAACATCAAGTCGCGACAAGACATTGCAGAGCTTCGCTTCCAGTTTTTGCCAAATAAATATTTGCTAACATCGGTGCTACCGATGAACCAATCGGGATCCTGTCTTGCTAAGAATACAGTTCTATAAGAAAATATACTTTGACCCTTTCAGGAACTGAACCTGATTTTTCACTTCAATTAGCTATCCTGTTGTTTTGGGAGCGCTGGGGCACATTTTTATAAGCAGCAATACGGCTCAATGCCAGAAAGGTGGGCCTGTTTTCATCAGAAGAAATGAAACTCTTCTGCCACCCATCCAAACAAACACAGTTTTTTCTCAGCCTTTGCCATAATCTTTGGTATTCGCCTCTTCTCTCACTGCAGCAGTGTTTTTTATGGGTATGTTCTTATATACTCTAAATTTTAATAAGCACACCTCTTTCCCCGGGTTTCAATATCCACAATGACTTTTCGGTGTAGCCGGTTTTTTTTTTTGGCGCGTATTCCAACCGGTGGCACATTACAAGCACTACCAGTGAATTTACGTTACAGCAACACTGACCTTTTCGAGATAGAACGAAATTATTCAGTTCAGTATTATAATTTGTACGTGCTGGTGCTCAATCTTAAGTAGCTATAAAGCGCACAGCTGGTCTTGGCCAATAATACTCTAATGCCACCTCTCCAAACTAACACTTTCTTGTCTTCCTGTGTCGGAACCGAGAATTTTTCTTTACGCGCTTCGCCACTTCTTATCTATGGGGATTTTCTGAATTGAAGTAATTAGTCCTAAGCACATGTGTGTTTGCAAGCCTCAGTATCCACATCTTTGCTGTTTGGTTTATTTTGCACTCACCAGGTTTTGAAAATGAATGTTATGCTCCTAGCCAATTCATGTCCCAACAATTCTGCTTTCATCCAGCAAATATGGTTGATAAGCATTGTTTGCAACGCTGTTAACTTTGTGCTTATTAGCACCTCCGTGCTCATTAGGGCACAAAAGTAACACACCCCCACCATCAACACTGACGCCCACAACAACGAAGGTGTGCCTTTTGTAGGCAGGGCAGAGGATATTCTTTTCTCACCCCCTTAAACAAGCACAATTACTTGTCTGCTATTTTCACATCTCAGGGTGCACATTTCTCTACATTTCCCAGCGGTAATATCAATTTTTTTGTGATTCAAGTAGATATTGTCGAGCAAAAGTACGTTTTCGGGTATACATTTTGAAAATATCTTTGTTGTTTGGTCAATATTTAAGTCCCCACATTTGTCCAAGAATTACTTCAATGTTCAAAGAAAATTAAATTTACGATACTAAAGCTCCTACTAGCCACTGAACATGGTAGTTTAGATTCATTATCAATGCTGCTGTTGTTTATTGAACCAGTGTTCACTATTACGAGCTCCAAAGCAGCACACAGACGGGGAGTGGTGCTTCCTTGTGTGGTCGCTCGCGAGAGTCTGCTGTCCCCCCTGCAATGTAACGCAACGTTTGTTGGCCTGTCCAACTGCTCATGCCAACAGCTTTCATTTAGCTCTACCCACGGTAATACTAGAGTGATTTTAGGGGCGAAGCTCCCCTTGCTCGGGCCCTGTCCCGTCCCTCGTTGCTGCTGTACAGGGCACATTATTGATGATTGTGGCAGGATCCCCCTAGGGATTGGCAAACCAAAGATTGGCCGAAGAGGTCAAAACGTTCAACGCGATCGTTGCTACCTAACAAGGAGCAGAGGAATAAGAAGAAGGAGTCGTACATCGCCTGCGAGCTCAAGACTCTTTCTCGGGCCCTGTCCCGTCCCTCGTTGCTGTCATACATGGCGGAATGATGATGATTGTGGAAGGATCCCCCTATGGATTGGCCAACCAAAGACTGACCGAAGAGGTCAAAACCTTCAACCCGTTTATTGCTACCCAACAAGAGGGAGACGAAGAAGAAGATGGTGTTGTTCGTCACCTGCGACCTGAAGGCTGCTGGAGATTCCCCTGCTACGTCTTGGACTGCCTTTAACTGTACCGGTGCTTTTGTCGTTTGGGGGACTAGGCTGGGCCGATGCCATAGAGACGTGTGCAACGCCATCCACTCCTTCATTTCGGAGACAGCTCGTCTACAGTGTTAAAATTATTCTGATTAGGCTGACTTTTACTACAGTTTTCCTACTCTTCTTTCTGGTTTTTTCGTGTTTTCTATCTCTCTCTCATTAACCTAGACCAAATTCTTTCTTCTGCTCCATTATTTTGCCTCGCATGATTGCTTGTAATAAAAACATAACTGTTCTTGGCCAATCCCCCTAAGTGGGTATGCGCAATTTTTCGGGCCACCACCACCACCGCCGACCTGAAGACACGTACCGGGGGTACGCGACAACAGTCGATCAACAGAGGGTGACGGCCAAGGTGGCTAAAATGTCACACACCGAATTCGCCAAATTTGACATGGAGATTCTAATCGTTTCAAACAAGCCCTATATATTCACCACAAACATCGACGTGGTCGACGGGCTTGTCAACGGAGCGCTGGTAAGCTTGACGTCTTGAGTATTTAAATAATGTGAGGGCGAATGTTGCACGGTTTTAGCAATAAGCATTTTAGCATCGCGCCTCTCATCATCATTCACTTCGTGGACATGGCGGAATTTTTTGCTTCAAGTAAACATTGTCGATCTCAAATCTGTTCACGTGCACAATATCGACCATAAAGTTCAGCTTGGTCAATTTTTTGTCATCATATACACAACGCTCCGAATATGTATTTCTAGGCAAAATACGTTTCAACAGCACCAGTAAATTTAGAAAATTTCCAATGCACGCTCGCTAGTTTAGCGATGCTGTAATTATCCTTGGGTGCACCGGTGCTAACTCTTAGGAACAGTGATACAGTGCTACGCCAGGATGGTGGGCCTTTTGTCGTCTTCACAGGTGATGCTCTTGTGCAAAACCTTGAAAAATATGCGATTTTTTGAGAGGCTGTTCCACATTTCAGGCTCTTACCTCCCCTCTCCCTCCATCAGTTGTAGTGGTATGGAGAGTTTCTCAATTTAAGTGACATTTTTGGTGCAGACGCCTGTCAGCAGTGTTAAACGAGCCATGAACACAAAATACATGTGGAGTTTATTAGAAAAACTGCTTAGTCCCGATAACAATGGTACCAATATCAAATAACGGAGATAATAAATAAAATAACAAAATAACGAACAAATAACGGAGATATTAAAGAAAACGTGCGAAGCAGTCGTAACCCCCTAGCCAATTTCCCTGAACTTTTCTATGACGTCAGGCAACCTTTTTTGTGCGATTGACTGCCGCCTAACTGACCTGTCGTGACGACACATGACTGGACATCTGTAAAGGAGCCTCTAGTTTCGTTTGACCGCATCACTTGAATGTTAACGTGCAGTTAACGCACTGAAAATTATGTTTTATTGTTGGCCCGTATGACGTTATTATTGCTCATAACACGACACTGTGGCGGAACATTGGAAAGTTAATAAATACTTCTTGCTTTTTTGTTAAAAAACCTCTTTTGGGGCTCTAATGGAGCTGTGTAAGATACTGAATACTAGTTCTTGCAAATTAAACGAAGTTGTATTTTCTCTTCATGGCTTCTTTAAATATCTACACTTACGTGGATGTTTTGTCGATTTTGCAATCACCACGTGTATAAACGATTGGTTTCAATGGTACGGGTCAATTTACGTTACACCAGCACCGCCCTTTTCAGCCAATAAACTGGAACAATAGGTTTAGTTGTCGATTCTGTTGTTCCTTAGAAGTACCGGAGCTAAATTAGAGCAACAGCTACGCAACGCACAGTTCAGAAGTAGCAGAGCAAAGCAAAAGTGCTTACAATGGTGAGATTCTGCAACCTCTCGGAATCGTGACGATATGTCGGCCAGCCCTCACCATGTCCGCCCAGGTTACGGTGGGGTGTGCCTTCGCATTGCCCACACACACACGCCCAAGCGAGTTCTACTGAACATTGAACGGATACTCATTCTGAGCAGAGGGAACGCTGTAACAGTTTTTTAGCTTACAGTACCACGGCCCCATTCCGGCAACGCACCTGCTTATTCAGTTTAGGTGGCGATGAATTTTTTTTTGTGTGTACCAGGTGTGTTTTAAGAAACATCTTTCCTGTGCAGACACACAAAGGCATGCTTTTTTTCGGTCTTGACGTATGCTCTTCTGCCACACCACCAGACTAAAACACTTTGTTGTCTTTCTTTTTCACATCTCAAGCTGTTTTCTTCGGTAGCTGCACCAAGAATACTGTTATAGTGATTATCAAAATATAAACACATATTGCCGAGGACATGCCTGGTCGTCGGATTGAATATCCACAATGTGTTGGCAGTTTGTAGATTTTCGGGTGGCCGCCATTTAGGAACACTGACTCTAATGCTTCGATTGAATTGTGGACAGAAAAAACTCCTCTAAAGTAATGAACATGCGGATTTTGTTTCTTTAGCAATGGTCTTATCTTTGAATACACCAGTGCTCATTGTTAGGAGCAACGTTGTAAGGCACAGCCACGTAGTGGTGCCTTTCGGTATGTCACAGATATGTCATTTCCCACACCTGTAATATAGCACCATTTTTTCTCACTGCCCCGCCACTTCGGCTATTCCCTTTTCTCTGGCCCGACTCGTGGTAATGCTGGGGTGATTTTCTCAATAGTGGTAAAGGATACTTCCCTTGAGACTTTTTGCAAGTTTCAATGTCTGCCGGAGCTTTGTGCGTTACCGCAATTTTTGATACATGACTTGCAGAGCGTTCAGCCAAAAATAAACGTTAAAGCCCCGCTGCCTGTTATAGGCAATCAATGTGATTTTTCAGCTACATTGAAGATATTGTGGTCTTTTACTTGCGCCTGTGCTCAATCTGATATTCCGCTACGTTGTGCACAAGCAAGATCGTGTGCATCTTCTGGTCTTTGACGGTGACGCTCTAGAGCGAAACCTAATGTCACAGAATTTTCGTTGGCTACCTTTACAATCTAATGCCACCCTCTTCTGCGCAGGAATAACAGTTTTTTTCGTGATGTCCGTTTAAGGGCGTATTTAAACTCAGCTGTTTTCGCGGGCATATCAATGTAGACAGTGGCTTAGTGGTTTGCCCGATTTTACATTCATGCCAGGTGTAAAACAACCGCCGATGTGTGGTCTATTTATGTTCCCGCACTGCCCGCCCCCTTGGAGGCATTGAAAAGGTATTTATTTGTTTATTTCAGATACTGTTAGCCCTTGCGGGCTGTTAGAGTAGGGGGCACGTACATTACAATGGACACTCACACGCACAAAAACTGCTCAAGTCACCGGTACAACGAAGGACAAGGAAAGAACTCAAGCTAGTTTAGAGATATTTGTAATTTTTGTAAAGCTATCAGTGGTGTTTCGTTCCACAAACACTTGTTGTCAATGTTATTCCAGTCTACAATAGTTTTAACAATCAAAGCATGCTTAAAAATATCAACCCTTGGAGAATAAGACAAAACAGCATACGGATGATTGATTCGCGGAGAGACTCGTTTGGAAATTAGCAGATATAACTCAGGAGGACCGTTCAGTTTGCCGTTATACAGTTCGATAAGAATTTAAGCCATGGCATTTTTCCAGGCGAGGCTAATAACGGCGTTTCCGCTGTGTAAAGTGTGGCAGCTACCGATTCCTGCGATATTCTGCATAAATTAACGTGGCTGCTATTCGTTGGTCTCGCTCACGCCTATTTATTTTATACTTCTTTTACGGGTCCCACCTCACACTTTCATATTCGAGGGTTTGCAGCTCAAACATTTTGTATGCCATCAGCTTAACTACCGCAGATGCATGTATGAGCTTTCGTCACAGAAATCCTACCTTTTCTGATGAAGTACCACGTATATTATGAATGTGTTCCTTCCAACTCAAATATCTGGCGATTGTGAGACCAAGGTATTTTAGCTTACTCGATCGCTTAATTTCTTTGTCATTCATTCTATAGTTAAACTTCAATGAGGACTTATTTGGTGTAACTGTTATACAAACAATTTTTCTGTAATTTTTCTGCATATTACACTGCCCACAGCAATAATGCACAATTTTCAAAAATCGTTCAGCAGTTCCTGATCCCGAACGCCCTTGATGCGACAAAACAACAAACAGTCATCAGCGAATACTCTCACTTATAAAGATGGATGCACAGAGTCTGCAATGTCGTTGACATGTGAAAGAAATGAAACAGGACTCAAAGCAAACCGTTGACGTTGAGCGGATGTTGCGGGTGAACTGGATGACCGTTCGCCAGCAATTTTAACAACCTCTGGCGTGTTATGTAAACAGGCTTGAATCCAACGAATACTTCCTGAATTATTAACGAAATCATACCACCTATTATTTTCTTTCACATGGCACACTCGCTCAAAGGCTTTCAAAAGAGCAATCGAAAGTTTGCCAATATTCTCTTTCACGTTTATGGCTTCGGCGAAGAAATGCGCAATTTCAAATAATTGTGCTACAGTGGTGAACCGCCTGCGGAACCCATGCTATTTCGCATAAAGAGATATGTGTTTTCAATGTGCTCGAGGAAATATATACTGAATATATGCTCTAACAATTTGCGTATTGTTCACGTAATAAAAATTCGCGCTATTTTTCACATGAAGTCGATGTCATGTTCTAAAGATTGGTAATATTCTCGGCAAAAGCCATTCCCTCGGCACAACTTCTTTCGGCAAGGACACAGTGAAAATTCTAACAATTAATTAGGACACCCATTTAAAATAGTGCTTCTGATTGCATTTGGAATCATATCCTGCCAGCATAATTTCTTTACAACCAAATTTACCAACAGTGCAAGCACACCTTGCGGCGACACAACACTATCCCTAAATCCTCAGCTTGCTCTTCTGCGAAATTCATAGTCGTCTTCGGAGTGAATACAGACCCTAAATACTTTTGAAAGCCTGCGCAATGTCCTTTAGCCGACTACAAATGTTTCCATTCACTAGCACTGGATTTATTTAGGGTTTACTACTAGATGGGCACGGGGAAAATTTCTGAGGCGAATCTTTCATATATTTTGTCAAAGTATTACGCAAGAATTCAGTTTAACCTTCTTGAACTCTTTTCCTGCTACGGCACTAATCTAAGGTATGAACGTGTGATTTTTGGTATTTTTTGCACACTTTAGAATTTGTTTTTTTTTTCGAAAATGTTTGGTTTTTTTTGCACGCTTTAGAATTTTTTTTTTTTTTTTCAAATCTCGGGTCAATATTATTGCCTTGACCAGGGCATATCCAAGAAACACCCTCTAGACCGGTCTGATGGCGTTGCATTATGGAGTTACGTATTCAAGTTATATCAAAGTGACAGCGAAGATAATGCGCGCATTTCGGATATAAAAGATTGTACTCCAAATTTTGCTTACATGGAGACCTGCTTATATTGCGCAGTTAAGTTGGAATTAGTTGGAACTTCATTTGTTAATTTATTTCTATTTATTTCTGACACCAGCTACTACACCTTTCGCATCAGAAACTCCGTGTTTGATGTCGACTTCATACCGAAAGGTTTAATTTGATAATCATAATAGGTCAAGGGTAGTGGCATTGTCCGTGTATTCGGGTCGGTTTGTATGCAACTTGAATATAACTATGTTTGGACATTATCTCTAGCATTGTGTGAGCGTGTGGCCTATCTGTGGGACCCGCAGTTCCTCCATCCCAAGGGCCCCGCATTCCCTCTATCCCAGTAAGAATAATTCTTATTCTGTAATTATTTAGGCTGATAAGTGGTCATCTAGTTGACTAACAGAATCTATACCTGCAAGGGGTCGATACACTGCTCCAATCACTAAAACAGCATCGCCGACCAAACGTTTGCTCCACTTACTTTCATGCTTGTCGTCTAACAGCAAGGGCTCGTATCTGAGTGTGTTTTCATCAGCATTGCCACACCCCCACCCGTCACCACTATGTCTTCACGAAGAACGTTCAACGATTGAGAAAAAACTCACTCACTGTCTACATCTTTATTTACCCAGGTTTCTGTTACCGCAAACAAGTGTGAGTCGTGTAGCAAAGATAAGCATTAGAACTGTTCGATTATATTTTCCCATTTTGCTGCCTTTGGAAGCCTGTATTTCCTCCGCTTCACTTTCTAGTAGAACATGGCTCTTTGAGCTTGTACTATAAGTTGTTGCTCTGATCTAATGCCGCTGGGATACCGCTTAAGAAAAATCAGTCGGCTGCCTTCAGTATGACGCCCGCAATTCGCGCAATGTTAGGTTGCTCCTCTCTGAGTGCGTAAATCGTGGAAAACTTGTAATGCTAAAACAACAAGTTCAAACATTCATTACGTGGTCGCATTAGAGAGAGAGATTAATATTACGAAATTATAAGAAAACGGAGTACAACAATTGCGACGCCAGGTAGCTGAAATGCGGATTAAGTGGGGGGACCTGAAGCACCCATTTTAGCTGCACGCAGAATGACTTCGGCCTTTATAGGTAACTACCTGCTCGTGCCTACCAATTCCCGGTGAAACTTTGTTTTTGTGTATGTGTTTGTTTAGTTTTTGTGGCACCACTACACTGGCGGCCGCTGCACTGAATCCTAATGGTGCACTCGAGACACCCCTGACAGCGAGCAGTTAGGGCCGCCTTAACCAGATGGCGCCAGTACCGCGCTCGCCAATCCCGGCTTTTTTTCACTTTCGAGTTTGCCGTTGACTCTCATTGCCCAGTCGAAGTGCGTCGTTACCAGATTGGGTTTATCACGACGGAAGCTCATAACATTTATTGCGGACGCAGTGGGATTGCATGTTGTTCGTTGGGAAGTGGAACAGAATGTTCGCGTAAGCGCAGCAGAGTAGCGAAGCATGTGGAATATCCGGCGCAGCACCACCAAGCATGATTCGTCCATTCGGTCACAACATTTCAGATTCCCTCCGTAGACCGCAGGTGCCGCACTCATTAAGGCAAATAGATCAGAAGACGCATTGGAAAGAAGAAAACAAAACGTTATTTAATACAACTGTTGCTCATACCATAGGCTCATGTTGTGCCCTGAGCGATATCACGAACCTTGCGAAAGGCGCTTTACGACACCAGTGTTTAAAATCTTGAGCAATACATTAAACTCTTAAACTTGCTGAAATTCAATATTATGATAGTACATTTTAAGCAACTCTTATGCAAAACTTCTACTAAGGCTGTGCATACAGGTACTTCTCAGCTTCTGTAATTAAATCCTATGTAGTGTTCCAATAGACTCGGGGGTAGCATGGCGAGAAGAGCGTGGGGTAAACGAGAATAGAGTGTGGGGTACTAGCGCAGGCCATGGCGAGAAAAGAGTGGTAAAAGTCCAGCCATGACAAATGGTGTAACGCCCGCCCCAATGGCTGCACCCAGAAAGCTGTGCTGAAAACCGTGTATACACCATATTCCATATGCAACCGGAAACAGGGGAACATCGGGAAATCATTCATCGAGGTCGTCCGCGCGGCTTCTGTTTCGGCGGACCAGCGCGGCTTGTGCGCACTGCGCTCTATACATAGCTCGGGGCGGTGTGCTCTGTTTTGTTGTAGAAGCGTGTTTGTTACACTGTGCTTAATTTGTGCAGATCTTACAACTGCTTTTCCCGATGCTGCAATGCCGTTCAAAGTGCTGACGTCGCTTAGACAGCTCTGCGCGGTGGCTGGTTAGGCAACAACCAGAGAAAGCGTGGAAACGTCCGGAAGCACGTGCGCACGACATGTCGCAGCCAATAGGCCATGTGTTCACGACATGTTATTGCGGCGTCGCTTACCAGCTGACCCTTAGTTGACACATGGATGGACGCCGTTGATAAACCGCGCTGAAGTTCCACCAAAGTCACACTTTCGTGTCGGCCTGGGGCACTTTTTAAATAGAAATGAGACGGAGGAAAAGCCTTTATCCGGCGCTAAGGTTTGGGAAAGGCGACAAAATTAAAACTTTTTTATTTAAAAGTAAAGGTGACTTCGTCTCTTACAGTATGACATTTCGCTCCTTCTTCCATGTAAACAGTTTAAAATAACTTACATAGTTCGGTCATTACAGCTGGTTGGTGCAAAATATCCTCCTTGTCATTCAAACTTAAGCTTTAAAATCAGCGCGTTTTCTTTACTCTATTCAGGAATACGCATGAGCCTGGGAAACAATATAAACGCACAATTTTATTCATCGTACACTGCTCGTAGACAGAAGAATCAGCAGGAACGACACCATAGAATACTCAACTCGAGATTTGCGAAGGTTTCAACTACAGAGTAGATCAACCTGAACAGAACGCAGCAAAATGAAATTTTCAACTTCTTTTATGCTGTCACAGAACACAAACTACAACACTTACAAAACTCCCATTGCTTTATAACTACAACAATTTATAGTGGAAACCAAAGCGGATATTCAACGATAATCCACCACCTGAATTGTGCCTACGCATTGCGCAAATAGATCAATTGTCATACCAACCTCAAAAAAGTTGTTCGACTGGTTGTGCGGTCGAGTTGTTTTGCTGCTGACCTATTTAAAACTTGTCTAAAAACGTCATATATATAGTTGAGAAGGATCTTAATCGATTGCAAATCTGCGACGTTAACAGGATGTTACTCGCCTCGGTGAAAGTCGATCGCAACCACATGTCACCGAGAAGCACAAGGTCTGCTAAACCGCATTGGACGTCGGCGCGCCCACAGACATGACTAATCATTGAACGTACCATACAAGGGACGTCGAAAATACTACCATACTCATACATATCTTTTTCCATCCTAGTCGGCGCCATAACGACAGGGCAACAGTGGAGTGGCACTGGCACTGCCATCACTGCTACTGCTGTTCCAAACAGCGCTCGGCATATCGAGTTATAGTTGCGAATTAGGACAGAAAATGTTCTCTTGCATTCTGCCACAGGTGATAAACACAAATCAGAACACAGAAACACAAGACGCTTATTGCCGGCCAGAAGCAGCCAACAAGCGAGCGGCAGTGGCGATACAGTGAGCTGTAGCGACGAGAGACGATGACAGAGGACATTGGCGGCAGTGTATTAACTTTTTCGCTTGTCGCTGTAACCCAGCCAGTACACTCTGCCGTTGTACCTTTTGAGTTACGTTTTCGGCGTCGCTTGTCACCGTCACTGCATGTTGTCCCCCTTCATGTTACTAACTCGCCGCCAATGGGAGCACATGCGTTAAGTGCTAATCACGCTGTTGTTTAGACATATCCGTGATAGCCATGGAACGCGAGAAATTGGCATCCCGAAAACAGAAAAGCACACTGAAAACAAAACTAACAAGCACTTCAGAGCCGAGAAGCCAAATCCATAGCCCTTTGTACTAGCCACTTGCTGCTAATCCGATTCCCACACTACCCACAATTTCCATGGCGGCGCGCGATCGCAGCGACACTTTACGCTCTAGGTGATATTGAGAAACGCTATGCAATACCAAAATCCGGAAGAGGGTCGCGCTTCTCGTGGTGGTGAGTCGAAGGCATGTGATTTGAGAAATTTTGTGCGCACCTTGATTTCCTTACACGTATTGTGTACGTCCAGTTGTAGTAAGTTGTCGTTTAGCGGAGCACTCCTAGTGGGGTTTTGTAGGCCTGCTATATCAAGGTGTTCAGTTCGTTTTGTTCGGAGGGATCTAGGGATCAATATGGATCACTGTATGAAGTCCGGCTGATAAGGAAAGCTTGAGTTATACGCGAAATTCTTGGAGGCTAAATCCTTAGTGAGAAAGTTGATGTTAAAGGTGAATAATTGTGACAGAGTATGTTGGAGTGCTAGAATTGTTTGTGCACCAGACCAGTTTTTCGGAATAGTGATTCCCAGAATTTTGAAGTGGGGGACGTTAAGAACGGGTTAATTATTGATGTTGAGTTCGGGATCCGGTATTAGGTTGGCGCACCGTTTAGGTGTTCGTTTACACAGTGGGTGTAAGGCGGATTTTACGGGGCACATTCTAACCCCCGGGATTGAAGTTATAGTGGTGACACTTGGATGGCACTTTGGAGGGCGTCTTTTATGTCACCTGTGGAGACCGTAGGTATCCAAAGGGTGAGGTCATCGTCGTATTTCGCGTGTCGCAGGTTGGCATAGTTGTCATGAGAAGAGTTAGGTCCTTCATGCCGATCTTGAACAGTAGGGAAGTTAACACTAATGCTTGGGGGTATCTTTTAGGCATAGTTTAGAAAGCGCCGAAACATAGCTGCCCGGTTCCCACTTTTTCAGTTCTATTGGTAAGAAATGGCTCACTGTAGTTGTAGAGACGTTAGCTGCAGTGAGTGAAGGCGAGACCTTGGAGGACTGCTTGATGTGTGATGTTGTCAAATGCTCCTTTGATATTTAGAGGCAGCATCGTGAATGTGTTGTGATTTGTAAATTTGACAATGTTATCTTTTTGCAGTTGAAGTAGAACATCTTGGGGTGAAAAATGTGAGTGATATTCATACATCGTAGCCGGGAAGTAACCATTGCTCTCGATGTGGGATGAAAGTCGGTTTTGGGCCTGATGTTCTAGGAATTTTCCAACAAATAAAGTTGACTAGATGGGTCGTAGTTTTGGTATGCAGAGGTTTTCCGGTTTATGTAAAAGAGCTATATTTGCGTGTTTCTTTTGTGGTGATAGGGAGCCAGATGTCTATTGATTGTGCATGTAATATAGTGTGTTTTCAAAGGTATTGGGTCGAGAGAGAGAGAGAGAGAAACTTTTATTGAGCGACTGGGGTTAGGGAAGCGTGGTGGCCGCCTGTTGGAGGTCGGCGGCGACGATGGCAGCTCGTTCCACCAAGGCGATCTGAACGCCCGGGTCGGAGCTACCCAGCGCAGCCTCCCATTGCTCGTCACGGGTGATTAAAGGGAAGGGATTGGATGGACAGGCCCACATAGAGTGGGGAAGTGTGGCGCGCTGGCCACACGCGGGGCAATGAGGTGAGGGGTAGAGGGAAGGGTGGATGTGATGGAGCACCGCCCTGCAGGGAAAGGATTGAACCTGCAGAAGTCGCCAGGTACGCGCTTGCTCATTGCTGAGCTGGGGATGCGCCGGGGGGTATTTTCGGCGGGCGAGGCGGTAATGTGTGAGTATGTCATGATACGCAATTAGGCGGTCTCTGGCGGATCGGGCCCCGTGGTAAGGAACTAGGCTGGCTCCCGCTCGGATTGTGAATCCTCGAGCCGCGTCATGGGCCGCCTCGTTCCCCCCGAGTCCCGAGTGCGCCGGGGTCCATAGCAGTTCTACCGGGGAAGTTGGAGGATTTTGAGAGATAATTTTGAGTGCCAGTGGCGAAATGAGACCACGGGCGAAATTTTGAACGGCCGTCTTTGAATCAGAGATTACGATCGTGGGGGTCGGCCTTTGTGACAGGGCGAGTGCAATTGCCGCCTCCTCCGCCGTGGCAGGGCAAGGGGTGCGAACTGTGAGGGAGCATAACGGGGGGTCGTCAGGCCGATTCACAATGGCCAGAGCATAAGCATCGCGGTGACGGTATTCTGCCGCGTCCACGTATAAAATATCTGGTCTTACAGGTAGGCGTCGCTGAAGAGTCTGCGCTCGTTGCATTCTGCGTCCCGCATGATACACAGGGTGCATGTTGCGTGGTACAGGACGGACTACAAGTCGAGCGTGAATAGCGCGAGGAATGGGGTATTTATGAGCGGGCAAAGTAGGGGCACGAATCCCGAGTTGGTCTAGGATGTGCAGACCGGTTGAGGTAGTGGATAGGCGGGCTATTTGTCCTGTCAGGTGCGCCTCCACAAGCTCCTCGGCATTATTATGGATACCCAGACGGTCTAATCTGGCAGTGGAAGAGTACAGGGGTATTTGAAGTGCCGCTTTGTAGGCTTTTCTAATAAGGCAATTGATTTTTTGAAACTCAGCAACACTGGCATGAAGGTAGGAGAGGGAGTATGTTATTCTGCTGATCACGAAGGCCTGAATGAGTCGCGATCTCTCACTCTCACAGAGCCCATGCCGGCGGTTGGCAATCCTTTTTATGAGACCAATTGTTTGGACAACATGCTTAGTTAACTGGGTAACGAATTGTGTATTGGATCGATTCCGTTGTATAAGGAGCCCGAGAACTTTTAGTGTTTGAACTTCCGGGACCGAATAACCACTAATAGAGATAGAGATATCTGACGTTGTGCGGGCTGCTCTTTTGGGTGGCAGAACGAGCAGCTCGGACTTGTTAGGAGAACATGTAAGGCCTGCTAACTGTGCTTGTTTAACTACAATATTTGCACCTATTTGTAAGGTCTCTTCAATGTGCGCATCACTGCCACCTGTCACCCAGAGAGCGATGTCATCGGCGTACATACTGAAGCGTAGACGGGAAACTTTCTGTAATTCTTTGGGGATATTTAGCAAGGCCAGATTAAAGAGCATGGGTGATAACACAGCCCCTTGCGGCGTACCTATCGATGGCAAATTCAAGGTGTCTGATGTGATGTGTCCGATTTGGAGGATTGCCGTGCGTTCCGTGAGAAAGCTGCGAACGTAGTTGTATGTGCGCTGTCCCGGGTTTACAGATTCTAATCCGCGCAGAATGGAGGTGTGCGAAACTCTATCAAAAGCCTTAGTGAGATCCAAGGCCAGGATGGCGGCCGAATCGAGCCTACTGGGGGGAGTTATCACCTCGCGGGATAGCTGAAAGAGGACGTCCTGTGGGGATAAGCCGGGGCGAAAGCCAATCATAGAATGCGGAAGCGCGTCTGTGGAAGTGAGATGATTGGTGAGACGCGTGAGGATGACGTGTTCGAGGACTTTTCCCAAACAGGAGGTGTTCGATGGAAAGTGGCTTTCCTGGCTTGGGGATGAGGGTGATTTTAGCATGGTTCCAATCCCGAGGCAGGGTTCCCTGCTTCCAGCAATGATTAAAGTACGCTGTAAGGGCCGAAATTGAACTATCGTCAAGGTTGCGAAGCATTTTATTAGTGATACAGTCCGGCCCCGGTGCCGAGCCGGGTCTGAGTTGGAGGAGAGCCCCCCGCACCTCCGACTCAGTAATATCAGAGTCCAGACTGTCATTGGTGAGACCTTTATACTCTGGTAGGGGCTGTTTTTCACCGGTAGGTACGTATAGGGAACAAATTTTGTCTACGAGTTCCTCATCCGTGCCGGGAAAGTTGTGGATGATTGTGGTGAGGCGGTGATTTTGTTCTGTTTTAGAACGACCGGGGTCAAGGAGGTGTTTAAGTAGGGCCCATGTTCTCTTCATGCCTAGGTTCCCTCTCATTTGGTCACATACTTGTCCCCACTGATCGCGGGCGAGACGGTCAGCGTGATCGCGGATTTTGATATCTAATTCTGCCAATTTGCGGCGAAGTTTGCGATTGTGCTTTCTTGCTTTCCACCGGCGCTGTATGCTTCCGTATGCCGCCCACAAGTGTTGCAGACGGGAGTCCACAGCGTCTGATGGAAGGTCAGGATCCACCTGTTTGCTGGCATTGCGCGCGTCCGTCAGTAACTGGTGAACCCAGCCTTCGAGGTTGTTAGTATCTATTTCAAGTACGGTATTCTCATCTTGAGGGCGAATATGCCTGAATTCATCCCAGTCGGTGATGTATGACTGCTTGGGGTGCGGCTTCATACGCTGAGCGAGAGTGAGCTCAATCTGAATGATATAATGATCACTACCAAGCGAATGGTCCGTGCAGTGCCAATTAACATTGGTGACGTGATGAGTGAAGGTGAGGTCAGGAGTGGAATCGCGTTGGACGCTGTTTCCGACCCTGGTCGGGACGAGGGGATCCGTTTCTAGAGTGAGCCGATGCGCTTGTACTTGATCCCACAAGAGGCGGCCTTTCTTGGTGCAGTGCGAGTATCCCCATGCAGTATGAGGCGCGTTGAAATCACCCACGATTAGGAGCATATGTTTTTGAGATTCTTTTTTAGCAAGGGAAAATAGGAGATTAAAATTGTGGCTGTGGGCCTTAGGATTGCTGTATACGTTCAGTATGTAAACTCTGGTTGCAGGCCGCTTAGTGGGGTACAGAACAACAAAATCATGAGGGATATTAATACTCTCGAATTCAAGCCTTTCGGCTGGGATATTTCGTTGAATTAAAACTGCCGTTTTAGGGTCATGAGAGCTTTGACAAGCTTTGTACTCGGGGAGTTTAACGTTCGTGCCGGTTTCCTGCAATGCTATGATTTCTGGGGGTTTCTCTAGCGTTTGGGAATGCATTTGCAAGGTACTGCGCTTTTGTTTATTGGGTCGAGGTTGCGAAGTAGTTTGTTGGAAATTTGGTCTTTTCCTGGGTGGTGTTTCTGGTGTGGGTATGCACTTCGGCTTCCATTTCGGCTAATGAAATAGGGTCATCTAACTCTGGAATGGGGGCACCAGTGCATGGTGCGATAACTTGCTTGCGGTTTGCACATGTTGCTTCAAGGGTTTTTTTAGTTCTTGTATGAAGTCTTGCTCAGTGTCTGGATGGTTGTGGATCAGTTTTAGTCGTTATTGCGCCATAGTCGATTTGTATTATTTTCTTCCCACGAGGGAGTGGAGAAGATGTCAGGTTCGATGGGTTCCTGGGTTTTCTTGGTGTTTATTGGAAAACTAAGACCAGTTTTGGTGACCCAATTGACAAGCGTAAGTTTATACTTCTACAGTAAGTTTGGCGATACAAATGCACAGCGTACCATTTGTTTTGAGTTTTCTCCATTCTTTAAGAAGTCCAGTTTGGGGTTCTGAGGAGAAGGTGGTGGGCATCGATGGCTGGGTTATCTTTAGTGAGCTCTAACTTTTTGGAATCTTTGGAGGCTTCCGTGAGGCGCTGTGTGGTCCATTCTCCTGTATAGGCGAAGGGATGGGTGGGGGAGCTTTCAGGAATTTTTTTCGGTCAATTATACTGACCATGCCAATTCACTGCTTACAGTTTTTGTGGTGTGGGATTTGAAATTGAATGCTGCAGTGATTCCTGCCTATCATTTTTTCTAGAAGGACCACACGGCATCGTTGATGTCTTAGGTGAACGCGAGGTCAGAGGAAGTGTCTATTCAAACACTGTTCCCGAAGCGGGTTGGAGTGCCGTAGGTATTTCAGAGGTGGAGATTATTTTGTTGAACAGCTTCTCAAAGCCGATTTTTTTATTGATTATTTCTAGGATAACCCCAAACTGTGTGCGGAGCATTGAAATCTCCGAGGACAACGAGATAATGTCCATTTGAGCGTTGGCGTACGCGTTTTAGTATTCGGTCAATTCGTGAGAGGGATGAGTAGGGTGAGCTGTTTCTACTTACAATGTAAAGGCGTGTATGGGACTTCGTGTGGGCCAGCAGTTCAAAGAATGTGTAGTCCATTGTGGTGGGAGGGGGTGTGCTTGTACCATTTGGGAAGCGTGGACTAGGTTGGGTGTTCTGGATTGGGGGTCTGTGGTGTGTGCTGCGTATCTCCGTAGTGCAATGTTTCCATTGTTAGTTTTTGTATGGCAATGATGTCAGGTGAATTTTGCTGTGTAAGTGGAAGGAGTGAGGCTTGCTTGCTTCGGTACGATCGACAGTTCCATCGCCATACAATTACCGACGACGGAGGCGTACAGTTGTGCATAGGTGGACTAGAAGGCGTCATCGTCTTATGAGAGGTCAAGGGTTGCGTTTTTGGTGTCTTTGGGAGTGGTGTGTTGTTTGGGCTTTATATGGGTTTTACGTTCTGTTACTGCAATGGTGACGAGGAGTTATTTTAGGGCAGCAAAACAGCTGTTGCACTGGTTGCCGATTTTACGTATAAAAGTTTTTATGCGTCCTACACCCGAAGAGGGAAGGAAGGGGACTTGTATTGTGTCAGCGATTTCGGTTATCGGTGCTTGTGGTGCAATGGGTTGTGCTGTGAACTCTTCACGTGGTGGATTGAGGAGTTGTTGGAAACGTTGTTCGAGTGAGGAGTTGTTCGAAAACACGTTGTTCGAAAATGACAGAGCACTTTTCCTTAACTTCCATCTGTTGGGGTAAGCGCGCGTTTTTTTTTCGAGGGTGTGGATGCCGGTGTCGGTAATGCAGGCACGGTGTTGGTTGTATGTGTGGACAGGGATGTTGGGGGAATGGGTCTAGAGCAGTGGGCTGTGAGCTGACAATAGCTGACTATTTCACGTGTGTTTGGGTTGTACGATGGACGGTTTGCGGTTGAGGAAATGGCTGGATTGGACGATCGGCCGGGTTAAGGAAGGTGCTGCTATTGTTCCTCCGTCTCCACGTGTCATTCCCGGACACGGACAGGTGGAGCCGGAGTGCGTAGTTTTCAGCGGCAGTACTAGCTGGCCGTGGGGTGATCTATACCGCAGAGTTGGCACGTAGGTCCACACTCATGATCAGGTGTGGAGTTTTTAGATGCGACTGCATCTCATTCACTCGCCTTGTTCATGCAGCGTCGGCGTTGTTGTCGTGCGCCCCTCACCCAGTCTCCTCGCCGCGCGAGTCGCGCTCTCCACCGATCACCCTCTCCGCTCTCCGATTCCCCTCTCTCGTCCACACCCCTCCCCCTACACAATAAAAAAATAATAGTTAGCGGCGCCCGGTTTCAATACCACGGCCCTGTGAGCGGAACGAGAGGTACATGGTGCTCTTCCCACTGCGCCACAAAACCGAGACAGAACCAAACGCTACGAACGCGCCTTATACCCTTGACTCATTCAAACTACGTCAAGAAGCTACTGATTCAACGCATGATGGGGCAATGATTAACACTTGCAAGATAAGAAAAGAACATCCCACTTACAGCAACAATGATGGAGTAAGGGTCGTTGCGACAGCGAAGCCCCAAGGATACCACTTAGAGAGATTGGCCAAGATTGGCCAATGAAACATAATAATAATCATAAAACATAATAATACACGTTTCACGCAATTTCAGAATAAATTCAACAGAAACACCAAGTGAACCCCACGATGGGTCGCATCTACACAGGGTTCCCCTCACGGGGAGGTGGGCGCAATTTTGGGGTTGGAATTGGCGCATACACGCATATCAGGTCAGGACAAACGTCCTGCATGTGTCCAAGTTCACCACACAGAGGACAGCACTGCACAGATTGTCGATACGGGTGGCATCACGTGAAGACAAGATGGGCATTGATGTAGAAAGGTACATGTGGTCCTTCAAAAGTTACTACCGCAGATGAGGTGCCCAACAATCGTGCATGCAGTACACTGGGTCCATTGGGTGTGAGAATGTAGGGTAAACGTTCCGTCGTGGTGTTCTAGTCCAATTTATGAATCACTCCAAGGACTGCACCTAGAAGTGCTTAGGTAGTGTCGCATGTCGTAGGCTGCTGTACCAAGCTGCAGTGTAATCATTTCAGAAAGTGCCATGGTGCAGTTTTCGTCGGGCGTGCACGCCACGATTACATTTTGCAACACTTGCGGTTTTATCGTCATGTATGAGTTAACACTTGCTGCGTAATATTAGTTGGCTGTCGTATTGTTTGGGTGAAGAAAAAAACACTGACAGCATAAGAAAAACTCAAATGGGAAAATTTAGGTTGGAACGTTGATTGTGGAAAAAGGAGTACGCATTGCTGTTCCTGCTGATCTACTCAAACTGAATTATAAATTCAAACAAAAAAATTCACTTATACATGTTTACCACAGAAAACTACATCTAGTGAATGCCGCAAGCCTTTTTACAAAACATCGGACTCTATTTGAATTTGTTTAAATGTTTTCTTTCGAATTTGTTATCAGCCAATGGCAAACCGATTGATCTTAGTCTTTTTTTGAGCATTACAATCTGACAGTTACTGTCTTGTTTACATAAACTTAGTCGCCAGCATAAATCTCATACATGCTGTGTGGTGGTGACAAGATTATAAGCATGCTCACAAATCAAGATATTTAGGAAAACGTTGATAGTTTAAGAAGGTCTCGTTTCCTTTGGAATATTATTACTGTTTTTAGAAGAATCTCACCAAAGTTTTCGTCCTTGATCGGTGTGTTTCGGAATCATACCCACTAAAAGAGTGCATGCTTGCAGTATTACAAGTGATTTGAGTTATCTTTTACCAATGTGAATGCAACCAAGTTTACCAAAAATCTTTTCATTCAACGTATCAACATTCAAACTCTAAACCTTACCAGAAAATATTTTAGAGAATCTATCGGGCAACATACTTAAAATAAATAAACCGAACAACAACAAACAATTTTTGAGAAAGACTATTAAACATTTATGCTTTTTTTAATGAAAATTAAAGGGACACTGAAGTGATATGTAAACATTGGGGGATTACTTGCGCAAATTGTAGTCCAAAGTACCCAGGCCATGTTTCGACCACCCTGGGCGCGTTTACGCGATTTTATTTAGTAGAAAAATTAATTCGAAAATGCTGTCCTCCTCTCTTTACGCTCGCCTATTTTCTGCGGTGTTTTCGTGGGACGTCAGGAGGGGATAAGCTGGCAATTGGCTGCGCTACTGCACGGCTCCCCGGCCTTCAGACAGAGTCAGTCGGCCCAGCGTTTCGTCCGCCGGCCGCCGACCGGTCGTCGCAATTCGTTCGCTCAGTTGAAACGAAGCCAAGACACGTTTGTGAATGGTACAATTTGCCTTTCTTTACTTGGTTAGTTTGTACAGTGTATCTAGCTCCAAGTCAAGGTCGCTTCACAGAAGCGCTGCACAAGCGCACATGTGACGCTTCGCTGACTGGTATGCCAGTGGGAAAATATAAGGCCTCTTGAAGGCGGGGGAAGAGTCAGCGAAGTCAATATAGGTACTAAGGAAATAAAATCAACTGATATTTTTACCGTACAGCGTAAAACTAGGGTGCGGGAAGCACTTTTTTGCGCTGGGCGAACAAGCACAGCGGTCAGCAGCACGACTACGCATCTGCGAACGCTTTTCCGTCTACGAAATGCAATTGCTAGACGTGAGCTATTGTGGAAACTCGGGCGACGCTTACTGCAGAGCGCAATACAACAAATAGTCACCTAAGCTGCTTGAAATGCCAAAACTAAATAAAAGTGTAAACTGGTTGTACAATGTATACCCTATATTACCACTGCCAACGGAGCCCGCTCCGTGGCCGAGCGGTCTGGGTTGCTAGGTATGCCACCGCAAGTATTTTGCAAGTCACGAGTTCGAATCACCGCGGGTACGTGGTTTTTTTTTGTAAGTTAACTTTTTCGTTTTCCGCCGATGTTTTCTATATTCAGTTCACCGTTTTTTGGGCCGGAACGTTCAGGACTCCACGAACTTGGGCATCGTCCAATCACGGTGTCCGCTCCTCCTAACGTCACAGCTTTAGTTGGTGCGGCCGCCGCAAACCGCGCATGGTAGTTTTTCTTCTTTCGCGCTTTGTAAAATAATTACCGATTTGTCAACCGAATAAACGATGAAAAGTGTGCTAATTTGAGCCAGTCTACGCAGTGAAAGCGACAACGGGAGCTTGACAAATTCACTTCAGTGTCCCTTTAACCCTTTGTTTCTATTGCTATTTTGACCAAAGAAAACTATTTTTTACAGTTTAGTTGTTCAAAAAAGAGCTAAAGGAGTAAAGAAAAACCGAATGCCGTTGCATTTTTATTTTATTTGTATAAAACAAGAAGCGTACTTATACGTGTACATTGGTAGTACTGCATTAAGTCTGGAGAAACTGGTCCAAGCAGTGTGCCGCCTCATCTTCCTCTATGCAAAAATACACTCCGCATTTCTTGCACTGCAAGCAGTTTCTTCGATGGCACGCTTGCATCTTGCTGCGTGGAGCATTCCTCTGGGTGGGCAACTTTCACAGAGGGGTGTTTACCTCACTCTACCTTATGGCATCCAGTACATCACAGGCACGGTTTTTT
This sequence comes from Haemaphysalis longicornis, assembly GCF_048455015.1. NCBI lineage: Eukaryota > Metazoa > Arthropoda > Arachnida > Ixodida > Ixodidae > Haemaphysalis > Haemaphysalis longicornis. The sequence continues at coordinate 35,485,658 of NW_027526214.1, read as the reverse complement.
ATGGTGCTGCTGATGATGCGCCTGGTTTCCGCAACATCTGCTGTGGCACTCTCGGCCGCCGTCAGACCTGGAGCAACTTGCCATATGCACTCAGCGAGCCGCTTTCCGATCCTTTTGGTGATCGGTACAGCAGCCAGCTGTTGACGACGGCGAGGCCGAGAAAATAAAAGATGATCATTTTGTACCAATTCTTGGTCATCAGTTGTTTTTATAAAACGCTAGAAGCTGATCCGGTCTACTCACACGACCAATGTTTTTGGTGTACACTTTGACTAGTGTCACGATTTAGTCCCGCGTTCGTGAACCTGGGAGGGTAGGAGTACCCTCCAGCCGAGAGACGACATGCAGCGTGCTGGTGGTGACGGTGACTGACCCCCGAGCAGCCGTGCTCGGCGGTGTTTATTGCCCGGCCACACACAATGTTGCCCACCGAGACTGGTGGGGCCACAGAACTTGGCGGCCAACGAATATCAGGGACGGGGGCACAACACACTTGTCACACCCCTCACCCCCAAGTTTGTTTGTCCTACACCAACACGAAGCAACACTTGTCCCCCAGCGAGTAACGGTCTTGCGGTCTCCGTAGTCTCGCACTCCGCCTGGGCATAGGTGTCGATGCAGGTGTGGCAGCATACGGTGCCACCTGTGTCACTCTCGCACCAGCTGTCAGCCTTCCCGGTGTCCAAGGGTTTGCGTGTGGCGCCACAGTGGCGCGAGTAGCACCAGCCGCTGTTGCTGTGCTGGCAGCGGTCGGTGAAGCTGGCTCCCCTTGAAGGAGTCCAGGCTGAGGCAGTGCAGCGGGCCCGTGGCCAGGCAGCTCGGCTGCGCCTGCAGGGGCGCCAGCACCTGCTCGGGCGCGTATGGGTCCCCGCACAGCATGCACAGCATCAGCCGCTGTCCGGCCGGAGCCCCGCGGCCGCGGGCAGCGCCTGGTAGATGTGAAGCCGGCCCGCCCGCAGCTCGATGCTCTCCACCAGCGCGCACAGCGCCTGCTCCAGCCGCACGGGGTCCAGGCCGCCGCCGTCGTCGTCCACGAAGGGGCACTGCAGGCTCTTGGCCCGGTTGATGCCCTCCTCGCGCAGTAAGTCCCTCTGGCCCGCAAACACCATGACCAGGGGCAGGCCGTGGAAGGGCAGCCGGTCCTCCTGCTCCAGGTTGGCCAGCAGGGTATTCTCGAGGCTCTCGCGGATGTACTCCAGCCCCGGCTGGCTGGCGTACACGCACAGGCAGCCGTGGGGCAGGGGCTCCATGCTGAACGAGTTGTGCGGCAGGCCCACGTCGCCGTCGATGATCCTGAAATCCGGCGCGTACTGGGCCTTGTCGTCGAGCCGGAAACCCTGCGGGAGCACCTGCCGCATAGCCTGCGCCACCTGCTGGGCGCTGGCCCTGGCACCCAGCACCACCAGGTGCAGCAGGTGGTCGTTTGTGCCCAGCACCCACCGCCGTTGGTGCTGGCCTCTCGCCGGTGCAGCAGCTGCTCTGTGACGCCGTCCATGCAGTCGAGCTGGGCGGGGCAGTGCTCCCTCTAGCACATGAATGCTTGCCGCCGTGCCGGTGAATGTGCCCACTCCGGGCTGGAAGAAGGCCTTGAACTTGGTCAGGAGGCTCGGGACGTCTTCCGCCGCACGCACTGCTTCCTGGTACTCCGGCAGCCGCACTCCCAAAGCCTGGATCCAGTTCCGGCCCAGCAGCATCGGTGACGACCCCTTGGTCAAATACAGGGGCAGGGTGGCCTCCCTATCGCCAAGGCGGACGCTGACCTGGGCTTGACCCTCGACTTGGGCGAGCTGTCCGGAGTACCTGCGCAGCATAACACCCGACGCCTCGATGGACACGCCAGGAAAGGTGCGCTTGAAGGATTTCCCGGCCATGACCGACACACTGCCCTCTGTGTCCAGCTCCATGGAGATGGGGTGCCCGCAGACTTCGATGGTCAGCCAGTATGGTGGCACCGGCGGCTGCACTGTGGCCGCCTGCCACATGTCGAAAATCTGCGGATCTTCGCCCACGACGTGAAGCCTAGCCGTTGCACCCGAAGCTGCTGCCGCACGCCCCCGCCGCCAACCCTTGCGCCGACTTTCTCGGCCGTGGGCTGGCGCCGAACCTGTGCTCGACGCCGGCTGCTGCTTCCGTCCGTCCGCCGTCGTCCCCCCTCGGCACGCCCGAGCAATGTGCCCAGTTCTTCCGCACGCAAAGCAATCCGCTTGCACGAACTGGCAAATATTCACCCAGCAAAAGCTCACCCAGCAACTTCTCGTGCGGCGTGGCCGGCTTGAGCAGGTCGAGCAGGAGAGCGAAGACGCGGGTCCCACAGCTGGCCAGGAAGATGCGCTGTTTTGCCTCGGGTGTGTCGTACGCCCGGAAACACACGCCGACTTGTTCCTCGTAGACGGGCAAGCCGGACCCTTCACCCTCGAACGGCTCGAACCTCCCGTACAGCGGCATGGCGTAATGGCGGCTGGCTTGAGGGGGCGGTGTCTCGGCGTTCTCGGTGGCGGCGTTCACGGTGGCTTCGGCTGCTCCGCGGGCTTCTTCCCTCGTCGCCAGTGTCACGATTTAGTCCCGCGTTCGTGAACCTGGGCGGGTAGGGGTACCCTCCAGCCGAGAGACGACATGCAGCGTGCTGGTGGTGACGGTGACTGACCCCCGAGCAGCCGTGCTCGGCGGTGTTTATTGCCCGGCCACACACAATGTTGCCAACCAAGCCTGGTGGGGCCACTGAACTTAGTGGCCAACGAATATCAGGGCAGCGATAGGCAGCGATGGCGTAGAATAGGCAGCGATGGCGTAGAGGTAGAACACCCGTCTCGCGTGCAGAAGGACCGTGGTTCGAATCTCAGTGCCGGACAATTCCCACCGGAATAAAAAAAAATCCGCTTATTGATGGAATTGCACAAAGGGGCTTGGGGTGTGGCCTGACCCCGGCGACCAGTGCCGGTAATGCACTCCCTCACCAGAGCAGGATTGGCCACCCTGGTGTAGTAATGGCCACAACCTCCCATGGATACGCCAACTAACCCTCGGCCCTCAGTCCCCAGCGGCTGCGGAGCAACTGACCACGGCGGCGGTCAGACCTGTGACGCAGCAGAGGGTGCTAAGAATCCCTGGATCCGGACAGGCCGCCAATGGAATCTGAACCTGGCAACGTTTAACGCGCGAACCTTATCTAGCGAAGCAAGTCTCGAGGTGTTTTTCGAGGAATTAGAGGGCATTAAATGGGATGTAATAGGGCTTAGCGAGGTTAGGAGGGCAGGCGAAGCCTTTACGGTGCTGAAAAATGGACACGTCCTATGTTACCGTGGTATAGAGGACAGAAGAGAACTGGGAGTGTGATTTGTAGTCAATAAAAGCATAGCTGGCAACATAGACGAATACTATAGCATTAACGAAAGGGCAGCAGGTCTTGTAAATAGGCTAAATAAGAGGTACAAGCTCAAGGTGGTGCAGGGCTATGCGCCCACATCAAGCCACGACGACCAAGTAGTGGAACGCTTCTATGAAGATGTGGAATCAGCAATGGCTAAAGTAAAAACACAGTATACCGTAGTTATGGGGGACTTCAATGCTAAAGTAGGCAAGAATCAGGCTGGAGACAAGGCAGTTGGGAACTATGGTCTGGGCTGTAGAAATAGCAGGGGGGACCTACTAGTTGAGTTTGCAGAACGGAATAACCTACGCATAATGAATACCTTCTTCTGTAAACGGGAGAGTCGGAAGTGGACCTGGAGGAGCCCGAATGGGGAGCACAAAAATGAAATAGACTTTATAATATGCGATAACCCTGGCGTCATGCAGGATGTGGAAGTGCTCGGGAGGGTAAGATCTCGAATTAGGCTAGATTTGAGGAGGGACCGCAACAAGCTAGTACGAAAGAAGCCGATAAATGAGCTAACAGTAAGACGCAAAGTAGAAGAATTCAGGATCGCGCTGCAGAACCGATATTCCGCTCTTAACGAGGAAGCCGAGTTTACGACGCAGGAAGCCAGCGACAACCTTACACGCATTATTACGAAGTGTGCAGTAGAAGGCGGGGGCACTATGGCTAGACAGGATACTGGTAAATTTTCACAGGAGACGAAAGATCTAATCAGGAAACGGCAAACCATGAGAATCTCCACCGCAGCTGACAGAATAAAACTAGCGGAGCTCTCCAAGCTAATCAATAAGCGTAAGACAGCTGACATACGGAAGTATAATATGGAGAGGATCGAATACGCTGTAAAAAACGGAGGTTGCCGGAAAGCAGTGAAGAGACATCTTGGAGTGGGGAAAAATCAGATGTATGCACTTAAGGATAAGCAAGGCAATGTCAAAACAAATAGGGATAAAATAGTCACAGTGGCCGAGGAGTTCTATAGGGATCTGTACAGTAGCCAGGACATACAGGATAATGCCGAACGAGACAGTAGTTCACAGGAGATAGACATCCCACCAGTAACGACCGAAGAAGTAAGGAAGGCTTTGAAAGAAATGAAAGGGGCAAAGCACCTGGTGAGGATCAGATAACAGCAGACCTCTTGAAGGATGGCGGAGAAATTGTCCTTGAAAAATTAGCAAACCTGTATACGCAATGCCTAATGACCGCAGTGGTACCGGAATATCGGAAGAACGCGAACATCATCCTAATTCATAAGAAAGGCGACATGAAGGACTTGAAAAATTACCGGCCGATCAGCTTACTGTCAGTCGTCTACAAGGTATTTACCAAGGTAATCGCTAACCAAATTTCTGCAACCTTAGATTTCAGTCAACCTAAAGAACAAGCAGGGTTCCGTAAAGGTTATTCAACAATGGACCATATTCACACGATCAATCAGGTGATAGAGAAGTGCGCTGAGTATACTGAACCCCTATATATAGCCTTCATAGATTATGAGAAAGCATTTTACTCGGTCGAAACCATAGCAGTCATTCAGGCATTACGGAACCAGGGGGTAGATGAGCATTATGTAAGAATACTAGAGGATATCTACAATGGGTCTACAGCTACGATCATCCTCCATAGGGAGAGCAGTAAAATACCTATAGGAAGGGTGTCAGACAAGGAGACACAATCTCTCCAATGCTATTCACAGCATGTTTACAAGAAGTATTCAGAACGTTGGATTGGGAACAGGTGGGAGTAAGGGTTAATGGAGAATACCTCAGTAACCTCAGATTTGCTGATGACGTTGCCTTGCTAAGTAACTCGGGGGACGAATTGCAAAGCATGCGTTCTGTACTGGGCGAACAGGGTAGAACCGTGGGACTGAAAATTAATATGCCGAAAACTAAAGTAATGATCAATAACCTCGGGACAGCACAGCGGTTTGACATAGGTGGCGAGGCAGTGGAAGTAGTAAGCGAATATATCTACTTAGGCCAAGTTGTGACCCCAGATTCAAACCATGAGGCAGAGATAATTAGAAGGATCAGAATGGGGTGGGGTGCATATGGCAGACATTCTCAGATAATGAATAGCAGCCTACCATTGTCGCTGAAGAAGAAAGTGTGTGACAGCTGCATCTTACTGGTACTCACCTACGGGGCAGAAACTTGGAGGCTCACTAAGAGGGTTCAACTTAAATTGAGAGCGACTCAGCGGGCAATGGAGCGGAAAATGATAGGTGTAACATTAAGGGACAGGAAGAGAGCGGAGTGGGTCAGGGAGCAAACTGGTGTTAAAGACATATTAGTAGAAATTAAGAAGAAGAAATGGACGTGGCAGGACATGTAATGCGAAGGCAAGATAACCGCTGGTCATTAAGGGTAACAGAGTGGATCCCTAGAGAAGGGAAGCGTTGCAGGGGGTGGCAGAAAGTTAGATGGGCAGATGAGATAAAGAAGTTTGCGGAGATAAATTGGTCACAGTTGGCACAGGACCGAGGCAATTGGAGAATAGTGGGAGAGGCCTTTGCCCTGCAGTGGGCGTAGATAGGCTGGTGATGACGATGATGATGAATATCAGGGATGGGGAGCGCTACACACTTGTCACAACTACGCTAGGCCTTTCGAATTCGATAAAACCTCTCTTTTTCCTGTCATACCTGTGGCAGGATCCCACGGGGTTCACGCTGTGCTTGTTGGACACGATGGTGACGGTAGTGTTGTAGTACCACTCGCAAGTTACGTTGCGGCTGTCTTTTTAGTACGAAATTCAAAAGAACCCAGGACGCCGGGCTTGTGCACCATATCATTTTGCTGTGTGCAGAGGCCAATTAGTCTTTTTGTGAGTGTTGCTGTGCTCATGATCCCACGGCGCTTCATTTCTTGCAGAAGATCTGCCGCAAAAAAGTTGCCACAAAACGCCTCTTTTCTAACACAGTCTTATGTCAAACACGCAATATCTTCCCTATTCTTGCAATGTCATTTTTAATGTTAGCTGGGTAGTTCAAAAGGCTGGCTCCTTACAGCTGCGCTCGGTACACATATCCTGACCTTCCAGCAAGTGTCCACGACCTGTACCCCTATTTCTTGGGCTTCATCATTCTCAACGGTTTACTTAATAGGGTGCACTGTCCGAAGATTAGGGGAGTCCACTCAAGCGCACCAACAACCCCCGCCGAATCTTCAGGGCACAGGTGACGAAGGGGGTGGCCATCTGATGTGCGGCTTTCGCCGTGCAGAGCGGCAAGAAAGAGTCAGATACCTGAACAAAAACAGCACAAAGTCGTGTATTTCGACAGGCACAACACTGCACAAGCACGAGGTAAGGACTCGTTAATGACAGACAACTTAGATTGAATTCAAATGAAATAACCAGTTCAAGATTAGCCAAATGATACTATGAAGAGCTCTAATAAATTGATATTTCAAAGTGGAGCCATTAACTAAAAAGAAAAAAAAAACGAACACTTCGATGCATATGAGTGACAGAGTCCCACAATACTCACCGACCGCGCCGGACGATGCACGGCTGTCGCAGGCAATTCGGCTTCCTGGGAAGCGTGGTATTCGCTGTAGGTCAAGCCGTCAGAGACGATTATGGTGATTCGAGGCCCGGGAGTGCGCTGGTGTCCTCCATGGCGCGTGTCGCCGAATGTGTGATACAAAAACTTGCAGTTCCCGTTGTCACATCACGACGTCCAAACGTAGCTGATTTTCTTCGGCGCTGCTTCTCTTTTTTAACGACGCTGGCGCGGAGGGAGGGAGCACAACGAACAACGCGCCCGCCGCCGTCAGCGCATAACTTCCCTCTTTCTCCCTTCCAGATTCATCGGCGCGCTTTAGCACTGGCAAGGCCACGCGCGCCTACTCGCAACTACTGAAAACTTTGACAAAACCGGAGTGGCGGAGCTTTCCTTTTTGTTATTTTTTTTGCCGGCGAGCCGGCGGATAAGCGGAGCCATAGACGGTTCGAGCGAGAAAGTCCCACGGTTTTCTCTGGGCGAACAGAACCGAACTGAATGAATCGGACCACTTTAACAAGAATTAGGCGCTGTACAATAAAATAAAAAAAAAATTATAAAGTACTTTTAGTCATCGTACGCTCGAGCTTGTGACAATTGTGCAGGCTTTTAGGCCGCGCCTACCTTGTAATGCCATTACATCTCGTCAACAGCTACATGCAGGATTCTATTTAGGCAGCACCTGCGAACGCTTCTTTTGCCCTTGACTACATGTAAAGCAGAATATAAAGTCGATGCACCTAGTACAGGAAGCCAAAACCAATACACCCGTCTGAGTGGTAATTAAACAATAGACCTGTATATTGTCATTCCTAGAAACTTCCGGATTTTGTCGGTGAATATTGGCTTCACTCTCACTTTGTTCTCCTGAATGTGGTAATGGTTGGTTTCAAAGGCAAGATGCTCAGTCAAATCTTTATCAGCAAGCTTACAAAACATGCTGCGTGGGCTTTTTACTCTTCAAGAGCAACCTTCGGTACAAGATCGCGGGTAGGAAAGCCTTCGCTTACAGGGATGTCCTTTCTGGACGTAGTACCAGTTTTTCTTCACCTTTTTTTGTAGTTGTCAACTACGCGATGCCTGCTGATTCGCTGTCAGATGAGTCAGACAGGTACTTGTTTATGGCTCCTCAGCTTTTTGAGACCTGTGCTTCTTAGCGATCGTCAACTGAGCTTTCCAGTTCCGAGCATTCGCTGCAAATAGGCCATTCAAGAAGGGTTGGCTGAATATCTTCGTCAGTTAATCCACGTCTATAACGAACCTACAAAGAGTAGTTCTACACAAATCGTTAAAATCTTCGGTTAAGATCTGTTAGGTTGTTTGGAAGGTATTGCAGGAGGTACAAATAGAAACGCTGCCTGTGCGCTGCGCTCCGATGCGGACGAATAACATCCGACAGTCTTAGTCGCAACCAATGTGGACACGCGAGCATTCTGCCGGTTACTTTCAAATAAACCACCGATTGCCACAGAATTTGTATAAACGTACTACCTAGTTAGGTTTTTTAGCAATTCTGTGAAAAACTTTTTGAAACAAAAAGTAAGTCGAAGAAAATAACAAAAAGACCACTAGCATAGCGTGAATCTTATGGTTTCATAGAACATGCCGGAAAATGTAGTGAACTCGAGCGCCCAATTTTGGAGAACACCTTATCCCGTCCAACTGTGCTTCTGCTTCCAAGTAGCTGCTGCCATGTAGCTAATATTTTTTCAAAATGGCAGTGTGGCACGAATCCTTGAATGGGCATTTTGAAGCATTCCTTGATTTGGAAACTTCGTTCTTTGCCAAAATGTTTTCGCCAAACATGCGGCAGCTGGGAAACGAAGGCTTATCCAAACAGAAATATAGTTTTCTGTTATTATCACTGAACTTGGCACTTGAATACGAGAAAAGAAAATATGTAGCCGCTGTCCTAAGGCAGATGTTTTTTATCCGAATTTAATAATTTCGTACATTCTCCACTGATCAGAAGTTCTATTTTTTATTATATTATGAGTGAGATTGAACTCCAAGACTGTGTAATTGTAAAAAAATATTACTGCCCTGAGCGATGTTTCAGTGCTGGCACAACCTGCATTAGACTCTCTGTACGTTGTATAATGCATTTATTGTCAACGACCACACCAGAATTTACATACATGATGTGCATCAACAGAATAATTGATTTGAAAAACTGAAGCCAAGTGAGGAATGGCTGTCGTGGTCACCCATCGCGCTTTGACCACCATCTCTTCTTCAAACCCATAGGACAAAGTCTGACTGGCCGAACCTTGTCTTTCGGCTTAGCTTTATGACTGTTTCTTGGCCTCTAGTATTTTCATTCTGTTTTAGTAGAGCAGAATTCCGCTCAAACAAACTTTCTCTCCTAAGGAATCCTGCGTTGTTTCGACTAACATACCATGGAGCTGCTGTGTAGAGGCACCTTAAACACTGCTCAGGTCACCAACCAAGCTACGCCTGCGGCAGCCGTCATTAGGAGTTTCCACTATTACTGTTGCAAGCAAAGAACAAAGACGCGGGCGTGGCTACAAAGTTTGAAAACCCGCTCCCCTCGTCGTTTGGCATCAGTTTATGAAGCCGCCATCTTTCGGAGATCTTCTGATAAAGACCTGGAATGGTGGCTAGAAAAGCGGCAGCTCATCCAAAAGGTGCGGTCAACAAAGTATCCAGCAATTCTGTACTATTTAGTAGATGCTCCTCGAAAATGGTCGAAGAAACACGCAAGCTGACAGACGGGACTCTCTTCAAAAGCGAGTTCCTAAGGCACTCGCTTCCACTGGCGAGATGAACGAGCAGCAGTTTGCTGAACGCGGACACGCAACACTCGAGCAAATGTCGTCATCCTATTAGAGGACAGTTAGATTGTTTCGCCTTGAGGACCAAAAATTGGTAAAGAAACATCTATTTGCATACGTTGTTCGTAACCCGACTAAGACGCACAGCAAACCACGTTACGTCGTGCAGATATCCTACAGACGTCTGCAACCGACATTGCAGATATGCAGGAGCCGTACCGTTCGTGTCAAAATTACATATATTCAACGTAGCTACAACTACAAAAAACCCATCCAAATCACACAAACGATAACGTAGAAAAGACCTCTCATGGTATATTTATATGCTGTTTACGGGACGTTAACTTAGTGGTACGTATTTTGGATATTTTAGTGGGTCGCATGCAAGACGTATATAGATGTCTGCTCTACATTGTGTTTCGGTCTCTGGCAGAAGCATTAGTTTGTTATAATCATAACTAGTGTACGTTAGTATGATATTGTTGAGATGAACCTGTAGGATTGATATTTACATTCTTTATACATTTTGGCATTTGGCCAGGTCCCTTTCCAAGCTTGCCTACGTGTTGTTGGCATTTATACTTCAAATACATGTCTCGCTAGCTATTCAGCACTCTTTGTCGTTACTTGGCACCTGGTTTCTAGAAAAATGTATTTCCATTGTTGAAGTGCTGCATACGGCAAAAAATGTCATATGTGAACTGCCAAGGTGACCACACACTCTTGCAGAAGCACACGAAGCACTGCTCTAAACAATAAATGTCGTATCAAAAATAAGTGGCAGTAAGTAACAGCAAACCAGTCGTGATCAGCACAATCGCCCTTGACACTAAGGCAACCAAGTAGCGTCCTCAAATTGTACCACACAGCTCGGCTGTACAGGCCTTCTCCAAATAAAGTACCAGAGAAATAATTCAAAAATTCAAATAATTAAAATGCCAGTCTTGCCAACGTAGCGGCATGTGGAGCTGGGTAGTAAGAAAGCTTTCAAAGTACACATAAAACACAAAACAGTTCAGGTAAAACAGTTTATATTGACTGCCAAATTACGTAATATCCTTTCGCAACACAACCACTTTAATTTTGATTCCTATCTCCCCTCGCCCAAAGGGTACGTATTGTATATATATACCAGAATAGTACAAATATTATTGACTATAAATGAGTCCCACACAGCAGAAAGGTTGACAAAAAATTAAAAAAGCAAACATTTAAACCCAGTGGACAAGCAGAAGGTAGTTATGCAACTTGACATATCTCACGTTAGGTGAAACGGGTGAAGAACAACAAGAAAAGTGCGAAAACAAAGAAATGATTGGATGGTGGTTACTAAAACAAAGCAAATTTACGAAACTTAATAGTTCACATCTAGTGAAAAGTTTGGGAAACAATAAAACAAAAGCCCCTTGGAAACACAGAAGTGGCGTTGATTGGTGGTTGTGAGTACCATACAAATTTTAGCTACATTAAACAACCCAACATCTATAAAAATAGTTATGAACTACAGAAAAGGTGTGTATACAGAAATTTCTGTGCGGTGGTTACAAGAGCAGTAGAAATATAGATGATGAATTGATTCGCACTTAGTGAAATGGCAGGACAACAACGAAACACCAATAGAACTTTAGAAACAACTTATCGAATTCTTGTAACGAAAACAATACAATGTTACACTATTTCAATATTTCACTCAAAGTGATACGATTTGGAAACAAACAAAAAAACGGGGAAGACGGATATGACTTTATAATAGTTGCAAAAAGACAGATTTAGACGACTACGTGATTCACTCTAAGTGATACGCCCAAAGAACAATAACACAAAATAAAAACGCATGGAAGCACGGAAATGATTTAATGGTGGTTCAAAGGTACATGCCTCCATTATCAGTTATGGTAGGAATCAGTTATGATAGGGCTAAGTTATGGTAGGGATAGCTCCCTTATTTAAGCCAAAAAAATCTATCGCGCTTCATCGTTCCCCGTATGCAAGCTACGGTAGCCGCGAATAAAATTGAATGCACCGCTACATTTCTGGCGTTGATAAACCTTGTTCGTTGCACACCCATCTTGCATACAAGCGCATCATGCTAACACTACAAGCGATGTAGCCAGAGCTTCCGTATTTAACTCGCAAAAAGCTCTCCCAAACCCCCGATCTCCCCGATGAAAGCCAAGCTAGCCATGGAGGAATGCGCACTTTCGAACAGAAATAGCTTGTAATTTGCCTCAAGGCCCCAAATTAGCGCAGGTTAAAAAATGATTGTTTTCTGCGAAAGCAAGTACCCCAAACCAGGACATGGACATGGAGTCCGGATGATGTGGCCGGCTTTCGGGTGCTTTCTGGCGCTGCGTCGACGCTGATATCTGGCGAACAGCATAGACATCGGCGTAGCTACATTGGAGAAATGGGACAGTGAACGTGCCAGCTCGGACCTAAGTAGGCAGCTTTGGCTCGCTGAAAGGGGCGAAGACGGCAGGCCGCACCAACGGAGTCCTGAACTGAGAACGCCGCCCACTTCGAAGCTCGATCTACCTGTTTAATATTGTTTTCTCCTTTTTCGTCCTCCTCCCGCGTCAGCTCACGTCGTCGTGCATTTTGCCGACGCCGTCAACGCGCGAAGGCGCGGAAAATACGTTGCAAGTTGTTGCGGCCTCAAAACAAACCGTAAACTTACGCTCCCACAACCCCACAGCAGCTGTATTTCCACCGCAGACCCTGAAATTGCCTTAAGTGCCATGTTCTAGATAGTCGGTACAGTTACAGTTTTCTATAAAAAATACCCACGCTCAAGCTCTTCTTGTATACAATTGGCAACTATTATCTGTATTTATCAATAACTGGGGCATCTATTTCGCAACGCGTTTTATCAAGGTGGGTGTCTATCAGGAACTAGTTTTTCCCTCGCACGAACACGAGACAGGAAGTAGCTGCGCGGCGATTCCGATCGTCCGATAGTTTTATTATCTGCAGAACGTATTGATACGCGTGCTACAGGCTGGTGACGGCACGGGTATAGTGAACTAGAATACTTGGGTAGTGGAAAAAGCGCCGCCTTCTCCCCATAGCGCCCTTGAAGCCGAACATGTTAACCGCCGCGCGTGGCGCTGGTGTGCCCCGCCGAGGTGATCCCGAGGCGGCACGCCTTGCCGCTATGCTGCTGTTGAGTGCTTCACGCTCGGTTTTGATGTTTTTTAAGCTGCTGCACATGATATTTTTGCGTGTGTAATTTCAAAAGCAGCCTAGCTTGTACTACGCTGATCTTTATATATTTAGAAAGGACATGTGCTTGCGTTGGTGTCTTATTTCGGAAGGGCTGTGGCCCATCCGGTTTGAGAGGATAGTGCAATACGGGTTTGTGGCATTATACCCCTAATAAATTTATGTGATTGCTACAAAGATTTTATATTTGCAATTTGTTTTACCCGGATTTTAGTTGCTGAATTCCTAACTGTTTCATAATATCTTGCGTTTGCAAGCCGTGGGCAGCACTTTTATTGAGCTTGCGCATTTGTAATATGTGGATTGTTTTGTGTTAATGAATGGCCAGCGTACCAATGAACTGTACAGATTTAAAATGATATTGTTATAAAGTGCGCCATATGGTGCTTTGCTGAGAAATACAGTTTTGAACGTTGACCGTTTTCGCTGTGTTGAGTGAAGTTATTAAAAGCATATCGTGCGCATTGTGTGGATTAGTGCACTAAAATGACTTGGGCAAGGTGGTGCGCATTTTCTCGGGACCGAGCGGGGCTCGGGCCTTCAACAATTTTTTTCGTGCCGTTGCAACCCGGGCGCATGCATGCAGTGTCTGAAGCCCTGCAGTCATGCGCCGCAAACTCGTGATTGTTGATACCAAAAAGTTAGCTGATTGTATTAGGTTAAATGAAAAAAAAAATCGAAGCACAATGTAACTGGAGCTCTGTTAAAAATATTTTTCGTCGATATTCTCTAAAATTCATTTTTCTGTGTCGGGATATATATTTACAAAGCTCGGTCTAAGTTTAACAATTGTAAGTCCAATATACTCGCTCTATGGTTACGTTTTCGGGTTAAAAAGGCCAAATTTTTTCGGACTCACGTTTATAGTCTCTCGAACGCGGGCTGATATTTTAAAACAGTTCGAAGGGGTCAGGTTTATTTTATTAAATTAGGCCGGGTACGGGTGGGGCTCGGGCATATATTTAAAAATTTGTCAAGTTCGGGCCGGGCCTAGGAATTGTGGCTTGCGCAGTGCTCTAGCTTGATCAAATAAAAAAAACGGAAATGTGCGGAAGTCGGCTTGCCTAACGCACCATGCTGTTTCCGCGACTGACAAAATGCGACAGAAACATTAGCAAACAATGAAGAAACAGTATCCACACGCTAGCCTCGATCACTAAAGCACGACACACGCGGTCTGCTTGGTTGGCCAAATGGGTTGAAAAACAAACAAATAGTACATGCGCATGGCATGGCTGTACGTTTCCCTTAAGAACCTTGCTACCTTACTAATAGTATTCGCAAAGCTGTTGCAACGCGCATTCGCGCAGCAGTTATGAATTGACACTGCAATAGAACTGATGCACCTTGAATACAGTTTGCTGCGGTTGCGTTAATAATTTGCGTTATTTATTTATTCAAAATGAAGGCTGCGGGTAGCGTTATTTATTTGCGTCCGCTCTCCGTGGCTTCGTGTGTTTTATAACAGGCGCTGCGTTTCCGCGCAGTACCGGGACTAGTTTGGCGTTGGTCGCGCGCTGCGGCGAGTTGACGCTCTCGTGTGGTACTGATTCGTGCCTGTTCTGGCTTCAAGCACACCAAGCTTCTATTTCGCACTTGCATTTCGACTCACATGTGGTTTTGTTTTTCCCTTCGTGTTAGGCTATAGTTAAGCGCTCCACACGTACGTGGGACATGCGTGGGCGAACGCACACTGGGGTAATTATTTACAGTATAAAAAGCGAACAATAAGCAGATGACACAATGACATTATCTCCCCACTGTTGAGTCGGTGCACATGATCCTTAAGGAAAACAACTGAGCGCTCTGTCTGGTGTCGTCTCTCCCCAGTCTTCGTTACTTTTTTGTGCATTTGAAGTACAGCATGAATTACCAACTTGCCCAAAGCTACAGCCTACTAAGGAAAACAACACCAGCTAGCTGTTGCACATGATCATGGTTTGGGAGATTGTGAAAGGAGCCTAGCAGGAACCACACTTGTTTAAATGTTCTTGTTTCTTTGTTTTAATTGTTTGTAACGTGAATGTAAATAAGTAAATGTAAATAAGCTGTAATTTATGTATGTTTATCGGTGTACAGTGCGCGAAACAGTATGCAGTTTTAAAATGATCACGCCGTAAAATGATGCTGGGTGGCTTGGTGCTTTTCTGAGAATTGCGGTCGCTAATCCTGTATTTGCACGCTTTCCGTTGACTTGACAGAAGTTTTAAGACATCTGCCGTGTTTGCTTCGTCGGTACAATTTTGAAAAAAAAAAACGTAAATGTTTGCTCACGCACGACGCTGTTTGCTCGGTATAAAGAACGTGATGAAAAAATCACAAAAAATAAAAAAAAGCAGAGACATTGACCTTAAGCAGAATTCCTTAAGCAACAAGCACCCCGCTCATTCCTCAGTTGACACTACAAGATAAAAAAAACCATCAAATAAAGAAGAAAAAAGTATCCGCACGGTAGCCTAGATTGAGCACTACGTGCGCAGTCTGCTGGGTTTTCCAAAGTTGATGAAAAAAGGAGCAAAATAAATACACAACGAAGGTACCTTTCCAATAAAACCCTTGGTACATTAATTGCATTCTCTACTATTTTGACACGAAAAAAGAACTGTAGCTCCTTGGAGACTGCCCGATGCACTCCTGCCCGCCACTTCCCGAGGCGAAAAAGCGCTCGGGCGGGGCACGCGAGCACCAACTCGTGGGGTTGACACTAAGTGCCTCACTCAGAGGCGGCAGCTTTTTCCACTACCCAAGTATTGTAGTTCACTATAGCACGGGTGTGCACGCCTTCAACTTTTGTTATTTCGGTGATTTGACTACCATGGATCTATCTACCGGACGAAGAAATACTGCTAAGTAGTGGAGGCAAGTTGGTACTACTGAACCTTGTTTTCTTGTCATATGTATTTATTCAATAAACAACAGCTCTGCTACATTAAATTTTAATGTAGCAGAGTTGTTCTCGAACTTCGGTACGCGTAAGCGGTTAGCCCTAACGATTTGACGGACTCGCTTTGTGCGTTGCGGAGATTTTTCGGTAGACCTTTGAACCTGGCTGCAGCGTTTGTAAACAGAATCACTTCTCGCGCAATTTCTAGCCCGGTGTTTGGTGAAGTGTTTGTGTTCTGTCCTGTTTGCTAGGCGAATGTTTTGATATGAAATGATATAAGGGAAGCTGGAGAGTGCGAATATAGGGTGCGTGTGCGATAATAGGCGCATGTGCATATATAAGCGTGTATAGTTTCACGCACATCGCGTACTTTTAGCGTGATATTGGTTTTTTTTTTTGTTCCTGGAGAAGCCGTTTTTTTTTTCGTCATAAGAGCTTCGGGTTAAAAACGTGCACAATAAATGAAATGATTGCCGTGAGTCTAGCATTAAAATAAAATAATAAATACAGTAAATTCCGAGAGTACGTCGTGAAAGTAAAGTGCCATCTGGATGCTTTTTTCACGTTTCGATTGAGTGTTAAATGTTTTTGAGCGCTCAGTTTGGTCGTGAAATGTTGGAACGAACAACGTGTAAGCAACCCAAATTTATTTCTAAAGTCAGTCAGAATTACACGCATGTTGTACCTTGTACAGTAGTATGAGCAGCGCTGTTTGTGCTTCGTACGCCTACTGCAGCATCGCAAACATAAATTAACCTTTCAAAACCTAGTAAATATTCAAAAAAGGCTGTTGAATTTCTGTCACTTTTGGAATTTTCAGCCTAATGAATTTAGTGTGTTACACTCCTTGGTGATTAGAGTAACGCAGCATTTAGGATTTCCCAAGAGTATGATCGCGGTGTCTGGTCTGTCGTTTGCTAATAAATTACATGTTGCAGGCTGCTGACTGGTGCAACTAAGACAATGCGTGAATTTGATTGGCTGTAAAAATTTCTTGCACTACCTAATGCTTCATGCTGTACAACGTATACTTCAACTAAAAATGTAGGCCTAGCAGGACAAGCGAAGACGACAACATGACGAGTTTTTCAGTGATGTGCTTTTTGAAGGTTTAGTTATGCATTTATACCGACTAGCCCACCTCGCCATTCTGCTGCAGGAAGTATACGTCCATGGCAGTGACGCTGTCCGGGTTTGCGCATGTTTCCTTTTGCCACATTTTGGGGACATGGCTCCATTTGTGTATATATTGTCACTTCAATCCACCAAGTGGTTGGGATAGAGACAGAAAAATATTTTGCAAGTTCAAATTGGACCTTTAGCTGGGCTAAAATGTCCTCCAAATCCTCATTCACGAAGTGTAGTTCTTATATTTAGTGGTACCTCACATTACCTGTCACAGTGTTAAGGTTGCCTTCTATTGTCAATGCTGACATTAAATTATATCCACTTCGCTCTCTTCCTGTTCCTTAATGTACCACCCATCTTCTATCGTTCTATGGGCCGCTAAGTCGTCCTTAATTTAAGTTATACCCTTTTAGTTACCTTGGAAGTTTCTGCCCCCTAGGCGAGTACCGGTAAGATGCAGCTGTCATACACTGTCTTTTTTCGGGACAATGATAGACGACCATTCTGTATTATACCAGCCTTATAAAACTGTTTTAACAACACAGATTTTCCTGTACCCATGCCTAGATTAATGAACTGGCATGCCATGGAGGTGCTACCGCAACAGTCTGCACAAGGCGCCTGCTCAAGCTACTGTTGACAGTCAATTTGGCGCAGGAGTTCCCCTGGTTCGGGAAACAGGAAACACGATTTTTTGCACCTGCGGGCGCAATCCTGCATTGTGTGAAACTAGATATATTCGTGTAGTTACAGACGTCAAATTCTTTCACCAGACAATGTATAGGGCAGAGAGCGTTATTGCCAGTCACATCCTGCGCAAATATCAGCTTTGTCGATAACCTGCGGCTACTTAGTTTTTTTGCTAGAAGCGGTACTAAATTTCTTTCAGCCTTTTTACCAATAAATTTTTACCCACTTTCCAACCAATCCAGTCTGCAACTTTTTTGGCAGTTTCTGGGACTACAACGAAGAACGCAAACTCTTCAAGAATCCCTACCATACCTGATGATGGAGGCATGCAGCAATGAACCACCATTGAATTATTTCCGTGTTATTATTATTTGTGTTATTTCCGTGTTATTTGTGTTATTGTTCTTTGAGCATATCACTTGGTGTGAATCACGTAGTCATGTAAATCTGTCTTCTTGTAACTAATATTCAACCATTTCCGTGTTCCCCGTTTTTCGTTTGTTGTCAAATCGTATCACTTTGCGTAAAATATTGAAATAGTGTAACTTTTTTTTTTCCTAACCAGAATTCAATAGTTGTTTCTAAAGTTGTTTGTTGTTTTATTGTTGTGTTGCCATTTCACTAAGTGTGAATCATTTCATCACGAAAATTTTTACTGCTCTTGTAACCGCCGCAGTCATTTCTTTATACACACCTTTTCTATAGATCGTAACCATTTTCCGAGATGTTGGTTTGTTTAAGGTAGCTTAAATTTGTATGGCACTTACAACCACCACTCAACACCACTCCTGTGTTTCCTAGGTGCTTTTGTTTTATGGTTTCACAAACGTTTCACTACATGTGAACTATCTATTTTCGTAAATTTACTGTATTTTTATAACCACCATTCAATCATTTCTTTGTTTTCACACTTTTCTTGCGTTGTTTTTCACCCAAATATTTTAATGAGCGACATTTCTAGTTGCCTAACTATCTTGTGCTTGTACCCTGGGTTTACATTTTTGCTTTTCTTCCTAGTTTTTGTCAATCTTTCTGCTGTGTATGACTTATTTATAGTGATGAATATTTGTACTATTCCTGTAATTGTGCAATTTGCACCCTGGGGGCCAGGGCAGATAGGAATGAAAATTAAAGTGGTTGTGTTGCGAAAGCATATTACATAATTTGGAATTCAATATTACCTGAACTGTGTGACCTGGAAATATGTTACCTGGAATATATGACTATACTGTATTACTATATAGTATATTACTATAATATATTACTATATTACCTGAATTCACCTGAACTCTTTTGTGTTTTATGTGAACTTTGAAAGCGTTCTTTTTACCCAGCTGCAGGTAGTTACAGATAGTATGGGAGACTGTCTTTTTAATTAGTCTGTTTTTGAATTTTTTCTGTGATAGTTTATTTTCAAAAGGCCTGCACAGCCGTGCTGTATGGTACAATTCGATTACGCTACTGTGGTTGCCTTAGTGTCCAGGGCGCTTGTGCTGTTGAGGACTGGTTTGCTGTTACTTACTGCCTCTTGTTTTCGATGCGACGTTTCTTGTTTAGAGCTGTGCTTCGTGTGCTTCTGCGAGAGTGTGTTGTCAGCTTAGCACTTCACATATGAATCTTCAAGCAGAATGCAGCACTTCAAAAGTGGAAACACATTATTCTAGAAACCAGGTGACAAGAAACAGCAAAGAGTGCGGAATTCCTAGTAAGACATGTATTTGAAGTATTAATGTCCAAAACACGTAGGCAACCTTAAAAAGGGGGCTGACCAAACATTCAAATAATGTAAAAAGAATGCAAATTTCAGGCATACCGGTTGATCTCAAAAACATCATACTAACGTACACAAGTCATGAATATAATTAACTAACGCTTGTTCCAAAGACAGAAACCACTGTAGAACAGACATCTATATACGTGTTGCATGCGTACCACTACAATATGCATAAGACGTACCTCTTAAGCAACGTCCTGTAAACAGAATATAAAAGTACCGTGAGACGTCTATTGTACGTTATCCTTGGTGTGACTTGGATAGGTTTTTCGCAGTTGTAGCAACGCTGAATATACGTAACTCCGACCCCAACGGTTCGTCTCCTGGACTTCTGCAATGCCAATTGCTCAAGTCTCAGGGATATCTGTACGACGTAATGTGGTTTGCTGGGGAGTAATTGCATAAGAGACCTTTCAAGAATGTGACAGACCACCACCCGCTGTATTCGATTCGGCAGACGTATTGGGGTGTGGGGCCTGCACAGGCAAAAGTTCGACGTTACTATTTTCGATAAATCCTACAGAAAGCGTTCTGACAACGACTATTCGCGCATTTCTCACATCCACTACCACAGGGCTGCAATAAAGGCGGGGCGTTATATGCAACAGTAACAAACACCGACTTTACCACCAAGCAGCTCGTTGACACTGAGTTACGCGTCTTGATTGAGTATTTTGGAGAATGGAACATCGGAATTCCTAGTCTTTTCAAGGGTAACGTGCCTGCGTTCAGCCAACAAAACGTTGTTCCTCTAAGTAATGAATTCTTCACCACAAGGGGAGCAAGTACTCTAATCGCCACGCGGGCAGACTTTTGTGGCGGCATTCAACAAGGCAAAGTACTCGTCTGTTCGCGTATTTCACAAAGTTTGCGTCGGGGCTGTTGCCTTATTGGTTCGTAAGGGCTTGTGCTCTAACTGTAGTCTGCCTCATTTATGTCACATTCTTGTTTAAGAATAGAGGAGTAGTGCGTAGTAGCCCTCCGAGATTGTTGGTTATGTCAATTGCGTTGGCTTGGGCCGATGCTTAAGAGTAGTGAAGTTGTCTAAGGATTTGTAGTCCCGGAGGAGCTTGAGGTTTTTGAAATTGTGAGATACGGTGTGCCTCTATGAGCTCTTCGATGCGATTGTGGTGGCCAAGGCGTCACATATCTAGTTTGAGCTTGACATTTGCAGTATAATCGCTAGTTTATTTGCCCTCTAAATCATAATTTTGTTTTGTTCTCTATCCCACATATTTCGAGAGAACTTTTTAAAAAAGAAGATTGCGAATACTGAGGCGACGTTACTGTATAGTAAATATAGAGATGATTTTCAAATCACGCGATTTTAATTCTATAAAACATATTTTGGGGTTAACTTACAAATTATTTTTGATTCCAAACTTTTACAGCCATCCCATTTAGGCCGTAGACCATGAGAAATATAATTAAGATCGCTTTTTGCAAAAGAGACTCATTTGGGGCAGTAGAGAAATTCAAACGCACATGTCATTCGCATTCGTTTGTAATGAAATAAGGACGTTTGTAATGCCACCTAAATGCCCAATTGTTTTTGCTCGAGCCGTAAAGCTGTACAAAAAAAACTGTGCACCATTCCTCAAGAATTTTGTAATTTTTGTGCACAACTTCCACAAGTAAAATATTTTTGGAATAAGCGGTGGTGACTGTGTTACCCTTTAGTACCACCTACTGTTATCTTTTCATAGAAGATAAATTTCAACAACTAATAAACTAGATTCAAGATAAAAATTGAGTTCGGAAGCATCACTTTGAAAACACTACTAAAATATCTTGTTTGAGCTTTGCATTCAGTTTTTTTTCTTTTTTTGCAACTTTCCAAAAATGCCATTTTATCGTGTTTTGTGTAAGTAGTTTTTCGCACTGTGTGTTTTCTCGACATACGTATTGCTATATCACATTTGGTCTTTTTTGAATATATCATTGTTGCTAAAGTTTGTTATCTCTGTTGTAAAATACGCAAGTTTTGCAGCATTGTCAAAGCAATGACAGTCGAGTCGTTTTATTATGGTGTTTGTGTGTGCCAGGCCAGTGCTCGTGCATTTAGCATTGTGGAAGTGGCTTGTTTCAAGAAATGCATATTTTATTTTGTGTCACATGTAGAGTGCTGATTTTTTGTACATCAACATCTTTGTTGTGTAAGTCAACATGTTCTATGAAATTATGATAGGTGGTGACACAAGATGGTGAGGGGGGACTGCGGCGTTGTAAAGCCGCCATTCCACCAGATTATTCTGCATGTAACCAGCAAAATGCTTTATCGGATGACACCGAAATTGTTTAGTTTAGAGGTTCAAGAGAAGTTGGGAAGATTCCACTCTGTGCCGGACTTGCGCTGTGCGTGAGACTGTAGATCACTTACGGTGCGTCTGCCCTCGATTCGCTGCAGCGCGGAAAACTGCAGCGACCTCCTTCTCTCGTGTACGCCATGGAGGCAGTCTGGAACTTCGTCATTTTCTTGTGCCCGGGGCCAATACTTCTGACAGTACCTTAGGTACATCAGTTCTACTCCAGTTCCTATGAGACACTGAACTAGGCAACTTTCTATAGATCGCAGGCAGAGCAAGTATGTCCCGATATCTGCTCTTTCGCACTGTGACCTTCAACTATTTCATCTGGCGTTCATGTATTTATTTTTCTTGTGTTTGTGTTGTTACTCTTTTTTCGCGTCGTTTACTTTTCAATTTGTTTCAGAGTTTACATTAACGATTCTGTTTACAATTGTCTTTTTATGTCCAGACTCTGCTGGCAGCATTCTCTTGTTTTTACTTTCCTTTTTTTCAACGTTTTTTGTTTGTCTGCTTCCGGCTGTAACCGTAATGTCTAATATTCACCACTCATCAACGTAGTCACCCACCATTTGCTGTTGCAAGCTTTGTCCCTAGCAGGGATGACCTCAACAGTTCACATTAAAGAGCCTTCTCTCTCTCTCTCTCTAAACAAGTTGATACTTTGGTTTCTCTTGCCTCACGATTAGAAACACCGTCCTTTACAGTTATGTCAATCCACTTACAACCAACCAGTGGTTTTCAGAGCACATTGGAGCATTTATGAAACATGGGGCCACAAAACGATCAGAGGACGTCAGTGTTTCCACACTCCGGAAATTTAACTTGTGATGTAATGATATTACATAACGTTTACAGGTTTGATCACGATCATAGCAGGTACTTCTCAGAGCAATTGTTTTTCACCTACTTTTGAGCAACTCTATCCTTGTTTCTCTCTCTGTTAAGCATAACAGTGGCGAGGCGCCTAACGAGTAAAATTAGTTGCTCTCATTCGGACGATAACCGGTGTCGAGAACTCCGAGTACAAAGCACTAGTGCGAGGACTGGACGCAACAGGAACAGAACAGCTGGGCGAACGCATGCCTTTGTCCTGTTTTGTTACTCGTGGTTTTGGTCCTTGCCATAGAACAATGCACCCACTACTCCCAAAACAACTACTGCAACTTTTGGTGGCATTTTTGTGTCTAGGACTTTCGTCGTATCCCCGTCTGCCATGAAATGAACCGAGCTCAGCGAAAGTGTTTCTCCGCTCACTTATCTGTTTTTGCGCGGTAGCAAAAAACCAACACAGATACTTGAATGCGAATGCAAAACAATTACTTGCATATTTACATAACCTTTGTACAAGACAAATGGACGTGCATAATGACGATGGAGAAGCTCACTTGAAATGCAGTCTCGCGAGTGAAAAAATTTCATTTTTATTCAGTGTGACCACAGATTAGTCAAAAGGTTTTTTTTAAATTGGGCGCTTAGATATACGTGACCATCACCGCTACATAGCAGCTAGGCTTCAATGGGAACACACAATGACCCCATTGACGTGACGAGACACAATGATGTGGGTGGTTTAGTTTCCTAAATTTTATTATTAACTTTAAAGGGCTGCAGTAAGCCGACATATTTGTATTGAAGAGTTAAACACAGTGTTGTTTCTATTGAGTTTCTTTGGCATTATTCTTCTAGCGCTTTCATATCCAAGATATCGAACAGCGAAGCTTTATATCCGTTCGCGTGAATCCGCATGGTGAACGAGGAAGACCAGTGCATAGCTCCTCCCTTTGGTGACGTGCCTGCTGTGTGCGGCGTTTTGTTTGACAAGTGGGTGGAGCCATATCCTAAAAAATCACGCCATCTCCATGAAGTGAACGATGATGAGAGGGGCGAAGCTAAAATGTTTATCGGTAAAACCATGAAACATTCGCCCACACATCATATAAAGACTTTACACGTCAAGCTTACCACCGCTCCGTTGACAAGCCCTTGGACGTCGTCGATGTTTGTGGTGATTATGTAGATCTTGTTTGGGACGATGAGAATCTCAATGGGTAAGTTGGCGAATTCGGCGTGTCACTACGCGTTGAACGTTTTGACCACTTCGGCCAATCTTTGGTTGGGCAATACCTAAAGGAATGCTGCCACAATCCTCATTATTGTGCCGTGTACAGCAGCAACGAGGAGCGGGACAGGGCCCGATAAAGAGGAGCTTCGCCCCTAAAGTGATAACTACCACCTTTTCTCTCTTGGCTGGAGTAATTGCAATATGCCGTACGCGGAACCCCTTTCAAAACACATTACAAAAGGGAAAACCTTTGCGTCAGTGTTCATATGCAGCGTTCATAATGATGCGAAAACCAATTATACTTCGAAGTTCGATATCTCCAACTAGGGATGGTCGAGAAGAAGTCTGCCAAATGAAACTGCGTAGAAACACGATTGCCTTTACGTTTTCAATACAAACATGCCTGCTTACTTTACCACTAAAAAGTAATATTTCACTTTTAGTTAATAAAGCCTCTGACATCAATATAAACCGTATAATTCTGTGTCTCCCCGGACGCATGACATCACTGTAGATGTCGCCTTCACTTCAGCTCAGCGCCTAATTTAAGAACCTGCCGACTTAATTTTGATCCCCCTGAAGGGCAATTCTAACAAAGACAGGCGCAGGCCGAACCTTAGTCAAGACATAGGTCGGCGTACTCACTCATGAGTACACTCATTTGTACTCATTTGTACTCAAACTCACGAGTGAGTACGATTATGAGTGAGTACACACCCAGAAAAAAAAGGGAGTACGAGACGAGTGAGTACAGGGGTAAGTCCACTACTCGTGAGTACAGTACACAAGAGTACACTACTCAGGAGTATGAGTACTCATGAGTAGAGCGTTCATGAATATGAGTACTCATGAGTTCGAGTATTAACGAGTATGAGTACTCATGAGTACACAGTACTCATGAGTGCACAGTACTCATGAGTACAATATTCATAAAGCTTGACTTTGGGCTAGTTGGGTATGCATGGCTACTTGAAAAACAGCGCTAAAAACTCGGACGTAGAGAGGTTACACAGACACGAGCGTTCGTGTCTGTGTAACCTCTCTACGTCCGAGGTTTTTCTGCTGTTTTTCAAGGTGACAAAATTCATGAATACTGGTTTTGCGAGTGCTTGCAATCTTGAGTATGTGCACTCGTGTGTACAGTCGTGCAAACACGTTTTATCACGAGCTCGAGTTTGGACGCGCGTGTCCGAGTCGCAAACATTTTGCGGTGCCGCTGTGCAGCTTAACTGTCAAGGATGGCAAAATTAGACAACGAAAACTGCACCTCTCCCCTTTCCCGGTCCCTGTTTGGCGCTGTAAGCATTTCTCAACGGTCGCTTGCAAAGGGGTTACAGTGAAGAGGGAAAAATGAGGGGGTGAGGGTGCGGCGGGAAACGCGGCCGCAGTTGCTCTGCTCTTATGGCACTTGTGGACTGCCGCAGTTATTTTTGTTTACGCGGCCTGTGAACGCTTGACAGCTTCATTGAACTTGCTCCCTTCTAGTTGTTTTAGGGGAGAGGCAGTGGAGGCTGCAACAATGCACGCACTAGGCGTACTGAAGTCCCTCTTTTTCAGTGTTCAGAAGTTTCTGTAGACGCATGTCACGCTGTGTAGTAGTTTCGTGAGCCGAACCGCTCATTTCCACACTCGCAGTTAATTTACGTAACTCGCATCAAACTAACTGCGTGGTTTGTAACGTTTGTCTCACCGAAATTGTCCGCACCATTTCGCTGCGAGTATTCAAGCGAAAATTTGGATCATGTACGTGCGGCCATAGGGTTTTCTTAGGTTCCCCGTTTGAAACATTTTGCTCAGGTTCGCTAGTAATATGGTCTCGTGTTGTTCCATTTACAAGTGAGCATACAACCCTACCGTACAGGCGCGGCGGTAGAATTTGCCCCAGCAATAAAAATAAAATATCCGAGTACACCTTAGCACGTTTGTGAGTTGTGAATCGGACATCATAATATCAAGTTGAACGCGTGCGACGTCTTGTTTAGCTTCGCATATTTTGTCGGAGAGCTCTGGCATGTTGCCGCTGGAGGAGCGTTTTGGTTTCGAATGGCTTTACTTTCGAGTGGCAATCGCATTCGCCGCTTCTTGTTTATGCCACCGTGTAATGACGGCGCTGACGATGACGGTGAATTTCGGTGGTTGCTATTCCCCTATCTTCACTACTGTTCACAGGCGGGCGACCACCCGTCGCTAGCAGCTACTGCCGAGTTTAAGCTCGCACTGTGGGAGGCCTCGTTAACGAATCGTTTTAACTGAAGAACGCCAACGCCAGACGCCGTTATTATCGCTTAAGCACGTGTCTTGGAACGTTTCGTAAAACATGTGGATTGCACATAACGACGCCACCGCACTTTTTGATCGATCGCTGTCAGCTTTATCCACACTGCTCGAGATAAGAGCTGCATATTTCCACTGTGCAACCAACCCACCAACATGGCAATACAGTGACGTCAGTGCAAGCTATCACGCCTCCGAAGAACGCGTCTGCAAACTTTGACCTCGAGTACACGAAGCACGGCAGCGCAGTTCAAAACTGCAGTAACGGCTGCCAAGCACCGGCAGCAACTGGGTGCCCTGCGACCCTCGACTGCGAGCGATACCCTCTCCACACCCGCCCTCCTCTCCCCCAGACACACACACACACACACTGTTGGGACTGGGCCATTCCTGCTCAGTCACCACTGTTGCGGCGTTGCCCTGCTCAGTCCGCCATCGACGCGGCGCAGAGCAGAGCGATGAAGTTATCGAACCGACGGTGATTTTAAGCTGCATTTGTACACAATATATACAAAGGTTGCAAGACCGTTACATGGCCCGCAGAAAGGGGATAGCACTTCTCAACTCCGTGCCTCCAATGAAATGCCGCCGCACAGCCGATGCTTCAGGGCTGGTTTTATACCACCGGGGTTCCACCGCGGCCGCGTGCAGTTCGAATCTCTCCAATCAGGTCTATCACTTGCCGCAGTTTGAAAGCGAAGTGATTGCGTCAGCCGAGCCACGACAAGGAAGGGAAGGCGACTCAGCGGCGCCGTCTGCAGGGTCTCCTCGCTGCGTGTCTTTTTCGGGCCGGTCGTCCCAGGCATGATTTGGTGCGGCCGTCTCGATGGGAAAAGGAGAGTAGACTCGGAGGCGCTGTGTGCCGCCAAGTCGCTGCACATCTGCCGCGGGCTGTTTGACCAAGGCGCGAATCGGGCCCACCGTCGGCGCATCGCCAGGTGCAGAAAATTTGTGTCGGGCGCTCTGGTTAACCCCACACACACGCACACAAAAATTAGTGATTAAGATCCGACCCGTGGAGGTTTTCACCGTGCTGTTAACGGAAATAAACACAACGACGCGTAGCGCCTCAGTCCTGTCCCTTTCCCGCGGCGGGACCTCCCTCTATGGCTTTTCGCGCATGAGCCGGTTTTCGTCTTTCTGTTTATCAGTTACTTTGCGGGCTGGCGGCGGTTGCGAGGGGTACGGTTGCGCAATGTTCCCAGAATACGGAACAGTGGCAGCAGCGTCTCTTTCCAGCTGGTTTTAAGGACGATAGCCTTTCTGTGGCCACTTGAGCGCGACAATGTGGGCCTGTCAGTCTGTCTGCCTGTGACTGTCATAAAGATAATTTATTATTGCAACTTAATATGACGCCCCGCTGTATACATGGGAGCTACTGGGGTGACCGTTAAGTAGGTTTATGTATATAATGTGCCCTCTCTATAACTGGCCAACTGCCCAACGATTCAGCATCTCGGCCAAAATTAAAAGAATCCTTAATCGATGGCTTCATATTGGCAAAATATTCCCTCGCTTGTAAATCTGGTACCATGCTTCCTATTTATGAGCTTTTTTCGACAAAAATAAAACATTAGGGATATTTGAACCCAGACAAAAATACGAAAGTGATATGAAAGTGAAAGTCTTAGGCTACAACCCCCCGCGCTTCGAAGACTCGTGGAGTCTCGGGAGTTCTTATTTACAGACATGAATTATACACGGAACCGTAGCCGTACAAGCTTGGCTAACAGCCGTGCGCTTTCTGACGCTACCGGCGTCGACAGTGCATTATTTATATGTACAGTGGAGCACGCAACAATTAAAACGTTGCAGCGCTTTCAAGCTATTACGGGAACTGTACGTCATGAAAGTAAGAAAAAATAAAAACACCAGAGCGCGGCGACAGAAATGCATCAGAAGGGCGAGTTTTTTAGATGCGACTGCATCTCATTTACTCGCCTTGTCCCTCCATACGGCGTATTGTTGTCCATCCACACCCCGCCCCATTCTCGACGCAGGAGCTGAGCTCTCCGCCGCTCACCCCCTCTCCTCTCCGATATAAAACAATCTCTCGCGTGGGGCATTGCATTGGATTCGATTGGGTTGGCTTGGCTTGGCTTGGCTTGGATTGCATTGGAATCAAGCGGATTGGGCTGGATTGTGTTGCGTCATAGCCGCGCCACCTTGCGTCATAGCCGCGGTCGTTCCAGCACCGGCCAAAGAAATAAAGATTACATGAAACGCGTTCCTCACACGTTTCACACAATTAGAGAATCAACCCAACGGAAACACCAGGTGAACCATTTGGATGCGTCGCATCTCCACAGGGTTAGCCTCGCAGGAAGGTAGGGTAATTTTTTATCCCCTCTGCGCTCAGCCGCCTCGCTGGCGCGCCGGCACCGGGAGCGCGAGCGTGAAAGTAAAAATAAAGGGTGTGCAACCGGCTGCACACGGCGGCGAAAAATCCGCTTTTTTGTTAGTTTGTTTTGCTAACCTCGGTTAACCCACGCCATCGACCAATAAGAGGCATCCCAATGCCTGTTGCCCTAAACTCCTTTCCTGGCACCGTAATAGCATTCCTGGAGAGAAAGGAAGAAGCGGCGAGCCACCCTGACGCCTTTCCCTGCATCCCGATACACACGACGGACCGAGTCCACGGTCCAATCGGTCACGTGATGAGACGTCACGGTCCGCCGCGGTCCGATCCAAAGCAGAGCGCATCCATACGGCGGGCCGGATGAGCGGACCGCGAATGGCCGACCGTCTCAACTGACAAGCTAGAAGGTTGAACACAGGCGCCGTTTGGCTGCGACAACATGTTGTAACGCACAAGCCTGCGCGAAACGTTTCGTCCCCACAATAACGGCCACCCGCATGCAAGCCGGCCGGGCTTGCTCACGCAGCCCCCGCTGTCGTTCGCACGAAGGCGACACGACGAGCAGCGACGGCGGGGATAACCGGGCTGCATACGGCTCGTCACCGCTCGCTGGAACCAAACTCTTCCCTAAATCGCGGTCCACATGCGTGAAACAAAGTGATAATCATAGCTAACATCGCACTAGTAAGAGTCATAGGACTCGCAAGAAAAAAGCGCGATTGAAGTATGGGTTGCGATTGTAAGCCTAGCCCGCCGCTTATCCAACCGCGGGTAACTGACAGGCTCCTTCGAGCGCTTCGAAACAGCTGCGCTGCCCGCGCTGTTCTCTAGGGGCGCAACTAGAAGCGGCTCCGCCCAAGCGACGTGGCCGCTGTCAGACCACGCTGGTTGATGTCGCGGTCCGCCGTTGAGACTGCGGATCGAAAAGCCTCGGCGAATATTTGGACGGCGAAAGCCGTGGTCCTGCTCGGTCCAACGGCGGTCCGCGCGAACTTGTGACGTCCTATCACGTGATGCGCGGACCGGGGTCAAAATATTCGTTTTGGTCCGCCATGTGGATCGGTGAACACGCAAGCTGTAGCCAAGAGGTAAGCACATCAAGGAGGGGGTACTTGTGGCGGCTGCGCCGTGAAACTTGCCACATCGCGCTTCGTAGACCGAGGTATTGCAGTGTCGCCCGTACCTCTTTCGCCCGTTCCTATTTCGTGCTGTCCAGGCGCCGGTCCACGCAACCAACGACATCGCATCCGGATTCGTGGATATGGCCCCGACAAGCCAGCAAGACGCACGGTGCCCGAAATGCACCATACGTGGCGAACGACCGCACACCAATTATAGGGGAGTTTCCTAGATAAAACAAGATGCACAGCGCACGAAATGCACCAGAGGTGACGAACGACATCCAACTTGAACCAGTGGAGCTGACCACGGTGAACGAAATGCAATCGGCGAACGAAAAGCCAATCGGCTTCCTTACCTTACTCAACGCACACGTCAATTCAAGCAACGTCCTCAACGCGCCGAACTATGCCATCCCTATGCAGCGCAGCTCGCCACCGGACAAACCGGACGTCTACACCCCCACATGCATCAAGCACGCGACGAGCTACAAGAACACAATCGCCGACGGAAGCGGGGTGACTAACTCAACGTTGTAAACACTGTCAAGTTCAGGTCTGACGAAGTGAATCTCATGGCACACACACAATAAAATAAAGCAGATTTGGAATTCACCGAAGCTCAACGAGACGAACACCCTCTTAACAAGGTTTCTAGTATCCGGAACAACAAAAAACAAATCCCAGCATCTAGTATCTGTGTATAAGCGGACAGTGATCTGGATACGAACGGACGTCAATCTACGGAAACGCTTCCTTGTGCCTGGGGGCCGGCACAATTCGAATTTGGAGCACGATTAGGAGAGTATCAGAGCACCCACAAACTAAAACGGACGACAAAAGCTCCCACCCGAAGACACGCAGAAAACTGCAGTTTACGGCCACGGCCGCACCAACATGCCCCGAGCACCCCTGACCCATTCCCCTGAGTTTTTCTAATCAATTAAACATTTTATTTTTTCTATTTAGTCTTTCATTCGAGATACGACCTAGCTAACAGTGCAGATAAGTTGATTATTCGTGAGTAATACAAATTGACTGCTCATGAGTACAGATTGAGTACTCATGAGTGCAGAATGAGTAGTAATCATGATTGCAGAATGAGTAGTACTCATGAGTACGGAAGATTGAAAACTCATAAGTACAGATTGAGTACTCGTAAGTACAGAGTGATTACTCATGAGTACAGATTAAGTACTCATGAGTTAAGATAGAGTACGAATACTCGTGAGGACCAATGAGTTTGAGTACAAGTGAGTATGATTACAAATGAGCATTTGATGAGTGAGTACGAGTGATTTTGCGAACAGACGACCTTTTTAGTCTGAGTTTGATTGAGTACAGCGTGAATGAAAAAAATTGTGATTCAGTTTGAGTGAGTTCTTTCTGTTTTGCCGATTAATGAGTCAAGACAGGGAGAATATTAAAGCGATGTCCTGGTTGATATGGGCGACGTTTTAATTGCTGAAGCCAAGGTAGCAAATGCGTCCAATGATGAAAACGGTGACTAAATACTCTACAGGGAAGGTGTGGGTCCTATGCGAAGCAATACACTCCAGATAACAGAAGATAACGTACAGAAATGCCTATACTCCATCGTAAGGTACACTATCTTAAGCTGCACCTGTAGAGCTCAATATTTATGCCTTTTTATTCATACTAAAACCACAGAGCACAACATTCATAGAAAAATATTCCCAATGTTGAGAGCTTTCACTCCCTCGGAGAAGAACCCGTACAACACAGGGCAGAGGGTGGCAATTGGTGTATTTTTATAGTGGCATGGCTGCACTGTAGCCGTTGTCAAATTTGTCTTCGCACAAGCTTAATCCACCTTGGAGACACTGTAAATATGGTGGAATGCTTTTTGTTTGTTTTAGTTAAAACTGGAGCAATTACTTGTCTTGGTATTTGGTGTATCTGTCAAAAAATCGCTCGGTGTCATTCTACTCCATCAAGAAACATTACCAGAGAACGTGGACCTTTCAAAAAAATATGAGAAACAAAAAAAAGTTGAGTGTAATTTCTGTATTTAAATTGCTTCCATATGACCTAGCTCAATAGAGGTGTACAAAAATAACAATTTAGTGCAGCCACATCATGAGTACTGGCGTTCAGTATTTTAGATGCCCCATGTATTCTGAAATATGTGCAGTTACAGTGCTAGCTTTCTTATACGGGATACTAAATTCGGCGTGAAGTGAAAGTCTTCTTGGGGGTCAACGTTTGAAACGTTTCTTTTGGGATAGCTATAAAGAAAACAGACACCCCCGTTGCCCACAACACTTCTTCCGTAAACGACACTGTGTTGACTGCAGACGCGCATCAGTTTATTTTACGTCTTCACGGTTAACCAATCAAAATAAAAAGTTACAAACGATTGCCAACGTGTTCATTGCATTGCTTCAACAACACCTCTCAAGTATTCGAGCTGTTTTGTTAATAGAAGAGTTACAGCTGTTGTCGGTGACCGCATGTTTTATATAAAAATATCTGGCCTATACCGACTTGTGCCAGAAAGTTCAATGAAGAATAAGATAAATAGATTGCTTCCCGATAAAACTCTTTGAGCTGCGTATGTCTTGTAGAACACAGGTTTCAAAAAGCACAATCTCGAAAAACCCAATGTGTTCGTGTGTGTCACTTCAAATTTTAAACGGCCTATAATTTTGATAGTCTTCCCTCGCCCAACGATGGCAGCACGATGTTTTTTACGCAATAGGTGTGGACTTCAGATCCATATAAAACACAACAAGCAAGTGTGAAAATCTTTCAGGTTCTTACCTCACGCGATGAGGTGCTGAACTGGGTAATGAACATAGGCTAGATACATTTGCAGCGTCCCTCGCATACATCAATTTCTTGTGGTGAACAAAAATTCATCGCAGTGCTCAAAAAGAAGCCTTAGTTACAGTAGTCTTTCTTTCTGTGGGGCCGACTCTTACCCCAAGTAAAGTCATGAGTCTGGGGCAATCCTCCAATTGAAGGGGCGCAACTAGGGCAAGAGAACTAGAAAAATCCCATACATTTGTTTTCCCCAGATAGGCGGAGAAAATGTGGAGCGCAGTGCACCGAGCAAGCACCAACGTAAACACAAATGCCGTGGCTTGGCGAAGAGAGTATGTAAACAGCTGGAACATCATAGAAGCCAGACGGAAACAGACCTTTTAAACATTAATTTTACACGAGCTACATAAACTGCCCATTCCCCCTTTGTCTTCTTCTAATAGCTTGCCTGTTGATTCACCATAATGAAGTGCAATGTCTCGTAATTGGTTTCTTTAGATCACCACATCCACACGCAAAAAAAAAACGTGTATGCTCTATTGTTATAAAATTAGACGCTGTATAATATAGTATGACTACGGTATTTCGGTATAGAATATATAACAATGTCGGTGCAACAACCATCTAATGTAACTATTTTTCTGAAACGCGATCAGTGCCATCTTGATGCTGTTTGAAGATTTAAGCTTATACGTTTAAACCATAGGAAATAACAAACAAAAATATTCTACGCCCTTCCGAAATGTTGTAAAACAGGTGTAATTAAATTATACCCATTGGAATGATTTTACTTGCGGGTTACAGAATCCGAAAAAGTAGTGTGTGTTAACAAGGTAACCTTATTCAATGGAGGCAAATCAATACTTTGCTACAGCTATAATATTCAAAAATATCTGTAACTATGCTTCACTGTCAATCATATAGAGTTGGCAGAATTTTAATATATATATGTAAAAAAATCAAACGAAAACAAGAAAATGCTAAATGCTGTTTTTTACTAGTTGTGCAAATGCTTGCGAGGAAAGCTTAGTGAATGCGGTTTTGAGCAATGAGACCCCTAAATTGTTAGTTGTAGAAATAAAAAAAAAATAAAAAAATACCTATTTTAGTTCCAAAGCTCGTTTTATAAAAATTTTGGGGATGTTATGAGGATAAATATGACATGACTTTTGCGAGAGTAAAAGCTCAACGTGTGTTTTTGGACTTCTTTGCGTTTTGGCTTTCTGGAAGGGAAGAAGCATATGCAGTATTTCTGTATTCGAAAAACTTCTGAAAACCATATTTTATCTGTGTTGTTAGCAAATAACCTATACCAAGGTATTCTCTTACGGAAGCTGCTCTAAATTCTTGCTAATGTAAATAACCCACGCCGTATTTGTAGCCAAGGGGACGGTACTTGCACCAGATAATACAGTTCAAGAAAAGGCGTTTCCTAATAAATACGAGGTGTAACTATTAATTAATGGTGTACTAGAAAGTTTAAAGCTCATTCTGTTGTTTATTGTGCTCATTTTTTGCAAGAACAATGTTCTGACTATAATAATTCCGAAATGACCATTCATATGTACAGTTAGACTAACTACTAGTTGATTACTTAGCCTGATTTCTGATTTTTTTTCACTTCATATTGACACCTTTGTTATTTGGTGATGGCCGTTGACAATTTTACAGCTTCATCTACTACCCCCCCAAAAATTAACACTCCAAAGTATGTCAAAAAAATGCTCATTACAGCTAATACGACTCTATTCATATATACCTCTGTTGCAGCCCATTAGTACATTTTGTGCAGCCCATTTTCTGCAGCACATATGGAAAGAATAGCTAAGGCTTGATTCGAAATACAACTTCTTGTTTATGGTTTTACGCACGCTACGCGGGTAATGCAATACTTCGAAATAGATGTAGAAAGAAGTGAAAAATTAGATAAATAGTAAAACAATCTTTAAAAATTATGAAGTACATTAGAGGTAAGACAAAACACAACAACCCAACAGTGAATATAAGATGTTACAAACGTTATTCCCTCAGTTTTCAAATTACGCTTTAAAATGATCATTTGGAGGTATTGTAGTAAATGGTGAAGGCACGTAAAAACGTTACGAAGGCTCAGTAGCTTGGATATTTTGACAGAATAAAATCGAGCAGTCAAGATTTTTTTTCACTAAACTCATACCATTTGGAAGATAGGAGTACAATGTTTTTCTAGTCTGGCGTAAGATTTATGCTATTTTGAGCATGTTTATGTAAACAGAATATTTTAAATTACATAATTATGCAAAAGAAACTTACGTGTTCGCGCTGAAAATGTCCAGGACTGATTTAAAGTGCCAGTTGGAATTGGATTTGGATTTGGATTTGGAAACCACAGGCTATTTTTTTATTGTTGCGCTAAAACAGCCGAACAAAATAGAAATGTTCGGGAACACCAGAAATATTTAATCTGTATGAACAGGTACCCATGCGACCTTTTCAGACTACGTAGCAAATTGGCATTCATCGTTTCGTATACGAGTTCTTTGTGATAACAAATGGGGTTGCAGCTTGAGAAGCATTTACTGTAGTTTTTATCGCACCCCGCACAAAGGAGTCGCAACAGAGTTAAGGAGAAAGGAAGTGCTCGAAAATTTTCCTAGGGAAAGCACACATGTCTAGTCGCTGAATGCAAGTCCAGTGCAGAGTACTACAAGCCACGTTGTTACGGCGATCTCGGGTGCAGTGTACAACATTAGATGATGCTTGTGTTACTACATACGCCGGTTTCTGAATGAGTTGCCTTATACAGTTTAAAGGTGCGTTGTGAATGCTTTTGGAATCATCGACGAGAAATTGAGCTGAAATTTTGGGAATCCCGACTTGGAAAAGTGGGTACTAACCCCGGGTTTGCTACGCTACCTTTTGCTACTCTACTGTGTACTGTTAAGTTTAAGTTATATGAAAGTATCGCTAGTATAAATCAAAATCTGACGACCGGAAATGCACGGGCGCTCTTGGGGTAGTGCATTATTACTGTATACACTAGCTTGTAAACGCATGGTCCATTTTTTCTCAGTCTCTTGGATACTTCTGTGCAAGGCAGCACGTCCTGCATTATATGTGCCCGTTTATGTGTCCTCGTGTTACCGCGCAGGTATATGATGAAGGTAAATCGCATTACCTCACAGATAGTTTTTGTTAGTGCGCTATTCCCCGTCGCATTTGCGCCAATCTATATTTTGTTTTCCTTTTAACCACACTCAAATTGGCTTTATTTTGTTCAGGTCTCCACCAGTGACCAAAACAGGTATATTGCCACGAATTATGCTTTCCATCTGCATAAAAATCAGCCGTCTTAATACACTTGATGATTTTGACAGTGCATGCCTTTCGTTAGCACAGGTTGCAAAAGTGATTGATTTGTCCAAATTTTTATTTTACCTCATTGTGCCTCCCTATTTGCAGCCTGCCTGCAACTACCTTAGCAGGGCCTCCAAAATGCCACCTACCTGTGTAACAGTCGCTAAAGCAGGTTAGTGTGCTACATGAGGTGCTAGTGCTTTAGAATACTCTTTGCATGTAATTGTTTGTACAGTTCTTAGGATGTGTTTTGCGTGGACTATTGCATGAGAGATCCGGCATAAATATTCACTTGTAATTTTCTATTTTTTTATGTTTTTGACCGATTTCTACGAGAGTGACTAGCCTATACTAATCTGTTTTTTTTTCCGAATACACATAACTGTGAAAAAAAAAATCGCAGAAATGTCTCCTTGTTATGACTGCCTCTCTTTGTTAGCGCTGCAAATCGTAAAAGTCACACTTTGTTAAGTACACAGCAAGGTGATATATCTGGCTGCAATGTCTTTTCACCCCTAATAAAAACCGATGCGCAAGTCAACTCCAAGCAGTTTTGCTTTGGCAATTATTAGAAAAGAATTGTGGAAATTTTTACTGTTAGCCACGTGCGAGGTTACCGCCACACTTGATGTTGATGCTGTATATTGACATCAGCGTTGCCAAAAACTTATTCTGGAGGATATGCCAAAGCGGAACTATATAAACACACATAAAACATGCACTCTCGGAGCAAAATTAACATCGCAACGAGGAGTGACGTCACGGTAGAAGCTTTCGTAATATACACTGCTTTTGGGAATAACGCCTTGCGAAGCTGTAAGCGCCACATTTAAAAATAAGTCATTTTCCAGGTATATTAAACAGTTTCATTACTACTTTAAAGGTGGTGCCAATCTTCTGGCATTTGTTCACCAATTGATTAGAGAAGAAATCCGATATAGTGACTGTTTGCATGCCGTTTTTTTATTGGGGGTTCAATTTCTATGCTGCATTCTTTTCCGAATCCTAACGTTGCTCTACTAGACGCTACGAAGCCTTTCAAAAATACTTTCCATATGCACGACTGACCCGCCGCGGTGGCTCAGTGGCTAAGGCATTGCGTTCCTGAGCACGAGGTCGCGGCTTCGATTTCTGGCCGCGGCGGCTGCCTTTCTGATGGAGGCGAAAAGCAAAAACGCCCGTGTGTACGAGATTTCGGCGCACATTAAATATCCCCAAGTGGTCAAAATTAATCCGGAGTCCTCCGCAACGGCGCGCTTCATCGCCTGCGTTACGTCGGCGCGTTAAACCCTACTATCAAATCAATCAATTCATACGCACGATTCAACCTTGGCTTGGTTTGGAGTCAGATGCGTTTGCACTTGGCCACAGGCGAACAATACGTGAATGGGCGAAACTTTGGTATAAAACCAGTTTTTGTTGTTAGCCTGGCCGGGGAGTTCAGCTTAAATACATTATTATTCACCCAGGGCTTTACCTTCAAACTTGGTGCTGAATGCTTCCCCAAGTGGGAAACCCTATTCAGCTGATTAACATCATCCCCATCATTTATTTAAACAGAAATAATCAAACTGCCTGAAGGTAAAGCTCTACGGCGTACAGAATCACTCTTTCTCGTTTGAAAAAAAAACACCCGAAAAATTATTAGCCGGTTGATTTCATGTTCTAACTTCTGCAATTTTGTTGAACGCAGTGAATTCTCGATTTAATCTTATTATTTTATTAGGTCAGAAAGTTCGCGTTCATCTCATTGACACTGGATTCTAAGTGAGATAGACGTCGGGGAGGTTTAGTACAAGTGTGGACTACTAGTTCAACAGGACGTCTAAAATAAAAAAGAAAAATTGTACCAACATGCAATTTACGTGAGGCATTGTTGGTTGTGCTTGTACCCCTAGCAATGGTATGGAAGTGCTGTTACTGGTGGTTTGGCCATGTTGGTCCGTACTATCAGAGGCAGACATTGCTGGCTTAGTTGCGCGAAAATTTTGTCAAGGCGCCTTGTTGTTGGAGTATCTTACCCTTTACAAACTTTCTCTACGACGATGTGTTGAGCAGACAAGAGGCAGCCATGATTGGCGTGTTAACTTGACCTAATATCACGCTTAGATAAAATAAACAGAAGAAAAACATCCCCTGTATTTTCTTTTACATGTGTGCAGACGGCTACAATGCAGTGTTTATAAACTGTAATAATTGTGGATTTAAAGGATGCACAATGTCAATTACCAAGACATCAAAACTATTTCAAAAGTTTTTTATCACCCTTTTAGGCTAGTGACCAAAGTTGGAAAAGCCTGTTGCAATATATTGCTTGCACGCCAGTTACAGGCAGCAAAACGCCGTTGTATGGCAGGTATCGTTGTGCCATGTGCTGCAGTCTTTTTTCTTTATCAAATTTTCCCTAATTGTGGCAAAATGGGATTCTCAAAAAACGCCCTTGTCGACGCCCCCATAGTTGGTAATATATGAACTTGCAACACGTTTTCTTTTGCAGCAATTGCTGAATGTCAATTGTGTTCATAAACCATTTGGTAGCCCTTGTAGAATCCGTGGGATTATGTTGATATTTCCTGCCTTCTCAGTCCATTTTTGTCGAAACAATTGCTGGCGTCCTGTTTTTTTATATTCACGTTACCTTAAGCAGTAGACTGTGCATGTTAGCCCCTCGAGTATATTACAGGCAGCCAACTAGTGGCATTGGAGTTTGATGCAGCAGTCTTGGCACCCCTTAGTTAAAACATCGCCGTAAAGAAGTGTGATCAAGAAGGCACTGTTAGTTTAAGTAGTGAGCTGTAACTGCAGCATAAAAATGTTTTGGGCCGAATGTACATACAGCCAGATTTCGTAGGTTCGAACTCGAAAGGGTCCAGACATTTCATCTAATGAGTAGGTTAAAATACCTAAATCTGACTTAATTGATGACTTACTTGCAGAAGCACATGGGTAACGTGCCAACACACGATTGGGAAGTACGCGGAGATTCACAGTGTGTCGAAATGGAACAGAACCGAAGAAGCGAATCGAAACAAGAACCGAACCGAAGAAGCAAACCGAAAATCCGCACTGACCAGGTAATTTTGCCAGAGTTTATCCCTAACTCGAGCGGTTATTTTTAATCCTCTTGTGACCAAACAGGAACTGAAGCAAGAAAGAAATAACGGTTAGCAGTTCAAGACGAAAAGGTTCGCCTATCCGATGTTTATTACGGGCAGTCAACGGCATTCGCGGCTTTTATCGTTCATGCAATCTGCCTTTTTTTAAGTTCTCACGTGCTTTTCTTTTAAAATAAGTCACAGCAGTTTAACGCTCTGGTGGCCGTTACTTAGGGAAAGGTATGCCCACCAAGTTTGTAATAGTATGCATTCCTTAAACTGTGAGCAGAGTACAATGCCTAGCAAACGAAAAGTCAGGCTCGACCGCCTGCAAGGGACATGAGGCAGCCACGTCCCCTTTCTCTCTCCGTGACTGTGGAGAGAAGACAGTGTCCCGAGATTGCTGTGCTGCACCAGGCGGATGGCCAACAGGCAAAAAGCGTATACATGTTGAATTTTATCATTTTCTGAAGAACGTCGCACACCTGGAAAGTCAAATACTCACAAGGGTGACCTTCAAGAGTTCAACATTGGCTAAGTTTTTTTGTTACCGACCACAAAAACATGGCTGGATCCCGGCACCTGATTGCCTTTTGCGTATGCAGACAAATATTAAAACTTTAATTTGTACGGATTTCAACTTACGTTAATGATCTCCGGGTGGTGCAAATTGGTC
Source organism: Haemaphysalis longicornis (assembly GCF_048455015.1). Taxonomy (NCBI): domain Eukaryota; kingdom Metazoa; phylum Arthropoda; class Arachnida; order Ixodida; family Ixodidae; genus Haemaphysalis; species Haemaphysalis longicornis. Next base: position 35,446,262 of record NW_027526214.1, on the reverse strand, counting down.
TGCCTGCCGTGCAATGTATGATGTGCCGCATAGCACATAAAACACGCCCATATTTTCAGGATTATGTTTCAACAAGATAAAAAGAAAAAAAGGCCACCATATAGAGTTTGCACGTGAATAATGTTTGCTCTGTTTTCGCTTCCTTGAGCCATCGCAAAAGAAAAGCGCCAAACGAAATAAACAATGCCAGAAACAGATTTAGTTCTTCCAACGTCAACTCTTCGCCAATGGCTTCGCTCAAGTTGGTTGCGCCGAGAACAAAACTGTTCAGCATAGCGGTTTTTTCGCAACAAACCAAATATTTCTTTGGTTAAAACCCATTCAAGATACCACGCACAGTTTTAGTCCTTATGGGTGCAATAACGGGTGCATTCGCGCAAGGCTTGGTCACAAAAACAAACCTTGGAAGGCGGATACGGCTTTGTTTCCATCTATCAACATCCACTGCTGACACGTTGAGACGCTGCCGTCGTTCTGAGAGCATGTGCTGAGAAGATATGCTGCCCTGTGTTGCCGCTTCTACTCTAGGATGAGAATTGAATCAGTCCTAAGAAACTGCCGTGAACACGCGTTTTCCCCCTTTTCCCTGTTTTTTGTGAACACTGCGCGCACAGATCAGGACGCCATTTGTAAACCCCTCTTGCCAGCACCAAAGAGTTGTTCTGCCAAATATCATAGTTCGTTAGCGAAGAACAGTTTTTTTTACGTTTCGTACCACCTTTATAGAAGGCACCATTGACAAAACAAAATAGTCCAATGCAGCTTGACTGCCGTAGCCTGAAGCGCCTGTTGTAGCGTGATCGAGGGTAGCTCGCCTTCCGTGCGAGTGGTAGAGCCGGTGTCGACATGCTAAGCTCGTCTACGGTAGGCAACGGGTTAACGCGGATGAAAAAAACGCTCTAATATAAACGGCTCTCCACCAAGACCACCACTTTTCACTGTGGCGATTGAGCCATTAGCGCGCGAGGAACGAGAGGCTGACGGTGATTTATTGTGCAAACGCGACGGGCCCGGAGCCTTGCTGGGGGCTGTAACCGAAACGTTGCCCAAGACTGGCTCTTTTAAAGGCATGAAGGCATTGCAGGTGATAACGTTGCTCGCAAGAAGTCGTCGGTGACTATGAATTTTCTTCAGTCTAGGTGCATACTTAGGACACACATTTGCAGCTAAATTCCTGAACATTCTCCTCTTAATCGACAACACCCCATTGCACTACTACATCCAAGGCCTATGTGCAATTGGGTTGTTTATGAGCTAAAAACACAACACGTGTGCGCAAATACATTGATATGGGCGTTACATCAAATTTAACTACCCTGTTTACTCGCCATATTGTGAAACGGGTGCGGTTGTACCTCGACCTCGAGACAGCGGCTGCCGTCGACCTCCTCGGTGGTATACATACCTTTCCCAGTGCCTGCGCCTTCATAAAGCAAAACACCAATGGCTTTTGCTGTCGGCGATATGGTATCGGCGTACCCTCGACTAGTGGTCATGCGTACAATTTCAACGTCGGACGGTGAAGACTTTTTCTAACGATAAGTGCAAGTCTAAATGGAGTAGTACTCGTCTTACGGACGGCGTGACATTTGAGGGTTTTTTATTGCAGACCCATGTTTGCAGACCTCTGGTGTTTTCATCAACGGTGAGGTCACAACAGTATAGGTGCCCTCAACAGGGTGTGTATGAAGACAATTTTGCTGTGAGTGGCAAACAATGTGACGCCAGCTAGGAATTACCCATTGTGCCTTCAACTGCGCGACGTGCAACTGAAGAACTCTCTATGCTGGACTTTGGCGCGAGTTACTCCTCTTGCAGGGAAAATTCGGAGGCGGATTTGAATTTCTTAGAAGTCTTCCTCCCAAGCTCATTGATTTATTGCGGGAAGAACGTGTGCTGAGGCGCATAAACGACTATTTTTTCTAATGATTGGGACTCAAAGTTTTGGCCCACGTCGTCAACCCCGCGGTAGTCCTGCCTTACCTGGCAAAAACTTCAGCCATTGCGAACTTCGCAAGCCCTAAAGGCAAGAATGGCGTACGAGGATTGCTGGATTTGTGCGCATACAACCCGCGCTTTCTGACAAACTTCTCACGCATAGCAGAGCCAGCTAAACGCTTGAGAAAAGATAGCATCGCTTTTAACTGGGAAAATGACAAAGAAAAGCCATTCTGCCAGCTGCAGAAACGCTCGCACCGCATACTGGCAGCTTAAGTAGTGTGCCAGATGCAGCGACCCACACAAGGCAGCCTTAAAATACGTAAGGTGTTTCTTGGAAATCTTCTGAGATCATTGCTTGAAACTGAACTGGTGATGTCCCCAACGCCTTTCCTTCCAGCTCTCCTCGTAAGCGAAGTTTTTCATCCGGTTTTCATCCTGTCCGTCTTCCCCTATGCTACCCCACAAAGATCTACTGCTTGTGAGACCCACTCATGAACCACCTGGCAAAAAACGTCATAACTGTACTGCACAGAATCTTTCACGTCACCATTGACTTCTTGTTTACATGTGCCCTCGGTATGAAGACAATGCACCACACGAAAAACAATAAGTGGGAATGACTCTGGGAGGGGCCTAAAGAAGTATTAATGTATGCAGAAATACAGCAAGCTTGAAGATACTTTTAAATGTTGCTTAAGTTTTCCCGTTAAATAATTTGCAGCACATGAACACTAAAGAGATATCACGCGTCTTATATTCCTGTAATCAACCGAAGAAATTACAAAAGAAATCCCGGGGCTATTCGCAAAATGTTTAAAAACGCGATTAAAGTAAAAAGAGGCAAAATATGGCCACAATTCTAAAAGGCAGTTTGAAAAGTTGGCGGCTCATCAAATATTTCAGCATTTTTTTTTCTTTTGATATCGCAAGTAACAAAGAGGCTGTAGTCCAAAGGGCCCGTTGTTTGGTGAGAACGCCGTGTAGGAAATATCACCAGAAGAATGGTTAAACCAAGTTCCAATCAAAACAACACCATAACGTACCAAACATCACATGAGAAATCCTTAAAAAACCCTTAGAAAATTAAACACCTCGAGCGTGTTGTTTTTATTACACCGCGTGCTGCCATGTCGCACTGCCAGGAAAAGAATCGAAGCGCTCTGACCCATAACACCTCAAAAAGGAGTGTGTTACTACTTTTGAAATGTCGATGACTTTGCAAGGCTTACAAATCACCGCATAATTAAAAAAAACGAAGTAATCAATTACGGCCTTTCGTCTACGTGGCAAGCAGCGCATCGAAGCAGCTTCCGTAGCCGGGCGCCGCCGCGGTTACTTGACGGATGACCACCGCCAAGTCAGACGCTGCTACGGAAACGGAAACAAGTAGCGTCACCGACGGCAAAGCCGCACTAGGCTGGCCGGACCTTGTTTCCATCGAATGGCCGTGACTCTACTTTATTGAGATTCAACAGTGCTATATAATGAGCAACCTAAACATGACGCACGGACACCAGACTTTGTTGTAGGCGGATGTGTGAACACCGTCTATTGGGAATTCTAAACACAAGACGGCCCCAACTGACGGTACAAGAAGCTTAACTCTAACAAAGACGTATATATAGAATTTAAAAAAAAAACACAGAAAGCGCAGGCACGTCGCCTTTGTTTATGACACAAAAGCGCTATAATGCTAGAGTGCTATAGGTCTAAACATACAAAAAAGTTGTAAGAGTGCTGTCAGCTGAATAGGAGTAGTTATTCTTGCAGTCACCAGCTGAAAGTGTCCCTGTTTAAGACGGATGATGTTTCATAACCCTGTATATAGACACATTCGCGAAAATAATATGCGGTAAAACTCAAGGCAATATGACGAGCATACACTCAAAGCAAACAACCGTCATGCCGATAACCGCACCAACGAAGTGACGACTGCAAACCAGGCAAGGCTTACTCACGGGACCTCTCCCCTGTAATGCCGACAATTGCGAACATGGAGACAGGTCCGGCATACTCCTCTGCATGATATCGAACAAGAACTTCGACAATTCTCCCATCGCGGGGCTGCGCGGCCTTCGCAAAGGACTCTTAAGCAGGGAGCAAAAAATGGGAAGCGCTCCAAATGCTCATCAGCCACATCTTAGCATATATATTGCACCTCAAGCTTTGAACACTTTCGCAGGAATGACTGCACACACAAATTCGTAGAGCTCATTCCGACAAAAATTTAGGCAAAGCGGTACGACTTCTGCGGTTCGCCCCCCCTATCACCTTGTAGCCGGCTTTGCGCAGCTTCTCACTACGAACGATTCAGAAAGCCGATGGAACTCACCGCTTAGGATTATTGACATTGTGGTGTTGGGGCCTTGCAATAGGCCAAGCGCAGCCGCGCGGCCGCAGGAAGCGGGAAAGGGACTGAGCCGCCCATAATGCGGGCTAGATAATTACCCCTCTTTTTCATGCCGCCAGCATACACATATACCAAGAACCCATTTGACTAGCCACGTCACGTACAAACTTCACTAGACAATTTAGGGTGCCAGCACTAGGTTACACAGGAACTCGACACGCGGCATGGGCGCTATTGGCAAGTAGAGCTGACAATAGCGAATGACATTCGCAGGACTGGAACAGACGCTAGCCCACGATAAACTACGACTTCCCTCGAACGGGTGGTTGTAATTCAGGATTGACCCACAATGTCATCGTGCCAGGTCAAGTGGGGCTGGTAACGGAAACAAAACGCATCACGGTTTACCTCGCATTCACGTTGTCATTTCGTGCTCCGCGGGAACCGGCAAGAGACGCAGATTACTAGGACACCAACATCGTCGACGTGCATCATCGCAACGGTCGGTTACAGCCATTTGTGCATTTGCCAAGCTACCAGCTCCGCTAGGCCTCACAGGACTAGTGAAGCCTCTGTCGTCGTCGGTGCAACATCTGCAAGCGGCCGAGGCAGCTTCGGCTCATCGCTGCTCAGCCTAATACCCTTCATGAAAAACATCGTTGAAGAACAGGACATCGACCCCGAAGAACTCGAGCAGCCCGGGTGGCCTGCAATTCGCCACCGGCAACATGGCTTACGAGACCAAGCACGTGCATCTACTGCAGACATGAACACCTTGAGCGCGGTGCGTGCATGCAAGCAAACCAAAAAGCGTCCCCCGCGTAACCCGCCGCCGGCTTCGCCTCTCCCAGATTCTGATTTGAAAATCGTCATTCGCCCTCGACGAGGACTTACATTGTCGTCTGTAGCGCCAACAAATCTAGCCGATGCAATCCAGGCCCAAGCAGGAGTGGCGCTGTTTCGTGAAGACCAAATTCATGTACACTATGTGGCTAATTACCTCCTTATTAGCACACCGTCAGAAGACCGTGCCACCTGGTACGCCGGATAGAGGCTGCTCATACTTCGCGGTCACCAATATGAAGTAGCCGCTCACGTGTCCGCGCCAGCTAAAGCACCACGGGAGTTATCTTCGATGTTACCGAAGACGGCACCCCAGAACATGTTCAGGACAGTATTTTGAAATATAACCCTGACTTACCAATTCTTGACGTTAAACATCTGAACACCTTCAACATTGTTCAAATCTTGTTCGATGGCGACGGAGCCTCTTTCTGGGTGTGATATAGGCCAGTGGCGTACCGTTGCAAGCCATTTCGCCGCAAGACGGAAGCATGCGCAGCGTGCTGACAATCTAAGCACTGGCAAGATGTGTCCCCGAACATCAAATCCCACCAGCGCTGCTCCAGGTGCGGCATCACGAATCCAATCTAGAACCACCCGTGCACTCCCCGGTGCATCGTGTGCGAGGTTCTCACCCCTCACCTAACGGGCTCTGCAGACTGTCCACGACGCTTCCAACCACGCAACCGACCCCCATCGTACGCTCAGGTGGTCTCGGAACAAGGGAAACGAGCCAAAACTCCAATTACACCCCACCGAGTTTCCTGGCCTCGACCGCGGAACCTGCGCCGACCACCCTGAGCGCCATGCCTGGGGCACCAAAACGGTGAGAAACCTTCACGGGGACAGTGCAAGCCTTGGAAGCAGCTGCCAACTGTAGGGCCGACTAACTTATCGATAAAACAAAGTGGAAACGTTTCTATCCTGACGACCAACCTACGCCACACGGCTACAACACCCACCGGGCCACCACGAAGACAGAAAGACCCTCAACAAATTCAGGTGAGCCACCCACATCTGCCGCACAAGCATCCCGCACCTCCATATGCACCCCACTATTCCCCAGAACTCCTGCGCAATACGCTCCGATATTTCACAGCTACGCCAGGTAAACACCCGCCTCAAACTGGAAAACCTCACTCTCCGCAACACTCTCTCGCTACACCCAATACCAATGCCCCCACTGCACCCTCTGCGCCTTCCGACACCGACATAAAGCTTGAAGCATCCCAAGCCCATCCCCACAAACGTAAGGCCCACCGCCAGAAAACCCCCAAACTCATACCGATAACACAACAAATGACCGCTCGGCTTCATTGAAGTGGCTTTAACTAATCAAAGGCAGGAATATCTTCGGTTGCACCAAGCTCTGCTAAGCAACCTAAACGCCTTACAAGTTGCTATGACAGACCTTCAGAGATAAATACAGTCTTGCGTGCGGGCGCTCACAACACATACTAATCTAGCCCCGACTCCACAAGAAGTCCGACTCCCCCTTCTGGTTTTGACAATTACCAAATCTAATCTTAAAATTCTTGTCTGGCAGTGGAACTGCTGATGTTTTGTAAAAAGCGCCACAACCTGCAAATGCACATATCTACTCACGTCCCCAGTCCAGTCCTTTACTGCTACCCTCGTGCACCGCAATATCTCTGTTGAGTCCACCGCTATTGAGGGTATGGACATACCACAATGATTTTATTATGCTACATTCTCCTTTAAGGCAAGCCCTTCGCCTGTACGTATTGAATATTTACAGCAGCCCCAAAGCCATAGCTCACCACTTTCACTTCCTTTTTACTCATGCCATCCTAGCAGCGCAGCATCATCCCCTCCTAATCCTTGGTGACTTAATTGCTCCCCATCTCGCTTGGAGGTAGCAGCGCTCAAAACCCAAAGGCCACCGTCTGTGGGACCTTGTCCAAACCAAACATCCAACTATTGAATCCCACTCGACCACCCCAACGCACTTGAGAAACAGTGCAACGCGATACCAGGCCTGATCTCTCTCTCTCCCGCAAAAACCATTGCTTACGCGGGCACAGCACACCGCATTCGCTCGGCAGTGATCACTTTATCATTGCATTGAACCTCCAACCTATCCACTCGCTTGCATAAAAACCGCGTCAGCAGTATTTTACCAACTTGCACCAGTTCCGCACAGAAAGTAAGCTGATCCCGCCACAAACAAGCATCGACGCCAGCTCTCTGACCACCTGGATCACCGAACTTCGAACTGCTAAGTGATCTCACGACAAACCCCTCGCACCTGAAATTCCAGGCGACGTTGTTGACACTCGCCTCCACCCTCTCTGGGAAGCTTATAGAAGTATCGAACGAAGGCGGCGAGCTGGTAAACACCACCGCCAACTCCGCGCCAGATTGGCGGAACTACAAAAACTATTCAGGCCCACGGCCTTGAACTCGTCCGACTCCAGTGGGTACATCTTCGTGCCCAGATGCGCGGAAATCTGTCTATGCATCGTACCTAGCACTTTCTCCGACACGTACTGAACCCCAGCTCCTCCACAATCCAAAAACAATCACGACTCACTCAGCTTCTCGAAAAATATTCCGGCACCAACACCCAACTCTTATATTATCTCCACGCTACATACGTTGCACAGGGCCCCACTTTTATCGCGCCTAGCTACTCTAAACCCCGACACCCACATTTAGATAGAGAAATCACACAAGCTGAGGTCGGCGCGGCACTTCTAAGGATCCACACCAAAAGAGCTCCCGGCCCGGACGAAATACCCAATAAGCTTCTTCGATGCCCCTATAGCCACTCTCACCAAATACTACAACCACATCTGGGTTACCGGCACTCTTCCACCCGAATAGAAACATGATAAAATATCCTACATACCTAAACCTGGCAAACCCCTCGCACTCGGACATATCCGACGTATATCTCTCGCTTCCTGTGTAGGCAAAGTCCTAGACCCTATTATTCACGCCCGGCTTACTCAATACCTGGACGACTCCGACGCCGATCCCCCCACCATGCTTGGCTTCCTCTGTCCGCTATCTGTCCAAGACCTCCACCTACAACTCCTTTATGACATCATTGCCCTCCCTCCCGAATGGACACGGCCGTCATTCTAGCTTTTGATCTTCAAAAACCTTTCGACCAAGTCTCCCATGTAGCAATCTTGAGCAATCTTGAATCCCTGAAGGTAGGCCTCCAGACCTACAATTACAACCGTTCTTTTTTAACCAACCGTACCACGTAGCTTCAACTGGGAGATGTTGCTCTGCACCAATCACAATGTCATCCGTAGGAACCCATCAAGGAGCAGTGTTGTCACCGTCGCTCATCAATGTAGCCCTCTTCCAACTCCCACAACAGCTTTCTCAAACACCCTACCTTCGAGAGTTTGTACTCGGACGACATTACTCTTTAGAATTGTGGGTGAAGCAATGCCCAGATAGAAGAAACACTTTAAACCGGTGCAAACATTGTCCTCGCTGTCGCGGCTCAAGCAGGGCTCACTTGTTCCACAGCAAAGCCTGAGCTACTAATTCTCCCTCCGCCTCGCAGAAAACCCCCTAGCCCTCCTACCATTAGAATAACTCTCGGCCAGAGCCAAACTCCTACGATACCGCGGATATAGGTGCTAGGGTTCTCAATACAACAAAATGGCGCGACCTGCCAATACCTCACTCAACTAAATGCTCAAAACACTCAATCCATTGGGCTTCTTCGAAGCATCGCTCCCCGGCATCAAGGACTCAAGTAGGCAGAACGCCTATGCTTCATTCAAGCTTTCATTTGAGTCGCCTCACCGTCTCCCGCTCGTACCTCAATCCCACGCGTGCAGAATTTCAAAAAGTACACCGCCAGTTGCGTAAAGTCTACCGAATCGTCCTGCAAGTACCTCACAGAACTTCCACTGCCAATATAAAAAAACTTGGTAACCACAATACTACTGAGGAACTTACTCAGGCCCGACTATTGAATCAAAACTCCCCTCTAGCATCATCTCCTGCCGGACTAACAATTCTCCGCCGATTACCCATCCGCATCCCAATCTTTGATAATTATGCTCACCCGATTCCCCCTAACATTCGAGACGATATCCTAACCCGGTCACTTTCCCGCAACATGCACCCCACAAACCACTTCGCTTGAAGGGAACAACGGGCTCATTACCTGGCAAAAATACCCAATCAAACTGACAACGCACTATGTGGATGCCGCTAGCTACAAAACCACACAGCCTATGTCTTGGCGGTCATCAACAGTCCTCACTCCCCGCTACTCACATCTCTCACCTACCGTACCCAGTTATCTACTGAGGCGATGGGGCTGCAATAGCGCTAGCCTTTTTTGAGAGTCCTAACCCAAAAGTCATCTTGTCGGATTCTCAATCTGTATACGAAACTTTGCCCGAGGGCGCATATCAACCAAAGCACTCCAAATTTTTCTGCACAACACCTCCTTCACAAAACTCCCGTGGAGCTCGTGTGGACGCCCGCCCACACTGGCTTAGGGGCTAACAAGGCGGCCCACAAAGCAGCTCGAGATCTTACTGTCCGAGCAGGCCCTTCGGTTATCCCTAACCCCGCAGCGCAATGCACTCGACATAGCCTTATTACGTACGCGGTTATCACAGCGCACTACCACCTCCTCCGCAGAAATACCGCCAACACCTCCTCACTTTCTACAAAAAAAGAACGCTTGTGGCGGCTCCTTCGAACTAATACCCTTCCGTGCGGCGCCAGCCTTTATCGCTTATACACCGATCAATACCCATCACCCCTATGGTGTCGTGGATGCCGACACCATCTGCCACACTATGTGGGCGGGCCCTCGGAACGCCTTACCTCTAATCACCTCTGTTGATCTACGGGAGGCGGCGTTGGGCGGCTCTGACAGCAGGGTCCAGAAAGCCTTGGTGGAACGTTCAGCCGTTGTCACCACTGTGCGGCGCCCAGTGGTCACCACCAGCTTTTAAATGCATACTGAAATAAAGTTTACTCCTCTTCCTTCTCGTCCAAAAAAACTATCAAAGTGCACGCGTGGATAAAACGGTAATCATGACATGCTCCGCTCCTTCTGCTTGAAGTTAACCTTCCGACGAGCTTCAAAACACCAAGAGCAGCCAGCACGCTGCAGACAGAACGTAAAATATACGCGGCACCACTGCTGCTATCTTACTCTATAAGGCAACCTTTCCCCTATAACACAATCAGGCAGTCGTTTGCGTACAAACACAGGAAGTATAAAAAATTTTCAAACGTTCTCCTGCATTTAAAATGTCTGAGCATGGCACGTTCCAAAGAAGGGGAAATAGAGGACGGTGGCGAAAAATAGTAGGAATAAAAACGCACGAGCGTATTCCTGAAGAAGACATAGAATGGTCTGCCGACAAAGCCGCGCCGATATTTCCGAGGCATGTCGCGCCTGCACATTTGCGATAACTCGAAGGCTTCACTTGTAAACATAAACACCAACCTGCAAACATTTTGACCGAGTTACTACGTCTCCACAAGGTAATTTATGCTTATTATAATGCTTTCTCAAGGCTTAGTGAAATGATGCACCACCACAGCCTTAATTCGAATACAAACAATTCCCACCCCAACCGAGCAGAATATTTCAATATAGCAAGTAGCCTTCACACAACGAATCCTACCAATTCTGAGGAGACATTTGCAAGTCATTCGGAAGAAAGCAGCTCGTTCCCTTGAGCATTGTCCATGCAATGAGCTACGCGGATGGGATAGGAGACTGATGGACGTGACCAAAAAACTGGTGATTGGTTCGGGAATTCCTTTCTAAGACGCAGACCCTAGAATAAGCATAAAATGGCGAAATATATTCCATAGTGATGAAAATTGGTTTTTATGGTACATAGACAAATATGGCAAAGATACCAAGAAAATACTGAAATATGGAAAGGTGGAAAGGTTTTTTCGAGAGAAACGAACTTGCGAAATTTGAATTTGAAAAAAAAAATGTTTAGGAGTAAATAAAAACGCTGTTGTTTCGGGTCACGTAAAAATAAGGTAAATTATAAAATTACCTGCCAAAATTCAATTTTCACAAAATCGTTGAAAACGCGCTTGAGAGAAATCATTGGAATTTTTCCTACAAACAATGATGACTGGAACGGACAGGGTAGTCGCTAAAGCTGTGGACAGTGTTTGCGTGTTGTTGTATCGACTGTCTCGCATTGTTTGAAATCCGGTTCACACACAGGCTGTTCTCCGCGGCTTCTCTACAAGGACATTGTGTAACCACTGAGCAGGCATGACTTTTCGACATGTCTGTGGAAACCAGTAAAAATTGAAAATGCAACTTCTGTGTGTCCGTTCTGTGACCTAATTATGTATATTTCGTAGTGTGGTTTCAATACGTTCAGTATGTTATGTTGCTGCGTCCTCCAACCTTTTTGTCGTGTTCTATTTATTCACGGGTTACTGCTAGCCTGGCGCGCCATGTTCCGAAGTTGCGGGCGACACAACCTGGAGAGAAAAAAACGGCATAACCTACAAGCATAAAACATCATTTTTATTGTACATAGTGGCGTAACTAAGGGGGGGGGGCAACGGTGTACAATTGCCCCGGGCGCCACCAGGGAGGCGAGCTGAACCTAGTCCTGTCAACATTTTCCCAGTTGCACAAAGTTGGCAGCGGGTTTCTGTATGTTACCGTAGCGGGGCGGCACAGCCACCAAAGTCGCTGTTGAACAGAGCACCATTTTGGGCTTCTTGGCAGGACATTGTAACAAAGGGAGAGGATTAGGGAAGGAGTCATTCTCAACACTATTGTTCTGCTACAATGTCGCTGTTCAAGAAGTTAAACTGCTCTCCTTGCCGCCATGTAGCCCTACTTGTGTGTGAATACTGCCCAGGAGGCAACGCCAGATGATACATACTGTGCGTGCATACTGCATGCATGCATGCATGTATGTGCTTTCACATGTTTCCGTTTGTAATCCAGAAGCGGGCGGTGGAGTGTAGAAAGATTTTAAATTAGCACTCTTAAATTTTGATTAAACCTTCGCAGGTACTCTTCAAGGCTAGGTGCACCACGTGCAGTGAACTGGAGGGATCCCCTTTTATTTTCACACGAAAGCATTACGGTCAGGCTCCATCAAAAATTACCCGCCGCGATTGCTTAGTGGAAGGCTCAGGATTGCGTTCTAATTCCAGCTGCAACGCTATTTTTCTAGTTAAGGTGAAACACTGAAACGCCCAACAAACAAGCGGTCAATGACCAAGGAATGATTTATTAGGCTTGGTTATGGTTGTGGCGAAGTGCTCCGTTCCAGCCCAGCCTATCTTCTTCCAAACAGGCAGCATTTTGCATTTGTTGCCTCAGTTTTGGAGAAAAAAGGGGAGAACACCAGTGGAAGGCACCCGAGAGAGTTACACCTCACTAAAATGCGACGACTAACCTTACGTGCTTCAAATAGTGGAAATAAAATTAATCGGTAGCGCAGGGATACGTTTTCCCGCACTTCAATCACATATGGAGAAAAAAAGAACAAGTGGCGTGACATTTTAACGACAATTTTCAACCTGATAAGATTCCGTGCAACTCAGAACTTGGCCATTGTGAGGGCACCGAGAGTCTTCAAGCCGCTAAAAAGCAATGTCGTGAAATTCCTGTTCTTTTGAAGTTAGTTGCTGTGTTTGACACCATCGTGAAGCGACACTTCGCATACGTTGAATGACATCCCGTGTGCACATCGTACCTATAACATGTTGTTCAAAGCGAGTTGATGATGATGGTGGTTGGTTGTTAGTGGCGCAAGGCGAACCACAAAACGTCTAACTAATGCACAGAAAACCCGATAAATCTAAGCGCTAGAAAAGTGCCACAAAAATCATAACGAGCTCACCGTGGCGTGGCGTAGTACTCGGGGCGTCGGGGTGTCGCGTTGCGTTGCGCTGAGGGCCGCGTCGGGAAGTCTCGCGTGTTGGTTCTTTGACGGTGCAGCTCCGTCGCAGCTCTTCAACGAACGGTACTTGCGGGAGTGGTCGTGGCCGGAACCTGGTCACCAGCAGGCGCCATGTCACCGAAGGCCGCGGGCAGTCGGCACCCGGTAGCCGCCGGTAGACGATGATCGCCAGGCCGTTGTCGTTCAGTACCAGGGCACGACGCAGCGCGTGTGCTGCCACGGGCAAGGACACTGGTAAATAGGTCGCTGGTCATGGGAGGCCTTGGCGTCAGGTAGATCCCTCCGAGCTTGGGTCCCCGAGACCCGATGAGCTCTCGATCTGCGCCTTGACGCCGCTCTCCTCGAACCGTCCTCTCGCAACTCCTCCACTGGAATGGAATCCTTCCTCGTTCCCATCTGGCCTCGTCACCGCTCCGTTGTGGCCGACTGTCATAGGTCACTCGTGTTCATCGTCATCAGCTCGTGTAGCCTGCCACTTCTTCTTTTTCGGCCCTGCCAAAACGAGAACAATCCCTTCACGGGCATGTGTCCGCGACGTCGTCGTCATCGTCCCCGCTGATTGAGCGCTTCACCTCACAACCACATATAGAATTTGGACTGGGCTGTTGCGAAAACCGCCATGTGCAAGGCCTACCTCCAAATAAAGCGATTTTAGGGACGTTTTTTGGCACATCCATATACGACACTGCCATAAACCGAACGATATTTTACTAGGGCGCTGCAAACATGCAGAAGACGCTGCTGGTCTGCACCAAACGACTGGTGGGAGCGACCAGTTTGTTATCAAATATTACTCCCAAAAACTTGTGCACCTTTTTATAGGAATTGAAACGACTTAGGAGTTGTATCTGGGTTCGAATCGATCCCGCACTTCCTGGAGAACACAACAAAAAAAAGGCCAACATGATGGCCTCCCCAACGACCCTAAAAGGCGCCCCTAATGAAATAATTTGTTGCAGAGATAAAGAAGTGTTTCAAGTGTATCTGCATATAAGTGCTGTATCATTGTGTATGTAAGGAATTCTTCGCCTAGAGCTGAAGGTTTACCAGTGCTGAGGGCCGTCTTCAGCTCCTGGAGTGTGAAGGGAGTGTTATATGATGAGGTCGACCCATTACAATCTCGCAAGGGCTTCATCTCACAGGACGAATTGTGCTTTCGAAAAGGGTTTGTATAGTGTGCTTAACTGGACACATGTTGGAAGTGATGTTAGAATGTGTTAGCCTGGCCTTCCAGTGTGTCCCCTGTTGCACTAACCAGGGGCAAGCTGTGTGTTTGGTTGTTCCTTTGAGTTTTTGTATACGTTTCCAGACTTGGTGAGTGTCGGTGTATGAGGTAATAAATCTGGGAAAGGTGCGCCCACTGCCCTTTCTCACTTTTTGCCTCACGGCGCACGTGTTTCCCAAGTGCTTTTGCCCATTTCAAAGATACTAGGGTGTTGCTCGTGGGTTATCGGCGAAGGACACCCCACGCCTTGTTATGGGCCCCACGTGCTCACCTGCAGTCCTTGTTCCCCCAGGGCCTCCTTGGGTTGCGCGGGGAACAGCAAGCCTGGGGAATACACTTTCTGGCCACATCGAAGAAGTAGGCCGTAAGTATTTAGGCAGCTTCATCTAAACGCAAAAAGTGCTATGGCTGTGTGCTGTAATTTAAATGTATCTATGAATTTACTCCAGTTTGCTTTTGACTCATTAAAGCTGTCTTTGGAAGATGGACTGCATCGGTGTTCACTCATATATTTATTTATTTATTTACAATACTGCCAGTCTCCAAAGTGACCATAGCATGTGGGCACTACTATATACAGTTCAAAGAGCACTTAACACTTTAAGGATCGTAATGAGGTAAATATTACCTAAAAATAAATATCAGCATCTTTGAATATTACAAGCAGCAGTTATGCGCACCATACACAAAGTGCTCCAAGTACAAGCAATTTTGCTTAAAAAATAACAATGGTATTTTAACAATATGCACAACAATCCACACCAACTACAGGTAAATGCAGGTTTGCATGTCACAGAAAAGCAAAGACGTATCAAAGACGCTAAGGGACGTTATTTTGAATTCTTGATAAAAAATCGCACAATGACTCGGCGTTCGTAGGAAAAGGGGTTAACAAATTTCATTCGTGGATGGACCCTCGAAAAAAGGAGTATTCAAACGCATCAATGTTACATTTATATTCTAATAGAATTGTTGTATGTTTGTGCCGGGTAGCTCGTGTTTCCGAATATTCAACCTACTTTGAAACGTCGATTTTGAAATAATTATGTAATAGTTGATAAAGAAATTTTACACGTGCCTCCTTCGCCCGTGTTTCGAGCGTGGGAAACCCAGAAACAGCTAGAAGGGTAGTGGGTGAATCAGCCAGCTTAATTTTGTTATGTATAACTCTGATGGCCTTCCTTTGTACCTTTTCTATTTTCTTTATGTTAGTCACGGTATGAGGAAACCATGGATTATTTGCATATTCAATGATTGGCCTAATGAATGTTTTGTAGGCTAGCAGGTTTGTTCCGGTGGGTGCCAGATGGAACCATCGGCGAATAAAAAATAGTTTTTGCATGGCAGAAGTAACATTATCAATGTGAGCGTCCCACCATAGATCTGATGTTATTGTTAAGCCTAGATATTTATGTCTCCGGACATTCGTGAGAGGAGCACCATTTAGTTACAGCAAAAGTTAGAGGGTTCTTTTTTCCCTCTTATCGTCATGCATGCAGATTTTTTACGTTGTCATCTGTCAAAGAGAGCACCATTCTGAATTAGTGTTAAGAGACTTGTTAAGAGAGAGGTGACCTTGTTCAGTGTTAATTTCTCGTTAAATAACACAGTCACCCTAAATATCTCTATTTTACACCTATATTAGTAGTTATTTCATTTATATAAACGAGAAATAACAAGGGTCCAAGCACGGAGCCCTGGGGAACCCCTGATGTCACTGGTACTGTGTCTGATGCAAAATGTTAGAAAATAACAAACTGGGATCTATTAAACAAGAACTCTCGAACCCAAGCAATAATTTCTCCGTCTCGGATTAGGCTTCTTAATTTATTTATTAGCTTTGTATGACAAACGCAATCGAATGCCTTGGATAGGTACAGTAGGATAATGTCGGTTTGGCGGTGATTGTTAATGCATATCGCGAGGTCGTGTATTACTTCGGTGAACTGTGTTATGGTGTATAAACCCGGGCGAAAACTGTGCTGGTTATTGGACAGAATGCTTTCTTCTTCAAAAAAAAAACGGTAAGTGTTTTAGAATTATAGGTTCGAGAAGTTTACATGCCGTGCTGTTTAGCGATATTGGCCTATATGTTAGTGAAGTGGGAAAGTGGCCACTACCATGTGGGTCTATGCCCACACCCCACTCAAGGCAAGGAAAGAGAACTGCGGAACCAATAGCCAAGTCAAGATATGAGTATGTGTTGTGGCCTATATTATGGTAAGTGCGCTGTTTATTGTTGAAAAGGCGTGCACTAGAGGACCTTAAAAAGGTCCCGCCATCTCCACGAAGTGAATGATCATGACAGGCGCGAAGCTAAAATGCTAATTGGTAAAACCGTGAAACATTCACTCACAATCAGATAAAGACTCGACACGTTCTTATAGGTCTTCTTGATGGCGCACACCATCTGAATGAGTGAAGGACATAGGGCGCGTTCGTAGCCATGCTCACGTCTCGGTTTTTACCGCAGTGGGAAGAGCGCCATGTGCCTCCAGTCGCGGCCAGAGAGTCGTGGGATTCAAACTGCGCAGCCGCGT
Organism: Haemaphysalis longicornis; assembly: GCF_048455015.1. Lineage (NCBI taxonomy): Eukaryota > Metazoa > Arthropoda > Arachnida > Ixodida > Ixodidae > Haemaphysalis > Haemaphysalis longicornis. The sequence continues at coordinate 35,429,444 of NW_027526214.1, read as the reverse complement.
CACTGGCATTCGACCCGTTGTTACAGGTCTTTTTGACGCCGCGCACTATCTGAATAAGTGAAGGGCATAAATCGCGTTCATAGCCACGCTCGCGTATCGGTTTGTAGTGCAGTGGGAAGACCGCCATGTACCTCTCGTCGTGTCCAGAGAGCATGGGATCGGTCCCGTCGGTGACTGGTGCCACCACAGCCGATGATGGCTCAGCAAGTGCTGTGGTAACGGGTTGGGCTGCCTGAGGCAACCCTATTGGGTGCTGGGGCGGGACCAGGTCTGACTCGCGGTACGGAGTTGCCGCCGAAACAAGATGGCGCTGGCCACCCGGGGAGTCGCATCGGCGCTCCTCCCCAGAAGAAAAATGCGAATCCCTTTCGCGCATCTGGGTAGGTGATGTTTTTTGTGACTTTGATGTTTATGAATTCTTCCTTTAGTTTGAACTTCTCGCCGGTTCGCGAATCCCAGGCGTGAGGTCCTTAGCAATCGATGGCGAGGAATTGTTTGAATTACAGTTATCAGTTGCATGTTCATGTCGCGCGAACTTGGCGTCGCTTACTTAGCCCCGACACTGGTTATTAGCATGCCAGACTCGCTGGCACTTGTAACAGCGCCGTGAGTTCCGCATGTACGCTCGGACGGAGCACCCGATGAAGTTTGCATACTGTTGTCTGGAACACTTCGCTGGTAAATGGTGAGGACTACGTGCCTAGTGGCTATTTTCTTGTCATCTCTTCTGATACTAATGAACTGAAGTGCTGTCACACCTTGCTTTTGTGGACCTTCAACGAGATCGACCTCTGTTTTCTTTCCCAGATATGGCTCCGAGATCACGCTCTACAAGCGGTTGAGGCCAAGGTGGGGTGTGACCTTGACGTTCAGATTGGTAATTCCGTTTTGGGTGTGGGCTTTCGTTGCCTCAAGCTCGGTGGTGACTTCCTCAAAAACTTCATCAGATCGTTGTTTCTTAGCTGTGTATGATGGCCCGGTAACTTTCCAGAAATTTCGATATAACGAACACGCACTGTGAGGAGACAGGCTTTCCTTTTTAAAGGAACTGAATGGCTAGGAAACCTAAGAAGTTATCAGGTTTATGCATAGAGATACAAGGAAAAGAAGGGAATGCTGTTTCGGTGCGGCCCCTTTTCATAGACTGATCACGCTTGGGGGTTTAGAAAATACCATGAGATATTGTTTAGAAGCAGGGAATGGCGGTACTTTCTTCGCTCGGGTTACCCTGATACCGAGAGAGGACCCGGAGTGCCCTGCCTGGTAAACAAACAGGGAGCCCAGCGGCCGGATCTCGACCCCGTCTTCGGCGGCCACCGTTTGAGGTTTCTACCGTTCATCTTAAAACACATCGCCACGGTTGGTTTCAGCTTACGTTTGGGGGCTCGGTCTCGCGGTGTCGCCAATACCGTCTCCAAGATTACTGAAGGTGGCCCAGTGGGGGGCCGAAAAAGTGTTCATCCTTATGATGGCTGCCGAAGTTCGCAAGCCCTCGCTGCAAATAATCTGTAAAGACAAGTATGGTGGCATTACGTTCGGCACGACTCGGTACTAGGCGCACTGTGAACAAATAAAGAAACATCGCGCAATGACCGAAAGATGGTTTCGATAAGAAAACAGTTATGTTGAGGCGTCATTGCTTGGTTTTTGATAGGTAAGGAAGAAATTTGCTGAGAGCTTTTTTGAGGTGAGGTAACGCAAGATAGAACCGGACGAAATCGACCAACAGGACGGTCGATCTCAGTGGTACGAGAACGCTGCCGTGATGGCGGGAGACAAAAGTGCCGTCAGTCCGAAAGAGAGGAAAAAACCAACAGGCAATCTTTGGAAACTGCGCCAATCACTTGCTGAACTTGGTTTGAATACACGCTGAAAAGCAAGACACCATGATGATAGCTTTTTTGGGACCACCCAAGCACTTTATTTTTTTTTCGTTCAACGCAACGTTGGAATAAACTAAAAATGCTGCACCTCTTGTTTTCCAGTCACAGTCGCAGACCAGTTGAAGTTCAATGGTCAAAGGTGTAAACCCGTAAATAGATATCTTGAGGAGATACTTCAAATCGCCCAATACATTGCAAATAGCGTCGAAGACACGAGCTAATCGAGAAGTGATGAGATGCTATTGCACAAGGCAATTCATATTTATCATTTTTCTTCCTCGCCTTTTGGAATAAGATAATGGTTCGCATATATTTTCTTCAGAAAAGTCGGCAAGATTTAGAATTGAATTTTGACGAGGCCACCTTAAACATGAAAGCTGCGAGATATCACTTTAATGACAAAAAGAAAACGCCGAGGAGTTACTCTAGAAAAGGCTTGGCCTCTACGAGGTGTGGGATGTTGATGTTAAAAGGCCTTCGAGAAAAAAAAGTCATATGCCCTGTAAAAAGCCGAAAGGAGAAGGGTTAACGGTTGGTTAAGCAAGCCATATAGAAGGGCACAAAATCCACGCTTGACCGTCTTCCTCATGAGTTCGATGAAAGGAGTGCTCGCGTAGCTTGGACTGAGTCAATGTCTCGATGGAAGTTGGTTGGTACTTCTTTATGTGCTCAGATTAAGCGCTATGCAGAACTGGAGGAAGCAAAACAGACCAAAAAGAGGCGCACCAACAACTGAGCTTTATTCGTTCCGAAAGTGATTATAACGGAAAGAAAAACACCATGTAATCCTGGTTGAAATCTGTGAGAAAGCGATTGGGGCTGCATCACCCTCTTTACTAATCATCCAGGTAATCAAAGTGATTTAAAAGAAGATCAACTGACGGGTTGCTGACACCTCGGTCCGCTCTTTTTATAACGTAAGCCTAGAATATTTTCCGTTGTTTTTCGCGTTATGTAAAAAAATTCCGAGCGTGCTGGTGTACGCGTGGTCTTAAGCGCTCCAAACAAACTCGGAGCTATGTGCCGTGTAGTTCACCGCTGTGGACGTATGCCCTCCTGTCTCACAACGAATCTTGCCACTCCGTTTGTGGAGTCTACAAAAAATGTAGTCTATGACAGACAGGGTGCCACCTCATCGACTGCTTGCAGGAGCATGAGGCGATGCTGAACACAGGACCAGGAAGCTTTTTGGGGCTTCACTGCAACACACAATGCATTCTAAGGGGCTGAGTGTCAGTGTTGGATAGGACACAATTGCTACAACCATACCATTAAAAAGAAGCACACGAAATATTCCAGGCTTACGTCAAAAGAAAGATGGCGGACCAATGGGTCAGCAAGCCTTCAGTTGATCTTCTTTCGAGCGAGGTGGTTTGTCTGGATGACTACTAAGCAGGGTGCTGCAGCTGTAATCCCTTTCACACGTGGTGCAAATATATTATATGGTGTTTTTGGTGCCTGTATAATTGCTTTCGGAACAAATAAAGGTCCGTTCTTAGTGCGCTAGAACAGAAAGTTGAGCCAGTTGGATCTGATTCATGTTTAAACCACTCACAGACGACATACAAGAGGACAACACCAGCACTTATACACGAATCATATCCAGCTACCTCACCGTTCCGTTCTACTGCAGTTTGTTTCTAGTTCTTTATTCCTTTTATACTGTTTAACTTTCAGTTTGAATAATCCCCTAGCATTATCAGCCCTAATTTCTGTGTCAGCGTGCTGGATGAAGGAGGCGTTGTGGCATGTCAGGTATCGTCACTGCAGGACGTATGTACAGGCCTTGTGTGGGTGGCTCAAGCCTTCGCCTGCCAAGCACTCGTGTTGTCCTCTTCTTGTGTATCGTCTGTGTGCGCTTTAAATATGAATGTTGGTACGCCTCTTTCCTGTCTGTTTTCCTTCCTCCAGTTGTGCTTGGCGCATAATCTATTGCCATGACCAAGTTAGGCTTTCTGCTGGACACCAAGAAGCTGTGCTACGGCGACGACAAGACGGAACTAAAAACAGGTAGCTACACCTTTGTTACTGTACCGTACCGACGGAGACGCACAGGACCTCTTTAAAGGGATTTTAAATTGCCGACTGCGGCTTTCTGAGGGGTTGACACAGAAAGTGTCAACACCTGCAGAACCTGCCATTGATGATAGACCATGAAGCCTATTTTGTTCAGCGAATTTCATTCACTCGGGTCGTTTAGCAAGCTGAAACAGATACTTTCGTATTTGCGGGCCACAATCGCCAAGGGCAGACTCTTTGAATTCTCTCTTCTAAGCACAGAAAGAGCAGAGCCTAAAAATGAACGGTGATGACATTACAAAACAGTTTGCTTCATCGTAAGTACGAAAAGTTCTGCTACGGTTTCCACAAAGTGCCCTAGGGTATATATTTTTATATTTCTTGTATATATACCATAGTGATATCAGTAAAGCGTTTCAAAATGAAGAATGCGTATTTCTTGCCAACTTCGTGACGACGAGCACCAGCACTGGCGTAACAAAAGGCTGTGGTAAGCGACGAGTAGGCAACAGGGATTGCGGGTACGAGTTTTGTAACTCATCATGAGCATCAATAAACAAATGTGGCATAATATGCAGATATGAAGTTTGCGATAAATAGTTTTGAGCAATACATTTCAAACTAATGTAACGAAAAACGATAAGACCTGTTCACATGCCTACTTGGTCGTTCTCTTCGGTGCCGTAGCACGTAATATGTATGCTTTTGCCAAATTCCTGTCAAGTGAGACGAGAACCGGTGACCGGCAATGTCTATTTTTTCGTTCACTTTTCTTCCAAACCTCGTTCTTCTAGCGTATGGTACAATGCATGTGCGTACTAAGACGGATATAGTGTACTGACAAACAATGGATCAAATATCACTGGTTCGTTTTCGCAAAACAGTCGGATGGCTTTTTTTCGACACAAATGACGACGATTCTTTATTAATCGTAATAAAAATAATATTATCATAATATTAAACATTGTAACTAATATTATCAGGGGTGCGAAATAAATACTTCCCTTGGGCGCCCTCCTGTCTGCCACTGATGGTACTAGAACAAAAAAAAACTCCACAAATGCAATCTGTAAAACTACACAAGTTGAATACATCACGCGGCATGCAACAGGGCACGAAAAAGTAATAAGACAGCAGGTTCTTGACGTCATAAGGTAACAGATTAAACTTGCGGAAGCTGCGGGGAAAAAAGTATTCTTTAAATATGTTTGTTGTATACAAAAATTTAGTGAACTTGTATAGTGGTTATAAGGTGTGGGGCAGCGAATGGCCGACTGGATGTATGCTCATCTTTCAATATCACCCCTATCGTTATACACCAAGTACACAATTTAGCCGATTATGATAACTTTGTACTTCAAGGCTTCCCAAACCAGACCTGCGGAGTAGACTCGCTTGAGACGTTTTGTAAAACGTTATTGCTAAAAAATGTCGCGCTTCGTTTGTAAGTCTTCGAACGTATTGGTATTAAATCAGGTGTATGTGTTTTAGATATTTGATTCATATTGCAGTAGTGGTGTGACATAGGTTTCAAAGCTAGCAGGTTGGTATCCCGGGGAGATTTCGCAAGCATCCTCTTAAGTAACCCGCTTTTCGCATCGCCTTTTTTCTGGAAACATGCAACGTGTTCGTTTCACATCATATTGGATGTGTTTAAAACTGGTAAATATTTCTAACATAGCTCAGCTAGCTAATAATCTTTTCTTTGTAAGTGTGCTTGAATGGCCTTTTTTTAGTGTAATGATCTTCTAAACATATTTCGTATTTCGGAGTCATTTGAAATCTACAAGACCATGTTTAATTTTTCTAGTTTTGTGTTGAAGACGACCGTGCCAATTGCATTGTAGAGAACGCAGTCATATGCGAAAAGCACAATTTGTATTTGTACGTTGCGCACAATACCTTTATTAAAAGCAAGAAAGAGAAGTGGCCCAAGAACGGACTCCTACGGTACACGCTAAAGCACTGACGATGTGATGCCACAGACGATGCGCCGTTAAGGGTTATGCTTTGTTGCCTGTAGGAAATGTACAATTTATTGAATGCCAGTACTTTTTATTTTTGAAAATATCCGTCAATTTACTGAGAAGGTATGAGTGTCACAAAAGGGAAACACCATCTCAAAGTTTAAAAATATGATGTTTACTTGGCCCCACTTCTCCAGTGCTGGCGCGAAGGCGCAAACCATTTCCAGAAGCTGAGGTACAGGCGACCCTCCCCGGAGGGAGCCATGCTTTTGGGCGTTCAAAATACAATTGCTCTCACGAAGTTATTGAATATTTTAAAATATGCTGTTTTTGAAATTGGAGACGTGGAAAGTACAGAAATCGGTCTCCATACACGATAAGTGGAATCGGTTTTTGTTACCTTTCAATTTTTGGGCGAAGTTAGTATCCACCCGAACTCCAGAGACTTGTTAAACAGTGAACACTAGTACTTCGCGCACCATTCAGCATATCTACGAAGCAAAATACATGGAATGCTGTCAACATCTGGAGACTATTTACATCTAGGCGGAGCAGAAGCAAAATACAAGCTTCTTTAGATACATACATTCCTGATGGAAGGCACCTAAACAAAACAAGAAATAGCAGGATATTTCCACCGTCATGAGTGTAAACTGAACCAAAATGCCTGCACAAGGCATCTTTATTATTTTGGATGTCATAAACAGGCCTATCCTTTATGCAAGCCCTAATAAGACAGTACTTTTGCGGTGCGAGATAACGCGAGAACTTGTTGGGAGAAGAAATTATGAATGCGTTTACTGAAACTTCTGAATAATGCTATTTTGCTGCATAATTTTGTCTTTCATTTCAATTCCCAAATAGTGTATTTTATCAAACGCTGCATTTCATGGGCTCCGTTTACATTGCTTTTGCTGCTTTTTTGGTGTTCGTCGCATGTTTATGCCTTCTTTTCTGTTTCGCGGATTGGCCTGCTTGGGAGATTTCCTCCAAAATGTTACAAGTGTATTCACTATATCAAATACTGTGCATTTACAGATGCGTGAGATGTGGTTAATAGAATATTAGCCTCATTTACCAAAGAAACAAATCCGGTAAACAAGAAGTTGCCGATATGATGTATTTATAATTAATAGCATGTGCCAACTCGAATATGCACAATTGTTTTTTTAGGAGGGAGCAGCTTTATGAGAACATTTATTCGCATAGTTGCGCAGGTGAGTTTGCAGATTCGCGTAATTTTGCACGCCAGTGTGTGTACTAAACAGTTCCGTTTGGCCTTCAAGCACTATCCAGTGAATAAACAGTTCTGAACCAGCAGTTAGGGCTTCGGTGCGTGGTTTTTCAGTCTACGAGAGGAAAATAAACACACCAGCTAGGAGATTATTACACTAATAATTGCCCTAGGTGACAAGAGCTCGTAAATATTTCAGCAAACGTATCGGAGCTAGGAAGGCGATAAAAGCACCGATAGCTGCATCAAGTTGTTTAAAGATGGTTTTAACAAAGCATTCTAGATTTTGAATATCACTGAATCTGACCACACGTAAACTTTCTTAAATAAAGCAGAAGCACCACCCCCTTCAGAGTCCCTGACCTTACGCTATACCTTGAATCCAAGGGTCGTTATTTTTTAATCATTTATTTATTTATTTATTTTCGTTACCTCAAAGGCCCCATGGAAAAGGGGCATTACATGAGGGGTGGGTAAGGTATACACAAAAAAGAAACAGTGAATAAAAGACAACAGTGAAAACAGTGAATAAAAGTTACAACAGTGACAACAGTGAATAAAAGAAACAATGAAAAAGACAGTGAATAAAAGACAAAAATACAAGGTATGAGTTTCAAATCAATACACAAGTTGTAAAATTTATAGATAACATAGCACCAGAGTCAATATAGCAGTTTCATATAATCTAGAGCGAAGTCATGGCAAGCAGTGCTAATTTAAATAGTTCAGGGTCGCTTGTTTGTACAACATGGTCAGGCAGATTATTCCAAAGTTTTGCACAGGTTATAAAAAATGAGTTTGCGAATGTGGTGGTTCTAGGGCGAGGATATGATAGCTGAATTGAATTATTACTGCGGCAAGGAGTTTCTGGGCGGGGGGTGATGTACTTACTGGGTGAGAGGGAATGATAGTATCTATAAAATAGGGCCATTTTAGCGAGTTTACAGCGGTGACTAAGGGGAGGGAGGTTGGCGCGTTGTTTTTATTCTGTGACACTTGTGAATGAAGAGAAGTCAGAATATGTAAAGCTAACGACGTGATTTTGAATGGCTTCAAGTTGATCGATGAGATAAGTTTGGTAAGGGTCCCAGATTGCTGAAGCGTACTCTAATTTAGGGTGGACGAGCGTGGTATAAGCCTGTAATTTGAGGTGCGGGGGGGCGTGTTTTAGGGTGCGTTGTAGGTAGCCGAGGGATTTTCTCGCTAATAATAAAATGTGGGTGATATGAGTAGACCATGAAAGGTCACTGGTCTGGTGAATGCCCAGATACTTATATGTGTTGGCTGCTTGTAGGATTGAGTTATTAAGCGTATAGTTGTAAGTGAGTGCTTGGTTACGCCTGTGGAAAGAAACGACTTTGCATTTAGTTACATTGAGACACATTTTCCAATTTTTGCACCATTTTTCTACTGCTAAAAGGTCAGCTTGTAAGTTTGTTTGGTCTTCAGCGCTATTGATTGCAGTGTACAACACACAATCATCTGCGAATAGGCGGATTTGGCTAATATTGCATGGGAGGTCATTGACATATATCAAAAAGAGGAGAGGGCCCAGTACTGTGCCTTGTGGTACACCTGAAAGAATGGGGTGAGTGTGTGAGAATTTGTTGTTAACTAACACAAACTGTTTTCTGTTGGTAAGGAAGTCGCTAAGCCATGCTAATACGTCAGGGTCCAGATTAAGCTGTACAAGTTTGTCCATTAAGTGGTTATGTGATGTCCTTATCAAACGCCTTTTCAAAATCTACGAATATGGCATCAGTTTGTGTCTTGTTGTCGATGTTGACGTGAATATCATGTATGAACGCGGCAAGTTGAGTTTCACACGATAGCCCTTTTCTAAATCCATGTTGCGCAGGGTGTAAATAATGGTTTCGTTCAAGGTGGTTGATGATGTTCGTGAATATGATATGTTCCAAGGAGATTTGTTCCATGGCTGCCTCAATATATTGAGGCAGCCATGTTTCTCCTATTATCACATTATGAGGTTTATACGGTTAATAAGGATTCATATGTCCGTAGATTATTTATTATGCTGCAACCCATAAAATACATTAAATGCAGCAAATTTGTTTTTGCTTTGTTTAGTTGTTTATTGTGCCGAATATTTTCGACTATTGCACTGACAGATAGGATATTGTTTCGCGCTGGCATTGTTTCATTGAAATCTGACGTCATCAGTTTTGACTTTTTTGTACATGATGTGTCCGTTTTGGCCCACATTTCTGCCTCATATCTCACTATCTCGAATCTGCTTTCTTGTTTGCTGTGTAGTAGCCGACAAGTGTTCTGATATAGGTTTCCTACAGCTTTTTATTTTAGCCTTGTTTTCAACAAAGCCATTTTCGCAGTGACCTACTAACGTAGATAATACGGGCGTGGCCGGTTAGCTTTTTCAAGTACCAATCATTATCTTGATTGAACATATCTTAGCACCTAATGTTTCTTGAAATAAATTTTCAAAAACACGCTTAGCGAGGACTTCTGGTGTATCATTAGCAATTTCTGGAAGCCGAAAAAGTACAAAACTCTTGCGCCTTCTTTTTCTCTCCAGGTGTTACACCTCTTCAACTAATGTCTTTAAATGGTTTCGAGAGGACTTAACTTAGTCTGGAATTCATTCATTATTGCCGTACATTTCTCAACGTTCTTGAGTTTTGTTTCAGAGCTTTCAGCCTACCCTTAATGTCCTTCGAACCATAGAGGAATTCCTTGATTACCTCGTCAATGGCGTGCCCTGGTTTTGGCCCCACGTCACAAGAGCACATTATGGGGAAATGGAGAACGTTCAGGAGTGATGAGAAGTAATCACAGGTACTGTTTGGGAATGTCAGCTTGAGAAAACATCGATAGCTCGTTTTCACAGACAAGCTTGTGCCACTAACCTACAATATGAAGACCGAAGAGTTTGACTTCGGTCTTCTGTTGTTCTGTCTTAGGCCAGTGCAAACGTCCACTGTTGTTTTATGTGACAGAGCGGTTGTATCATTATTTTTTGAGGTAAATGCAGGATGGTAGTGTTAAGTGCACTGATGTTTTGTGTGTTTAAGCCGCAGCGTTTTGATCCGTGCTCTTATTTTCTGTTTTGCAAAGTTGTTTGGAAGCCAGGAAAAAATTGTTTAAGATTTGGAAATATACAGACATGATAGCCCTAAACGAGATGGATCTCGTTTAAAAGCTTTTTGAAGATTTCAGAAGCTTTCATGAAAGTCAGCGGATGTGCACTTCAAAGTGGGTCTTTGTCACGCCAGGCTTCTAATTTGGTGCTGCAATCATGAGTTCGGACAAATAAAATTCTATATGCTTTCACAGTGACAATGTTGTTATGGAAGTTTGTCCTTTTAAAGTCATAACTGTTGCGTTTAGTGCGCAGCTTAAGACACAGCTCCAGCAGTTTTACACACGTCTCGGTAAACCTGTGCGCGCTGGTAGTTCTTCGGCAAAAAGAAGACACACTAACAACTCTATTCTTGTTACTATTTTTGTCAAGCTCCAAAAAATGGCGCACATATTCCAGGCAGTAGATGCCTTGGAGAAATACCTTGAGCCTCTTTATTTATTGCGAGGGTGAGAGGCAAAAAAATACATTACCAATTCTAAAACAGTGCTGGGAGGATATATTGTTATTATTTAAAAATTTGTTGTAAAAAACACGTGTAATATTTGAGGCATAGAGCAAGTATATGTACAACCCCTGGGGTGTATGGGCGATTTATCGCACTCTGCATGCGAACTTTGGGCAGCATACTGCGGAAAGCGCCACATGCATGACGCTGCCCGTATTGCAGCACTTGGTCGAGGATTTTTGTTCACGTCGTTGCGCCCCCTAAGTGAAGAGACCTTAATCCAAGCTGGATCCTACCAAGGCGCTGTAAAAAGCCGGAGGTGTCTTCTCTGCCACAAAGGATTGGTGCGGAAGAAGAATGAATCGTTTATTGTTTTTAGACATCTTTCTTTTAGCTTTTTCAAGAGTGGGATGAACGGGAGTATGTTACCAAATATAGCCATAAAACCAGTGTTTTTTTATGAAATCGCAACATCATTAGCAGTAATGTCTTTGACTGCATAGGTGAAGAACAAACAGAGCTTCTTTCAGCTGATTGGAACAAAAAAAAATCAGTTGCAAGAGGAGTTCGACCCATTACCTCGTAACGACTTTTACAGGAGCTTTAATAAATAATGAACGTGTGTGTGTAGCGTGCACAACAAACTCCTGCCCCAACGTTTTCCTCAGAATTCTAAGTACAAGTTTCCTAAACAGGTTCCCGGAAAGAAAAAAAAATGATTTCGGGGCACAGAGGATCCCGTAACAACAAGTGGTGTCACCCGGCCCCATTAATGTCAGGAACAGCCCTCGCAAAGTGGTTCATGAATAAGATTTATATGATGACTTCAAGAAGGGCCACGAGTTTGTTTCTCGCGGATATCCTCATCCTGAAGCACACCTGGCAGTCCTCTAGAAGACGATTGTACTTGATATGTACCCATGTATCCAACTAATTATCTTCTCGAGAAGCCTTCATAGCCAGTTTCAATGTGGCGCGAAAATATCGTGGGGAAGGTGAAGTGGCCTTGCACTTATTATGAAAATTCCCTATTATAACCTCCATTCAAAATATTCACTACTATAGTCTCCTTTAACCCCTTTCCCCCAAAAAAGCAATATTTTGTTTCACATGAGCCAGCGTTCAGGTACGTCGGCGTGTAAGTGTTGTATCATTGTGTAAGGTTTTCTGTGCCTAGACCTGAATGCTTGCAACTGGTAAGATCTATCTTCACCTCATTAGGACAGCAGAGGGAGAGCAGAAGGCTTGCAAGTGCTGAAAGCTATATTAAGCTCATTACTGGTCAAAGGGGAGTTGCAAAAGGCATCTGTATAATTAATACCTTGTAAAGACGATTTCAGAGGTTGTGTAGTGATTTATAAAAGCTTCTGTGTGGTGTGCAGCACTGACCCCCTTCTGGAACTCTACCAATGTAGTAAGTAGCCTTGTTCTGAAGTGTGTCCCATATTCTGCCGACCAGAGGAAGCGGTCTTCATAGTTGTCCATTAGTTTACGAATACGTGTCCCGAGATTGTGTTTGTATGTGTATCAGCTGACAAATGTTAGAAAAGGTCACCCTGTCTCCCGTTTTGCCTCCCAGTGCCCACCTTTACAGCAGGCATGCGTCTATTTATAGAAAATTAGATTTTGTGACTTCGTGTATCGCCAGAAGACACCCCATACTTTCTAGAGAACACCCCATAGAGAACGTCACATACAGTCCCATTTCTACCATAATATCTTTGGATTTAGCGGGGCACTCTAACACTGGGTAAAAATTTTTAGTAGCGTAGAGGTTGCGCGCTATGATAAGCATTCCTGCTTCATTGCGTGGCTTAGAAGTTCTGCATTTTTGAAGTTTTGTAGTTTAGTATTGCCTACATTAGTTATATCTGCAAATGCAGCCAAGTTCATTGAGGTCCCATTGAATCATTATAGGAAGGTTAATGTATCAACCTCAGCATATATATTTTAACGTTTTTGCGACGTGGCCAACACCGAAAGGGTCCCTGCCCACATCTCACTGAAGAAATGAAAAGTGCGAAATCAAGAGCCAAATCAAGGTGTTAGAAATTGCTTTGGCCTATAGGTGTTGTGTCCTATATTACTCTCTGTAATTTGTTTCTTATTAAACTTATGCGTCCACCGTTCTTAGAAAATTTTGAATAAGTTAACTTCGGGCATCCATTGCAGAAGATACCCAAAAAGAATTAGGTGAATTCAGGTGATTATAGGAACGTATGGTTCAGGCAGCTGATATACCAGGACATCAAAATAAAAGTTTGAAAGCAGACAAAAAGGAGAAATGTAAAGTGGCACACTGTCTTTATACCTTTATTTATTATTGTAAAACTGCTACAGCCACAAGTACCGCGTTAAAATTGATAGAGTTACAAAATCACGCTTTCGGGGGGACGATTGTTATACCACTGGAAGATTTTGTTACGCCTTCATAGTCTCACGCAGCCAAAGACGACACAGCTGTCTTGAATGAAAATAAAAAAAAGAAAATCTATTGGAGTAAACGCGTTGATCCCCTAACAGCTCCCCGAATATGCAGGTGGTGAAGCAGGAGTCAACAAATCATGCGCTCAGGAGAGTGTCGACGATTCGAATACCGTGCCTGCTGCCCTGGAAATATTCCTCTTTCACTGTGATTGTTTCTCGAAACGTCAAATGACCACAAGCAAAGTCAAAATAAAAAAAGGATATTCAAGGCTTGTGGTGCCTCCGCTAAACGCTCTCTATATAAAATTTAGATAGCACGAGCTGCATTGAAATTTAAGAAAAGTAGCATGTCCTTTGCGAGAAATTGTGACAACAAAGCTGCCCGCCGTGTTATTATGAAAACAAACCAGAGGCAACAACCTCACCGCATGGTTTGGGGAATTACCCCTCCGGCTTAGTAAGCAGTGACCCGGTACAGAAATAAAAGAAAAGTACTAATAAAAGAAAAACAAAAAAAATTTGTTACCATGGTAAGGTTTGAGAAGAACCACGTGGGCAACTTGGGGACGCGTGCATTGGCTGGACATGCGAGAATCACTGTCAGGACCAACCTCGTTGGTAACTCGCGTGGACATCCCTGAATTCTGCGGTCTACGAAATACCGTCGAAAGAGCTTCCCATTGAGTACACCTTTTTAGAATTGGGGTGAAAACCCACACAAAATCACCTGCGTGTTACTCAGCGTCTGAATGCCGGAGGTTCTAGTGACCGCCATGCAGCAGGTCCTCGTCCACTGTAAGAACACGGGCAAGCTGGCGGGCCAACTCAGCACGCTGCAAGAATCATTGGAGATCAGCATTGAAGTATTCCTCATCTACGAGCAGCAGCATAGCGTCGAGCATTTTTGTCAGCCATCTTCATTAGACAAGCTGGAAAAGAATCATCTGCATAATTTCAAACGTTACATAGGAGGCTATTTCATTCCTTGTCTTATGTTCAAAGTCGACGTACCTAGCTCATCGGCGAACGCCCTTATGAGTCCTTCGGTTAGTCCATTCGTCTGTGGGTTGTACGTTGTTGTCGTTCGGTGATACGTGTTGCTGTAGCATACAACGCATTGCATAAGCTCTGCATTGAATGTCATATCGCGGTCCGTAATTAGTACCTCAGGACGTCCACCTGGCAACATAAGCTGATAAATACAGGGCGTAGCGACTTCTTGAGCAGTCCCCCTGGGAGGACCGGTGGTGTCTCGATAGGATGTCCGTGTAGTCTTTCGCTAGGACAATCGACTTTTTCGCGGTTCTTGACGTAGGGAGGGGTCCTGGAATGCCCAATTTGATGGGGGGAATGAGTAACGATGTAACTACGGTGGGTAGCAGTACACCACAGGGCCTTGTCAGTGGTGTTTTCGTCTCTGGCCGTCACCGGAGCCCCAGCTGCAGGGGTAACGTTGGATGTTTGGCGAGGGCTGAAGTATTTTGTCTTCATCCTCTCATTCGTGCGAGCCATTCTTGAGTGCGCGGATGTTTTTTCATCGTGGCGCGCTTCCGAAAATTCATGGCATATGCAGGTGTGGATGATGACATGGCACTTCGTTATTGTTGTGTGGTCGAATGTCTTTACTAGCACCGAATTTTTTAGGCAGACTGTAGTTGTGTTATGTTTGAATACTTTTGGGACAGCGAGGTTTTATCCTTCGAGATAGTCGAGCACGTCGAGCAACTCGGGGTCGGTTCGCTGCTGTGCGGCTCGGTTATTTTCCGTCACTATGGCCGGAAACGCGCTGTCTTCATCAAAGTCTGGCGGTGCTAGCTGCACAGGGGCGCGTGACAAGCAGTAGGCGTCCAAACGGTTCGTGCTAGATTTGCAAACAATGGTCCAGTTTAACTCCTGCGGGCTCAGGCTCCATCACGCAAGACGTCCACGGGAGCCCTTCAAATTTGCTAGCCAACAAAGTCCACGGTGGTCGCTTGGTTTTCTAAATGGTCGGCCAAAGATATATGAGCGAAACCTTGGCACACATTATGCCGAGGCACTCTTTTTCAAAGACCGAATAGTTTTTCTCGTGCTTTGAGAGGCCGCGGCTGGCGTAAGCGATTACATTTTTGCAGCCGTTCTTCATTGAAGCGAGGGCAGCACCCAAGCCTACATCGCTAGCGTTTAGTGTGCATTTCTGTGCAAGATCAGACGTGCGCTGTCGGCGATTTTGAAGCACGTGCAAAAACCGTTCCGATGCTTTTCCTCCCACCAGTCCTGAGCGCTATCTTCACATGGGTGCGTGAGAAGTCCGGCATGTTGTTTAAATTGTTCAACAAAGCGCCGGTACTATGCGGAAAGTCAGCGGAATCTTCGTACGCCTTTCCTGTCCTTCTGCCTTCGAATTTGGCTATGGCTGTCGCTTTCCTAGCATGAGGCAAGACAGAATCGGAGCTGAGAACGGGTACCAAAAACGTCAGTTTCTCTTAACCGACGCAGCACTTTGCAGGTTTCAATTTTTATCATCATATTTGGATTGCCTTAAGTACTGATTTCCAGCTTTCCATGTGCTCGTGGAACCTTCCTGCGAACACGACCACGTCGTCGACGTTGGCGAGGAAGGCGTGCGACTCCAGGCTAGCTGGGACAGTGTGCATGACACGTTAAACATTTGTTGGTGCCCTGCACAGCTCAAACGACGTTGACCTAAACTTGTACACTACTTCCTGCGTTATAAAGGCGGTCTTCCTCCTGTGTGTTTCGTACACTTATATTGGCCAGTACCCAGTTTTAAAGTCCCTCTACTGGAAATACTTTGCGAGGCAACGGTTTTCGTGCGCGTCGTCAATTCAGGGTTGAGGGTACGCGTGTTTTTTCGTATTTTGTTCAGCCTTCTTGACGAATTCATAGCGCAAAAAGAAGGAGGAGAGAGAGAGAACACACAACACAGCGCTAACTTCAAACTAATTTTATTTCACACAAACGTACATATATGCATCTCCAGCCTACCCGCAATCACTTCCCACTGTCAGCGCCAATGCCGACGTGTTGCAGCCATGCGCAGAAAAGTTGCTGCCTCTTTTACAAACTCAGTGACGGCACGCTCACACAGGTAACCCCGCTTTACTAATCAAATCTGCCTCTACTATTTCTCTTACTTTTTGTTCCTTGTGTTTTGACCGTACCACACATTGCTCAAACCGTGGCACGCAGCCGCAGTCGTGGCAGTGAAAAGGCAAATGGCCATCCCTGTATTCTCTGACCTTCCGTCTGTGCTGGCATAACCGGTCGTTAAGACATCGTTAAGACATTTGTTCAGCCGTCGGTATTCAATAGCGAACAATAGAAACCGTCTATTTTCTTCAAGAAAACAACGGGAGGAGACCAGAACGTATAGTATGTTGTACGATGTCGTCGTGGAGCACGTCATCAATCTGCGTTCAGATAGCCTCACACTCGTGTGAATAGGTCGGGTGAGGGGCCTGTCGCATTGGTAGAACGCCCTCTTCGAGTGATTACACTGTGATTTGCGAGAGGCGTCTGATGTACCGTAGTTCTACCGTAATGATCGCACTTTCTTCAAAAAAATGATGCAAATGTAGGGGTGTGAATATTACGCGGGGTGAATTTTTCGCGAAAAATATTTTACCACTCGAAATGCAACAATGTGCGGGTCAATAATTTTACGATAGCTGTCACGAACATATTTAAAAATAAAGGGTAGATTAGGCTTACCTTTGTATAAAAGCAGATTACATGAACAGCACACGGACATTTTAAATAATTATTTCTGAATTATTCACTACCTCTCATTTTGAAACTTCAAACTGTGCACCCAGGCGGGACTGAAAAAAAGTGACAGAACGACCGCAGAGAAAAAAAAGTCGTTGCGGGAGTTGACTAGGCGCGGCATATTTACGACCTATTGCTCCAGCAAGTTCGGGATGTGATCATTTCGTGGGAATTAAAAACAATTCCAATTTTGGTGACAAACTTCAGTGGTGTGATCAATAATCTAGTGCTATCATTATGCAATTAAACACGCTATCTTCGTAGTAGACGAAAAGCATTCCCTGTAGGGTTGTAACAAAGCTCTCAACTTTTTTTGTTTTCCTTGCGGTAGTTCGCGGTTGACGTCGGTGGGATGAGCAGATTTAAGGCCGTCATCAGATGCGTGCTGAAAGTAGGCGAGGAGCATCACAACACGTTCATCCTGAATTTTTTTGATGGATTCAATAGAAGTACCTTTGCTCGCCCGCTAATATATATTGGTAAAATTGATGGTAAGAACGTAGGATTATTCTTGATAACTGCACAATAACCCTGGCGACAGAAACAGTAGGCCCAACTAGAAGGCGGTCGTCGCTCTGTACGATTGATTCCGTGTCAAGAGCAGCATCTTCAGAAAAGACAGGAATCAACCTTGCACCAAGAGCCGGTGAGACGGCATCCTTACCGAAGCATGTTTTTTACACTTGGTTTCCGCATCACGGTGCGATCGGCAGAGAAACTGCATGACCTGTTTTAAATCTTTATGTTAGCGCAGTTGTCGCTTGAAAAGCACATGCCCAGGATTACGTCTGGGATGCAGTTTCGCAATTCTACGAAAGCGGCAGGGTGCGTGGTGTCATGAATCGTGATGCCCTACCTGCAGGTTTCATTTTGCGTCACACGATTGGATCATGGTGTGCGCATGCGCGAACCGACCCTACTTGTAGTAACATTATTCAGTTTCGATTGTAAGAATCCTCCCATCACTGAAAAGGTCGCTTCATTTTCTACTAGAGTGACTACGTCAAGGCCGTCGACAAATGAACGAGCATCGGACATTGTTGACTTGTAGTTTCGGGTGCATCGAGTCTTCGTATTCCGGTTGGGTGCCCGTTGACGGTTCGTCTCTCGGAGTGGTCGTCGGGTTCTTTGCGGCGGGCGAGGTCCTGTAAGGTGTGAAACGCGTTGGGAGGCCATCGTCATGTCCGAAAATTACGTTCGGGGTTAACCGGGGCGTCTAGCATTGTTCGCGCGCCAACACGTGGTCGTTGGTGTGTCGTTGCGTCGTTGGACATTATTTGGTTTTTCGCCGTTGGGCAAAATCAGCTCCGAAACTCGCTAGGTTTAGTTTCCCCTTAGTGGGTTGTGGTTCCTTCTATGTGCGAACTCAGGGTGCTGCATAGGAAGAGGTATACAAATGGGTACGGCAATGGTGAACGGGTCGCCAGGTCTTGGATAGGTTTTTCTCAGTTTCGTTCGGGAGTTGTCGGGGAAACAGGCTTGGTGCGTCGACAGGGAAGCCACGTAGACCGAGTCTCTGGTGTGGGCGGTTACAGTTGGTGTGATGGGATTCCCGGCCGTCGTAACACAACAGGAGATTATGAGACGTTCGCCATATGTCCGTCTTTCTCGTCGTGCGGTTTTCTACGAAGAGGCTTGTCGGGTGACAGTAGACGCCGGTATGGTAGGGACTCGTGACGACGAGATAGAGGTGTGCAGGTTTGACGAACAGCAGTGGCGTAGACAATGGCTTGAGGATTTTTGTGTGTTTCCTACGGTGTAGAAGTCCGCAGTGCCTGTTGAAACTCTCCTGAGATCAGGTCCGTCAGGGAAGCGACGAGTTTGTGGCTTTGCTGGAAAAAGTTCCAGAGGTCCCTCTTCACCACTGAACAGATGGTGTCGCGTAGTGTGTCTGAGCTAACAGCACCGGACTTACCCGCACCAGAAACTGGCCGGTATTACTGCCTCGTTCGATTTAGAAGCGTTTCATTCATCGCGGACGCCTTAGACGTGCGGCAAACGTCTTTGGAGCATTACGGACATGGCAAGAAGAAAGTTCTTTCACCCTTAGCGTCTGGAACTTTAGTTTACATTCTTAAGTGATTTCTGGATTTGCATGGCGAAGCAATCTTCATCTCCTCAACAAAGATAATGACCCTTTCGTTATGGTGTTGCATGCGCGTTTTAAGCAAAAGCTTGGCTCATTTCCTTCGCACGATGGTGGCGAATATTTGAGGAAGTGGTTAAAAAAATATTCCTGTCGGATATGAAACTTTCGGGGTTTTTGAACATACTCCAGGCTATAACTACCTAATACAACACATGCCGGAAAGTTTCTTCATCCTCCCATCTGGCAAAGACGTGGACGCCCTCCACTTTTTCTGACAAGTCCTCAATGTCTTTTCCGAGTGATCTGCGGAAGGATGCTTGTTTCCATAGCTGTTCCAGGAAACTAAGAGGATTGGTTTCTTTTACAAATTTCAGCCGTCGCTCTCTTGGTTTTTTCCTTATAAGAGACCAAACTCGCCTACTTGAACTCACCCGCTTGAACGGCTTTGGCTGTCTTGCGGGCCTCTACAAGGCGTAGGGCATAAAGCATGCTTGCACAGCACCTAAACCAGATGTCATGTAGCCAAAGACGACGAAGCTCCCTTGAAGGAAAAGCAAGTTTATTGGACCGAACATGTGTTTTTCTAACAACTCAAAGGATACACAGATGACGTAGCAGCTGGCCACAAATGACGCGTGAAGCAAGTGTCGGCCAATCCAATACCGTGGCGGCTTCCAGGGAGTACTTACCTTTCGGTGCGATTGCTTCTGTAAACGCGAAATGACAACGAGAAAACTGGAGAACAAAAAACATTTTTTAGCGCAGCTGCACCAGAGAAAAACACTATCCGTATCAAAATATTACAGCCCGTGCGCATTTGAAAAAAAGCAAAGGATGCGTGCACTTTCCATTAAGTACTAATGACAGAGCAGGGTGCCGCCAGAGGGTGAAAACAAAAGAGGACTTTACAAAAAGCATGCACGGTTTAAGGCAATATATTATAAAATATTTGGTCTGTTCATAATAAAGTTGACTTTTTGTAGCCGCTTCACCCTTTTGCGGTTAAAATGCAATATATCGTTGACATAAAGAATTATTGTTGCTGATTTTATAGTTATGACTTACTACATTTCACCTTTGCATTTGATGCCTAGGAAGCGAATACGGTATGGGATTTTATGGGGCATTCCATGCGATCCTGTACTTTTTGGATTAATTGAAGGTTTAGTCGCTGCAACTGGTTCGTCGTGCTCCGACGCAGTCAGGAACGGTCCAACGTCCACGTCGTCGTGTGTTGTCCTTGGTGTATTGTAAGGTTGCGGTACTTCAAAAATGTAAATTTACCTGTTGCGGTAACTGCCACTGAGGAGAAGGGCAGCGGGGCCACGGTTGGCACGGGATGTGTGGCAAGTTTAGGAGCCGCTGCGGTGTCCCCGTATCTGTGTCATCTGTGCCCTCAGGTGAACTGAGATCCATTGTTTTGAAATTAGTGAAAGTGGCTTGGCTCGCGACAAACACGGTTCCTCCAGCAGCAACTCATGGCCGGTCTTGTTGCACTGGACCAATTGGGGCGACAGAGGTCACCTAGCGATGGGCAGGCTCTGGACCAGCTCAGTTTCACTGACCTGAGTCGGGAATGAAACAAGACGCCGCTCCGCGTCTCGGCTAGCTGCGTAGGCATACTTCCCAAGGGAAAAAGAGGCGAACAACTTCCGCGTTTTCACGAGAGAGAGATCTTTGTAGTGATCGTGCTGTCTGATGATTTCTTTAAAGTTGCCACATTTCACAAGATCTTCAATATTCCGGATGGGAACCCTGATAGTTTGAGCTTCGGAGTTTGTTGTGAATCACATTGTTTAGTTGAATGATCGCCTTCAGCACACTAGGTGCGCTTTCTTCCACTAGAATAGGAGTGCGGCCATGGCGAACCATTGGCACTCGGAACAGCAGCCCAGGTTAGCAATTCACGGCCTGAAAAAACCAATAATTAAAGTTGCAATATTACTTTGAGAAACGGTTTATGTGCAAAGATGAAGATAATGGCTTTGGTCAGTTTATTCTTCTGAGCTTGACGTAGAGCAATGCGACCAACAGCCTGGTCTTTCAGGCATTCGATCAGGTTGGTATACAATTTTTCTCATAATATCTAGATTATAGATCACATGCTGGGAGCTGGGAGGCTGCGGTCGACTGATACCCGGATATCTATAAAAGCCACGCTTGTTATACTCAGTGTGATTGTAGCTTGCTGCTGCCTTGTAATTTCAAACGGGCGAATAACTGATTTTCTACCTTAAAAAATGAATGTTATATTTTCGAGGTAAATTAAAATTAGGTATATTACTTGTACCGAATTTTGCAAAAAAAAAATCTAGAAACGTGCATCTATTTAATAAAATTTTAACCAAAAGCTACACAGCAGCATTAGGCAAAAAAGTAAATGGTGAGCTGCAAGAAGAATATTAAAAAAACGAATGAGGATTTTTTAAGCCAAAGCTTGTGAGTAACTACTACTCTAGGAGTGTTTATTGATCAGTCACCATGTATTCAAACGCTGTTTTCCAAAAGAAGGTTTCCAAAAATCTGTTTTGGTCGTCGTGAATCTTAAACGCCCCTTTGAAGACAATTTTACTTACAAACCCCAAACTTTTTATAGCGTCTGTACTCTAGTAAAAGTAGCGACACTCTTATTGAGGTGCCTGAAAAAACAAACAAATATTTCCTTTAAGATAAAATTTTAAATATTTTGTCTGCAAGATAATGCCGTGTTGGTGGCTTTGTATAACTACAAACTGTTTGCAGACGAAAGCTTACCGTATACCATTCCTGAAAATAAAGAGTAGAGGTATATATAATATTCACTTTATGTGAACAGTCAGTCACTGTTATAACCTATTATTTTTTTAGAAAACTGTTTGCATTAGTCCTATAAACGTTGATAGCATATCAAAATAAACAGGATAATGTTGCTGAAAGATTTATTTTTCGTCAGGGACGAACATTCGCTGATTTTTCTACAAGGCTTATGAGTTCTCGAATGTCGACGGTACCTCTCATAATAGAAAGATTCGCCGTAGGCGGCCATCAAGAAATGGATAATTGGCTGTCCAAGCCTGCCACGAACATAGCTGCCGGCACGTACTATAAATGTTTGGAAAACGATTTTTAACCCGAAAGACAAACATGACTGTGCCTGGAAACCACCTGGATTCTCTTACAAACCTTTATGTCTCCAACAAAAAGATCGAAACCACTGAATACCCTGACACTCAGGTAAGGTCCCTTCCATCTTTGGAAGCTGTATTTGGTTCCTTTTTCCGGCTATTTATAACCTTAACACACCACTCTTTTCACAAAAACTACCCAAAAAAAACTCTGTTGTGCACTGGGCTTTTTCAAAGAAGTCAATTCAGCTCCTCCACAAAACACTCCCACAGCCACAAATCTTCACAACATCTTAATTCCGGATGATTTCATGATTGCAAAGTTGGGGAAATATATTTACTGGTATCATTAGGGCATGCATTATACTCAGCTGCTTTTTCAAATGCAGGTATTGTAATTACACTTTTTCACACATGTGAGTTACCTGCTTTTAGTGACATGATCACCTTTACCTCAAAATAAAGCGGTCATCGAGTATTTTGAGCATTCACTCTTCGAGTATGAAATATTGAGAAGAACAAATTGCATGTCCCCGATGTCCGGTCAACTTTTTACGATTGTTCCCATAACGCCGGTACGTAAAGGATGATCAAGAAATACCGCGTAAATCCTAAGCCGACAAAACCTAAATCACTAAATTCAGCAATAAGGGCACTCAAAAAGACACCTTGACTTACACACAAACTCGCACAAAATACAAGTCTGGTGCGACCGACCAATATATTACCGGCGGGGCTGTTATTCCCTATATTTTCTTGGTACTTATTTCAAGGTAATGTTTCCTGTGCCTAATTGGTAGGCAGCGCCACTCCGCCGGCTCGGAATGAAGGGAACCTTTATTCAACCTAGTGTCAGGAATCGGGAGTCAAGTCATGTCGGGACACGTCGACCAGCGTTGAACCCTCTTACGAAACCTATTGCAACAAGGATGCCATCCGAGAGACCACCGCTATGCATATAGCAAATTAGTATGGCAAGCTAACACCACGTTGAATGAAGACAAAAATAAAGGTAAGTAGTCAAGAAAGTCAAGGAAAGGAAAGGGAAAAATGTGGTTTATGCTTTCCTGAGGGTAGGAAATGAGGTCTTATACAAATTGGTTTGAGTTATGCTTGGGTATGAACAAAAAAACTCAGGTACTGCTTTAACACAACCTTGACATTCTACCAACGAAAATATCCCATCAAAACCTGTACGAGCCATTACAAAGTTGTCGTTGACACTTTCCTCCATTTGTCAATCACAGCAGAGTTTCAACTAAAAATTCGTCCATGCTAAACAATTTGGTCCAAGAAAGGCATTAGCGTGACCCGTCGAATCCTCTTATAGGGTTTAACTGGGCGGAAACAAAACAAGGTGCTTCCAATAAAATAAATACGAAGCAAACCAGTACCACTGATAAACTTTTTTTTTTCAAAATAAATCAACAATTTTTACTTGCCAGTGCTATTTTATACCTTGACATGTAAATACAGTTTAATCTTTGATTGTTTCGATAATGACCAGCATACAGGGAACTTACGCCACAACTATAACACTAGGCTCAAACGGGGATATCCACATAATTTACTATATGCAAAAAACAAGGAATCAAAATTGCTTGAGGTACAATGTGTTAGCAAATATACTAGTACAACTACAATGCACTGATATAAAAAACAGTATAGAACATAATAATAAATAATCTGCCTTATCGCCAATTATATAAGGAAACTCAAAAGCATAAGTACCGATGCTATAATAAAGCCATGTTTTTGCACCATTGTTCCAAGAGATGCGACCTTCTAATAATTTGTAGCAAAAGCCAAAAACCAGCCATATAGAGTTGGATGACCACAAGGCCTTAGATATTGTTGCGCAAAAGTATTTTTAGAAAAAGGCTGCAAGTCAAAGGTAACAATTAAATATTCAAACAAAAATTGTTCCGAAGCCATGTAGCAATGAAGTTTATTAAACCGAGAGCATTAATAGCAGCAAGGTCGCCTGACGACCGATGTAGGTATAATCAACAGCTCAATGTAGCCAAAAAAATCTTTTAGGTCCTGCCACTCCCATGAGCAAGCGGCGCGATCAAGGCCAGCTACGTGTTCAGGGAACGCATCGAACAAATGATCAGGAACGCCATTGTATATCTTTTCAAATCTTATTCAAGGCATTGCCTCGGGAGTGGTATATATAATAAAAATTTAACTAGGAAACATAAATATCTACCCTTAACCGGTTCAAGCCAGAACAAATGGGACAGCTTAAGGAAACAAAGAAGCCAGCATTGATAGCTAAAGATGACCACTTTACGACAAAACCTACGCATATTTTCCAACCTCCACATTTACGTGAAATTCGCATATGCGAGCTATAGACAACCAGGAATGTAGCTCCGACTAAAGCACTGTTTTTTCCAAGCCAAAAATGTGACTTTCTTCAAATTCAAAAACTTTTTCAAGCAAGCAAGCACTTTGCAATTCTTGAAGGGCTTGGATGTCACCTCAGGCTTCAAATGTTTACCAATAAAAACCCGGAGCGGTATGACAAAGACTCGCTGGCACGTTCTCTCCCATATTCTGTGGTACTGCCATAATAAATAATTTCAGGAACTGCACATGAATATTAAAAACGAGAAAGATCACCGCCATTACCTACATCAACGACGTAGCTCAAAACTTACCAGTAGAGCATTGCGCAAATGCCAAAAAATTGTGAAGAAAGGCACAACACTTCTGTTGTAATTGATATATAACTTGAATCTGTCAATTATTAAAACCTCCCTAGACATGACCACTTGAGGACTTTCAAGACAGACGTCAACTTCTATAGGTCATTTACCACTAAATAGACCTGACCTATTCAAGACATTCAACTGAACTCTTCAAAGTACAGAAGTGCTGCATAAATCTGGAATATAGTACAATGCATATGGGTGTTAAACATTAAAAAACAAATATACGGCGAGGCGAAAGATGACTCCACCCACAATTGACCATGCAGGTGGAGAATCCAGGATTTGTCTTGCAGAAAATGTTCCCACACCTTTAGGAATATAAAGTAAAGTTTGTTGTGCAGTGGCTTTCAATAGGATGTTTGTTAGGATACCTCGTTCATAAGTTTCTATTTTTTAATTATTAGTCATTTCACGGTTTCTTTTCTACGAATGGTGCAAAAAGTGCCAGTGTGTCCGAAAAATATGTGAGCGCACTCTATCAAAGACACTGCTCTGTGTCACGAAAAAGCTTTGTGATCTTCTGCTGAATGGCCGGAATACGAACGAGCTTTATTATCCTGTAAATGTTTTTTTTCATGGGCAGGCAGGCAGGCAGGTGAGATGGATGCAAAGCCGGATGGACAGACGGACGGATGGGTGGAGGGATGGATAGATGGCTGGATGAATGGACGGAAGATGTATGAATGAATTAAGTGATAGACGGACGAAATAATTGATGAATGGGTCAACTGATTGATATTATCACGTTATAAACGGCGCCGGGCATACCGATCCCCAACGCAGAACAACGCAACCAGCTGGATCTATCAAAACCTGTCTTTAACGAGTGTGGGATGCCAGGTGCATTGCCAGGTTTCCGCTGCCACCGCCGTATATGCACGCGAAATTCACAGGGAACCCGAGAGGCGTTTTGAGCATACTTAATTAACACTAGCCGTAGTTGGGGTGAGTTCGTCAAATTCATCTGTGTCAAGCACAACACTTTTTTATAGATCGAAAAGCTCACACATTTGTGGCAAACGTGTGGCCCATTTTCTGTTTCCTTCATGTTTGTGGGCACTGCAATTGAGATGCGGCTGCGTCATTGATTCTCTGTGTGCATACCGAAGCAGATACGCTGCAATGGGACTGGTCTGTATCACAGTTCTGGCAAAAGGAATTGTCGCCTCCTCATCTTCGGGTGCTGCCACGGCCCCTTTGGTTAGGTATTGCTTCCTGCAGCACACTTACACATTTTTCTCTTCATCGATATTTACCTTTCTTGCTCTGTTACCATGGGTTCTGGTTGGGTTCACTTAATCTTTGCTGGCATTACAACGACATCATGGTGACGCCGACGTCTGACTTTGCGTACCACGTTGTCACACGAAGCCGGAGGGAGGGACAAAGACATTTCGTGCTATCGAAAGTCAAAGTAGTGTGAATGGCTCACTGACCCAAGACGCCGACAAAACTTGTCGACCAGCAACGGGGGGCCGACGAATTGTAGGGGCTATCCAGAAGCGAACTGCGCCCCGAGAAGTGTCGTAATGTAATCAACACGGCGGCGTTTTTTGAAAGTAAACTACATTAAGGAACTCTAAAGATTTACCTATCAAAACTACGTGTAAAGAGTTCGAGATTTTGTTTACAAAATTAGACCAAGTGCATCGGCGACCTTTTTTTGCCTGTAGCTGGAAACTGCCTAGGCTTGGGCGACCGGCACCCTTGCACAAAATACAAGCTTAGTAAAGCCCAGAAGGAGATTTACGGAAGAAACTTTATTGAGTAACAAATAAATATCACCCAAATATTTTATCCTAAACCCTCAAATATAAAGCCTGGTACGCACTTTGGCCTCAAGTCTTCAGAAGAGGGCAGACATATATTAAAATGCTTGGGACAACATTAAACTCAGCAGTTTTGTCAAACCTTGATGAATCTACGGAGCTCCTAAATTGAGCAATCATCTGATCATGCCATTCTAATGAAGAAAATGGGCAATTTTAACTTGCAATGAGGAAGCAGAAGGTGTTATTACGCTGTTATCTGCTGAACGAATATTTGACGTTCTAAAAAGAGATCCCAATGCTACTTTTCCCAACTCCTTTTGTTCGTTTCGAGTTCTGTGAATTTTATTATCCAATCCCACCCCTTTATGCCGACGTAATACTACTGAAGGTGCGCACGGAAAAATATTCCGCGGGAATGTTTTCGAGCTTTCTCTCTCTTTTTTATCCGGCTCTGTGCCCTACCCGTGAATGTATGAAGGGCTACCGTGTCCGGGAGTAAACATCATCCCGGATACCAAAGAGGCAACACCAGAAAGATTCAAAGATGCTGGGAATGCTCTTAAGAATGCAAACAACACTTCTACACCCGAGTTGGATATGGGCATGCAGGTGTAGTATATGGCTACTACCTTCCATGACTGGGCAACTCATCTGTTGACCCCCAGTCTCTATTAGCTGTAGAGCAGCTTTCCGCAGCGGCGGTCGGAACCGCGATACAGCAAGGGGTGCTAACCATTCCTGGGACCGAACAGGCCACCTTTTGAACTTGACTTTGAAAACGCTCAACGCAGCCGCCCTGTGTATCTGGTAAAGCTTAGCGGTTGTGCAAGAGCAGCTTTCAAACAATGTTAGATATTATAGGGCTACCCGAAGATGGGACAGGAGAAGGATTTATGCAGCCTACTATGACACAGTGGACCCCAAGTAAATGAAAACAAAGGGTACGTTTTTTATTTTACATAAACATAGCAGAAAACGTGGAAATGTTTCTCAGCTTAGCGAGAGAATGGTGGCCGTTTTTATCAAGCTAAATAAGCTATACGTGTGAAAGCTAGTCTGGCCTATGGGCTAACAACCAACCACTATGATGAAGCCATACGCAGACTCAACAAGGATGTCGAGTCTACGTGGAAAAAGGCGAAAGCACCGTTGTCGATGGTCATGGAAAACTTTAACGGGAAGGTCAGTAAGAAGAATGTGGAAGAAAGGCCAGATAGAAAATTTGAAACTAGAAGCGGCAACTGAGGCGATCCATTGGAGAGATATCCAGAGAGAAATAACATCAGTTAAGAAGAATACTCTTTTTTATTAAAGAAAGAATAGGAAATGTACTCAAAAAGTTTCGGCCGTTCGACAAAAACCAAAATAATTTCATCTTAAGTGACATCTTAAGTATTGTGTTAACATACATGAGCTAAGTTAAATTCGAAAGAGCGAATATATGTTATTCTATAATTATTAGATCCAAGATAGGCCTGACTGTAAAAAGCTGAAGAAGGAAACACGTGAAAACTAAGAAACTCCACATGGAGACTGAGTCAGACCGCAAGAGTTTAAAGTAATTGTTTAAAATAAATTTGCTATTTTAAAGGAGCAGCATTAGGTCTGTATATACAAGCTAAAAGACAACGCAAACTTGGTCTTACAGTGAATTAGCAGGAGCTATAGGAGAATATTATTGTTACGAGACATCACCATGAATTCGAGACCATCATAAAGGATGGAAGAGGAAGAAGACGCTGACAGAGACACGCGTGGAGTTCGGGCCCTTACTTGGACGCCGCTTGGTCCGTCAAACTGTGCCTTCTAAAAATACCGAACTAGCGCGTATCAATTGGTGGAGAGTGTTGTTTCGTCCACGTCCTGCTCTGCCCACCCGTTCCCTGGCCTTGTGAGGCTATGACACGGCTGGCTCACAGGTCCTGATCACTGATCTTTGAAGCGGGCGTCATCTACAAGGCGCCACTATGCCACCGCCTTCTGCACCTCCCGCGCCACTTCGTCGCCTGTCATTGTGATCTACCCTCGAGACACATGTTTCTTTTACGGCACCAACGATGTTGACGTGGAAGACTGGGTCAGCTTCTACGAGCGTGTGAATTCCCAAAGTCGCTGGAATCTCACCGTTATGCTGGATAACCTTTCGTTGCACCTGGAGGGTGAAGCGCAGACGTGGTAGAATACCAACGAAGTAGCATTTTCTACTTGGGACAGCTGCAAAGCAGAGATGAATAAGTTCTTTGACAAGTCATCTGTTCTCTAGCTCGCTTCCAAAAATGAGCTTGCGTCGCGAGCGCAGAAGTCAGAGTAGTACATAGCCTACATGCTACATGTACTGGCCCTTTTCCACAAATCTGACGACCACATGTCTTGGGAGGATAAAGCTGAACACATTTTCAAAGGCATAACAGATGATGCATCCAATTTACTCTAATGCAAAGACTGCTCCACTGTAAGGTCACTTTTGGATGAGTGCAAGCGATTCGAAAAAGCGAAAAGCCGCCGAATCACTGAAAAATTCATGCGCTTCCCAATATCGCTCCAATGTCTTCATGTGAGGGCCTAGTTTTGCCACCGTGCCCACCACCGGCAGAAACCAGTGCAGACATGGTGAACCGAATCGTCCGACGTGAGATAGTTTATGACTCTGGTCACCACCCAACACCCCGTCGCAGCCGTCCCTCTCGCGACACTCTCCGTCATACAAGCAGTTGTGCGTGACGACAATGCCTGTATGGGCTTGCAGCGTGCCTGCCACACGAGCCATCCTGTGGGTCGGCAATTTGCCGACAACGCGCTTCATGGAATCATTATGGGCAAGCTCAGTCATCCCCGACCCCTTTCTTACAAGAGTGTTGGCCACACTGTTACAGCAACCCGGATCACTGGAGAACATCGCATGACCGCCGCATATGCTTTAACTGCGGGCGTGTTGGCCATGTTTCCGGCATTTCCTGATCCACTGGTGTTCTTCCGCTCGAAACACTTGGAATGACCCTGTCCCACAGTCTGCAACGAACCACACTTCTACCAGCTAGCAGCAACGCAATGCCGTCGAAGCCGTCTACTCCGCGCAACGAGTTGGCCGTTCCCCGTCACCCCAGCGCCGACAGTTTCGCACTCAGCTGCCCCGCCGCTCTACCTCACCGACCCACTACGCAAGCCTCGACTCGGAAAACTAGCGAGCGCAGTTCCTAGAGGCGATTCTGTATTCCCGACCCCGACAGAAAATCCTCTTTTGATGTTGCCGACGAAGGATTTGATCGACGTGAAAGTTGATGGCGTGCCTGTGGGACATTGATTGATACAGATGTGCATACTTCCGTCACCAGTGCTAATCTATCGACCCGCTTGCGAAACGGCCTTACACCTGCCCTTTCGCACGTTGAAGTTTCCAACGGTGGTACGCTAGGGATCACTGGTACGTGCACCTCTCGCGTCCCCATCGCCGGCCACGATACCACTGTTCTTTTCTCTGTTTTGGACAAATGTCGTGAAGACGTGATCCTTGGCCGCGATTTTTGGCGGAGCATGCAGCGCTCATTGATTGCTATACAGGCCTTCTTCGTCTTGAGCTGCCAACAACGGCCGATTCCTCCCCACCGCGCAAGTGCCTGTCCAAACACATTCGCTTACCGAGTCAAGCCTACGCTTATGTGCCCCTCACGACGTGCACCTTGCTACTCCCATCGTGGACGTTCTATTGACGCGAAACGTTGCACTGTCGTACACTGTGGTAACCATGAAACAGAACCGCGTTTGATTGCCTCTCCCCAACTTAGCGCTCTATACTCAATTACTTCCCGAAGGTATACCGTCGCCGCTGTCACCCATTTTGTGGCAGCTGAAATTTCGGCGTTTTCTCAAGACCGTGACCCGATGCAACAACATGGATCCAACCATCGACCTACCCCGCCAGATAAATTTGCACCCCTGATCCACCCGGAGCTATCTCAAGCTCAAGCAAGCAAACTGCGCTGCCTGTTGTCATCATTTGACGGTGTTTTCGACTTGGGTGACACACTTTCGGGGCAAAGCAAAACTATGATGCACCCTATCTATATTGGTGATGCCAGGCCTATCCATCGCCGGCCATACCGTGTGTCTCATTTCGAACGAGGAGTCATGCAGCAAGAAGTTGAAAAAATGCTAGGAAAGCACATCATTGAACAATCCTGTAGTTCATGGGCTTCGCCGGTGGTGTTGGTAAACAAGAATGACGCCACCGGGCTCCTCTTTGTGGACTACCGCCACTTGAACAGCACTACCAAAAAAGATGTGTATGCTCTGAGCAGGATTGACGGTGCCCTAGATTGCATTCATGGGGCGAAATACTTCTCCTCCATAGACCTTCGCTCATGTTGTTAGAAGATGGCAGTCGGTGAGCTGGACTGAGAAAAGGCAACTTTAATCACTCCCGACGGCCTATATCAGTTTAAGGTTGTGCCGTTCGGCTTGTGCAACAGCGCCAGCAACCTTTGAGTGCATGATAGACGCTCTCATGCGTGGATTTAAATGTTCCACTTGCCTCTGCTACCTTCATGACCTCACCGTATTTTTCTCCCTCATTCGAGACTCATCTCAAGCACCGGCGTGAAATACTTTCTCTTTTCCATTAGGCCAACCTGCAGCTCAACTTAGCGATGTACGAATTCGCGAGGCGTCACCTCATCATTTTAGGCCACTTCACCGACGCTGAAGGAGTACAGCCCGATCCCGATAATATCTAAGCACTTCAGCACTTCTCTGTACCCCGCTCAGCGAAAGACGTGCGCAGTTTTGTGGGCCTCTGATCCTATTTCCGCTGTTTTAGAAGATTCTTTGCTTATATCGCCTGCGGATCGCCTGCACAAGGACGCCGACTGTCTGTCAGGCTACCCCGTCGAACATCGTGACCTGTCCCGACTCATTTGCATCGCTTCTGGCGATTTCGTCTAGCATACAATTTTGTAAAGACCAGCGCGGGGATGAGTTTTTGCACTTCATCATTGAACGCCTGAGTTATGCCCCTTCGGACCCATCAGTGCGATTCTACCCAGTCAAAGACAGTGTGCTCTACCGTAAGAATGCACGCGTTGAAGGAGCTGATCCTTGTTGTGCCTGACCACCTTCAGTCGGACGTCCGGGAGTAACTGCCCGACCATTCAACAGCTGGTCATTTAGCAGTTTCAAGAACATACGGCCGTGTCCCACGGCATTACTTCTGGACGGGGCTTTACCGCTCTATTCGTTATTACGTCTCTGCATGCGAAAAGTGCCAACGTCGGAAAGCACCAACGACGCCGCCCACCGACCAGAGTAGGCCACTGGACACACCGTTCGAACCAGTTTTTCGTATTGCTTTAGACCTGCTTGGTGCCCAGACTGCGGCCGGAAATCGGTGGATTGCAGTGGCCAGTGATGATTCGACCGTTGCGCAATAACACGAGACCTTCAAACCAGCTGCGCTACCGATGTCGCAGATTTCGTCCTTTACGAGGTTATCCTCTATCATGGTGTTCCTCGTCAGAAATTCACTGTGCGTGGAAGAAACTTCCTGTCGCGAGTAGTCGATGACTACCTTCTCTCCTGTGCATCCATGCACAAATTGAAGACCTCCTACTATCCGCACACCAACGATCTTACGGAGCAAATTAACACAGCTCTAACGGATTATATTTATATGTACTTTTCGGATGAACATCGTGACTGGGACATTGCTTTACCTTACATAACATTCGCATAGTATTCGTGCGGTTATGATAACGCCGGATGTTCTTCATTTTACCTCCTCTTCAGTCGAGAGCTGGTCTTTGCCCCTGGAACCCTTCATCGAACACAACACGCAACCTTCTCTATATGCCTATGATGCCGTTTCCCTGGCTGACGTTGCCCGCAGCATAGTGCGCACCAAGCTAACACCATCCCAGGATTCTCAAAATTCCCGTTACGATCGACACCACAGCAACCGCCACGTTGAGCCAATTTCGATCGTGCTGCTCTTGTGTCCTGCACGCCGACTAGTGCACTCTGAGAACATGCTCGCCAGTTACAACGACCGTTATCTTGTCGTGCGCCAAGTGACTGCTGTAAACTATGAAATCACCCCTGTCGTTTCGGCTGACTCATCGGGCCCTCCGAATACTGACAACGTCTATGTCATCCATCTTAAGCCCTACCGTTCACGGCCTGCAGTTTAGCCCTGAGCAGCGCCGAGACGGTGCTCTTATGGGAGGGCGGTTCTGTTACGAGACATCACCATCAAGTCGAAATCATCATCAAGGATGGAAGAGGAAGAATATGCTGAGAGGGACGACCGTGGAGTTCGGCACCTTGCTTGGACGGCACTTGGGCGGTCATACTGTGGCTTCTGGAAATACTGGACCACCGCGTTTCAATATGAAGGAAGCACAATAAAAACCTACGAAAAGCGAGGAACTGGTACCCAAGATGTCGAATCTGATTTACAGAACTAACAAAAATGGCGCTCGAGTATATGACATTGCAGACGTCGAAGAAACGATGCAAATACAGGAAGGGTAAAAGCAAATAAGAGAAAGCTGGTCATCGGCAAGGACAGGATGTACGCACTCAAAGGTGAGCAGTGTAAAATAACGCAATCCTTTGACGAGATAATTGGGTCTGCAGAACGATTCCACACCAGGCACTGTACAATTGACTTTAAACCAGCGGAAGCTGGAAAGAGTGCAAGGTCGAATTGATATGTCCCACTAGTAAATAAAGAATAGGTACCGGAGACCTTCAAGGGCATGGAACGAGGAAAGGTTGAGTTAGAGACGGCACAAATGTGGATCGTTTTCAGGAGGGAGGATATATTGTACTGGGAAGCTTGCTGTACTATATTGGAAATGCTTGTTGACTGAAAAAGTGTCCGTAGCCTGCGAAAACGCCAACATTATTCGCATTCGTAAGAAGGGAGATCCCAAAGACATAAAAAATACAGACCCATTAGAACAGTCTCGGTTTATTACAAGCTCTTTAACAATGTGATAGCTAGCCCCTTGGGTAACAGCCTAGATTATCATCACTCTTGAGAGCAGGTTGGGTCTTGGAAAGGGTACTAAAGCATTGATTCTGTCCTTGTTGTCCATCAAATGATAGAAAAATCAGCAGAATACACTAAACCCCTTTAGATGGTATCTGCAGACTATGAGGAAGTTGTTTATTCCGCCGTCACCGCAGCCGTGTTTAAGAAAAGCTCAAGACCAGGAAATAGGACCGACCTACATAGGACTGGTCGAGGGAATATATAAGGCATGCGCAGGGAGGATAACCCTCCACAAGCTAAGCAATAAACTATCTACCCCAAAGTTAGGCACCTCGCCAAAACTGTTCACAGCATGCCTGGAAGCTCGACAGAGAAAATATTAATTAAGATAAACAGGAAATAGTTCAGCAATTTGAGGTTGCGGACGACATAGTAAGCCCGAGTCAGACTGAAGAAAACCTGCAAACTGCGCTTCAGAAACTTCAATAAAATTCATATAAATGGTACGCTGAAAAAAATATAAATAAATGTGAAATAAGAAGGCAGCAGCATGTGAAAATGTCCACTTCAGCCTAGGACGCGAAATTCTAGAAGTCGTAAAAGATCACAACTCCGGCAGATGGATAGTACAGACCCCAACCAGGAGAGATGAATGCGGTGAAGAATACGTATGGCTCGGGAAGCCCTCGACAAGCACTCCAAAATAATGAGAAGTAAGTTAACTGTGTCACTGAAAAGAAAAATCTACGGCTAGCTTATGCTCCCGGTTATGACATATAGAGCTGAAACTTGGCGACCTATTAAAGAACTAAAAAGCACATTTAGGTCTCCTGAAAAGGCCATGAAACAAATGAAGCCGGAGTAACATTCAGGCAGAGGAAAAGCGCTACAAGGATGAGAGAAGAAAACACAGTATAAAATCTGTTAGCTCAAATAAAGAAAAAAATGTGCTTCGGCTGGCCTTGTACTAAGGCGAACCAATCATTAGGTGGACAATAAAGGTAACATAGCGGAAGCCAAGATATTGGTACATAGAAGGGAAGGCCATTATATGGGCGTAAATTGCGGACTCGAACAGCGCAGAACAACAGCAGTTGAAGGTCAATTCCAGAGGTCTTCGTCCTACAGTGAACCTGAGTATGCTAATGAGAATCATTTTTATTAAGCCATTTCCTGCTACGTTGCAACAAATTTACACTGTCAATTTCTTCACTTATTTTTTAATGAGAAGTCATTAAAGAGAAGCGTCATCGTGTGTCTGTAAGCACACCCGCAATCGTAATTGTTTAAATAAAACCAAAAGAGGTCCCAGTTGGAAACTCGTTATTTTTTTAAGAATTTGTGCGCAGAACCTAGATTTTAATAAACGCTAAGAACCATAAAATGAATTATGGTAAACGAGACATAGAAAGGCGGCTGCATGCCATAAAATGACGCTCTTGAGTCTATAGAGCCCTCAGTAGGTCGTGCTTTGGCCCTACTCGTTCTGCTACTATTGCGATAGTTTTGTGCGTCAGACGTGTTGCGCACACGCTGCTCAACAAGCAAAGATGCCTCATCGATTTGCTTGCAACCTATTGGTGGCTGCAATACGAAGCAATATATCCATTGGCTGTTAACAAAATGTACCATCTGCAGTAAACCTGTCAATTGTCTTGTTGAATATATTTATGATTCAATGTATAGAGTAAAACGATTTCTTTTGTCGAGTGGTCTATTACTAAATTTGTTCGAAATTTTTTTAAATTTGTTAATTATCGTAACGGTACCCTAAATGCAGCTGCAGACATCAAGTGGGTAATAACATACCTCGTATGCCTGAAAACAAGTTTTGATTATGCCATTTTAATAACCTTAGACAAAACATTTGTTTAAAATGTTTAAAACACACTGAGCTTTTTTATATAATCACTAAGTAATTCCCTACTTATAAATTCTAAGAAAACCACAAAGAAAAGTGTATTTAAAAGACTACATAAACTATTTCCTTCAAGAAACGTTTTTCATTTATTATTTTTGTAGTCCCTTTGAAATTAGCGCTTTTCCCGAATGACCTTCATTGCAAAAAATGCTGTTCCTATTCTCTATAGTAATTATTCTGTTTTAAACGACGTTTTTATTTTTTCTTCGTAGCACAAATACTTCTTTCTCAAAAGTGAGCGCCTTGCTTGTCTTGAAACAATTTCTTGAATTAACTTGGTATCCTCTATGAATACATTGGCACATTTGCCCCTTTGAAAATATTCAAGAATTCTTGTGATGTAAAAAGCTGTTTCAGCAGTAACTTTAGTTTGAGTGAAATATTTGTTTAGTACAAAAAATTAGGACATTTTTGGTTAGATTTGTAACCAGTTGTTTCTTCTTTCAACTTGATTTATAAAATAATTGTTCCGTATAATTTTACTGCGGCGATTTTTCATGAATCTACGTTTCCTCTTAGAACTTCGGTGATCGGTAACAAAAACATTATTTTTTTGAGCCCAATGTAATGCACCCGTATTTATGTGGTAGTAACGATCCATTACTCTTATTTACAAAACAGTGCAATAACGTTATACCCCACCCTAAAATTTGAAATGCTTCAAAATTTATATGCCTTGATTACTCCGTCTTCATTTAGCCACAACGGCCCGTGGATAGGCTTCTGTAGATAATTGCATTGTTCTTCAGAAGCACCTATTTGTACCGCCCATTTTATTATTTTTTGTTTCTATCATCCCTGTGGTTTTCATTAATTTGCGATATTTGTATTGGACGAAAGTAACCGTGATTGCCTACCGTGTCATGATTGTTTTCCAAATATTGCTTGCACACGATCTCATTTCATTAGGTTTGATTGTTAACTACACCTTCGTTTCACATTCTCTATTTATTTTATTTACATATACTCCTTTCTTGATACACAAAATGGCCGGAGTGGGTACACCAGATAAAAAATAAGACGATACAAATGGCAACATCAAAGAAACATAGAAAGCATATACAACATATTACAAATATGGTGAGGGAGCTTTTTCAAAAACAGTTGAATTGGTTTGTCCAGCAGGGAACCAACTAGGTTGTTCCAAATATTAACAACACCTCGAAAAAAGATTGCCTAAAGCAATTTACAAATGGCTGGATGGGAACAATATATCGTGGGTGAGATCGGTGCGTGGCCCGACATGCCGAATGACAAAAAGAAATCAGTGCCACAATGCAACTGCGGCCGTGTACAATATTAAGCAGCAGAGTGTTACTATCAAGTGTGCATGAAAAAGGGGTTGTAATAGCAGTGATCATACGTGGCATGACTCTTAAAAATTGCGGTCATGCCAGTCGAAAGTCAACCGTACTATTGTCGTCAGCCGTATTTCCACCACCCGTTGTCCGTTATTAAATTTTCTTCAGCATTGATGACAAATATTTGTTGAATCGCCTGAGAAAAAAGAAAGCCAAAGAAGGCAACAAAAACCAATGTTCCATGCAATGTTCCGTGTTTCAAATGTTGCACTATTTGGAAATTTGAGTTCTGTTTTGACCTCAATGATCATCCGCTGTGCAAAAAAATATCCTAAGCCCGGAAACAACCAAATAGTTTGTACCGTCCAGAGTACACATAAAGTGGTCCTGACCGAAACACATTTCAAAAGAACTGTAACACAAGAAGGATAGCAGTTCTGATGGCTGCGGTTATTTGAGAGCAATACTAACTAATATTTCTGTTGCAAACGTCAGGAAACATTGACGATTCGTTGAAAACATATCCTTGTCGCTGATGCGGCTAATACGGTCTTCAGCCGTCAGGCGTTGTATAACATAGTTTTTAAGGAAGGGTGTTGACAAAATCAACAACGAAACAGTGGCCATGGTGTAACTGATGTGAAGAAAGCTGCGAACAACTAGGAGAAGCAAACGAAGCTTGTATATCTGGAATGTTACTGTGTACCCGCCATGTATCGTGAATGTTTTTTTCGTCAAGTTAAACCAGCTTAGCCAGTAGTAAGCGTTTCCCACCTTGCTCCTACTGGAATCCCTGGCATTCATCCTCAGCAAGCACAGGTTAATTTACCTACTGGTGTGCTATTTTGATATGAGCAGCAGGCACACCTAGTCTTGTAGCTGAGCAAACGTAAGTGAATAAATTAGGAAAAATGGTATTTTTCCGCACAAACAACACCACGTCATAAGTCCCAAATCGAATTGTTTAACCTGTGTGATTGAATGGACAACTTCAATCCTTTTCGGTTTTCCCACAACTTCTCATACAAAATATCAGCAGCTTCGTGCAGCAAACCCGAGATATGGAACAGAAAAGCTCGGCTTTGTCTGGATCAGTGTTAATTCACGTGGCTGACATTTGATACAGATTTATTTGTTATAATTCTCCTCCAAAGCCTGCCTTTTTCTATGATTGGGGTCCCGCTTCAAACGTTTTGTGAGCCTATGAACTCACTGTTTCTCAGTCTTGATTGGTTGATTATGAGATTTAACGTGCCGACGCTACAAAGTCGATGAGGCATGCGGTAGTGAAGTCCTCCAGATTAATTTCGACTCCCTGTAGATTTTACACGTGCGGCGAAATTTCATACACACGGGTATTTTGTCTTTTCGCCTCCATCAGAAACGCAGCCGCCGTGGCCCTCTGCCTCAGTCTCCGACAAGAACTAGCAGTGTAGGCACACGAACGGCGAAAGGAGCCCGTTGCAAGAGCGCAGTCACCGGGCTGCCAAGCAAGCGGCGCATGCGCGTGCCACAATCTGCGGTACAGTGAGGCTGCGGGGAGGTCGGCGCGTTGTTTGTCGTCATATTTCGTGTACCCAGGTCTTACGTATAATCGAGCGCCGTTTATTAGGACAATAATTTTGAAGCTGGCGCCTGTTTGTTTTTGTCGGCTTGTTTTATTAATCTTTTTAGTGACATTTTCATCTTGCTACTTCAGCAATAATTTAGATAGGCCAACAGTTATGTTTCTGTGGAATTTGATAATGCCAGATTCTCTCTCGTACCTTAGGCGTTGCCGTTTTCGACAAGAGCGATCCGTCACAAGGCACAAGCTGGTGGTGCGCTCACTGAGGCTGTGCTGGCTCTTTGCCGCACCTACACGCCTATGGGCATATTTAGATGCAAAGCATCTCTTGCCCGGATCTATGTCTGTTCTCCTTCCGGCGTCCGTCCGCACCTCCCCTCCTCTCCACGCCACCGGTGATAACGTCACTCTCTCCTCTCCTCATTTCCACACCACCTGTGTGCGCTGCTCCTGCTCTCCCCCTCTCCACGCCAGCAGTGATAACGCCACTCTCTCCTCTCCCCAACAGCTTAACGCGCTTCCCCTGCTCTCACCTCCTCCTCGCCACTTCAGATAAACGAGGTCCGCGCCGCTCCTCCCTTCAGTTGCTGCTTCGGGCTGCGTCGTCCGATGAGCTGAAAATGGACGCCAACGATTCTGGCAGTGACCAGCCGCGGTTGCTCAATGGCTAAGCCGTTGCGCTTCTGAGCACGAGATCGCGGGTTTGATTGCGGGCCGCGGCGGCTGCTTTTATGATGGAGGCAAAAAGCAAAGAAATTACACCATATTCAGAACCCTGAGGAGATGCAAAACATCTCGAGTTTGCACGAGTTTGCGCGGCTTTGCACCTACTCAGGGTTTCAACGTGGGAAGACGGTGTAAGTTTATTTAGTGTGTTTATTTGTACCGACAACACACAACATCAACAACTGCATGCCCCTTGGTCCCCTCCAAAGATCAGCCCACGCTGCATTATATGCTTTGACAGAGTTGAGAGCGCGAACTCTAACTGATCAACATATTCCAACGGGGGTATGTGATACTGTTTCTTCTACTCTGGTGCAAGCAGGAGATAGACGGTGACGGCTGATTTCGTCCGCAATTTATGGTCACTTTCGGTAGATTGTTATCACCAATCCTAAGCACCACCTCTCTCAACTTTCCTTATTCAAACCAGCATTCCATCTTTCTCCTGTGAAAGCGCTGTCGTGTAATTGCGTTGCAGACACTCTGCTCTCGCGACGAGTGATGTTCGAATGGTTTGAGCACACCTGAAGTGAAGGTCGAAACTACTTGAGTGCCTGACCTCAACAGCAGGTCCCCTGAAGTGTCGCTTAGGAGTTTTTTTTTTAATGTGACTACCTTCAGCTACGTCTGTTATTGTACGCTTCAGGAAAATTATGTTGGCAATGTTGAGACAATCAAATGCCAGATATTGGCTACGAAACTTTTTAAGGCATTGTCTGAAATTGAAATACTTGACTTTATTACCAAATATTGTACCGCAATGGATTATAAGAGTGCCAAGTATGAAAACCTAATTTTGAAAACTTACCATTTCCCATTTCTGAAAAAAATATGTTCCTCACAATTTAGTTCTTCAGGATAACAAATACTCTTAAGGCATCGCATATAGTATAAAATCTTTATCCGTGCTTGGCAAAAGTGACCAATCATTTCACATGTGAACAATTACCCAGTTTCTGTGAAAAGTATTAAAAAATTACCTTATAAACGTGAGCCGGAATAAATGTTGTTATTGTAGATCTCTTGTTGGGAAAAGAGAGAGATAATGGTTTTTCTTGTGATGTTCCGTTGCAGCGAATGTTTATTAGGTGATGGCGGTGAACCAGGCAATCTTCTGCCGATAGAAAATAGCCAGCGCAAGGAAGACGAGGACGAGGAAGGTAACAGACACAGCGCGGCTTTTTTTGCACGAGTTTGCACCTCCGCGCCTTTGCAAAAAAACAAGCTTTCTCTTATTTACTTTTGAGCTTCCTCTATTTGCATCGTTTCTTCGACGTCTGCCATGTCATATACTCGAGCGCCAGTTGTGTTAGTTCTGTAAATCAGATTCGACAGCTTGGGTACCAATTGCTCTCTTTTCGTAGGTTTTTATTTTCCTTCCTTCAAATTGAAACGCGTTAGTCCGGTATATCCAGAAGCCACAGTATGACCGACCAAGCCCCGTCCAAGCAAGGGGCCGAACTCCACGCTCGTCACACTGAGCGTATTCTTCTTCTTCCATCCTTGATGATTTCCACTTGATGGTGACGTCTCGTAACAGAACCGCCCTCCTGTAAGAGCACCGCCTCGACGCCGCTCAGGGCTAAACTGTAGGCCGTGAACGGTAGGGTTTAGACGGACGACATGGACGTTGTCACTCTTCGGAGGGCCAGATGAGGCAGCCGAAAGGACAGGGGTGATTTCATAGTATACAGCAGTCACTTCGCGCACGACACGATAACGGTCGTTGTAACGGGCGAGCAGCTTCTCAGAGGGCCCTAGTCGGCTTACAGGACACCAGAGCTTCACGATGGAAATTGGCTCAACGTGGCGGTAGCTGTGGTGCCGATCGTAACGGGACTTTTGAGAATCCAGGAATGATGTAAGCTTGGAGAGCACTATGGCGCGGGCAAAGTCATCCAGGGCAATGCTGTCATAGGCATATAGAGAAGGTTGGGTGTTGTGTTCGATGAAGGGATCCAGGGGCAAAGACCGGCTCTCGACTGAAGAGGAGGTAAAAAGTAGAACATCCTGCAGTATCATAACACCACGACTGCTATGCGACTATAATGTAAGGTAAACCAATGTCCCAGTCGCGATGGTCATCTTAAAAGTACATATAAAGCATATCCGCAGAGTTGTGTTAATTTGCTTCGTAAGACCGTTAGTGTGCGGATGATAGGAAATCTTCAATTTTTGCGTGGATGCACAGGCGCGAAGGTAGTCATCGACTACTCGCGACAGCAAGTTTCTTTTACGCACAGTCAATTGCTGACGAGGAACACCATGATAAAGGATTCGTAAAGGAGAAAATCTGCGACATCGGTAGCGCAGCTTGTTTGAAGGTCTCGTGTTATTGCGTAATGGTAGAATAACCACTGGCCACTGCAATCCACCGATTTCCGGCCGCATACTGGGAACCAAGCTGGTCTAAAGCAACGCGAAAAACTGGTTCGACCGGTATGTCCAGTGGCTGACTAGGGTATGCGGGCGGCGTCGTTGGTGCTTTGCGAAGTTGGCACTTTTTTTTTCTGCCCTTGCGGAGGTCGGGAGCTCTATCTTGGGTGAGTAGATTTCGTTCACCTCCACCCAGTAAGGGGAGAGTTGGGTATACAGACACAAATGAAAACAGGCCTTCCAAAATAGTGTGTCGTGGTATTTCGAGAACCACCTGGTGGGCAGTTCGGCTATGAATATACAGTTGACAGATGTGATGAAGGACGTGTCTGGCGGAGAGAATTCGTTTTTTAATTACCGCTATATTTTTTCTAGGTGTGGCTGGAGAGACATGTGAAGGGATTTAGGTCTGGCCTCCACAGGCTGTATGTTTGGTAAAGTCATTAAAAGTAGGAAAGCGCTCCCTTTTGTGACGTGCGCTGTGATAGGAGACGACTGCGGTTGTGGCAGGCTAAAGAGTCGCGGAGCATAAAGGTGAGCTGCTACCTCACAACCAATGCTTCGTGGCGGGGGTGCATTGCAGGAATACGGTTTGGTTGACAGGAATGCGGTATATGAGAGTTAGCCTAGTACAGACGATGTACCCCGCGCAAAATTTTTGTACAGACGATGTTTGGTCAGGAATATGTGAGATGGGTGTACTTGGTGACGTATTACTAGTTGCGGTGTTGCTGCTTCCGCAGTTTCGTAGGGGCGTCTTTTTGGGCTTGTGGCAGCGGTATCTTAGATCCGTCTTTCTCCTGGAATAATAGGTGCAGTAAACACTTGTCGCGGCCGATATTTGACGGCGTACACCTAAATGTACTCTGGGGATGGGACAAGACGAGGAAGTCTGTGAAGGTGCGGGTACTTCGTCCGGCTGCTTGGCGGGTAGGATACATGCCAACGGGAAGGGATACAATATTTTGTTGAAGAAGGTGCAGAGTGAGGGAACCTGGGGGGTTTTGGTCAAGCGAGCAGCAGATGGTGGGTTCGAGGAGCTTGGGCATCATGTTTAATGTCACCATAAGAGTCAGATTGTGGAGATATTCGCTGGAAGGAGAAGTGCCACCATGCACTGCACGCCTTTAAATTCCTCGAATTCCCTTTTTTGAGCAATAAGTAAGGTAGGCAGCACGTAGGGCGGAATGTGAAGGGTGCTGTGAAGAGTTGTAATATTCCTGGGGTGCTCTGGTCGGAAACAATGTTGCAAACGTCCTTTTTTCCTCCTACCAGTTTTTTTGATATTCATTCTCTGCAAAAAGCCTAGGTATTTCAAGTTATCCAGTATATTTTAGGCATACGTTTGGCCATTGCCTTATTCATGATAGAATCTGTCGGCTCCCCTTTACGTACAAGTGATAATTTCTATTTGCGCGCCATAGGCCTGGCACAGAGGTAAAGGGTTTGGGTCATTCCCCGGTAATACACGGAGGTCTAGACGGTAATAAGTAATCCCTGCCTGATAGACAAGCACCCAGTCTGGGGTAGGTCAGGTTCCGTGTTGAAGGAAGAAACTGGGGAAGTTGTAAATGGAGGGGGTGGAGTGGTGTATGTGTGATCC
Source organism: Haemaphysalis longicornis (assembly GCF_048455015.1). Classification (NCBI taxonomy): domain Eukaryota; kingdom Metazoa; phylum Arthropoda; class Arachnida; order Ixodida; family Ixodidae; genus Haemaphysalis; species Haemaphysalis longicornis. Next base: position 35,386,410 of record NW_027526214.1, on the reverse strand, counting down.
GTCCTGTTGAGGCAGAAAATGGCGACGGTGTGTGAGTAATGCAGGTTTCTCTGCTTCGATGATGATGATGCACCTACTTTAACATCGCCCGGACGATTTTGTTCGGTGCGATTAACCACTACAGAAGCAGAAGGTGAAAAGTTTTCTTCAAGTGTTAACCTTTTGATGCCCAGTGTTCCTCAGAAAAAAAAACAACTCAAACAATATTTCTTTCTCTGGCACTATATAGTTTTCTGGGCATTTAACGGAATCTATCGACAGACAAAGGATCCCGGACATTAAAGTATTAAGGAAGAGAGAGCAGCACGTACTTTTGTTGCAAAAAATTTTGTTTACTTGTGTCGACTGGCATCGAGCCCGGGTGGCTCGCTGGGCTAGCGATATGCAAGGGAAACTTGGCAAGCACATTGTCATTACAAATCATAGCAACACAACTTTTACGTTATTCCCTTTACTTCAACCATTATTCACGCTCATGAAGCTCGCTTTCTTGTTCAAGTGATATATAGATAACCCTTGCCCAGTGTCTTGTAGTGTCCGTCCAAATGACCAAATTTTTTTCTGACTTCATATTTGTGATGTCTGTTGTCGTTTTAGATCATAAAAAAACTTCTCACACGCTTAAGCAAAATAATAAAGTTCGGGGCATCGAAGGGGTAATTAGTGTATCTGTTTCCAGATGAATTGAGCATATCGTAATGAGCGTACCATTGATGCGGTCACATAGTGGGTTCCCTTAGGGCAGGCAGGCACGTGTCCGTGTTTCGCGAATGTTGATTTGTAGACGTGCTTGTTCACCTTTGAGAGCACGGTTGTGATTCTGCTGCCTGTAGCGTTTTTTTGCCGTAACAGGCTTCTTATAAGCATTGGTTGGAAGATTCAACGAATTAAGATAGGGTGGCGAGGCCTATGTGGTGCTCATTGTTCGGGAGCAAATATGGCTGAAAACAATTTTTTCATACCTCTGTATCCGCACGGGATGGGGCTAGAAATTGGTGGCTCTCCTGACAGAACACTTCAGAATTGGTATTTTGTTTTTAGATTTAGATGCTAGTAAGTTACACCCGATAGAGCGAGTTTTTATTGCAGCTGTCAAATCCTTTGGTACGTGGTTGTAGTCAAAATCCGTTGTGTGAACATTATAACAAAAGGCAGGATCTGAGTGGTTGTCTTTTGGTTAGAGTAAATTTATGTAGGGATTGATAATATGGCCAGTGTATGCGGCGAGCTGCATGCGCTGCACAAGTTCTCTACGAATACGACCTTTAGAAGTGGTTCTGAGCTAAACGCAAGCAAAAAGGGGTGGTAAAGTATTTCCGTAATAATAACGGGTCTATTCCGGGTAATGGGTTTATTCGAGGGTTCATAAAAGGAAGGGCAAAGAGAGTGGGTTGTTATTTAGAAGGGCTGTAGTTTATAAGAATGTGCACTTTGATCTGGAACAGCTTGCCTGGTAGGATGGTGATGGCACAGTGTGGTATTGGTGCGGTGAGGGTATCACGAGTTTCTACGAGGTTGTTGGAAGTTAAAATAGTGAAACAGAAGTGTAAGGGGGAGGGATTGGCAGAGTATTTAGGTTATTAGAAAGGTATATACTACATTAGTTAAAATATATTATCGGATGAGGTGAGGAATAAAGAAAATGCTGGGGAATTTGTGCCCTTTCCTTGCAGCAGTGTTATTTCACTGTTAGTTTTGCTGTGAAAATATCCTTCGTCGTATGTTAAAATAACTGCCATTCTAAAGTAATCTCGTGTATCATATACCCCCATCTGCGAAAACTCGCTTTAGGAGTATGCTTTCCCGCAGAATCTTCAGCGCCCTCCTTTTAAGTGATGGTAACCATGCTGTAACGCTCTTCCCGCAAGTTTTCTATTTTAGTGAATATTTTTGGTTAGCGATTTTATTTTTCCAACTTACATCGAAAAACTGAACCTGTTACATTGTCGCCCATTTCTGCAAAAGCTGTAATTTTTTTTAATTCTCTCTTCATTTTAACGCTCACTATTAGTAAAAGATGTAAGAAGATTACATTCATGTTCTCCCCACACACTCGATTTGATTCTTACAACACATCCCGGCTTTGCTTCGCCAAATGCGTTCTTGCCAGAAATTAGCTACCACAATTCACTGAACTTTGAAAAACCATGTTCTTACAGAAATATGAAGAAAAAATAAATCGCTACTTGACAAAAAGACACTCTTCGTTGACGTTCACAAGCGAAGCCCTTCCATTCCAGCAAAGTGGTTCGGAGTTGGATCTTTGTTTCGTTACAATCTTCAATTGTCAAATTTTGTTCCCCTCTGCAGAATGTCAGAGCACCCACTAACCTTTCATGGATAGATAGAATCAAATATCACTCATTTTATGGACGCAATAATATTACCGCAAATATAAAAAAATATGAAGTTTTCCTGTAGTAACCACTGTTTTCTTCCAATTACTGGATATATTTGCTCTGCCTGCATAATACAAAATACTGAAGGGGTCCCAGTGCACAAATCCGCGCAAAAATCTTCCCAATAAATTACCGCAGCATTACTCTAACAAGTAAATGTTTTGAATTGCTGCTACATATAGTTGCCACCAATCTTGTGATTCTCTAAGAACACAACCATAACTTTTTGTAAGCCTAATATTTGTTTCAGATATAGTGTTCGTGTGAGAATCGACTTATATCGTCTAGTAAACAATAATTTGAAATTTTAAACAGATGTTTAAACCTGATTATATTTTTAAAATTTTTCCGAACCGTTTTAAAACCTGTGTCACAGAATTTTATTTTTTAACCTGAGTTGACCTAACCTTGACCATACCATGTTAAAGCTGATAGGAAATTTGCATTTTACCCGCTAAAAATTTCTTATTGTAATAACTTTATTCTTTTTTTTGCATCACTCTTCTTGATTTTCAAAGTATTGGTTGTTTGTGCTTCCATATTTTCTATCGATATTAACAACTTTTCATTTCACAATTCTGCGAGTATCCATGTCTTCGGAGGATATCGTATTTTCTTTGGCGAAATATACACTGATAGTGACCATAACTTTCTTCAGTGAGAGCTTGTCAAAGAACCTAACCTGTGTCTTGAATCTCACAAGGAACTAGTATGAAAATATAAAGATATATGAGCATTTTCTCAATTACGAAAGGCCCGCAAGCATCCAATAAACAATGTTTCGTTAGACTCCGTCAAGTCTTATCATTTCCCTGGTTTCATATTTTAGCTTACCTAAGATGACCGTTCCACTTATGAAACCATCCATAGCAAAGACAGGTGCCTTGTTGGGTATCTGTGATATATCTTATAAAATGTTAATTACGTTAAACCCCGAGTATGCTACACCAGTGCGGGTCCCCTGCCTTGATTATGTAATTATTGCTTTTGAAATGGTTCACAGTAACACTGCTCGATTCATTCGCTTCAATTATCATTGTATTGCAGTATATCTTTCTTCAACTTCATTATTTTTATATTGCCGTCGAACCACTTTTCGTCTTACATTTTTTTCCAAACTGTACCATCCTCTATTCCTGCCCAACCGATTATTCGATCGTAATATATTTCTCGCAGAAACGAACCCCCCCACAAAGTTTGATTCGAACTTACCAACATTCAACATTTTCCGTGACATTCATCCTGAGAACTTCATCTCAAGAGAATCCACACATCGCACTTCCCAGTCAATGAACCATTGTTGTCTGCAAACATGTTGTTAAGTATTTATCTGAAGCTAATATTCTGAATTGCATATCGTATCAACCATAGTCACACCCCGGCCCTCTACACCAGCCATCTTTATTGCCTTCATTTCTTTTACCTCTGTTGTTTTTCAGGTTTAGTATTCAGCATTAATCTGTGGTAACTAAGCTTCTGTTTTTGGCCATCTCTGCCCTAGTTGGCATTGCTCCATTATATTGCAACCATCATCATCATCAATCATTGCGCCATTATTTTCCCTATCAAGTGTTGCGAATACCTCTTCTAAACACGCGGTGAGTAATATTGGAGAGTGTACCTGCTTGTCTGACGCCCTTCCTTATAGCTATATTTCCGCTCTCCTTATTTACGACGATAGCAGCTGCAAACGCATTGCAGATATCCTGTAGTATTCGGATGTAAGGCCTGTGTAAAGTCTGATTCTTCAATACCTGAAAGGCTGCCGAGGTTTTGACAGAGTAACATAATTTCTCATATTCTATGACGGCGATATATACTGTTTGAGTATACGCCGAGCATTTCTCTATCGCCTGATTAATCGTGTGAATATAGTCCATTGTTGAATAGCCTGCTTGTTCATTAGGTTGACTGAAATCTAACCTGGCAGAAATTCTGTTAGCGATAACCTTGGTGATTCCCCAAAACGAGGGACAGTAAGCTGACCGGAATAAAATTTTTCAAGTCCTTCCTGTCAACTTTCTTATAGATTAGGATGATGTTCGCGCTCTTCCATGATTTCGGTACAATCGCAATCATTACGCATGGCGTATACAAGTTTTACAACTTTTGTAGTAGAACCTGCCCGCCTCCTTCAAAAGCCTCCTGCTATCTGATCCTCACCAGGTGCGTTGAGCCATTGTCTTTCTTTAAAATTATTCTTAACTTTGGTTGTCGTCACTCCTGCGATGTCTATCTCCTCCGAAATACTTACTCCTAAGAAATTTTCCTGGATATTGCGGGTACTGTACAAATCTGTATGGAATTCCTGGGCTGCTTGTACATTTTATCCCTATTCGTGGTGACATTACCTTGCTTTTCCTTAAGTGCATACATCTAATTTTTCTCCATTCCAAGAAACCTCTTCCATGCTTTCTGCCTGCCTTTGTTCTTAACAGTATGCTCAATCCCCTCCGCATATACTTTCATATGTCGTGTCTCTTACGCTTATTGATGAACTTCGAAAGCTTCCTTAGTTCTAGTCTGCCAGCTTGGGCGGATATTGTCATTTTGTGCTTTTTATTATCTGAATCTGTTATCTCCTGGGAAGGTGTACCAGTATCCTGTTTTGCGATCGTACATCCGACCCCTAATGCACAGTCCTTGATACTGCGTGTAAGGTTTTCGGCGTCTTCCTTTGAAGTAAATTCTGCTTAATCGAATAGAGCTGATTATCGGTTTTGCACCGCATTCCCGAATTCTTGAACTTTCCGTCTTACTGTTAGCACATTGATCAGTTTCTTTCGTAGAAGCTTCTCACGGTTCCTCCTTCAATTCTAAGTGTAGATCTTTCCATAGGCTGGTAACTGCATCTGGCCTGTCCAAGCACTTCCACATCCTGCATGACGCCAGGATTATCGCAAAATATCAAGTCTATTTCATTTTTATGCCCCCCATTTGGGCTCCTTCACGTCCACTTCCGGATTTTCTGTTTGAAGAACAAGGTACTCGCGATGCGTAGATTTTTGCCCTATGTGAACTATACTATTAAGACCCTCCTGTTATTTCTGCGACCCAGACAATACTTCCCAAATGCCTTGTCTCCAGGCTGCTTCTTGCCAACTTCAGCACTGACGTCTTTATAACTACGGTAAGTTGTGTTTGTGCTTTATCCATTGCCGCTTCTACGTCTTTAAAGAAGCGTTCAACCAGCTCGTCGTCCTGGATAGGTGCGTAGTAGTGCACCAACTTTATTGTGTACCTCTTAATAGGCGTAATTACAAAACCGGGTGCGCTTTCGTTAATGCTTAAGTATTCGTCTATGTTGCCCCCTATGTTTTTATTGGCTAGAAACCCCACTCCCAGTTCTCTTCTGCCCACTAGAATGTGGTGACATAGGATGTGTCCATTTTGCAGCACTGCGAAGGCTTCACCTGCCGTCCTAACCTCACTAAGTTCTAATACATTGTATTTACCGCACTCAACTTCGTCTAAAAAGTACTATAGACTCGCCCCGCTAGATGAACTTCTAGCGTTAAAAGTGGTGAGGTCCCTATTCTAATGGTGGCCTGTGAGCTTCTAGGTATTTTAAGCACCCGCTGCTGCGCCATAGGCAGTTTACGACAAAGGGCGTACAATTTATCCCATCCCGATACCGCCCTGTACTTTACATTCTAGGTGCTACGTGACTGCAAGCCCGCCTTGCAACTGGAACCCCTCTCCCCATATTTAGTTCAAACTTTAAAATACGTCCGAAGGCCCGAGGAGCTGTTTCGGAGTCTCAACCATGCCAGCAAACTTGCCCGTCCACGCCAATCTTTGTGGAGTTTTTGCACCAGCAGCAATATAATCACTTGCATTGAGGCGTTCAGTTTTTACCTGTGTCTCTTCCCATTTGGTCGTCGCAGTCCCACCACTGGGGTCTCGCTGCGTTCCCTTATTGTAGAACCTGCCATGGGATACGACAGGTGACTACAGTCAATCAAATGGTATCTCAAGCCGTTCGTTCGCCAGCTCACCACCCCGACAGAAACTGATATCCTCGATGCTACCAGGCGCAAACTGTTCCACTGACCGTATTCTGCTTCAGAGTAAAAGCACCCATACGATAATGGTTTATCCAGGCACAATTTGACAGTGTGTGTGTTGCGCCAATGAATGGGACTATAGTGCATACCCTGGTATTGTAGACATATCCTAGAGTTTAGCAAAAACGAATAAGTAGCTGGTCACCCTTGGGCTTGGAGAGATCTCTGAATGCATAGTGTCATGATGTGACTGAAAACCGAAAACTTGGAAACATCCAAGCAGCAAGACCCGGGGTCAGTCACAAACGGGGTATGTGCCGGGAGCCCAAAGTGGAGGAAGAGGTCGGGCGTCCGCAGTGGGCGGAAGGTCCGCTGGTACGCTGCTCGCATTTAGCAGTCTCGGCAAGGAAGAGGCCAGTGCGTGGCGGCACTAGGAGTGCCGGAAGCAGAACAACAGGCTCGACGCTTCAATCGGTATCCGGTGCGAGCTTGACCCTCTGTGCAAGTTTACCTTCGCCCTGGCAACCGGGGTCAGCTATATTTCTACCGACGAGGGCGACAACGTGATACCGCGCTACGAACTGCGAGGCCACGACGTCCCGCCGAACGTCCATGGCCGAATCGCAGGTCCCATGTAGGAAGTTTTCTTTTTTCGTGTGTGTGTTGCGTGGCCCGACTCTTACCGGGTTATAGTCCTTTTTGTAGGCTAGCTCTAGCTACATGTCCGTGTTTTTGGCCTTATACTGTAATCCCCTGCGTGCACCCATGCCCGACTGCATGACCGCAATCATCTGCAACAAACATGATGTGGCCGACCCCTTCACAAATATTGCCGAGCCGGCTGGGATTCATTAGTGTTTCGCGAGGAGAGATTTGTGTGTCGTGGTCGCAAACGCAAGTGCGAATTGGCATAGATATCAACGAACTGATAGCGCCCGGAACGCACTTAGGCTTGCAGGCCATGGCGCTAAGCGCGTGGCTAGAGAACTACAGGGTGTTGCTGAGGGCAGCACTAGCAGCCGAACGAGACGCAAAGCAGGAAGTGGACGAAAGGAAGACATCTCCTAGAGGTAAGGCTTTGTCTGCAGGAAGAGGAGCAATATCAAGCACCACTGAAAGATCCCGGTGGGGCTGCTGACTCAACGACACGTCCTATCAAAAACCATAGGCTCTTTCCCTTGTTCGATGACCAGAGCGACGACCTCTATGCCTACTGCTAACTCTACTATTGAACGGAAGACGACTGGACAGGGCTGGCTGCAGAAAAAAGAGGCTGCCGCCGTAAGCACGTGCCTCGCAGGGGAGACGCTGAGGGTGACTGGTCGGATGACCGCCGACACGACGCAGGACCACCACAAAGCTAAGTAGGGCATGCTAGAGCACTTCCAATTCAAGGCGCAACGCTATCAGGAAACGTTTATGACGGCATAGGCTGATGACGGCGAGACCGGAAACAAGGTAGCTACACGGCTCTCCGGTTATTTAGAAAAAAGGATTCAGACAACCGAGGTGCCTTAGACGTACGACGGTGTTCGGGGGCACATTATCTCCGAGCAGTTTCGTCGTTGCTGCAGCTGGAAGCTCGGTATTGTCTTAAAGGAGCACGAGGGCAAGTCTCTTGCTACGATAGAAGCCAGTTTAAACCGTGAAAGCAATTCACTTTTCTAACCAGAAATATGAAACGTGTTTTTTTATTGTTTAATAGCACAAAAGAAATCACTTTTATGTTTCAGCTTTATGGCTGTTTTTTAGAACCTATATTCACTAGCGATCGAAAGGACCATGGTTATTCGAACATGCTACATCCAACGTCCACAACCTCGACTGTGGGGGCGAATTTTTCCTTAACCCGAAGATCCCCAGGCACTCAATTCACTTATGTTTTCGCAGAGCCAAGGCTACGCCCAATCAATATCGCAGTTTGGTGCGCAAGGCTACTCCTTTATAATTTTACAGCGGACTATTGGAAAGGTTCTTCAAAGGAAGTAGCCACCGCGCTTTTGCGGTTGGCGGATGGTATGGGAGATGCTGAGCTGACTAGTGGAGAGGAAATTTTTTAACTGGTCCAAAAAGCTTCCCTGCCGAAACAAAAGTCGAAACAAGCCAGTTGTGCTGGCGTCACTGTTGAAAAGATGAAAATGTACGTAAAGAGGTGTTAGTCCTCGCATGGAATCTTGCCTGAAGTTATTAAGCCGTATTTCGGAGTTCTAGAGAAATGTTTTAGTGGTGGGATAATTGTTGGTGCATGCGGAGAGGATCGTACTTCCACCAAATCTCGTTGCTCTACTTTAATCAACTGCGCATGAAACACACCAACATATGGAAAGCACTGAGGCCAGACCTACCTAGCCAAACTAGGCAAGAAGATTTGTTGCCATACTTACCCAGCAGTTTGGTGGCCTTTGTGAACAGTCACGTGCAAAAAGGAGGCTACGAGTGTAGCATCTCTCAAGGAGTGAATTATTCTGCCAAGACGTAGCCTGGTTTTCTACCACGTGTTGACCTACCGCAGAGACAGTGGCAAAGACATGCCATTGGTATTGTTTGCGCCCATAAAAGGCGCCTCCAGTTCGAGGTTTGCACTGACTCTCGTGGACTACATCACAATGTGGCATAAATCGCAGTGTTGGAGGGACGTTTCTGCAAAAACCGGTATGATTTCCTGCTAAATGTGTTTGCGAGGAAAAACATCCTGAAGACATATTGGGGTAATATGAAACTCTGTTCAAACCAAAAGAATTTGTCGACTTCCTAAACGATCAACCAATCCGCCTGCCGCATTCATCGATTTCTTTCCCACAGGCAAGTGGACAAATCGAGACGTAGAACCGCACGTAGACGAGGTATTTGCAACTGGCTACCGTACAACAGCGTCCGATTTGATCTGTTACGGTTGTCAAGCGAAGATACTCAATACAGAAGTGGAGAGATAACGAAGAATAAAACACGAAGAAAGCAGACGATAACCAAAATGGATACGCAAGGACCACGGCAACAAGTTAATTGCTCCGGCTACTCCAGTTAGTGGTCGCCGCCGACGATTCAGAAGCTGCCAGCGACAGCGCCCGTTGGACAGAAGCAATCCCGAGGAGAAGAACAAGGAGTCGTAGTTTGCTGCGTGACCAGGATGCACGGCGGTCGGGCGACCGGACCCGTGGTGTGCCCCAAGAGGCCCACAGCAACTGCAACCTCCAGGACGTCTTCTCCGGAGCGAGTCGGGTGGTTAATTATTATATAAAAATATATCCATTAATTTGCAACAGGACCTCGGTGCCCACTCAACCGCAGGAACTACGACGCGACTTCTAGACATTTCATCTTTGATCCGATCTGTGCCGGTAACAACCACATTCTGTGTCCTCTCGCTTCCTTCTGTACTGCGACTTTTTCTTGTTTGTTTCGAACTCTTTTCGGTTTTTCATTCTGAATTATTGCTAACCTGTGTAGTGTTCTCTAGTTCGATATTTCCCAAGTGTTTTTTTTTTAATTCGCTCGGTTAACTGTGTGCATTTTGTTTAGGTTTGGGGTAATATAAACAGATTCGTCAATCAGTAACCTAAATAATTAATATTATCCTCGAACCTGACAAAGCGATCACCTCGCCACTTACCAGTGTACACCACACGCCACAGTAGAAGTGATCCCTGCGGTAGTGCTTCATGGGAGGGCGCCAAACTCAAAGCTTGACATCATCAGCTTATCACCGGGGGGGGGCGGGGGGTTGGGAAGACCTTCTACCAGGAACCTGGCATACCTAGGCAGCCTGTCAAATGCGAGCAACAGCACATCAAAGCCTACACCGACAGGAGGCGAGTGGCAAAGCCAGCAATGGTGGTGGTATGAGACGTGGTGCGGGTGAAGAAAGTATGGGTTTCATTCAACGGTTACACTTCTTTTACAAACCCAAGGAAAGACATCTGACAACGTGATCGAGCATTCTTCACTGTGAATGACGTGAGAACTTGGAAGACGGGAAAGCTTTGCAATGTAAGTGTTGGTTGCAGGGCCACAATTGCTTCAGCAACATTCCGTTTTCCGTGACCTCTTAATTCATTACGACCCCGGCGATGCGGCATTCCTCAATTCAACATTGCACCAGCGGCTACCGAGGCCGGTGTTCCCACAGCGCAACCTATGCCTATAGCATGATGCAGTCCCGCTTCCCAGGAAAGATCAGCCGCACCGCCGTTTCTTGCATTATAAACTGGGCTGTGTGTCGCAGTTATGTCGTATTCACAACTCCTACACGTGGAATTCGCGTGATTCCGCATGCCGTTGCTATGATTACACACGCTAGATAGCGAATACTGTCCCAAAGCTCTTCCATTATTACTGCAACACAGTATACGTCTAACCCCAGTTTTCATTCCGGTGTCATCGATTTACTCGACGCCGCTCCAAGGCCCCTTCTCACCACTTCTAAGGGCTATTTGACAAATATTCTCCCCCTCACAACCCCCGATGCCCCTTTGGCAAGTTGCGCGGTCGGCAGCTAACGGCGGTAGTGCGGTTATCAAATGATTGCGACAAATAAAACAAGCACCGATGGGCATAAAACCGCACTGCCGAATACTCCACTTCCTGAAATGAAATTTGTGCAGCCCGAGCCGAAGTCTTCTCCGTCACGGTGCATTTCTGCTGCGTCTCAGGCAGTGTTCGTGTGATCAGTTACGCAAGGCGCCGTGTACTACTCGGCCGGTATCATGCAGCGTGCCACCGCCACCGGCCAGCATGTCAGAAATTGTGTGTAAACATCCTGCTCAATTGTCAAATGGTTCCGATACGCCCCTCAGGGGGAGGCAGCGAGCATGTGGTTGCAAGTCGTGTTCGAGCCACCCGCGCAAATGTCACGTGCCTTTGATTAGGGAAGTATGAAACAGCGTTAGGGGAAAGTCTCAGAGGAGGGCGCTCCTTGGTTGTGACGCATGAAACATGTGTGAGGAAAGGCAGTGAGGGAAACGACGCCGTAGCCGCACGTGTCGTACTCTACGTCACCCTTCGCTAGACGCTCCTCTCCGTTTTCTTTCTTTCGTCGTTGCTGTGTTCGTTAACTGGGTTACGCAGACATAAACATACGGAACTGCCGCAAACCTCAGGTAACGGCTGCCGAAGGGCTGCCCCCCAAAACGACCGAAACATGCTGTCGACGTGTCCCATCAAATTTCACTTCGCTACGTAGCTGCGAATTCTTCCCAGTTGAAGAGAAACTTGTTCAGATGAAAGACCGGTAGGAGCCCATTTTTTTCAGCTTGGAAGGCCTTCAGAGCGACATGTTCACCTGTGTCTTTTACGGCTAAGTATGCGCCATTACCGGTTGCCGGTTTATGCGTGCACGTTTTTAGGGTGACAAAATGTGGACGTGTACACACAGCCGGCTTCATGCCTTTACCAATGAAATGCGGTTGGTTTGGGGGAGATTTAAATGTCGGTATTACATGGCTCAAAGCGCTTAGCCGGCTGTCTTCCTACACCGAGTAGTTTGGTCGTGGGTTGATGTGTTGCACAGACATCCTACACAGACAGTAAGATGCCTACAATGGTGAAGGGAAACTGACAGCCACCTTTTACGTGAGAATAGAGCTGAAGGGCTTCAAGGTTTTTAATCGATATGGGACCAATAGATGCTGTTCCTTTGGTGGAAGCAGAGCAAGAATTGATGCATTGGCCGAACAATAACGTGGACGGGCGCAAAAGCAACGGAAAGCAGCTGGCGGCGCCGTTACCGCCTCAAGTTCAGCTCGTCAAGTAGCGGCAAATCCCTCCCGTATCAAGAGAACTTGCCCTCTTGGAACGCCAGCGTGAGCCAACATCACTTCTTGAGAGGGCTTTGAGGAGGTATTTTGGACCGTATCACACTTCTAAGCACGCGCACATGGCCCGTTGCCGTTTATGCATGCACATGTTGGTAGTACAGAATGGTGGAAGGGAAGAGGGGGCGTGCAATCGCATCTATAGTTTCATGCCAGCACGAATGGTTGAAATATCCGTTGTTCTGGTGCGAGGTTTAAACGCGAAGGTTAAGCGGCCCAATCGCACTTTTTCGGAGTCCTTAGTTGTAGAGTGGATTGTGTTTGTGTGTTTCACAAACGCTGAGAAGCTTTCGACGCGGGAGGGGACATAAACAGCGTCATCTTCGTCTGCAAGACAAAGCTGGATCCTTCATAGGTTGATTAAGCTAATTGGGTAGGAAATATGTTTCATGGCAAATTGCAACAAACGTATATTGTTTCGTGCACTCCATTGAATACGCCGGTTTTGTAGGTGAACCATCTTCAAAGAGTGGAAGGGCACTAATTTTTGTTTGTTGTTTCGATATCTGCTCCGAGTACTGCAGGTCGTGATACCTCCATCCATGACTGAAAGAGTGCCAGGTATCGCTTTTGTATATGACTCCACCCCACTGCAAACTAAGCGCCTTACCTAGCAGGCACGTCACAAATAAAAGGATCTTTGCGCCGGTCCTCACTGTCTTGCATGCGGAATCACATGACGGCAATAAAACTTCGCCGTTGGATATCTCGTATTGCGGATGTGGTAGAAGAGTTCAGAAAAAAGAAAGTGCGACAAACGGGATTGCTTATACTTTTCGATACAAAAAGCCTGCTTACTGCAGAAAATAAAAGCTATTTATTCAACTTCAGTTGCTAATCCCACAGCATCAATATTTACCACCTCAACCTGTCTCCCTCTGAGAGCAAAATCTGGCTGTATAGGTGGTCGTAACTAGCGTCACTAAATAAGCTACGCTTAAGAGTAACGCCACTTCGTGCACCCGGAAGCGTCTGGGGGCCATTTTGTTTCTGGCTTGCAGTGTTGCCATCTCTACCAACGAAGCCGCCGCCGGTTGTGACGGGCAGAGTGTGCGGTCATTGGCGGTGCTCGTCAACTGTGGGGCTGTGCTTACTTTCGCTTACGCGCGGCGCGCGCGGTGTTGTTCATTTGGGCTTTAAAAATCAAGTTATGTTCGGGCACGGGGGTGGTGTTAAAAATTGAAATCTATTCCCAGATATTATCATAGTCGGTAGTAAGTTATTCTGTTTTAATTAATGGTTCCAACGGTGCTCGGCTGTTTGAGAAGCAGTGTTTAAAATTTAAATTGCGAGTTGCGTTGGCTCTCCCGGACAAAAAAATAAACGCGATTGTTTGTTTTCAGTTTGAATCCAGGCGCGCTTTTGAAACAGGACTCACGTAGTTCGTTTGCGGCTTGCACAATAACTTTACTAGATGCCCAAAAAATTATTCGGTGGCGACATAACATTATGGTGTACCGTGTTCGAGCGAATTACTGACTAGTGCATTTGTAACTGCAGTAACTATAGTAAGAGTGACGTTACACCACGTCCAAATGCTTTCAATAACTAGCCTTTAATCCAAACCTCTACACATTATTAAGAAACTGCACGATTAACACCGACGTGGAAAGTAATGCGTCAGACTGACGGGGTCACGGGCATTCGAACTAGGTATTTCTTTAATTATGCACCTTTTCCCGTCAAAAATAAAAACATGCAAATACGTACGCTCCTGCAACCACCATCGATTCACGAACATAGGATTAGCGTACACCTTTTTTAGAGTTCAGAACGCGTGCATTATTTCATTTGCCATCGAACTGAAACATGCCACATTTACTGAGCCAGACGCTTGCGCGTACATTCCCGCATGCACACGCGCGCGGGCGCGCACACACACAAGGAGACAGAACCAATAAAGCAATTTATTGTAATTGTGTAATGTGGATTATGCAAGAATACATGCAATCAGCCCATATAATTGCCAGTACCATTATATCAAGCCCAAGACAAGTCAGTTTGCCAAGAAAAGAAATGTAATTGCACAAGTATATATTCTAACGTCAAATAACATAACAGGCCAGACACCAGTCAGTTTGTTAAGAAATTTAATTGTACTAGCTATATTAAAAAAATGTTGTCAAAGCACAGCACTTTTGGGGTTCGACAGTACTCCATGTCTCCACTGCAGTGTTTTGGTAGGAGCAGCATGATGAACTAATACTAACGTTGTTCGAATAAAACTTCAGCATTCACTTGCAGTCTTGTGAAGTGTGGCTAATGACATGGGGAGGGGGGCTGGAACTTAAGGTTCAATGGAGGGGGTGTTCACAATCACTTCCCTTTGTGCAGCGGCTCCTGCAAACCTGACTCCAAACTCTAATTATCTAAGTCACAGCATGTAGACTTTAAAATCTAATTATCTGTCACAACATGTAGTAACTGTTACAACGATGTTTGCCTTATGTGAATTGCCGGTTATTGATCCTGTATGAGGTGGGTGGTGGCTTCTGTCTCTTCGTGCTCACTGTACAATAGGTGGTTGCAATGCTTATTTGGTCACCTGGAGTTTTTCTTTCTTGGCAGCCTGGAGTGATAATGGAAAACACCTGAAGGGCTGATAAATAGCTTGTCTTTTACAACCAGGGCTCAATGACCACACCACGACAGCAATTTTTTCTACAGCTGCAATAAAAATAAATTCTACTGCGGCTGACGACTACACCCAAAAAACAGCTTGTATGACTATTGCTGTATTATGTGTAATTTATTGGTGAAGCACGTCCTGGGTCCAAAGAGCACCAATACATTTTGTGGCTTCAACCACGACCCGTAAGCTTCCCCAGGACATTTAGTCCCATTCATGCGGTAGCTTGAGTATGTTGGATGATCAGAGCCACATAAAACAGCACAAAATGACGAAGATAAAGCACATCAGACAAACACTCGAGCAGGGGTTTGCTCATTATCATCTTTTGTGCTGCTTTATGGCACTAACAGCAGTTGATTACACTTTATTTAACATTTGCTTGAGCTTCTTTTTTTGAGAAAGGGCATACTGGGGGAGTAGCTTTTTGCAATTCCGCCATGGAACATGTACGTAGCCTTTAGAAAGTCTGTTTTGTTGTGGAGCGCCTGGAGGAACACTTGTTGCTAATTTCGTCAGTGCTGTCTTCAACGGGTTTTGCCGAGCTCGCAGTCATTCAATGTCTCCCTGTCATCTCTTCCTCGATTGGCCTTCTGACTTCCAACCTCAGCAGCTATGCAGAGGCACAGTTGTTGATCTTCATTTCGGTAACCCTGCTTCCTTCTTGGACACTGCGCTGTCACTGCAACCATCACTTTCACCAAGGATGCGGGCTCGATTCCCGGCCGCTGGGGACCCTTTTCTGATGGAGGTGAAAAGCAAAACTGCCAGTGTGCTTCGAGATTTCGGTGCACGTTGACGCGTCATAGTTCGGGTGTAGCTTTCGTGCATGACCTTCTACACAACACACACACAAAAAAACCCTGGTACCTCATCTATACCAAAGGCTTAACGGACCTCAGCCACAGCTGCTCGCATCCCAACACTTTTTGATCCACACTTGGATTTGGCAGCTTTCGCCATGGCACTCAAATTTCGCAGGGCTATCCGCAGTCGCAGCATGAGAAAAGCCGAAGTTAGGTGCTTTTTCAGGTCGTGGCATTGTGGGAAATCGTTTGGCACATGGTAGGAGTCGAGGGTAGCCTTTGTGAGCGCTGGCAGCGAAACCTTCAAGATGTCATGCTCGTGATTCCGGAAGACGCTGTCTGCGTGCTTCAGCAGGCTCACCACGTGGGCTGAGGGACGGACCAACGGGTTTGGCTGTGACTGAGCCCGGTACGACTTGCACTGCAAAAGCTCATCATGCTCCTCAATGGGCTCATCCTTCAGATAAGCTTTGCAGGCATTGCACAGCGTGTACCGCTTGCTCACAGAGCGTGTGATGTAGCCGGACAGGTACACCAACGTTTCCATCTCGACATCGTCAAGTGGAGTGGTTTCGTCATCAAGGAAACTGTCCTCAAACAAAACCTCCTCTCCGGCTTCGAGGCTCTTCTCTGATGCTGCCTTCTTCACCTCCAGGAACTCCAGCAGGTCGACACTGTCGTCAATCTGGTAGCTTCCCTTGCGGCTTGGCCTGAAAAACTGGCTCAGCATGATGAGCCGCAGGGTCAACTTGAACTCTAAGGCCCTGGGCACTGGGCTTCTCGCTCGCACGCACGAAAAGAGATTCTCTAGGGCATCTTGAGTCAGTCGGCAGAGCAACACAAACTTGAAGTTGTAGACTGTGAGGAGCTCATGATGTAGGAGGAGGGCACTGGTTGTACTGATGAGAACCCCAGTCTGGACAGGCTTGAAGCACTTCTTCTGTGTCTCGTTGCGTATTGTAACCTCAGCAAACATAAGCATGAACTCTTCAAGAAACGCTACAGCTTCTTTGTGCGAGGTCTCCTTGAATAGGCTCATTGCCGTGCCAATGTAGCGGGATGTCATCAGCGTAAACCAGTGAAATACTTGTTCGACAAACCACGCCGTTGTAACTGCCTCCACTGGGAGCAATTCCATTTTCACGAGCACCCGCATGGCTGCCCCCACACTGTGGTTGAGTACTGCAACAGCTGAGGAAAGGCTCATCTTGTCGAAACGATTCAGCTCAAGGTAGGCAGCCTTGAGATGAGGTGCCAGCTTGAGGTCGCGTTTCTGATCCTCCTCTATCAGTTGTTTTATGTACTCCACGGACACCTGCAAGGTGCAAAAATAGCATAGAAAAGAATGAAATAGGAACAGCTGCATATTTCTGATATGTAATACATAATAGGATATGTAATACATAACGCTAGCAAAACCTTGAAATCAAGGGTTGGACGGAAACCCGTCTGGTCAGGAAAACACATGACAATAAAAACTGGCACTGACCAAGAATGTTTCAAAACCAAAAAAGACGTTTCGGCTCCCGTACGGCTGCCTTGTTCACAATGAAAAGTGGGGGCGGAAGTGATGCGGTTATGTTTGCTTCAAGATGTGACGTAGGCTACATGCGTACACGTGTGATAAGTTGCCGTAATTGCGATTAAGTGTGTGCTCCGTGGTCTGGGTTGTCAGGGATTCAAGATAAAGCCGTGAGGGACAATACTTCTCTGTTCCGATTATATTTGCATTGGCCCAATCTATTTCATGGTGAGTTGCTTCTGTGTGGTCAGCGAGAGCGTTAGAAGGCACATTCTTATTTCTAACATCGTACATGTGCTGCTCGAGCCTTTGCTGAAAATTTCCTGTCTCGCTGACATAGCTTCGGTTGCAGTCTGCGCAGGGAATGCTGTAGACAATGCCTGGGAACTGTAGACAAGGTACGGGACATCGCCCTGGCAATGGCGACATTCTGGTGTCTTTTGACATCCAGTCCCTGTTCACGAGTATACCAACGGACTTGGCAGTTGACGCATGCGTCGCTGCCCTTGAAAGAGACACAACTCTACCAGAGTGCACGCCTATTGAAGTCCCGTATTTGCGGCGGCTCCTGAGGTTCTGCCTCGAGAACACGTACTTCACTTTCGAGCGCACATTCTACAAGCAGGTACACGGGACAGCGATGGCACAGCCGTGTCAGTTACAGCCGCAAATCACTTATAAATCTTATAAATCTGCGCCTTAAATCTAAACCTTATAAATCTACGCCACAAGTAGCATGAACTAATCCAGAACTCTGCAAAATGGTGTGTTCACCTTTTCTGTTGGAAGCTTGTATTTTTCAACAGTCTCCTTCGGCAAGGAGATGGTCTGTCCCTTGACTAGGTGGCCTCTGATGTTTTTTAGCACGTGGGGCGCATCAGCAAGGAAGTAGAGCTGCCGGTCGGTGTCATCTGCACAGGGATGTCTGCAGCTGACTACAGGCTCAGCTGCCCGCGTCGCGCTGATGCCACAGCATTTCCAGAGGGCCTTGTTGCCCGAGCCCATGTCAGAAATAACTGCGTCTACATGGCAGCCAGCAGCCTCGCTCTTCTTGATCACTTCAAACACCAAATGTTTGAGGAACGTGCCGTCAACAGAGTCCCCTGCAAGACGGTTGAACACAAGCAACTTTAAAACAGCATAATAAAAGCATATAACAGGCCCACTACAGATCATTGTAAACACTGCAAGCCAAACATGGCTGGTCAAAAGAGCAGAAGCTGCTCCCCAGCAGCATTGCAGAAAAATTCATAGCGCATGCGGACGAGGACAAGATAAGAGAACAGACACACCACGGAGTGCTACATGGCATCTCTGTTCTCTTTTCTTGTCCTTGTCCGCATGCGCTATGAATTTTTTTCTGCAATGCAACACCAGCTAAACCAGGAATCCAGTACTGGCGTGCCAGCATTCATTCCTTCGCCTATGTCACGTCTGGCCACTGGTAATAGCTGACTTTTTCTAGGTTTAGTTTCAGAAACACCTACTTTTTCAAGCTGTCTGTGTAGGACACACTCCTATTTTAAACGCACTACTTTAAAGTTACTGACTTTTTATGTGTAGTATTAGATGCCAGTATTTTTATGTAATAGAAAATTGTCGTGCAGTTGGGTTTTAAGGAGTTAAGATTTTAAGGGTTTGAAGGAGTGGTTGCTCAATATTTTGTTATTTAGAAGACCGCACTTGCCTGTGAAATAGTAGGCAACAACTTGCTTCCAGCGGGAGGACAATCCGGTGAGCATGATGACAAGACCATGTGTTGCATACACCAGTTCGCCTTCAGGCCCTTGTTTTGCTAGTGGAGCAGTTGCCAGGCCGATCGGCTTTTTGACTGTAGGGTCGAAGTCCATACCAGTAGTCAGCTGCATCTCGTCTAACAGTAGGGCACAGTGTCGCTCTTCTGGTTTCATGGCTTCCAACTTTGCCTTCAAAGCTGGAAAAAGCTCGTTGAGGATTCCTTAAAATGAAGTAAAGGCAATCAATCTTTTAGCTGCTTGTCATAAACAAGAACATTCTGACAATATATGACCACCAACAAATTAGCGTACACAACAGGTTCGAATTTGACGTCCTCAATGCGCCTTTGTAGCGTCCGCTCAGATGGAAGAGGTACAACTTCATCCTTCAGGAGCTCGTACCCCCTAGAGCCACATGCCAGTCGCACCTGCAGAGCCTTTTGGACGGTTTTGTCCGACCACCTGTTGCCGCGTGGATCAGGATGTCCAGCATTCATAGCCTGGTCAGGAGCAAGGTGTGGAAGTTTGTTGCCTGCAAGAGAATAAAATTCCAGAAAGAAATGCAACATTAGACACAGCGGAAATGCAGTATTCACTGCAGTTATTATGGAAAGATATTATGTACCTTCAAAATTCAACTTTAGATGTAGCGGGTGAAGCCCACTGTTCCGTGCTTCATGAGGCAGGTGGGGGGGGGGAGAGGGGAGTAGGTAGCCCAGTAGCCCAATTACATCAACATTTCTGTGTTAATCATGCTCAGCAAGGGGTGAATAAGGCGATTAGTGCTTGCTTTCGCTGTAAACAATTCAGCGCCACACCTGTTGACGTGCAACGTAAACATACTTCTCCGCCTGATGATAGGCAGGGAGGTGCACTGGCGCCTGGACAGTTTGAGGTAGCTGAGCTCGACTCTGCTGGCCCCCTATGTGTGTAACGCACTGCGGGTGCCCTTTCTTCAAATACCTGTCTTGCTCTTCACACGCGCTACCAAAGAGGTGTTCACAGACAGTTACCTACAGGACTCCCCTACTGAATGAACGAAACTTGTGTTTTGTCGTCATGGCCCCTTGAATGCCAATCTTGCTAGATGTAATAAACAAGCTCCACTGAGGCAACCTTTCAATGTAGGTATGAGCACAACTGCTCATGTAGCCCCGCCGTGGTGGCTCAGTGGTGCGCCTCATCGCCTGCGTTGCGTTGGCGCGTTAAACCCTACAATCAATGAACTGATGATTTAGAATAGCAGGCGCAGACGGAGTTTATATGGTGAAACAAAACGCTCACCCAGAACAGCCTCCAACTGCTTTTCCAGCTTCCTGGTCTGCTTCTGTTGCAGGTCCAGTTTGCGCTTCAGCTCCTCAACAATGGCTTCGTGCACGCACTTCGCTCCACTAGGTCCACTGCAGGAGGCTTCCTGTAACATTTTAAAGTTTTGGAAACACCCTTGAGAAACAACACAAAAGCAGGTGGTAGTCATTCGTAGACTAAGCATTTTTTGAGGTAATTCTGGAACACATGCAGTCAAGTTCATAGGCTTCCGATGCGGTCTCGAAAAAGAGCAGATGTTTTTCATACCGTTTGAACACCCTGGTCGGTTGTATCGACAGCACACTGTTGGTTACTCGAAGAGCTCCTGTGCACTCCCCTACCTGTAAATATACACACTGTGTTATGAACTTGCGTTTGCAGCACATGTGCACAGTAACTCAATCCTGAGAGTCCTGCATTGCTAACAATACTACTTTTACTGCGAATGAAAGTTTTACATCCACCCCGGCGCAGCCATACGGCTACAAAGGAAAGCTATACAGCTTCCTCAGAAACTTCGCAGTCGAAGAAAAATTCTTCCTGGTCCAGGATTCGAACCCGGGACCACTGCTTAACCGGAGCAGTGGTCCCGGGTTTGAATCCTGGACCAGGACGAATTTTTCTTCGACTGCGAAGTTTCTGAGGAAGCTGTATAGCTTTCCTTCGTAGCCGTATGGCTGCACCGAGGTGGATGTAAATATTTCATTCGCAGAAACTTACTCCACCTTGGGGTTTTCCCCTAAATCTGGTCGATTAACACTGGCCGCTGACATGGCACATGCCCACGTGGGGGATTGGCCGGGAATCTCCTCGTCTTCCTTGGCAACGGGGGGAGATGGGCGCGTGCTGCCTGGCCGCTGACATGGCACATACCCACGTCGGGGATTGGCCAGGAATCGGGCGTGAGAAGGGCTAATGCACCCGCTTAAAGGAGTACTGACACGAAATTTGAAAGCTGAGATCCGCTCTAGCAATCAAGTACAACGACAACACAAATAGGTGTCTGTGAATAAATGCATCTTTCTTTCTTTGTAGTTGTGTGTGTGTGTGTGTGTGTGAGCTCTCTTTCGCGAACATTACCGAACCGCGCAAATTCAACTCGTGCATTCGCACTTTCACATTCTTCCCCTCGGGGAAATGCGGGGAATTTTTTTCTTCGACTGCGAAGTTTCTGAGAAAGCTGTATAGCTTTCCTTTGTAGTCGTATGGCTGCACCGAGGAGGATGTAAAACTTTCATTCGCAGAAGCTTACTCCACCTTGGGGTTTTCCCCTAAATCTGGTCGATTACTTTTCTTACTTGGTTCATCAGGCATGGTTGTCGAGGTGTCCATGGTCTCGGCCTCCACAACACATGTACCTGTCAAACAAAAAACACCAGGAACAGCACAACTGAACATTTGTTTCTTATTCTCTGCTCTTTGCTCAACATCTTATTTTTACTAATTATAATAAAAAATCACAGACCCTTTATTGGAGCTTACAATACAGGCATGGAAAAAAGCATTAGCTAAAAAATGGACGCAATTCTACCCTGCCAAAGTGGATGTCCAGCAAAGCTGTTGTAAACCAACACGTCAGTGGGCTTGTCCCTTGCGCTCGGCTTCTCTGGTGGCAAATTCTGGGTCCTGCATAGCCTGACGCCGGCTTTTGCCCTTGAATGCCATCAACCCCCTTTTCGAGCAGCTGCAAACCTAATCCTTATGGAAAAGGGGGGTGTAACTTTCCATTGTTCATCGTGCTTTATCATCCATCATGTGGTTTCAGTGCATGTCTTGTGGTTTTGTTTACACGAATACTGAGCTCTATGCTTAATGTTTGATTAGCCTGGCGCATGCACTGGGCATCTTGAGCGAGAACTGCTCAGACAGAAAAGTTTTGTTTACATAAAATTTTCCGACCAACGAGAGGCTAACAGCTTCAATATCAAAAAAGTTTCCTCGCTGCAAATGACCCCGATACGAACTTTGGAGGCTGAGGCCCAACTTAACAGGATTGATGAGCTGGTGCACAAGCACCACTCTGCCCGTGCCTGTAAAGTCAAATCCGGCTACGGCACCATCAAGCAACCAGCCATTCACCCTGGCCGCCCTCAAAACCTGCAGCGCTGGGTTCATGGACCAATTCATCAACAACTTCTGGGCTTTATACACGAAGCAAACTTGGTTGTGCCCCTGTGAACTTGGTTGTGCACCTGTGTACAGTTATGCCGCAGGGCAAACTTTCGAATTGAAAAAGAGACCAAAAACAAAAATGCTGGCATCGAGATTTCGCTGTACATTAAAGCCCTCTGGTATGTATTAATCCACAGCCCATTACTGGAAGGGGCTTCATGATCTAGGCTAGAGCATTGATACATAAAACTCAGAAATAATTTTAAAAAATACAAGTTGCAGGTTTGTATTTTCAGTCACAACTTTTTGGTTAGGTAACGGAAGTGCTACTTGCAACAAGACACTGAATTTTACAAAGTTTGCTGCTTATAAAATTTTGGGGAAATGCGAGGCAGTAACCCCCAAAGCAGGCTCTTGTGCATACCACAGGATGGCTGGTCACCCCAGATGCCATTGCATTGAATCAGCCCAGCTTTTTTTGGCTCTTTCTGCAACTCTTCTGCAATAAGTGTGCAATAGGCTATAAACTTGACCTGGATTCATTTTAACTAAATTGTGAAGTGATGAGTCAGGGCGCATTAATGAAACCAGTGGGGCTGCTCCACCTGACGTCGAACCTGCCTAAATTAATTCAACACTCACTAATAGTTACATTCTTGGTGTGCGTGAACTCGAAAGCAGTGGTGGCCACCGTGCCTTGGTTCTGAAGGCAATACTCACTTGTTTGTACTTGCACTTCCACTGTAAGCAGTGGCACAACGTAGCCTTCCCCTTGCATGTCAGGTGAAGGTTCCCTCACTTCTGAAACTTCATCCATGCTTGGTGTTGCTGGAAATGCAAAAAAACATGTCTTAGTTCAGGCACAGTGTCCCAATTTGGCAGAGCAAAGGAGTGGCTGTTCTGCCCGACTAATCTAATTGATATTATGGTTAAATATAATACCTGTGCTACACGAGCATTTGAAAGCCCTTCGAGTCGAATGTCATTTGACTTGAATGGCACCTTCGAGCTGCTACACCACGTTTTTCAGGGGCATTTGGTTGAAATTCCATTTGAGTCAAGGGAGCACGAAAATTGACCTCTGAGAATATCAAAGGCCTTTGAAACGTGAAAGCTTGTACTGTATAACACAGTTTCTGCATGCCGTATCAACAAAAAAAATTATTGACAAGTTAACTTGGCTTTAAGGTGCGCAGTCTTCCTAATTTTTCACTTGTTTTTGTGTTCTATCGCTCGATATACGATTGCAAGGTAACTTGGTACGCTCAACACCGGTGGTATGAAAAAAACAAAAAAAAGGGCCTGTTTTCTGTGCGCTTGTAGCTTGGCAATTTTATCCTTAATAATTCTGTTTTCTTACTCGTGTTTTCTTCTGTTTTCTTATTGCTTACTCGTGTTGTCCTGTGGAAGTCCGACTGCGGCTCCAGGCGTTGCGTGCTGCACAAAACACCCCTGGGCAACACCAACCTGGGGTGGGGCTCCGTTAGTTCCTGTGATTGCTGACATCCCTGAAAGCACAAAATGTGTTCCAAGGTTGCATTTCCTTGCCCTACATGTGTGGCTGCACTGAAATGACCAAGTACCAAGTGCTTCAAGCCACACACCATAGTCCGACTTGTGGGCGATCAGGCTTTTCTTCCAGTCAATCTCGAACGCTGTGATGTTGGGCACCGCGTTCCACTTCAGCAGCCTTCGACCATCAGCCCGGCGTCCTTCGAACTGGTCCTCTTCAAAGTGGTCCTTAAGAAGAATAGTAGACGTGACGACGGCTACTCAAATATTTTCCAAAAGTAAAACTTCACATGAAACTGCTGGAAACATAGAAGGAAGGTAGTGAAATAAAGCTGAGATAAATATAGATCCAATGGGTCTATTCCACAACGGAAAAATTCATAAACTGAATATTCATGCAGTAAATAAAATGACTTCAATGCAGCTAAGCGGCACTAATGTAATTGCTGTATCAACGATGCTTTATTACGAGTTACGAGGCGAAAAGTCAGATTGCACACGCAAAACGTTCATTAGGTGCCAGAAGAGACTAAAATATTCGACCTCACACGGTATTTTAACCGCGCGCGCAGGCTGTTTATATCAGTCACTAGAGAGTTTTAGTATAGCGGACAGCACCACTTTAGCAAGCCCATAGCGTTAGCGGGCACGCTAACTGTCGCGTAACGAGGCGCTATCCGTTTGCGATCGCGGCCCGCAAACGCCACAGCTAAAACGCTATACTAAATAAGCTCCGCTACGTTGTTTTCCGCTGCTTCCTTTTTTCTGGAAGATCAAACCACACGAAGCGCGTTAGAACTCTATTCATGCTATTGCAGCAAATGATCGTGCGAGGTACGAAGTTTTTATCATTTTCATGTCAGTACCTTCATGTCAGGTGAACTCCTCAACGGTAGTGCTTTACCGACTCCGAACGTGTAGCCGTAAGGCCCGTGCGTACATTGGACGAAAGCGAGCGAAACTGACAGGATTCCGCTTCAAGCAAACTCACCTCACAGATCCTCGACGAAGGAGTAGGCTTAAACTCGACGCGACCGACGAGCTGAACCCACGCTCGGAGTCTCTCGCCGTCCTTTTTCCCCAAGGGAAATCGCATGAGTCGCTTTCCATCGCCGAGCTTGCTGAAGCAGTCGATGACGCAACAAGACGGCATCGCGAGAGGCTCATCAGGCGGCGGAGAAAGCAGAAAAACACACACCGAAGCACGAACTCGCTAGTGACCAGCCGCTCTAGCGTCCGGGCAGGAGAGCGAGAGAGAGAGGAGAGGTGGGAGAGGCGCTCTGAAACAAAATGGCTGCGCCCATACGTAAACAAATATCACGTGCTGCCGACCGACCAATGAAAATCCTGGCGGCACATAACAATGAGAGAAAAGAGTGCCGATACTCTAAAAGCCTTTATTTAGTGACGCTAGTCGTAACCTATATCGAAGCACTTATATTAAAAAACCTGTCGACACACCTTTCATCACCTTGTATATTGCACCCTTAAGTGCAGACTGCGTAAATAATATTTGCACAATAAATTACCACACAATAATCACGCAAATTACCACGCACAAAAAATTAACTACGCAATAATCTCCTGTGCTACACGTTTTCCAGGAATAAAGTCTCGGTATCATATATGTGCTCTATAATTAGGCGATCTGTTACAAAATCTCTAATCACGAAAGGCCATGTTACAACTTAGTCTAGATCACCCTTTCTACAAATGCCGTGTCATCAACCCAGGTTTTATTGGATATGTTTTTTTTTAAATTGCTTCTGTGAGGCTTTTTGTACCAAAATTTGAAAAAACGTCGCGTGAAAAGCTAGAATTCCGTGATTAGTTTCTAAGGCAGGCTGGTAGCAATAAGAAGCTCCTTAGCAGTTGTTCATTGGGCAGCGCCGGACGATGATATGTCGTGGAGAGCGAGAATGGGCACGAGAGCAAGACTGGGCAAGAATGAGCAAGGGAGCAAGAATGAGCAAGAGTGGGCACGGGAGAGCGGCAACCATGCGGACGCCGCTCAACATGCTCTTCCTTCTCGTGCAGTTCAGCGTGCTTGGCACGTGGATGCACTCGCCTCCCCTGGCGCCTGCGCATCCAGTTCCGGCATCTGCTAATCGGCTATCAGCACCGAATACCGACCCGTCCGATTTCCGTCAGCACAGCTACAGCGCCACCTCTGCTGCTGGGCGAGGGAATCCTGTCATCAGCGTCAGCACAGTACCAGGATATAAACGACACGCTTTGCTTGTTAACGTTTAGTGGGCACGGGAGAGCGGCAACCATGCGGTCGCCGCTCAACACGCTCTTGCTTCTCATGCAGGTTGGCGAACCGCCGTCCCTTTATTCAAGGGGCTCGAGCAAACTTTGCTACTCTTCCCGTACCCAACTGTACTTTGTGAAACGATAGCTTACTGTGCTCATGTTTGCAAGCAACTGCTCTTATGCGGCGATGTCGAGTTAAGCCCCGGGCCTTCCCGCCTTGATCCCGACATTCATTCGATTGGTGAAGATGTCGGTGTATTCTGCTATTGCTGCAATGTCTGCTACGCTCGATGGTCCGTACAGTGAACTCATTAACGCTTTCGCTGAGCCTAAACAAAACCAGAAAATGCTTACGCGAACAGTATCAGACTTGTCCACGCGGTCGGCAGCAGTTTAAACTCCTATTGAATCTTTGGAAGGTATGCCACCCCCACTTGAGCTCCCTCGTTTAGCCGCTGATGCAGTATGAAGGGAAAGCACTGTGCTGCAATCCCAAGTAGATGAAGTAGAAGACCGCTCACGACGCGATATCCTCTTATTTTACGGAATCAGCGATGATGCCTCTGAAACGTGGGAGTCCGCGACCTTCTTACGAAGCAGCTCAAGTTGCAAATCCTGGAAAGCACGACCGCTGGAGCTCATAGGCTAGTGACTTTTGTTCCAAACAAACCGCCTCAATATCACCACATTTGCATGCTTTAAGATTAAAGACAAAATACTGTCACCGAAAGCGATGTAAAAGCAATTAGTGCATCGTTCAGCGAAGACTTTTGTAGATCCACAAGGCTTACCAGGAAAAAACTAATGGAATTTGGGAAACGAGTACTCAAGCTTTTTCGTTGCACTTCGACAAAATTGTTGTGTCCAAAGATAAAAAACCAATGTTTACTGCTTGGCTACCGATACAGTCTGTTAAATTGTTTCTCCCCAAGACACGCATGCGCAAGCTAGCGACTCCTCGGCAAGCTCGGTTAGTCATGGTTCATTGTAGCTACCCACCACTGGGCTGTCGCAAAGCAAGTCGATACTTTTCACTAACATAAAAAGTGGGATCCGCAAACGAAATGAACTTTCCTCTGTTGTAGATTCCTGTACCGTCGATACTGTAGTTCTAACGGAAACTTTGTTTTCGCCAAAAATGAAGAATAATGAAATACTGGAATGAAAATCGGCTTGCGCATTTTATCATTTTCAACGTGATGTTCGGTCTGTTGGTGGTGTACTGATTGCTGCCAGTGACACATTAGTTTCTTCTACCGTCCTTATTGGCACAGCATTAGAACTTCTCTGTGTGCGAGTGACTATTTCTAACCACCACTTTATTATTTGTGCTTCGTTATAGACCACCTACAACCTCACCTTTCTTTTGCAGTGATCTACACAATGCCCATAACCAGCTAATCGTTTCATACCCCACCGCTCCGTTGTTTTTATTGAGCGAATTCAACTTCCAGATATTGTGTCGAACAGTGACTCGGTCACGCCTAAACACATCTCTTCTAAATTTTCAAATTTTATAAACCTATGCCATGACGTTAATCTCGCAAAGATCGTCCATAAACCCACTCGATATTTCTGCCAGTAGTTCTAACACTTTGGATTTATTTCTCACAACTACTCCCGACTTGATCTCTCCTTTTATTACCTTAGTAAAATAAGCATATAAATCTTGACTTCACGCTTAAGGCACAGGTATCGTCAGAGAAAATGGTAAAATATTTCAGGATTAGTCTAGAGTGAACATTGAAATATCCATGACGGAATTAGAACAATTCACTGAGAAATTTTTGGAAAACATTGAAGAACGCTCGGTCAAAAAAAATTGATCTATTTACAGAAATAAAGTATTATCATCGATCTATAAACATGTATCTAAGAATAACTTCGCTCATACCTACGTTCTCGATGGTTTTCCTACCATTTAGGCCGCTTATGCCAAAAAACGAAGCGTTTATTTTGTAAAGCAAAATGGGCGATTGATGCAGGCCGATGGATGGACTACCGGTGAACTAACGCCGAATACAAAAAGGCAGTGCGCAGTGCAAAGCAAAACCTATTTTGCAAAACACTACCTATGCTCTTACAAACTAACCCACGAAAATGTTTGAACATAGTAAGTGGCACTAAAACAAGTTTGATCCGGCTCACTTCTACTAATCATCTCCTGGCAGCAGTTGATGAATGCTGCACCGTCCCTAATAACGCGTTCACTGCAGTGTTCAACATTGATTTTCCCGCTTATCCTCTTGTTGTGCACAGCGAAACTTGTTATTGAATGAGTTCAAAAATTATCGACTGGTCTGGCGTTCGGAAACTAGTTACGGATCTAAAAATTTCTTTTTCTTTTGGCCACGACTCCATTAATTCAAAAGTGCTCAAATGTACAGAACAGTGCTGGGCCATCAATGTGTCTAAACATTTTGCGCAATCTTCACATCCAAGTGCATTTCATGCTGATTGGATAACAGGGAAGGTCGGTCCTCTTCAGAAGTCTGGTGATTCCCTTTTTCCTGGCAACTTCCGTCCTATACCTTAAACGAGTATTTCCTGTAAAATGTTTATACATAATTCGTGTTCCCATCTTATTAGGCACTTAGAGCTTAACTCATTTTTTAGTAATTGCCAACATGGCTTCAGAAAATATCTATCGTGTGAAACGCAGCTGCTTTCTTTCACTAACGATCTGTTGAATAATGTAGACAAGGTTTCTGCTACTCACTGCTTTTCCCTCGACTTCACCATGGCGTTTGATTCTGTCTGGCATGATTTACTTAGTCTTAAACTCAGCAAGTTAAACATAAATGACACTGTAATTTTAAATCGAAAGTTTCCCTGCTAGCCGCACGCAACATGTCATTGCTAATGGCTTTCCATCCGCATCATCTCCTGTATCATCCGGTGTGCCGCGAGGGTCAGTCCTAGGGCCACTTCTCTTTCTCGTTTATGTAACGACCTTTCCAGCTGCGTCACTTCCTCATCTATTAAACTGTTTGCAGATGACTGTGTCTAATACCACAAAGTAATTTCCCAAATGATTTGCAGGAACTCCAGGATGATCTTAGCAGCATTTGTAATTGGTGCAAAAAATGACCTATGAAACTAAATACCACTAAATGCAAAACCATGCGAATATCTGTACTGCATAAGAACCCGCATGCTTACCATTTGAATAATATTCCCCTCTTTTCCGTTGACTCTTACAGGTATCTCGAGCTTCATATCACGAAAGACCTTACTTGGAATATGCATTTAGAATATATAATTAACCATGCCAACCGCATGCTCGGGTTTTTGCGTCCCACATAAAAATAATAAAAAGAAAAAGTTCCTCTATCACTCGTTTTTGGGGACACGCTCGGAAACAACGCTAAAGCAGATTAAAAGATTTAGAAATAACCTGAACACAGAATTGCGACGTTCCAAAATAAACTATTATCAAAACATCTTTGGGCATATCACTCGACAACGCCCTGATGTTGCTTGGAAGACGATAAATGATGTTCTTGGTCGTAACACCAACATATCTTGTGTGCAGAAGTTAACCGTAGGCAACCGTGAACTTACAGGCGAAGAACTTGCAGACTACATTATTACTCACTTTGTTAATGTAAAAGTGGCTGATAATAACCAACCCGATATCAGCACTCAGTTTAGCAATTCTACCGACAGTATTTTTATTCAAGGAACAGATGAAATTGAAATAAACAATACATTTATGCTATTGCAAAACAGTGAGGCACTGGATATTGCCAACATTCAAATTGAACCGGTTAAGTATGTTTTACCTTTCATCGCCTCCCCACTTGCTCATATTTTTAACTTGGCGATTGAGCACGGAATTTTTCCCGAATCCATGAAAAAAGCAAGGGTATCAGTGATTTACAAAAGGGGAGACAAGAACAATCCACCGAACTATAGACCGATTTCTGTTCTACCTGTTTTTTCTAAAGGGTTAGAAAAAATTATATGTTCACGATTAACAAATTACTTCGACGCAAAAATTGTGCTGAGTCTCTATTTGGCATCATAGCGGGAAAATCTACAAAATTGGCTTTATTAACTTCAAAAGAAAACATCCTTGGAAACATTGAACAAAATTTATATACAGTAGGTCTTGTTTTGGATTTTAGTAAGGCCTTTGACTTAATAGACCATGACATTCTCTCGATAAAGCTTAAACAATACGGGATTCGCGGGAGCCCTTTAGCCTTGCTAGAGTCTTACCTGCGCGGCCGACAGCAATGTGTTTTTATTAACAACCACGAATCGTCTCTTTTACCTGTTACTCACGGTGTACCTCAGGGTAGCATACTGGGTCCACTGTTATTCAATACCTATAATAATGACATTGTCCTGAGTGATACCGAAGTTAAATTTATGATCTACGCCGACGATACCACTTTTACAGTCTCTGGTTCTAATTTAGATCGGATAATTCTAAAATGCAATGAACTT
This sequence comes from Haemaphysalis longicornis, assembly GCF_048455015.1. Classification (NCBI taxonomy): domain Eukaryota; kingdom Metazoa; phylum Arthropoda; class Arachnida; order Ixodida; family Ixodidae; genus Haemaphysalis; species Haemaphysalis longicornis. The sequence goes on along the minus strand of NW_027526214.1, from coordinate 35,355,858 downwards.
CTCAATAAGATATCATTGTGGTCCAAAATAAATAAACTCGAAATTAATCCCAATAAAACCAAGGCCATCATATTCCGTGCTAAAAACAAACAAGTTTCCTCGTCTTACCGCCTTAGTTATGAACATCAGCCTGTGGAAATTGTCAGTGACCACAAAATTCTAGGGGTATATTTTTCTTCAAACTTGAATTGGGACACTCACATTGATTCTCTTAGTAAAAAGTTATCTGCAGTGACAGGGGTACTGTCGCGCTGCTGTAGTATTCTTCCGCAGCAAGCAAAGCTTCAAATTTACTACGCTTTATTTTACTCACACATAAAAAACTGCAACCTGGTTTGGGCTAAATGAAATATGATGAAATGAAATATGAATAGGATTGTCACTATACAAAAAAGAATTATGCGACAAATATCACATCTTAAACGCACCGACACGACAAAAGAGGCTTTATATTGAATAATGTACTTCGCGCAGATAAAATGTATGACTTTCGACTATTACAGATCTTTAATTGCTCCTCACCTCAAATCGTTAATTACCTTTCCTCTCTTGCATCATTACAACATTACTCATCGACTGTTAAAACACGCTGCACCGATGTATGGGCTATACCACATTTTCGTACAAATTACAAGTTTCAGTCATTATCTCATATTGTTCCCATGACACTAAATACACTCCAACATACTTCTGGGTACAGTAGAAAACAACTTCGAACATACATCCTGCAATCGTAACTCAACCTAGCTTGTTTTTACTTCTGTATTCATGGCCTATTGTAACTGAACCTAACTGGTTTTTACTTCAGTATTTCTGTCCTATTGTATGTTTACTGTGTGTTTGGAATCGATTATGCACTTTGTTTGGAATCATGTTTTCTCCTACATATTTCTAGCGTATTATTTTTAATTTTTATTTACAGTGTGCTTGAATCTCCTATTGATAATGTGAACTATTCATTCTGTTCGTGGCCTGTTTCTCTAATCTGTGTTTCCTTCATCTAATTTTGATTATCTTTAATAAAATTTGTAGAACTGATTTGTTAAATTGAAATCATGTTTTATTTTTGTTTTTTGTTACTTATGATTACATCTGTGTTACGTGGTCCGTCCTTCATGCCTTGTAACGGCTCCTGCGCCTTTGTCATGCTGCTCGAGCAGCTTTTAGCCAGGAAGTCGTCCAGATGCTTCTGGGAATAAAACTGAACTGAACCGAACTGAACTGAACTGAACTTTTACTTCGTGCCATCAGATGTTAAATTGACACTTTATAAATCACTCGTTCATCCAAAATTACAGTACGCCTCCGCAATATTGGATCCCGACAAAATCTCGCTCACCCAAACCTTTGAAGCTATTCAAAATAGTGCAACTCGTTTTATTTTATCAAAGTATAGCCATAATGCCAGTGTCACCTTAATGAAATCTGTTCTTGGCCTGCCTGACTTGTTGGCACGTCGCAAATATCATGGTGTTTGCCTTTTCAAAAAAAATATTTTTCTATATCATTCACCTGAAAGAACAGCTTATGCTTCCGCCTACATATATTCCATGCCGCATATACCCTGTAAACAAAGTTGGTGTTGCTTCTTGTCGGACTAACCATTTTAATGATTCTTTCATTCCAAGAACCAGCGTTGACTGGAACCATCTTCCCGCCTCTACTGCTGCCATCTCGGAACATTCCGAATTTAGGACTACCCTACAAAGCCTCATTTCTCACAGTGTCTAGTGATACTATGTGCTCTCACCAATGTACTACCATTGTTGGATGTCATAGTAGTTGTATCCCCCCCCCCCGAAGTCCTTCCTGTAGTTCTTCTTGGCCCTGAAAGTATTGTAAATAAATAAATACATGAATAATAAATAAATAAATACATAAATATAAAGAGAAAAAAGTGCGAAAATAACAAAAAATAAACAAAACGCTGAACTGGAAATCAATTCCAAAATAAAACAAAATAGTAACGCCACAGGCGAGTTGTGGATAACCCCATATTGTGTTATTTTTCTTTTTTATTTCAGGGACGTAATCACCTATTCAGGGACATTGCAATTTGGGTGATGGTTGTGGTGAGAGCATACGCTTTAAGCGCTAAGGCTACGGTGTAGCTAGTGAGATAGAAAAATATGTGTAGACGCGGCTTGTTTGGCTTGGTTGAGGCCCATCTTATCATGTGGTTTAAGGATTGGGCGGCTGGTAATATGCCGGTTCGTAACACTGGACCATTCTTCAGAGGGCGGTTTGACAAATGGGAAACTTACTAACGAGAGCCTGTTTCTATCTTTCTTTTTTGATGTGCATACGGGCGTCACGGACGTGGATGGCTGTGTAAGAACTGAAGGCATGAAGAGAAATGGGAGCCTCTAAAATAGAAGGGGGACAATTACGCGAACATCTCGGCAGGGAAGCTACGAAGCCCATGCGCCACTCCTTCTGCATTGCTCGACGCTGGTTTGTGCTTCCTCAGTCGCCCCAACGAATCCCATGCGCCCCTCCTTCTTCATTGCTCGACGCTGGTTTGTGCTTCCTCAGTCGCCACACCAGCACGAAAACATATATCTCGAAAAACAAACTGCGCGCAAATTAACGGCGATAAGAACAAATGAAGACGGCTGCGCTTGTGCCGTCTTCATGTGTTCTTGTCCCGGTTAATTAGCGCGCAGTTTGTTTTTCCAGATGCATCATTACCAACTCGCCCAGCTCTGATCCCGTATAGAGAACCCCGCACGGGGCACCTTGAGTATTCATGGTGACGGTACTGGCGATACCGCGGACCCCGAGCCCCCAAACATAAGCTGGATCCAACCGTGGCGATGTGTTTATAGGTGGAGGGTTAGAAACCACGAACGGTGGCCGTCGGAGCCCAGGTCAAGCTCCGGCGGATGGGCTCTCTGTCTGTTCACCAGGCAGGGAGCTCCGGGACCTCTCAAGCTATTAGGGTAAGGTTTGAGACGAAAGTACCCGCGTCCCCTACTTTTTTCCAATGCCACATGGATAAATCAAAACCCCCCCGCAAACCCGATCGGTCCCTGAAAAGGGGCCGCACCGATGTTACGTACAGACCCCTTCCAACTCTCACTCTCCCGAAACCTGATAACTATCCCCGATTCTTGATTATCGAATCCCTTGAAAAAGACAAGCCAGTTGCCTCAATGTCCGTTTTTCTGACTACAAAATTCATAGAAGGAATAATAGGTAAACACTACAAAGCCAAAAAGCAAAGAACTGGAGAGTTGCTGGTAGAAGTCACCACCCAGCAACAGGCCACAAGCCTCCTGAGCCAGACCCGTATTGCCGATCTTGGCATCAAGGTCACGCCCCACCGCAGCCTCAACAGCTCACAGGGCGTGATCTCAGAGTCAGATCTGGCAAACGAGACGGAAGCCGATCTTCTAGAAGGCCTGAGAAATCAGGGTGTGACGGCAGTCAGGCGGATAAACATAAGACGAGACAATAAGGAAATACCTACCAGGCACATAATTCTCACTTTCGACCGTGCAACTCTTCCAGACCATATCAATGCAGGATTCATCCGGTGCTCTGTCCGAGCGTACATCCCGAATCCGCGGCGCTGTTACAAGTGCCAGCGGTTCGGGCATGGTACCAACTCGTGTCGGGGCCAACTAACCTGCGCCAAGTGCGCGCAACAAGGTCATCACTCTGATAATTGTCCCTCTAACCAATTGCTTTGTGTGAATTGCAAAGGACCTCACGGCGCGTATTCGCGAGCCTGCGAGACATTCAAAATTGAAAAGAAAATCATCAACGTCAAAGTCACGGAAAACATCACCTTCCCGGAGGCGCGAAAGAGGTTCGCCTCTTTCCCCCTGGGGAGGTACGCCGACGCAGCTCGCCGGGGGGCGGAGCGGCGTCTAGTTTCGGCGGGGACCCAGTACCGCGAGTCGGACTTGGTCCCGCTGCCGCCCCCCCCAGGGTTGCCCCAGGCAGCCCAACCAGCCTCTGCACCGCTAGCTCACCCAGCAGCGGCTGTGGAGGCAACAACGTCTGTTGGGGATGCCGCTGCATCCACTGCTTCCTCTCCACCGGCCCAAAGCACATGCAAGGGCACGGAGATGGAGACGGAGGCAGTCGCAGCGACCCCCTCCCCCGCCTCACTGCCTGTGCCACCTGTGGTGCTCCCCACGCCTTCGGCACTGGCAGCGCAGGCAAAGAACACCCGAAAGGGTACCACGCCAAGGGGGCCCAGTCCGCTGGGCACCCCCTTGCCTTCAGATGACGACATGGACGTCGAGCCCTTCCGGCTTCCATCGCAGCGCAAGGAACGGGCTGCGACGTCCAGGTCAGTAGAGAAGGCCAGAAAACCCCTTCCAAGAGTGCAAGCCCCGAAAGACCCTACATAAATAATCACACTCCAGTAGCTCTGAACACATAATAATGGGAAGAGAAAATATTGTTCAATGGAACTGCAGAGGCCTTCTGAATAATCTTGACGACGTTTATGAGATTCTGCATGCCAATCAGCCAAGTATAATGTGTGTCCAGGAAACACATCTGAATTCCAAACACACAAATTTCTTGAATAGTTACATGGTATACAGGAAAGACAGGGATGGCTGCACACACTCTTCTGGCGGTGTTGCCATAATCACCCGCAAATCCTTAGCATGCCACCCTGTCACCTTGAACACCGTCCTTGAGGCTGTAGCAATACGCTTAATAATATTTAATAGGTTGATAACGGTATGCTCCATATACATTCCTCCTGATGTCTCACTTTCGAGCTCTGACTTCGAGGCGCTGTTTGACCAGCTGCCCGAACCATACATCCTGACAGGCGACCTTAATGCTCACAACACTCTTTGGGGCTCTTCTCGCACGGATGCCCGAGGTCGCCTTATAGAGAAATTCCTTACATCTTCAGGAGCATGCCTTTTCAACAATAAACAGCCTACATACCATAACATAGGACACAACACATACTCATGTCTTGACTTGTCGATTGGCTCCGCAGTTCTCTTTCCTCTTCTCGAGTGGGGTGTGGGCACTGACCCATACGGTAGTGACCACTTCCCCACCTCACTCACATACATAGGTAAAGGCCCATGCAGTCCATCTTCCCATAATAGGTTCAATGAAGCACGAGCTAACTGGAATACATTTACAGAGACATCCAAACTACACCACACATCCATAGGACACCTACACGTCGAAGAAGCTACCCAACTCCTCACGGCGCACATCCTCGACGCCGCCGAAAAGTCCATTCCCCACGCCTCTGGTGCCCCGCGCAACCAGCGGAGGCCGTGGTGGAATGAGGACTGTAGGCGGGCGCGAGAGGCCCAGAACAAGGCGTGGGGTATCCTGCGCAGGTACCCCACGTCGGGAAACCTTTTATTGTTCAAAAGGGCTAAGGCGATGGGAAAACGTGTGCGCCGTGAGGCAAAACGAGAGAGTTGGCGCTCATTCGTAACATCCATAAACTCTTACACTGACTCTCGCAAAGTCTGGACACGAGTACGCAAACTAAAAGGACAACAGACACACAGCCTGCCCCTGGTCAGTACAACAGGGGACAAACTGGAAGACCAGGCTAACACACTCGCACAACACTTCCAACACGTGTCCAGTTCAGCACACTACACTAGCACTTTCATGAAACACAAACAATTGGCTGAAAAGAAGTCTTTACGTGATAATGATAAGTCAACCTCCTCTTATAACTCGGAGTTTTCACTCCATGAGCTGAGGACCGCTCTGAGCACTTGTAAACCCTCAGCTCCAGGCCCAGACAACATCACATATACAATGATACAGCACCTACACTCAGACACTCTTCTAACACTCCTCCACCTATATAACAAGATTTGGCTTTCGGGGCACATTCCTCGCTCTTGGAGGGAGGCCATAGTAGTGGCTATCCTAAAGGAAGGGAAGGACCCTTCCTCTCCATCCAGTTACCGGCCCATTGCTTTGACAAGCTGCCTGTGCAAGCTCCTCGAGAAGATGATAAACCGTAGGCTCGTGTACTTTCTTGAGTACAATGGTCTTCTCGAGGGCTGCCAGGCAGGCTTCCGGGCGGGGCGATGCACAAATGATCAACTGGTTTCTCTAGAGGCCTACATAAAGGATGCATTCATTCATAAGCAATACTGTATGACAGTATTTTTTGACATTGAAAAGGCATATGATACAGCATGGCGCTACGGCATTCTTAGAGACCTAAAAGCTTTTGGTATCTCGGGTAACATGCTGAACACTCTTTGTAGTTACATGTCTTCACGAACATTTCGTGTCAGGGTCGGTTCGGCACTTTCAAATGTTCACGTGCAGGAGAATGGCGTGCCTCAAGGTGGCGTATTGAGCTGCACCTTGTTTATAGCTAAGATGAACTCTCTCCGAAAGGCACTGCCGCCAACCATATCCTGCTTGATGTATGTAGATGACGTTCAAATATCTTTCAAATCGTGTAACATATCCATTTGTGAACGTCAGGTCCAGCTTGGGGTAAATAAACTTTCTCGCTGGGCAGATGAAAATGGATTTAAACTTAATCCTTCTAAAAGTACCTGCGTTGTATTCTCAAAAAGGCGGGGCATCCTGCCCGATCCCGACGTAAAACTCTTTGGTGACTCGATTCCAGTAAAAAGAGAACACAAGTTTTTGGGTGTGGTGTTTGACGAGAAACTCTCATTCATACCCCACATAAAACGACTTAAACAAAAATGCCTAAAAACAATGAATATTCTAAAAGTCCTGTCTCACCAATCGTACGGTGCAGACAAACAACTCCTGCTTCGACTTTATGCCGCGTTGGTAGGGTCACGGTTGGACTACGGAAGCGTTGTGTATGGGTCAGCCACAAAAACAGCACTTAAAATGCTCGACCCAGTGCTTCACTTAGGGCTTCGCCTGTCTTGTGGGGCGTTCCGTACCAGTCCTGTCCACAGTCTTTATGCAGAGTGCGACAAATGGTGCTTAGCGTACCAGCGAACTTATGTTGACCTCCTATATGCCTCCAAAATCTCATCAATGAATAACCATCCCTTTAAACCGGTTTTTAATGATACGTCCACAACTAAACTCTTTTTAAACCGCCCATCTATTGCTGTTCCTTTCTCGCAGAGAGTGAGGGACGAGATGACTATTCATGACGTCCCCCTCTTAGACACATTCAAATCATCTCACACTGATCTTGTAGCACCATGGCATCTTCGTCCTGTGGCATGTGACTTGTCTTTCGTACAATACAACAAGAACAGGACACCAAGAAGTGGGATTTTGCAGCATTTCATGCATCTACAGAATAAATACAGGGCTGCAGAGTTTTTCAGCGATGCATCTAAAACGTCCACTGCGGTGTCTTGTGCTGCGCATGGGCCTAATTTTGAAGCATGTAAAACAATGAATGTTAATACAAGTATTTTTACAGCAGAGGCATATGGCATATTTCTAGTTGTAAGTCACATAGTTGAACATCATATTCCTACATCCGTCATTTATACAGATTCGTTGAGCGTCGTCCGTGCATTATCATCCGGAAAGTCATCAAAAAACCATGTCATTAATCTTATCTTCAAAACGATTATGGTAGCTTATTCTTCAAACCTTGGGTTGACTGTGTGTTGGGTGCCAGGCCACTCTGGCATTGGCGGTAATGAAGTGGCGGATGAAATGGCCGCCAATGCTGCGCTCCGAAACACAGTCGACATGGCAACACTACCTTACACAGACCTCAAGCCACACATTAGACAACAACTCCGTAAAACTTGGCAAGCAGACTGGAGCGAACAGACAGACAACAAACTACACGTAATAAAACCACACTTGGGACAATACATTACTGACTCACACAACAGGCACATTGAAGTTACCTTAGCTAGGTTACGGATAGGCCATACGCATGTAACGCACTCGCACCTGCTCACGGCATCTCCAAGACCCCTGTGTAGCAGGTGTGGGGAGGGCCTATCCGTAGTCCACATACTCATACAATGCAAGGCACTTGACACAACACGACACAAACACTTCAGAGAACTCTACAGACAACATATTCCCCTACACCCATCTCTCTTTCTAGGTGACGATGCCATGGTTTCTGTGAAACGCGTTTTTAAATATTTGTCGTATCATGTGTATCGTATCGTACCTCATATCGTATCATGCGTAATCATATCTGGCCCTATACACCAGCCATCACCATTATCTTTATTGATCTTACTATGTCCAGTTTACACATTTTATACATAGCTTTTGTGGTAATCACTTGTTTTCATTAAATAACTTCTCTGGCGCTCTTTGCCCTCGTCGGCCTTGCGCCATTAAACACCAACCATCATCATCAACCTTTTAGAGAAAAGATATATCACCATTGTTTAATAAGCAAGCTTGAACTCGCACTCTCAAGTTGCTCTCTACCACACGCGCGTGCACGAAAACACACGCCGCCCGCTCACCAAAAACAGCAATACAAAACTGTAGGTTGTCCCACCACACCCTAAACGCACTTGAAATGCGAAAATGTACTTCCTAATTTACATATTATAAGCGGGGTAATTCCACTAAAAAGGTTTAGTGGTGTGTAGTGATAAGCAGTTCTGAGACATTTTGTAAAAGGTATCAATAAATCTTTATTCAAGAACCATTAGGTCTATATAAAAATGCTCCACACAATACGAAATAAATAATAAAGGAATAAAAAATAGTTCAATTTCAAGTTAAATAGTATGAAATGTCTAGAATAGTTTCGCTAAGGTGTCAGAGTGGTGGTTAAGTATTTATATAGGTGGTTAAGTATTTATATGGCTGAGCAAGACTTTGATATTGCTTTCAATCCTGCGTTTTAGAAGAAAAAGTGGCGACTGATCCCATCTTAGTTAGATATTCAAAGAGGAGTGTGGCCCGCGCGAAGGATGGTACGAAATTTATGTTCATTTACAGGGACGGGAGGTCATATATATGGTATGGTAGAGGGTAGATCACAAGATTCAGGCACGAATGCGTGACGGCGCATGGATACATCTCCCTTTTTTGTTCTCTGTATTCAGGGGATTCGAAATCTCTTCCTGGGTATCTCTTCCGTGGACGGTGTTCTAGCTGCCTTCTTCGCCACTGTGGGGAGTCAGATGGTTGCGGAGACGCAGACGCAGAAACAGACTTGTCGGTAAGCGCGCAGAATGGTGTGGACGGCTGGTGCACTGGCCTTAGGGGTCCTCGGGTGCATTGAAGATGACGTTCATCTTAGGTTTCCACTATATAGTAGCGCGGAGTACTAGTCGTCCACACGACTTCAGCATGGAAGCCCGCATTTTATTGGAACGTTGTACACTGCGACACTTTATGCACGTGGCAAACCTGGCACGGGCTTGGAGCTTCTGTTGTTGAAGTTCAGTTGTTTCGAGCGGATCTGTTATAGTCGCTGCTTCACGCCTTTAGGTGGAGGTTGTGGGAGCCTCGAGGAGTAAAAGGAGGTAGTTTACTTTCCCCTGCAATACCAAAACCAGCGGCGACAGATACTAATCACTCTTATTCTTCTCGTTTCGCCCAGCTAGCAAGCTATCTCCCACCCCGCGGGTGCTCGCTGTACCGCGCCGGCCCCGGCGGGCCGTTGCTCGACCGAACACAGGAAGCGACAAGAGTTTTCTCTCATTGACAATTATTATTGAATTATAAACATACAAAGAGCATGCAGGATAGCTGTTTGAAGGAGAGTATCTAGTTCCTCTACCGGAAGATGCACGCGAATCCAGAGGCTAAACTCACCCCGACAACATTAATCTTCGCGGCGCCTGAGTGCCCTCGCGTTTGTCCCGCTGGGACTCTGATGGCAGACATTGTCGCCGTCCTTTTTGCCGGGTCATCTAAGGAAGGAGTGCATTCGGCGCGTCCCCTCGCCTGGCTTCTCGAGCTCTAACATCTCACAGCTTGCATCTTCCCCGCTCTCGCCGGCCACAGTACACTCCTTCGGCGATGAGGTAGATTACGCTCACCCACGTCTCACTAAGCAAGTTCCCCGAGGAGGAAGCAGTGTGGCAAAGCCGAACGAAAGGTAACGCGCTAAGGTCGCGTTCCCACATCCCTCCCACCTTAAACCTTTCCGTACGGTGGCAAGAATACTACGCGGGGACATCTAGACGTAATACCGTAACATAAAAAAGAACATGGGTGTTCCCTGCGTAGTAGCTGTCGTCGCACTCGCCGTCACCAAACAGGTATCGGCAGGCGCATGCACAATCGAACGGCCCTGGGCGATCTAACAATGTAACGCTCAGGTGCAGCAGGTAACACCGAGTTTAACACTGCTGCTCTGGTTGCTGAGGTGACGGTGAACAAGTTGGGTCGAACAGGCATGCCAAGCACTGATGCACTCTCTTCGTATACACCTGTCTCCGGAGCTGCTTGCATCAAGACACGTTGAGAAGCAATAAGCAGGCCCAATGCACCGGGGCTGCTTTGTTCTCAGCCAAACGTTCGACGTAGCACAGTGCGAGCCGGCTCGAGCCTCCCGACATGAAACTGTGGCCCAGGCACATAAGTGACGCCATGCGATGACGCACAGGATGGCGCGGCCAGCACCAACACGCTCTCCATTATGTAGGGTGACAGCAGCTGTAGGGAGCTGCCACGGAGCCGCAGCTAAGCCGCCTCAAAGTACCTGCCACGCCATCACAGCCGCCAGTGGTCCGGTACTCTCGAGCACTCGTAGACCCGGAGCAGCCGGTGGCAGCACAGATATCACGTAGTAAGCAAGCCTGAGTGACTCAACTTGCATTGTGTATCACATAAAGCATTCCCGCAAGCCCTGAAGTCATGCAAGGAAGAAACGCTATTTCCCATTACCGGCCGCGTGCAGGATGATAAACAGATGCGGCTGTCAAAAGACGGTTTTCTCCAACAGGTCACAAAAAACTCCCTTGCTTGAGGCGAAGGGGATTGTCCACCTCTAGGTGCAAAACCACCTAAAACAAGTATTCTGACAACACGCACTCCGCCAATCAGTGGAGAAGAGGGGCCGTTAATCGTCCGTGGCGCCAAGCTACGTTCCCCTCGGTCGTGGCATCTCCCACGCGGTGCCAGCTCTGAAAAGCTTTCGGGCTACAGGCATCTTTGCAACGACCGGCTACCCAGAGACTTGCTGTACTGCCCAGTTCGCAAAGCCATGAAGCAGATATCGCCTTTGTAGTCGGCCCTACCCGCTCGCTGCAACCTACGCAGCATAACGAGCGGTGGTGCCCATCGCATCTTGCGATGACGGACCGGCCGGTACCGAGACGCAATACCAGACAGCCCTTCCGGCACTCGTGTCCCCTGGCCACACAGCTGCTAGAGCCCCAACTCCCGGAGTCGATAAAAGAGATAACGAAGGAAGAGAACATCGGGCCAAACAACGCAGCCTTTGTGCTCGCTCACTTGGGACCTGCAATTACAGCGCGGTTATGCCCTAGTGCTTCAACGGTGCGGTAATTCAGTTTTCCGCACCTCAGTTTACCGCAGCGGAAAAGTCCTGCCTAAACAGCGTACTGAGAAAACTCGGCGCTTACATGTTCTAGCACGATGTTGCAAAGTTCACTACGCTCTCAAGAAAGTACGCGTGCCTCCGCTAGCGATCTGATTCACCCTAACAGTAACACTTGTCAGGTTCGGACAAAAACGTTTGCTCACACCGAACAACGACTTACATAAGGTCCACGTTCCGAGACCCAACCACATGTTGATGAGCCAGATGATGGACTTCAGAGGAGTAAAAGTAGATGGGTCACTTTCCCCATGTAATTCCAAAGCCGGCGACGACAGACACTAATGCGCCTTTGTCTTGTCGTTTCGCCCAGCTTATAATCTTTCACCCACCACGCGACTACGCGCTATACCGCACCTGCCTTTGCGGGCCGTGGCTCGACGGAAGGAAGGAAGCGACAAGTGGTTTCGTTCATTGACATTTATTAGTTAATAATCAACATATATAGAGCATGGAGGCTAGCTGGTGGACGGCGGGGATCTAGTTCCTCGCCCGGACAATTGAAGGGAATGGACAGGTTCGGCTCACCCCAACAACAGTCATGCTGGGGGCGCCTCTAGCACGCTCGCGTTTGCCTTGCTTTGATGCCGATGCAGCAATTGTCGCCCTCCTTTTTGCCCGATCCTCGAAGGAAGGTGACCAGGCGCCTCCTGTCACCTAGCTTCCTGTGTTCCAAACTCCCATCTCTAGCATCTTCTGCAGTCTTGCCGGCCACAGGACACTCCTTCGACGAGGACGTAGACATCCCTCACCGACGTCTCACCAATCAAGTTCCCTGAGGAGCAAGCAGTGCGCCGAAGCCCAACGAAAGGGAACGCGACGACATTACCATACGTCACTTTTGTGTCCAGAAAGGGTCACCGAAAAGTCAGCTTTTCCATGTTCGCCACCTCTATGTATAGACACTAGAAATGGGTTGCCATCTAACCTTCTACCCTATAGGAAAACATTTGAAAATACTCCTGGTATCCTACTTTCTTCCAGCCATTGCTCAACTTCAAACTTCCCTGCTTGCATTCCTAACCTGTAACGTATTAACCCGAAGGTGATATGACGGCACGGTATCGGTTTATTTCTGTTTATTTGGCCAGTGTATACTAAGTTCAACTACTCATTTACAACGTTTTGAGGCCAAACTCTGCAGGGTATTTTCGGCCATAGTCATAGACAAAAATGCATATAAACGGGCAAACAGCGCATACGTTTCAACAACCACTCTAGCGGCACACAATGGCGACTCAAATTAACGGACACCCGCATAACCATCAGGACATTGAAAGAGAGCATTGACGTCCTTGCTCCAGTGCTACTAAGAATTTTTAACCATGCGTTGCATATGAGTGTTTACCTCAACAGTTTAAAACTTGCTAAGGTTTTTCAAGTATTTAAATCCCGAGACGTCAATAACCCTGGTAGTTTGCGCCCAAATTCAGTTCTCAGTCTCATAAACACTATCTTTGAAAAACTAATTTCAATTCAATTGCGAAACTATGTCAATAACCCTGGTAGATAGCGCCCAAATTCATTGCCCAGTCTCATAAACACTATCTTTGAAAAACTAATTTCAATTAAATTGCGAAACTATATAAATCCGAAAGATGTAATTATGAGCAGCCAGCATGGCTTTTCTGGCAAATAAGTCGACGTCCACCGCTGTATTAGAATTAACCAAAAAAATACACACCTCTTTGCACAATAGTGACACGAGCTTGGTAGTTGTTTTGGATATAAAGAATGAATTCGATACTGTGGATCACGCTATATTACTAGACAAATTGCAAGTCTTCGGGTTCAGCAATTGCGCGTATTACCTATTTTCAAGTTACTTATCTGGCAAAAAGCAATACGTGTCACTTGACAACTGCAAATCCTCCCTCTCGTCTATTAATATTGGAATCCCACAGGGGTTAGTTCTGGGGCCTATTTTGTTTTCTCTTTACACAAATGATTTCCCCAGCATACTAACATGCTCTCAGGCTACATTTTACGCTGACGATAGTGCAATATTATTTACAGAGAAAACAACAGCTACGGCGGAAGCTATTGCTAATGCAGAATTAACGCGCATTTTTCATTGGTCCAAGGGTAATAAACTAACAATGAACCGAACCAAAATAAAACATATTGCCTTTCAGTCGAAACAGAGGCCTGCAACAAATACATCCCCTAAAATATTCTTAGACTACTGTGAATTGGAACATGTAGATTGCATTAAATACCTTGGCGTCACGCTAGATTCACAATTGAATTGGAAAGCCCACATTGAAAGCGCTTGTTCAAAACTTGCCTCTAAATGCTTCATATTGCTAAGAACTAGAACCTTCTTTAGCGGTCCTATATTAAAACAAATTTATTTTATCCTGTTCCACTGTCACCTCACTTACTGTTGCGAATAATGGGCTTTTACATTCACGACACATTTCGAACCCCTGGTTAGATTGCACAAGCATGCTTTACGCACCATAACGTTCTCAGCCTGGTGCGCACCAAGTGCCCCGGTATTCCGCGACCTGCAGATTCTTTCCTTTGCGTTCACAGCTGAAATGAAAGTTGCAATCATAAAAAATAGGGTGATACACAAGAACTACCCAATGCCAGTCGAGCTGTTCCCAATTCCCACCAGAAATACTCGCAAAGCAAACCATGGGAACTTTAACCTACCAATCATTAGAAATAACCACTGTTAAAGACTCATACTATACTACGGAGCGAAAATATGGAAAACGATTCCATTGGGAATAATGTATCTAGTAATTTTGTGTTTACAGTAAAAAGATTTTTTCAGTGTAAACTTTAAAATCTGATTGTGTTTCATATATGTGCATCTGCGAAATACCATAACAATATATCCTAACATTGCAGTGTACGGCTTGCTATTCATTTCTGTGCATTTGTGTATGTATGTTGTGTATATACGTGTGTAAGTATGTATATATGTATAAATGTATATATATATATATATATATATATATATATATATATATTAAGGAGATAAGGGGCTCGTTGAGGAAATACAGAAAGATAGGTCAGCAGTCTCCAACGCCAAAGGAGGCATAGGGGTGTGGTTAGGCTCTTTTATTTTTCACATTTAATTAAGTCAACATTTTTTTTATACAGAAGAAAGAAAGAAAGAAAAAAAGGCGCCCAGAGTGGGGAGCGAACCCACGCCTTTCGATTACACGTCGAATGCCTTACCAATTCGGCTATCCGGGCGACTGTGTTCTCCTTCACTTTCTGGGCTATTTATATTTACTAGAAGTGTATCTGACGCTTGAGGGTGGTAGCCAGCGCCACTCTGACTACACGGGGAGAAGGGGACCTTCTTTTCAACCGCCGGGGCGTGACTGGAACGTCTACAGCCTGTCATAAGCGGGTTACTGGCGGGAAGCCCTCTTATGCTACCTAGGCATCAAGGCTGCCAGAACCGAGACCCTCGCTGGGCTTTCGCAGAATAATATAGTAAGGAGATGAGGGGCTCGTTGAGGAAATACAGAAAGATAGGTCAGCAGTCTACAACGCCAAAGGAGGCATAGGGGTGTGGTTAGGCTCTTTTCTTTTTCACTACATTTAATTAAGTAAACTTTTTTTTTAATTATACAGAAGAAAGACAGAAAAACACGCGCCCAGAGTGGGGACCGAACCCACGCCGTTCGATTCCATGTCGAATGCCTTACCATGTCGAATCCCCCTCATCTCCTTACTATATTATTCTGCGAAAGCCCAGCGAGGGTCTCGGTTCTGGCAGCCTTTATGCCTAGGTAGCATAAGAGGGCTTCCCGCCAGTAACCCGCTCATGACAGGCTGTAGAAGTTCGACTCACGCCCCGGGGGTTGAAAAGAAGGTCCCCTTCTCCCCGTGTAGTCAGAGTGGCGCTGGCTACCACCCTCAAGCGTCAGATACACTTCTAGTAAATATAAATAGCCCAGAAAGTGAACGAGAACACAGTCGCCCAGATAGCCGAATTCCTAAGGCACTCGACATGTAATCGAAAGGCGTGGGTTCGGTCCCCACTCTGGGCGCGTGTTTTTCTTTCTTTGTTTCTTCGGTATAATTAAAAAAAAAGTTTACTTATTTAAATGTTGTGAAAAAGAAAACAGCCTAAGCACACCCCTATGCCTCCTTTGGCGTTGTAGACTGCTGACCTATCTTTCTGTATATGTATATAGGTATATATATATATATATATATATATATATATATATATATATATATAAATATATATATATATATATATAAATATATATATATATATATATATATATATATATATATATATATATATATATATATATACGTATCTCCAGAATGAATTCAGGTGTACATATCCGTATCTGTACATATGCTGATGTTTATTACCTCTTTTTATGTTTACTAGCGTAAACCTTGTGTTGGTGTTTTTTGCTGCAACCGCATTTGTATATGGGCCTCCACTAGCTTCGGCTATTGGTCCTACATTTACTTGCCTGTTTATGTACCAGTTCAACAAAATAAACTCAAACTCAAACTCAACCCTAAAGAATACCAACCCTAAAGGAAAACCACAAAAAAGTCCCCACCAAATGCTCGCATTGGTGAGGAGAGTCACCATTGCGCCGTGGGGTCTGGCGACGTTGCGAAGTCAGGCGTTGCGATGCTACGATGCCGACGTTGCGCAGAAGAACGTGGACGAGAAAGACGCACCATTGTCCTCGTAGCCAACGATGTACTCGGCTCCAGCTCCCGTTTGGGCCCCGGGTAACGGCAACTGTGGGGTAGAGGCAACCGGAGGCTGCCGTGAGACAACGGGCAGCAGGCAGCTGGGCGTTAAAGGGCGGGAGCCGCAAAAGTTGCGAGCCTTGACGAGTCAGGAGCACGCCAAGGCCAGATGAAGTCTAGGCGCCAGGTGTACGATTCTCCAGCTAGTGTTCGTCTCACAAACATCGAGCTTACGACGCCTAAAAGTACCGCAAAACTTTTTCTTTTAATTGTTTGTACAGCACCTAGTTTGTAGTAATGTAGCCCGATTCATTCAGTTCTGCTCTATTTGTCGCGAGGCAATGCTGGAACTCTCTCGAACGAAGAGGCGGTAACACGACCACTCGCCGGCTCGCCGGCAAGAAAATACAAAACTAAAAGCACCACCGCTCAGCTATCACCGAAGCTTCGTGTTCTTTCGAAGGGGCACGCGTGGCCTACCAGTGCTAAAGCGCGCCGATGATTCTAGACGGGAGAAAGAGGGAAGTTATTTGCTGACGGCGGCGGGCGCGTTGTGTGTTGTCCCCTCTCCCTTTGTGCGGGCGCGGTTATAAAAAGAGAAGCTGCGCTTGAGCAAACCACATACGTTGGGGCGCCGTGGTTTGACAATGGTGCCTGCCAGTTTGTGCATCACACCATCGGCGACCCAACCATTCAGGACTCCAACGTACTCCCGGGGTTAAAATCACCGTGATTGTTTCGGACGGCCTGGCCTACAACGAAGCCACGCTTTCCAGGTAGCCGACTTGGCTTCGACAGCGGTGCATCGTCCGCCCGGTCGGTGAATATTGTGGGACTCTGTCTTTCATTAGCATCGAACTGTTTTTTTTTGCTTTTTGTTTAGCTGCTGCACTTCGCGATATCCATTTGTTAACGCTCCTGAGAGTATCATTTTGTTTAATTTTGAACTGTTTCTTGAATTTGAAATCGATTTAAGTTGTCTGTCATTATCGATTTGTTACCTTGTACTTGTGCAGTGTTTTGCCTGCCTAAATAGAAGCATCTATGCGTTTTCATGGAGGCTTTGGCTCATTCTTACTGCTGTGGTCGGCGAAAGCCGCATATCAGACAGTCACTCCCTTCGTCACCTCTGCCCTATAGATTCAGGGGGGTTGTTTACTTGGTTCAGTCTACTCAGCACATCTTCTCACAGCGCACCCAATCAATTGAAGGAAACGGGTGACAGTTCGAAAAACCTGACTTGCTTCGAGTCTTTCACTTAGGCGGCGCGCTCCTAGAACCTTCTTCGTTCACTTTTATGGGAGTTCTTCCTTCTGGCCAACCTTTCCTTCCCACTCTTCAGTTATGGCCGCTTACCATTGGCTCACGTCACTTTCTTGCGTGGCCTGCTGCTTCTTTCGCTGGAACAACCACACTGAGGTTAATCACGCAGCCCTCGTGTACGCCACGAGCACTGTGAGAGCATGTTTCATTAATAAAAACCGCGCAAAGGACGGGACACGAGTGGAAACAATCAGGGACGGTCACTCGCCCAGCGGACTCGCCCAGCTTCGCACTCTCGTTCAGCTTGTTTCAGCTACGTTCTAGTCCCCGCACTCGCCAGAACAAGCGTCTCATCTCACACATTCCCAGTAGGAAGGGTAAGGACGCCGCTTACGGTCAGTTTTTCCAAGCTTGTCACGACGCGCGTCATACTGGCCCTGAAATTAGTTGCAGGTAAGCTACTATACCTACAATGCAAGAAATGGACAATAAATATTTAGTTCCCTTTGACTTGAAGTATAAAAACCTGGGAATCTTTTTTGATACCTTTTCTCAAAGTGGCATATTTCGGTGTATACCGGAGTGCCGCAACCTTAAGTACAGCTCGTTCTTGCAGTTCACAGCAGAAAAGGTAAATGCCCCTGGGAAACTCGTACGTTAGACGCACAAACAAACCATTTTACCAAAGAGTCCCACTGGAGCCACGCTACAGATGCACCAGGAGTTACTTTTTCTAGCTGTCTCGGATATAAAGCAATGACCTTTTGTTAACGGGTCATTATGTAATGTCAGTACGAGCGAAGTGGTGGCACTGCACGAAATCAGTTTGGGGTGGTGCGTGTTCTCTGTCTGGACGACTAGTTCTCGAAAGACTGAACGGACCCTGTGATTCTTTGATGTATATGAACATTACCATTCGTATTCCTCGTATTTGTGAAAACGTTCTCACTTAAAATAATTTAGCTGCATTTAAGTAAGAAGCGTTCATCAAAGTCTGTTTTGTGTGTGTTGTACTTGGCAGTTTATTGGAAAACCGTACGTTTCTGACAACTGATAAGTTTTTAATTTCTCCATCCATGGCCCTTGCTTTCGAACAATATTGGCAGCACAAGATTGCTACAAAAGGGTTCAATAAATTTTTTTCAGTTATATCTGAAGATTTTAGGGGCGTCATAATTGATCCCCACAACAGAATCCGAAACGTTCCCGAGCTCTGCTGTATTTGTATCATTGTATCAAAGACATAAGTTTGGGCGACCTACGAGAAACGTCACTCAATATACGCGGAGTTAGCTTCTCTGCTAGACCACATTTTGTGCTCGTGACCACCGTGACTCACTAATGTTAAACATTCAATTTTATTAGGTACTTTTCAATCTCTGGAAAAGGGAGCAAGAGCTAAAGGTTACTGCCTGCGAGATGCGCTTTGTTTTCGCCGCAAGCGCATGAGCAAGCGCCTTACTTATGTAATGTCTCTGGGCCCTTAAGTATGAATAAATGACATGAAATGAAATCCACCGGTAAGGCAATTCAGCAGAATAACATTCAATTACCTACATACAATGTGTAAATCATACACACAAAAAATACAATCGAAGCAATAAAGTATGAAGATGGTTGTGGGGATAAATACAACTATTTCCGTAGATACATCGCATAAATACATCGCATGGCTAATAGATACATTGCATAAATACATCACGTGGCTAACACCTGATATTCACGATAATGAGTTACGTCACAATAATACCCATTTCACGTCTTGCAGACTGGATAGGACCAGGCGCAAATGGGGTGGTATTTCACTTCTCGTGAAAGACAGCCTGCCATCAAAAGCTGTAACAATCAGTACGAAGCTTGAAATTCTTTGCGTTGAAATAACCCTTCCCACGTGCAAAAACATTCTTGTAGCCGGTTACCGCGCACCCTACGGCGACCACTCTTTCACAGATGACCTTCAAAGCGTCCTATTTGATCTGACACCCCGCTTTCCTCACGCCAACTTCTTGCTTTGCGGGGACTTCAATTACCCTAATATTGACTGGGACAACTTGTAGGCTAGTTGACGACAATTTAAAGATTTCCTCGAACTGTGTCTCCTTTTTAATTTATCCCAATCAGTCACATTGCCAACTTTTGGCACAAACATTCTTGCTCTTGTTCTTGTCTCCATCTCCAACCCACATCTAATTCAGTCAGTGTCATGCATTTCCGTTCTGAGTGACCATAATGTTTTATGGTTTTCCCTGCAAATTGCCGTACCATGGCGAAGGCCTTCGAAAAAAGTAATACGCGACTTTAACCGTGCCAACTTCTCGACGACTAACTGTAAACACAATACATTTTTGGTATCCTTCACACTGTCTGCCTCTACCCGAACCGTTGACCAAAACTGATTATTGTTCTAGAGGAAATTGTTACAACTCATCGGTAACCACGTCCCCGTGCTCCAGGCAATGCTCAGCGACCTTGGTATTCTAATCTATTAGGGAAACTATCGCAAAAGAAAAAAAAACGTCTTCGTCGATCTGCTAAAAACTTGGTGGCTATATGCATTTGGAACAGATATTTCGCAATCATTTGTGAATACACTCACTTGCTGAAGCGCACCAAAAAGAAAGTTTTTCATGATAACTGCTTTAACATTGCGCGCACTTATCTAGAGAAATTTTGGAAACTTCTCAACCCAAAAAATAGATGGCACAACATAACACCAACCAAGCTCGATGGTTCTCACGTTCCTCTGCCGCAGCGGGCGGACGTTATAAATACTTACTTAACCTCGGTTTTCACTTATTCCAGTCTTGACAAGGTCTAATTTTTCAGACATGCCGCCCATTGACAATACCTCCGAAGGCATCAGCAATGTGATCATGAAATTTAAACTATCCTGCTTCCGCGGACCTGACAATATTCCTGCCAAAGTTTTAAAGGCTACTGATAGCATATCTAGCAAATTTTCGCAGAAAATTTTTAAACAATCCATTTCCGAAGTTTCAATTTTAGATGATTAGAAACTTAGGAAGGTTGTACCGGATTTTAAGTCTGGCATGTCTTCTCACCCGTTTAACTATCGCCCCAGTTCACTAACGCGCATCGCTTGCAAACTTCTGGAACATATATTATATTCACATGTCGCTCGCCACCTCGATGACAACTTTTTCTTTTTTCATAAGCAGAGTGGTCTTCGTTTGGCCTTTCATGCGAAACACAACTTTTCGAATTTACTACTGATCTTCATCTTAACCATGATTCATCATTTAAACTTGATGTGTTTTTATCGACTTTTCAAAGCCCTTCTTTCTCGTTTCTCGCCGATGACTTATCAAAAAAACTTTCTTCCCTTTCCCCCGATCCCCTGACCTTATTATGGATTAAGTGCTTCCTAACCCGCCCGTCACAATTTACTGTTATCGTTGGTGCCAATCCGCCTCTTTCATAGCGCTGTGGCGGCCTCTGGTGGCGCCGCCGAGAAGCGATATGGCAGGGGGGCAAGTGGGCTACCACTGCAGCGGAAGGGGAATCAGGGGTGCATTTTTGGTGTTTATTTGTTTCACGTAAATTATATTGCCAACCTAAAGCTGAAAAAAAAAACTCTACTGGAAGACGTACGTTTTAAATGTGGGAAACATGCTAACAAGCATGCTACGCTAGTTTCTTTTTGCACCAGTTCCGCAAGTGTCGGCACCAGAGGGTGGCTATGTGAGGCTGTGGAAGCGATGTTCTCTCGGCATTTTTTTCTTCTTCTAGCGCTGAAAAGAGATGGGAGGGGGACGTGGGTATCTGTAAGACAGCAGCATAAACGCAGGCCCCTAATGTGGCCTCTATACAAATCATTGCTTGAATATGGTATGTGGATATCTACGCCGTTCTTTATTTTTGTTTCTTATCATAACAAGCATAAAAGCATGTGCAGATTACATTAGTAAGCGTTTTGACCGAAGAAAGTGAAGTCCAAATCAACCGAAGCCCCGACGTAACCCAGAAAGTTGCTTTTTGGGGTGTACTTTTATTCGTAAGCGCGTTGATAGTCGCACTATTACATTTTCTTCTTTAGAAGAACTATCAGTTGAAAAGAGTGGGAGAGCGCCGTCACCATCCCGGCGCTTCCGTCGTCGCTCTAAACGTATTTAGCGCTGCAAAGCGTTTTCCCCTAATGCCAAGTTTATCGCCGGATGAGACCGAACTCGTCGGCGATGGGTTCTCGACCATGTCGCAAAACAATCGGGAGCATCCCGGTCATTTTGTTTCTGTCAAGACGGGATGCTTTTTATTACCCGGAATTTCTGCCCGGAAGCCGCTTGCGCAGCGCCCCCTGGAGAGCGCAGGAGGCCTTTATGGAGCTTCGGTTAGGCAAAGTCAGCGAAGGGTCCCTAGCCACGATATACGGATCGGATGCACGGTGTGAAGGTACGATCGCTTCGTCGACCTTACGAAGTTTATCACGCTCTACAAACTAACAAAATAGAGGTATATTCGTCGCGGCTCGCATCTAATTGGGTCTACTGGCCGCATTGGTCAACAAGCCTGTCGTACTAAGGCAATTTTCGGTCCGCCGGTGTGTTCGTATCGCCTTCGGGGTAATATGACAAGGCGATCTCTGGAACTGACGTGCCAGCAGGTTATCGTCACCGGCGCTGTAAATGGCTGCTGTGAGTGTGACGGGACGCAGAATGGCGCTTTCATGCATGGTGCCCTGGCAGGGAGCTCCTATTTGTTCACTTCTGGTTCGGTTTTGGCGTGTTTCGATAGAAACAAAACTTTCACCCTTCATGCTATTGTTTGGCCGGCATATGGATTTGTAAAATGTACTGCATTTTGTTGTCTCGATGGCGGCCGAACCCGGCCGCATGCTATAATAATTAATTTATTGATTTATAAATACTACAATCACTATTAGAAATTTTCGCAGGATGGGTTACTTGAATTACATAAATAATCATAAGTAAACAAATTTTTAAAGCAGGAAGATAAAAACACACAAAAACAAACGTACGCACAAACCAACTCAAAATATGCAAAAAATTGCAACGTTTTGGAGAGAGAGCTAATTGGCATGTTAGTTTAAAAATTGTTTTTTTGGCTAGAAGAAAACAATGTTAAGGATGGCTGTAAAACTTCTGTGTTGATTAGTTTGTTTCATTCGTTTATAGTTCGTGGAAAGAAAGAATATTTGAAGCAGTTCTTATGGGTTGCATAGGGTGTTATTGTGCGCTCCTGCCTTTGTCTAGTTGCATATCCGGGAATCCCGACGAAAATGAAAGAACTTTAGAAATGTCTCTCTTGTAATATCCCTTTACTAGGTGATATAGAAATTTTTATCTTGATATGCTGTTTTTTTCTGTTTGTGTTGTTAGATTAGCTCGAGTTCAAAGTTACGTAATTCAACGGTTATAAATAAAACGAATGGCATTTTTTATAAATAAAACAAACAGGCTCATATACAGCCGCAGACACCAGTGGAATCACGGCGGAGCAGACCGGCCGACCTCTGCCAGACTGTTTGCGGCCTCCTCCGCCAGGGCCAAGTGCATGGTCCGTGGTGTTGTGAAAGAGGCGGATTACGATACTGCTCCAGTTATCTCTGGCGTCCCTCAGGGCTTAGTTCTCGGGCCGCTTCTGTTTTTAGTCTACGTCAATGATCTTTCTTTCGACATTTCATCAACGCTTGGTCTTTTTGCTGAGGATTGCGCCATCCACCGTCGTATATCAACTCCCGAAGATCAACTGATACTACAGCAAGACCTGCATATCATTGATAACTGGTGAGCTAAGTTGATAATGAGGCCGGATATTTTCAAATGCAAGTTCATGCTTGTCTCACAAAAACACAATAACCTCATCAATCCGGATTCATTAAATTCAGCAGTATTATCGCGAGTCGATTCTTACCAATACCTGGGCGTTGTACTTACAAGTAAGGTAACCTGGGTCGAGCATATTACTAAACTAGCTGCCGATCACTCAAGAACTCTTGCCTATCTCAGGAGGTCATTGCCAGTATCACCTGCAATCCTTCGGAAATCGGCATTTATTCGTAATAAAATAGAATACGCTACTTCAATTTGGAGCCCTAATCAGATATAGCCAATTAACATTCTTGAATCCGTCCAAACTCGTGCCGCCAGAGTTAACTCCTCAAAATTCGACAAACCAGCTAGCGTCAGTCAAATGAAATCATCGCTTAGTGTCCCTGTTTTGCCAGCTCGAAGCAAAATTTCACGTCTCTGTCTTTTTGATAAACTATACTACAACTTCCCTCACCTACCAGGCTCAGTTTTACTGCCGCCTGTACGAATATCTCTCCGCTTATTTATTTCACGAGTGCTCAACGTCTGCTTGGCTCTACTAACGCTTTTACCAAAGTATTCCTGCCTAGGGCTATTAAAGAGTGGAACGGAGTGACCGATGCTATTGTGTTGGTGCTTTTAAATTTGGAGATTCATTACTTGCCATCCTGGGCTCTTATTCGCCGTTATTCTGTTTTCTTTGTTTGCTTCCCCCCGCCTTTACTTTTTTGGATTGTGAATTGACTGTTAATCATTTCGTTTTATATATTCTGTGTTCTTTTTGTTATTTGTTTGCTACCTGTATTGTTTTGGTAATTCAAAAACTGCAGCCATGAACTGCATTTTTATTGCCTTTTGTAGTTTGATTACTCGCCCCCCGCCCTTCCTTACGTAATGCCCCGAGAGAGGCCCTTAAGAGTAAAATAAATGATGACGATGAGGATGATAATATTGATATTTTAATGCCCGTCTCATGAAGGCGGAAAATGCTTAAATACCGCGAAAAATATTTTGTAACTTAAAAACATACAACCTATTGGTTAGCGTTACAGCTTTTAAAATGACCCTTACTACATAATAAACACTAAATACATAGTAGCACATTTACAAAAAAAAAACAGTCCTAACAGGTCTAACGTTACTATTCTGTACACATTTTTTGCCGCATTTTGCTAATGAGTTTTTTTAATGCGCTACCTAGAAATTAGCCTGTTGTTTGCCGTTTTAGTGCGTATTTTCAGCGTTTTTTCCACCACGCAAGCTGCCATTAGAATAGGCAGAACGGTTGCAACACTTTTTAGTGTGAATGTACCATCGCACAGCTGTGGTAGCAACTGCCGTCATACCCAACTGTTACGATTTGCAAAAGTACACTTGTCCAGCTTTAGGCAAACCTTTTTCTGAAATTGCGTCATCGTGTCTTAAATGCTGAATTATTCCGTTGCAATTTTTGAAAATTCTGAGTACCTTAATTTGCAATATATCAATGTAG
The DNA here is from genome assembly GCF_048455015.1 of Haemaphysalis longicornis. NCBI lineage: Eukaryota > Metazoa > Arthropoda > Arachnida > Ixodida > Ixodidae > Haemaphysalis > Haemaphysalis longicornis. The sequence goes on along the minus strand of NW_027526214.1, from coordinate 35,331,143 downwards.
TGTAATTATGAGGGATATGGTTACTCCCTACCAATGAAGTGTTTGATTGCGTAGAATGAAGCAAGGTATTTTACAGCAATAAATTTTACCAAAAGAGGAAAATAGGACCCATTTGGAAGAGGCAACCAGGAGTTTTTTTTTTTTGGTAAGAACCGTTGTTCTTTGAGTCGGCGCTGCAACAAATATTCAAGAGTTCTTCAGTTTCCACTCGGCCTATTTTAGACATTCGCAACAGCATCGATTCCATTCGATAGTGGTTTATTTACACAAAGGAACAATATACAATGAGTATATACAGGAGGAGGTCCCGAAGTCAATGACTGCAGGGGGACCTCCCATAAAACAAGCATCAACAAGTAAAAGTTTTAACCAACAGTGGTTACAGTATTATCTTGAAACCGACAAAATATATATTACAAAACTAAGATTGCACAATCAAAGTAAAAACGCAAACAAAACATGTGATAAACGCAAACAAAATGATCTCAAATTGACTGAAGATGGCAACGTAAGTTATTTTTAAATAAAAAAATATTTGAAACACCTTTTCTCAAGTGAGGGAAACAGTTCCATTCGTAAGCCACAGAAAAATGAACAGCTTGTTTACCATAATTAGTTTGAGCTTTCGGAAGTAAAACATTGTTATGAAGGGCAAAGCGAGTGCAGCTCTGAAGTGGAAGCTGGTTAGCAGTGATAATTTCGATAGGAAGCCTACCGCTGAAGAATTTAAATACTATGATGCAAAGAGAAAACAACATTCAACCACATTCGACAACAGCAACAACATTCGCAAGCATTGTTATTATTAAACCCGCAAATACTACTTTTTATAGTTTTACAGGCATTCATTTCAAATTTATTGCAGCTCGTGCATGCAGCTCGTGCAAAAAATATCTAAGTTGGCGTTAATTTCCATGTCTGGAAGCGATTTGGAGTTTAAAAATACGTCATTAACCGCGGCTAGATTAACAGCCTAGAATAACGGCCTAGATTAACAGCCACTCGCGACCGTAAAGAGTCGGGTGCGTTGTTGTGTTTTTGATTAAAACACAACAAAAAATGCCTGTGGCTTACCTAAGGTAACCTTAGATATGAAAACCAAGAGCTTGGCTTCGTCTGGCTGAGTGTTAACTTTGCTTGGCTAATTTTTTATGTACCTATTGGTCCCGTTCAACTTTCGTTGCAATGCCGTTTGGTCCCGTGCAACGATAGCAACAAAAGGCCCTCCTCGCTTTCATTCACGAGGAATGAGGAGTTGCTCTTCGCTGTCCGCAAGGCGACTCACATTGCCCTAGACGACCCAGTGGCGCTTGAGTGGGGACGGCGGAGTTGGTCGGGTGCCAATCAGCTGAGCACCCGCAAAGGTGCTGCCGCCGCAGGCTAGTTAAAAAGAATGACTGAAACCGGGACCTTGTGCGCAGCTCGGAAAGCAGGCCCGGGGAATCAGGCGAAGCCCTTCAAAGGTTGTGTCGCCGGGGCATGTCTGCGGTCAAATGTGGAATTTTCGCACCAGCGGCGAAACCGGTGTGCGAAACTAGTTAAGCTTTGGTGTAGAGGTCATCTACTCGCTTTATAGTCGGGGGAAGCAAACAGCCACTCGCTTGTTCCCGGTGACAGTGCCGCGCGTAGGTGGTTGCTACAAGCACTCCCAAGAGCTCGCACAGCCAGACAAAGCAATAAGGGAGAAGGAACTTATGCGGAGAAAATTACGGTGGTAGTGACTGACAAAATTTTCGCGGCGTTACCTTCGGCGGCTAACGAGCACCGTGGGCGAACGCCCGGGTCCTGGTTCTGGTGTTGCACAATTGTTCACTCGCATCCCCGTGCGGTTGATTTAGAGGTATTGTGTAGGCTTCGCATCGCAGCAAATGTTTTATCCCGCTTTCAACACCTAGTGTAATAAAAAATTATATCGCAAGGGCGCAGCACACTAACATGAACGCTTTCGTAGATGACACTAATTTTTCCCGATATCGGCGATTTTGAAGGGCACTGACAAGCTGCAGCTCCCACTTCAAGGAATGACTGAAACCGCTTGCTCATCAGCACAGGAAGCCCTCCGCGGCTCGTACGCAAATCTGTTTTCTCGTGCAGAACACTATTTATGATTTTTGAGTTTATTCTTTTCTTGGAAACACGACAGAAATCTTAATATTTAGATGTACATGGTGTTAAGCAATAACTTGTGGATAAAACAAACTGCTAATTTTGCTTAGTGCGGGTTTGAACGATTACCTATGGAATACATCTCTATCCTCAGGTATACAACCCTATACAAGGAATGACAATATGTTAACCAGACGAAAAAAATTACGGTTCCAAAACCCTGAGAATTACGACAAAAATACATTCCAAGGGCCCTTTCACTGGTGTTTTTCAAAATGGCTTGAAAATATTTTGAGGTTCTGAATGGTAATACCGCCACTGTAAAACAAAATTTGACTACGTAAAAACTACGAAAGCTCCAGCCTCTCTAGCGCTGGTCCTTGTGGCGATAATCGTGAAAACGAGTTGACATAGGCGCCGTTGCAGTTTTCATGTACTCAACTACAGCACGTATAGAACTTGGCTGTTCCTTATAGCTGTCCAAACAAGTTTACAAACTTTCGAACGAACCCCATTTCTCGATATCAGCGATCTGACCAACAGGTGGTATGTGTTGTTTTATGTACAGAAGTGTGTTCGGTAACAACAACTTCATTAGCATGCAGTTTAAGTTTCCTCAGGGGCATGTGTTAAAGCATTGTGTTAATTTCTGGAAGTAAATCAATGTCAAAACCAGATCTGCAATTTGTCCCCAACACCAAACAAACACAAGGTGGCGGGAAAACAATTCAAGCAACAGTTTTCGGCAATTAGGAACCACTACAAAAGGATGAATAAATTTGAAGCAGACATGAAGAAGTTGGTTAGGATAAGGAACCTGCTTGCAAACGAAGACCCATGGTAAGTACGTTGTGTGCTTGGTGCTTCCATTCACACTTCCTTAGAGATAAAAACATCCTATACATCTAGGCGGCGCGGCGGAGCACTGTTGCAACTAGCAATTTTGATAAAACAAATAATTGGCTCCGTTGGAATTGTGCCTGTAAAGTCTGACTCGAACAGAATCACTGACTTGGTAGAAGGGTGAGAAAGATGATACTGATAACACCGGTGGAATACGAAGAGCAGGTGGGCCACAAAGGTGGACACTCATATTGCAATCGCCCACAATTATTATGCTGCAATCGCCGTACATTTCACCTGTATGGATTCATAAACGAGCCGCCGATAGCGTGTGAGCATAGGAAGGCCTACGGTTATAACATGATTGTTTTGTGCCTCCACAATCCCTATTTCCTTTGGAACGTTTTGAAGGAAAACACGTTTTGGGCACCACAAGTCGTTGGTATCTACGAACAATATTTCGCTCTATAACAAGGCTTTCCACTTATTGTGCTTTGTTAAGATTACACGAATAAGGCAAACTTGCCTAGAAAACCCGTAAAAGGATAACGCGCGGGGCAACATGTGCTGGTGATGGTTTCTCATTAGGTATTCTTCCAAATGTACACACGCAGAAGTACTGCCCCCCAAAATTTTCCATGAAGATCCAACACGTCTTATATTTAAATGTAAATTTCGCACATTGTGAACAGATTTGTTAGCGGAGTCAACCAGCGTGGGAAAGCAATTCTAGTTACTTTTACGAGCACATTTATTGAATGAAAGTAGGCACTTGATTAAAACTTGATACATGGAGACGGTAGTTCCTTTAATATAGTAAAACCAATAGGTGTAGTGTTCCCCACAACAAAAAAACTGCACACCAGTTTTCTAAATCAGAGCTCGTTATCAAATACTGCGCTAAGAGCATGCACGTCGTATTGACTGGTGTTTGTCAACATTGCTTGAAAATATTTTGTGGGCGAATACCGCATCACTAAAAGGAAGTGATTATACGCGACAATGGGTTTAAATTTTACGTTCAAACAGTACAACCTGTGATCTATATTTCAGTTTCTCAAGAGGGGAAAAAGAAAATGTTTTTTAGAAAAATGCTAAATATTGGGGTTAACCAAACAGAAGCGTTTTCAGGTAACCATAGAGGTTTGTTATTTGTTGAGTAAAACAGCTCACCTCTATCCAGTTCTGAAAACATGGGTGAGTGTATACACATGTTTTCGTCTTTCTGAGGCGTACAAATCATTGTCACAAACAATTGCACCAGTCAAACTTTGATTTAGGCAATCTTGTTAAAGTCCTTACCACAATAATTGAAACAGCAAACATTAGCTAAAACATTTGTATACAAGCGCTTCTCTGCCATGCAAAAGACTGGTTTGTAGAACGAAAACAAATCCCCTTTGAGTATTTATGGTGACGGTTTTGGCGACTTTGCGGAGTCTCAGTGCCGTACTCACGCTGCAACAAACCGTTGTAATAAGTTTTAAGGTGAAAGGCAGAAACGTCAAATGGTGACCGTCTGAGCGGTGGTCATGCTCCAGCAGATATAGGGCTTGTATGTTCACCAGGCAAGAAGCTCCGTGACATCTCTCGTCTTCAGGGTAAATAAATAGAAGGAAGTACCCCCGTTTCCTGCTTTCCTACTATACCGTATGGTATTATCTAAAGCTCCTCCTTCCCTTCGCCCCGCCAACACGATCGACCCCCAGAATGGGCCGCGACGAACATTGACTTTCACCTCTTTCAACAACCGTCTTTTTAGCAACCGTGAACAAATGTTCTCAGTTTCTTTTATTCGAATCAGCTGACTCCCCAAACCTTTCGCTTCACATCTGTATTCCTGGACTAAAAATTTCTGCGAAGCACATTAGGTAACAGTAGCAAATAAACAGCTAAACACAGGAGATATCCTTTAAACGGAATACGGAGCAACAAGTCCGCATCGTTGTTGTCGAAATCCACATCCGTGAGCTGGACATCAAAGTCACACCCAACCACAGCCTGAACAGCTCCCTTGGGTGTGATTTATGGGTAAGATGTGCTTACCGAAAGAGGTGCCGACCTTCTCGAACGAATAAATGATCAGGTCGTCCGAGCCATGCGCTGCATCACGATGTTTAGGGATGGTAAGATGATATGAACACTAATAGATAAAGCTAACATACCCGCTTGTGTCTCGAGGATTATGTAAATGCAAGCTTCATTCGATATTTCTATCGTCCGTGCATGCCGAAACCTCGCCGCTGCTGCGAGTGCCAGCGGTTCGGGTACAGCACAACGTCTGGCCTCGCAAAAAAAAACCTTTGGAAAGTGCGCCACACAGGACCATGCGACCGAAAACTGCAATTCTGGCGGCTTCACATGAGCTAACTGCAGGGGCCCACATGCGGTTTGCTCAAGGACCTGCGAACAGTTCCGTCTCGAAAAGAAAATTATTAGCATCAACGTCACAGAAAGTATCACCTTCCCAGACGTGCGGAAAAGGTTCGCCTCTTTCCCCCTGGGCAGTTGCGCGACAAGCTCGTTAAGAAAAAGGCGAAGTCGCATCTGGTATCGGCAGGGACTGAGTACCGCGAGTCAGACTTTATCCCACCGCCGCAGCTCCTTGGCTTTCATAAGGCAGCCCAATATCTCGCCATCACACCGCATAGCCAGCCCGAAGCGCTTGCGGTGGCAACAGGTACCGTACAGACCGCTCCTGATTACTTTGCTCGCTGGATCCCAGGACATCTGAGGGCACGTGAAGATGGAAGTGGAGATACCCTCAGCGGGTTTAACCCCCGCCGTACAGCCTGTGCCAATCGGGGTGCTCCCAACGCCTGTAGCGGTGATGGCGCTGTGCACCCTCACGGGTACTTAGTCTAGGGGCCTGGTCCTCCGGGCACTCCCAGAACATCTGATGAGGTCATCCAGTAATGGTCCGATGATGCTCCGATAGGGTCCGATGATGGTCATCGGACCTGCAGCGTAATCGGCTTTGCAACGTAATGGTCATCGGCTTTGCAGTGTTGGCAACGGGTATCTTAGTCCAAACCTCCAGAGAGGCAGGGAAAAAATCGCGTGGGTGTTCAGGCCCAAAAGAAGATACATAAACACGGAGATCTTCAAGATGATCTTAACCTAAATAATGGGAAGAGAAAATCTCACGCAGTGGAACTGTGGATGTCATTTTAAAAGTCTCTATGATGTGTATTAGTTCTTGTATTCTCATCAGCCAAGCGATATATGTCCCCAAAAAACTCTGTTAAACTGTAAATTGTGAGTGTATAATTGTAACATGGTATTGAGAAAAGACAGAAATCGTGGTGGTGCAACTTCGCGTAGTGTGGCAGTTAGTGCTCGAAATACTTGGGGTGTCGCTCTGACCACCTGCACACCGTCCTTGAGGCTTTTGCACTTCGAACTATTTATTTTAATGTGCTTATAAAGCTATTCTCACTGTACATGCCTCCGGGCTTCCAGCTGTCAAGCTGCGATTCAGAGAGCCTTGTAGATTTTCTACCTGGGCCCTTCATTTTCATAGACGACCTTAATGCATATAACTCCCTTTGGGGCTCCTTCTGCCCGAATTGCCGAGGTCGCCTTATCCAAAAATTTCCAACATCTTAGGGAGTGGGCCGATTCAACAAAAGCTATACCACAATACCACATACCATAATCTCGGACACAACCCTTACTTGTACCTTGACTCGGGGATTTGATGTGCGTCACTCTTTCCTTGTCTTGACTGGGATGTTGGCACTATTTCATATTGTAATGATCACCTTCCTTCCTCAATAACATATATGGGTAAACTTCCGACCAGTTCATCTCCCCATAACACGTTTAATGAATCAAAACTAAACTGGAATACTTTTACAGACACATATAAACTACACCACACATCATAACGCACCTACAATTAAATAAGGCACCGCAAGTCGTCTCGGCATACATCCTTGATTCCCTCAAGAGTAATTTCACGGACCTCTGGTGCGTCGTGCAGTCCACGCAGATCCTGGTAGACCGTGAACTGCGGGGGAGTGCGAGAAGTCCAGAAGAAAGTGTAGAGTTTCCTTCGCAGTTGCGCCACTTCATATAATCTAATTTCTTTCGAAAGAACAAAGGCTTTCCGAAAGCGTGTGCGCCGTGAGTCAAAACGAGACAGTTGGCGCTCCTCCATAAAAACCATATGTTATGGTTGTTATGCAGAAGTCTCCCCCTGGATAGTAAAACAGAGGACACACTCAATGACCAAATTAAGACATGCACAATACTTCCTAAGCGTATCCAGCTCTGCGCACTACACAAACACGTTAATCAAACGCAAAAAGTCTTGCGAATAGAAGCCCGTACTTGACAAGAACAAATCGAATACTTCTTCTGAGTACCCGTTTTCAATTTATGAGCTGAAAGCAGCTCTGACCACATGTACACGTTCCGCTCTTGGCGCAGAAAACATTGCTTACAGCATTGTGCAACACACACTCGTAGGTACACTCGAAACACTTTTACATCACTACAACAGAATATGGCATACAGGGCGCATTCTAAGATCTTGGATGGGGAAGCACAGTTGTAGCAATCCCGAAGAAGGAAAATGACCCTTCTTCTCTTGCAAGATATCGACCCACAGCCCTGACAAGCTGCCTGTGGAAGCTTGGTGTACTTTTTGGAGTACAACCGCCTTCTCGAGAGCCGCCCGACAGATATCACGGGAGGGGGCGCGAACTTTGGCGTTTCAAACGTACACCAAGGATGCTTTCGTCGATAAGAAGATCTAACAGTGTTTTCTGACAACAAGAAGGCTTATGACACCACGTGGTGATATGAGTTTCACATCAATCTGAAGTCATTGTTTAAGTAATTGTTCAAGTCATTGTTGAACATTTTAAACATCCTTTGTTATAGGTCTATGAAAAGCTTTTGTGTGGCAGCCGCCACGAAATTCTTAAAGGTCTACGTACAAGAAAACGGAGTGCCACAAGGTGGAGTGTTGAGCTGCAATATTTTCATAGTCACGATGAACTCACTTGGAAAAGCATTGGCACCTACGATTTCTTATTATGTGTATGTTGATGATGTGCATATATATTTCAAATCATGCAAAATGTCACCCTTCAAGCATCAAGTCCACAATAGGGTCAAACAACGTCCGGGCTGGGCAGACAAGAAGGGCTTTAGGAACACACAGTCCACGAAAAAGTTCTGCCTACTGTCCTCCAGGAAGCGTGGGGTTCATTCGGGTCCAGGTAATTATCTTAATGGCGTATCGATTCCGTGAAACAAGAAGCTCAAGTTCTTAGATATACTGTTGGACCACAAAACTACATTCATTTGTCACATCAAGAAAGTTAAGCGTAATGTTCTGACAACCATGAATATTCTCAATGTTCTCCCCATCAATCTCACGGTGCCAACAAATAACTCCTGCTGCTTGTGTATACTGCCGTGTTTGGCTCGCGGCTGGACTAAAACAGTGTGGTGCATAGGTCGGCAACTAAAACAGCATTGCGAATGCTCGACCCCAGGCTTCACTTGGGGCTTCGTCTGATATGGGATCCTTATTGCACTAGCCCGGTTCAAATTATTTACGTTGAATGTAAGAAATGGTGCCTTGAGAACCATCTCTCGTACATGAACTTTCTTCGTCCTTTAAAAATTCCATTAATGTCTTACCATCCTTTTAAGTCAGCTTTTTGCCATACATGCATATCCCAACAGCTGCTAAATAGTTCACGAGTATGGCTTGGTGGGCTAGGTGGTGTAGCATCATACAGGGTTGACAGCGCATAAACACGACGACACAAGGAAGAGAAGACAGGAAAAGCGCAAAAAAAATCAGCTCTTGTCCTGTCTTCTCTTCCTGGTGTCGTCGTGTTTATGCGCTGTCAACCCTGCTTAATAGTGTCACGTTGCCAAAGACGACGCAGTTGTCTTCAAGAAAAACAAGTTTTTTGGAGCGAACTTGTGCTCCCCTAATAACTCAAAGAATACAAGGCGGCGATACAGCAATCAACAAATTTACGTGCGTAAACTAGTTTTGGCGATTCAAATGCTTTGGCGTCTGCTCTGCAGGCTTTTATTTCTTGGCGCGAGTGTTTCGTGAACCGTCAATTTAGATCCAGAACATTGTAGATCAAAAAATATAATGCTGGGATAGTGACGTTAGGGCGAGACAGTCTGCTCATCTGAATTTTATGGCCCGTGCGGCATAAAAATAAAGAATGGAAGATGCGCTTCGCTTGGGATGCAGATAACACAGCCGGGTAATGCCGAACAACAACAACAAACAAAACCCTATAGATGCTTCGCGGCATTACCCGCCCTCTGAGAGTGCATCGACCCGATGCTAAAATAAAAGACACTCCAAACAACAAAAAAAGTCCGTCATATTTCTTAGTAATCTTTCAAGGAAACCACGTGGACGACTTCGGGCCGCGTGCGTCGTCGTTATGTTTCGGAATCACCATCGGCGATCACCTTGTATGTACGTGGGCCGGCAGGTCGTAGAATCTAGTAGGGTCCTAAATACCGTAGCAGAAGCTTCTCACTTAGTCCGCGTCGTCGGATTGGAATCCAAACCAAAACACGGTCGCCTTGGTTGTACTCGAAGTCACGGCGTCGGACGCTGTAGCACCTGGCATCCACGAGTTGCTGGACCGTTGTACGAACTCGAGCGAGCTGGCGGACCTCCTCCGCACGCTGAAGGTATCCTTGGACGTCGGGGTTGAGGTCGTCGTCTTCTACATACAGAAGCATGGCGTCAAGCATCGTGATCGGCAGTCTTGCGTAGACAAGCTTGAACGACGTCTTCTGCGTAGTTCCCTGAATAGCTGTGTTGTACGCAAACATGACATGCAGGACCACTTCTTCCCGAGTCTTAAGTTCAATGTGGACATACATTCACAGCATGTCCGCAATCGTCTTGTTCAGACGTTCTATTAGTCCGTTCGTTTGGTGGTGGTACGCCGTCCTTCTTCAGTGATTCGCTTTGCTTCCATTACCTTGCATTCCTTGCATTCCTTGCATTACCTGCGCAGAGAAGGGCATTCCGCGGTCCGTGATATGAACTTCAGGGGCTCCATGTCGCAACACAATTTGGTTTATGAAGAACTTGGTGAATTCTTGTGCGGCACCGCTCGGAAGACCGGCGGTCTCTGCGTAGCGCGTCATGTAGTCTGTCGCTACAACAATCCACTTGTTCTGTGATCCTGACGTAGGAAACTGGCCTAGAAGGTCCATTCCAATCTGTTTAAAGGACTCAACGGGATTGCGATCGGTTGCAGAAGTCCGGCGGGTCTTGTAGGGGGCGTTTTTTGTCGCTGGCAGTCACGGAAACTCCGAACGTAGTGGGTGACGTCGGACGTAAGGCGGGGCCAGAACTACTTCGCCTTGATTTTTGCTTTAGTACGAGCTGTGCCGAGATGCCCGGAAGACGCGTTGTCGTGGCACGCTTCCACAATTTTGTCACGGAGGTCTGCGGGGATGACAAGTAGATAATACGTTCTCGTTCTTCTTCACGAGGACGGAGTTTTCGAGGCCGAATAATGCTAAATTCCGCTTGAAAGCCCTAAGCACGGTGACATTGCATCCCTCAAGATAGTCGAATATTAAGCGTAAGTCGGAGTCGCCACGCTGCTGGGCGGCTAGGTCGCTCTCAGTCACTATTCCGAAGAACTCATTTTCTTTATTGGAGTCTTGTGGTGGTGGGTCGACGGGGGCACGGGACAGGCAGTCGGTGTCGGAGTGTTTCCTGACGAATTTGTAGACAATTTTAACCTCGAACTCTAGCACGCGCAAGCTCCACCTCCCAAGACGGCCAGAGGCCAGGCCAGGCGTTCATATTGGCGAGCCAACACAGCGCATGGTGGTCTGTCACAACCTTGAATCGCCTACCACACGCGTATGGGCGAAATTTTGAAATGGCCAATAATATTGCGAGTCACTCTTTTTCAGAGGCTGAGTAATTTTTCTCCTCCTTTGAGAGACCACGGCTGGCAAAGGCGATTACTTTTTCGCAACCACTTTGCTTTTGGACGAGAACGGACCCCAAGCACACTGGCGTCAGTGTGCATTTCCTTTTCGGCGTTTTCGTTGAAATTAGCGAGCACGGGAGGGTTTTGCCGGCGTTGTTGCTGCTCGCAGAATGCTTTTTCTTGGGCGTTTTCCCAGGCGAAATGTGTGCTATATTTTGCCAGGAGCGTGAGTGGCTCTGCAATGCGTGCGAAGTTTGCAACGAAGCGCCGGTAGTAGGTGCACAGTCCGAGAAATCTTCGCACGCCCTTTGTGTCTTTCGGTCTGGAGAAGTTCGGTAGGGCTGATGTTTTTGCCGGCTCAGCCAGGAGTCCTGCGGTGTTGACGACGTTTCCCAAAAACTTGAGTTCCTCGTAAACAAAGCGGCACTTTTCAGGCTTCAGTGTTAACACCGACATGCGAATAGCCTTAAATACAGACTCCAATCTTGTGAGGTGTTGTTTAAAATATCAGGCGAATACAACAACGTCGTCGAGGAATACGAGACAGGTGTTCCACTTCAGGCAAGCTGACACAGTGTCCATGACTCTTTGAAACGTTGCTGGCGCCATGCACTTCCCAAACGGCATCACCTTGAACACTCATAGACCATCCGGGGTTATAAATGCAGTCTTCTCTCGGTCTCTCTCGTTCACTTCAATTTGCTGTTAGCCTGTCTTTAAATCCATCGATGACAAGTACTTCGCATGGCAGAGGTGGTCGACGGCGTGTTCGATTTGTGGCAGGGGTTCACGTGCTTTTTGGGGATTTTTCTCAGTCGCCGGTAGTCGACGCAGAATCTTAAAGTGCCGTTTTTTTCTTCACGAGTACAACCGGCGCAGCCGACGGACGTTTCTATGGCTGTGTAATGTCATAAGTGAGTATGTTGTCGACTTGAGTCCGGATGGCTTCGCGCTCGTGTGAACTGACGCTGTACGGTGACCGTCGGGTAGGTCGGGCTTCATTTTTGGTTATAATCAGTGCTTAGCCAAAGGTGTCTGACGTAATTTTGAGTTAGACGAAAAACACTCGCGGTCGCGAAGCAGCAAATCCAATAATTTCTTGCGTTGTTGTTGCGGTAACGCCGGATTCCAGCCGGATTCACGCCGGATTTGGAACCTTGGAGGTATCTTCTGGTGAACGTTCAAAGTCGGCGGCCTCGATCACGTCACGTGTTTCTTGGGTTTCTTCGAGATACGCCATCCCAGTGCCCCTTTTTAAATTCTGGTATTCCTTGGTGAAATTAGTCACCAAAACTTGGGAACTCGGGATTGGCGTTGCTTAAAGCGTGCAATGCCTCTTGCGACGTAGACACCACGGTCTAGGAGCACTCTTTGGTCACTCTCTTCGTTAGCGTCGACATCAGGAACAGCATCTTCACAATAAACCGTGATCATCAAGCTTGCGCGAAGTGGCAGGGTGACGTCATCATCGCCGATCCTTACCGCAGCACGGTGTTCGAGGCTCGGTTCTGGCGTAATGGAGTGATCGGAGCATAAAGTATGGACTTGCCCTACAGATCAATTATGGCACCGTTGCCCGTAAAAATTCTATTCCAACGATGACGTAGCGGGAGCAGTTAGGCAAAACCACGAATGCCACTAGGTACTTTCTGGCGTTTATGATGACGCACGATGTGCATGTTCCAGTTGGCGTCACGAGGTGGCCTCCTGCTGTGCGAATGTGCGGACCGTCACATCTGGTCATAACTTTCCTCAGCTTAGATGCAAATGGTCCACTCATTACAAATCTTCGGCTCCCGTGTCTATTAGGGCGACTACAACAAAGCCGTACATGGACACCTTAACGACAGATGCCGCCTTCCTAGAGTTCCGTGTGCGTCGGGGTGTCGCATCTCGGCTTGTTCATATTGGCAGTCGCGCACTGTGCGTCGTCGTTGTCGTCGTCTTTTCAGCGGCAGACTCGGTCATGTCGTTACGCATCGCGCCGTGCCGCTGTCATCGTGTTCGTGAGTCTCGTCAGGGATAGGTCGGGTCGTCTGGATGAGGGCATATCGTGAATCACTATCTTCAGCGAGTCGCTTCGTCGTTGGATGGTTTTCCTTTTTCCGCAGTTGTGCAACTTTACCTCCCGAAACTGCTGCTTTTAGTTTCCCCTGCGTGAGCTGGGGGACCTTCCACGTGAGCAGTCATCATTGCTACGGCGGCGCGGCGACTGGTATGGGTAGGGCGACGGCTAACGGTTGAAACGGGCTGCGCCACGGCTGGTTTGATAGAGGTAGTCGTCGATCTCACGTGGTCGTCGCCCAGGGAGAGGGCGAGGTGCGTCGACGGAGAAACCACGCAGTCCCGGTCTCTTTTATGAGCAATGACGAAGGAGGAGATTGGCCTTTCCGCAGTGGTAGCACAGCGGGCGATTATCGGCACTCCGCTAAACGTCGTACTTTCTCGGCATCTGGTTTTCGGCTGTGGACGGCGAAATGGTGAACGACGGCAACAATGGGGACGGCGGCGAGAGAGAACGGCGGTACGGCGAAGCTTCTTGGAGACGGGTTGGAGCACGGCTGGGTCGACGAACCACCGTGGAGTAGGTCGTCACCTGTGGCTCACGGGGTGCCTCGGATGGCATAGAAGTGCCCAAAGCGTGTTGAACCTCTTCGCGGATAATGTCAGTCAGGGAAGCCACTTCTGGTTGCGGCGTCGTTGGAAAAAGCTTGCAAAGCTCCTCACTGACCACTGCTCGGATGGCCTCGCACAGTGTGTCGGAGCTTGTATCCCCTTCACCGATTGACTCGGAAACCAGCGCGTTGACCAGGCGATCGTACTGCCTCGTTCGAACTTCCAGCGTCTTTTCAATCGTGGCCTCCTCAGACGCGAATTCGGCCACCGTCTTAGGAGGGTTGCGGACAAGGCAAGCAAAAAGCTCCTGCTTTACCCCTCGCATAAGAAACCTTAGTTTGTTTTCTTCTGTCATCTCCGGATCCACACGTCGAAACAACCTCTTGATCTCCTCAACAAAGATCACGACCCCTTCGTTGGGTTGTTTCGTGCACATTTCTAGCAAATGTTTGGCTCGTTCCTTTCGAACGACGGTGGCGAACGTTTTAAGGAACTCGCTCTTGAAGAGAGTTCTGTCAGCCAAAGAGCTTTCATGTTTCCAGAACCAACTTCAAGCTGCATCCTTTAAATAGAAGAAGACATGCCGAAACGTTTCGTTGTCATCACACCTGTTAAAGATCCGGACAAGATCCGCTTTCTCCAACCAGTCCTAACGAACCACTTGCGGCCCTTCAGGACATCACCGCGTTCCCCTTTTCGGACGTCGTCTGCACGCGTCGATTTGTATCGCTAAAGTAGCATCCTTGAAAAGCAGAGAAACCGTCCAAAAATACTTACTAGAGAGCAACCGGCCTCACGTACAGTCGCCGGCAAATGTTTGCGGGATGTGCAGCGCGTGGCCGAGCGGCACAAAACTGCATTGCTGCACCATCTGCATCCAGCGAGCGCAGGGTCGAGGCTTAAGGAATTGGCTTTCTGTTCTCCTTCCGGCACCTTCATACCTTGGGTTCTCCGTTTTGGTCTGAAAAATGCAGCATTTGCATTTTTAGGTGTAATAAACCAAATCCTAACTGGTGTAGAAGCGTTCGCACTTTCATTTGGTTGATATTGCCGTATTTTCGAACTTTTGGCCAGAGAACATTTACCACCTCCGCGAGGTGTGCGGGAGAGTAAAGAAGGCTGGACTTTTCTTGAAGGCTCAAAAATGCATGTTACGTCACATGGAAATCAACTACCTTGGATACAGAATAGGCTAATGGCACCGCAGCCCACGGGATGTAAAAATTCAGCCGGTACGGGAAATGCCCCGCCGAGAAACACAAACAGAAATCGCATGTTTTTCGGGATGGTGGGTAAGAACTATGTCAAGAGTTTCTCGATGATTGCCAGCTCGCTTACCGACACCTTAAGGAAAGCCGTGCCTAATCAAGTAATATGGGATGCGGCTAAAGAGGCCGCTTTTGCTTCTCTAAGGGCAGCTCTCCTAAATAAGACCGTCATAGCCTACCCAGACTTCTCGAAGCGTTTTCTTCGGTAGTGTGGCGCGAGCAAAGAAAGGTAGGTGTGGGTTTAGGACAGGAACACGAACATGAGATCAAACACACAATTCTCTACGTCAGCCTAAAATTATCTGCCCGACATCGGGCCTACAATGCCATAGAAAAAGAGTGCGCTTGCCAGAAATGGGCTGTGATAAAACTTTCGTGCTGTTTTTGGGTTCCGAATTTATTTCTGTTACCAATCATCGCGCCTTAACGTGGCTTCAACTTACGTCAAATAAAAACGACAGATGGTTGCGTTAGAGACTTAGCTTGCAACCGTATGGATTTACAGTTAAAAGTAATAAAGGATACGTTCATGCAAATGCGTGAGGTTTGAGGATGGCTTTCTCTTTCTTGACATCAGACGGTAATGATGCAGCTGTAAAATGACTGTCAATTCATTCTTTTGCCCTAGCTTTTCACACGTAATTGTTTGTCACCAGTGCAGTTCTCCTTATAAAAGTTCCGAGACTCTCATCACATCAGGGTCGGGCCTCGACGCGCTTGGCGGTTGTTTTTGGCGCTTGCAGGGAATTGCTTTCTTGACTATGTACAGCATTCTCGCATTGAGCACGTCTCCTACAGAAATGCTGCGAATCCGGCAGTTCTCAGTTTCTACCAACAAGGGTTGATATCTAATTAACTGAAGAGTCGTTAGACTTATTAGGACGTTTCGGGGACGGAATCCGCTCCTACCGCTGAGATCCAGACAAGATAGATACGACGTCCCTGTCCTCGTCGGTCGTCATCAGAGTACCCAATAAATTATGTACCTTGGATGGTGCACTCTTGTAGGTGCTTGTTGCTGCAACAGCCATCACCTATGGCATCGGCAGTGCTGGAAGTGGCAGAGGCAGTGCAGCGGGGGTTGCACCCGCCGCAGATTTTACCCTCTGCAATCGGTTCCGTGCAACTCTGTTGTTTCTACCGCTGTAGGAAAAGCTGTGGATAAATCATCCCTCCTAGAAAAGCACCCACGGCGTCGGCAGTAGTAGAAGTGGCAGAGGCAGTGCAGCGAGGTTTGTAGCCGCCACGGGCTTCCCCCTCTCCATGATTTCCGTGGCACCCTGTGTGTTTAAAACGGTGTAGGGAAAATGGTGAATAAAGCATCCCTCCTAGAAGACGTGATTGCCACCACAACTGCTCGTGAGTCGGCAAGAGGTGCGGAGACTGGTTGGTTTGCCTGCAGCTGACCTGCAGGGGGCGTGAGCCGGACGCAGTCTGTCTCGCGGTACTAACTTTTTGCCGAAAACAACGCATCTCCGGCCCCGGGCGGCCCGCCTCGGCGAATCTCTCGAGGGGGAAGATTTGAACCTCTTCCCCGCCTCTAAGAAGGAGATTATTCCTGTGACATTGACGTGACAATTTTCTTTTCTTTGTTAAACTTCTTGCGGTTCCGGGAATGAGCCCCGTCCGGCCCATGACAGTTACAAAAAGTTAGGTTTGTGGAGTTGCACTGACTGGTGAGGTGGTTCTGTGTAGCGCTTCTGCCATACGGGCTTGGGTCAGGTGATTAGTTGCGCCTGGCGCATCGCTTCATGTAAGATTTCACCGGTTCTTAGTTTTGGGATATGATATATTTATATATATTCGACAAGGATGCCTTCATGGTGCTTCGACACCAGCAATACAAATTGAGAAGAGATTGTGATTTGTTCACAGAATAAATGACCAAAAGACGGGATTAGTTGGCCGTTCCGAGAAAAACATGGTTGGGAGGTCTGGTAAGAATACATCGTTGCGCAATTCTTTTTCCTTCAGGACATGTTTGGGACGAGATTTTGATTGACGATATAACATAGCAACAAGCAGGGGACGGGCTCCGTTCGTCGCTCGTTTTAACCTTACCTTGAGAGAGGTCCCGGAGCTTCTGAGTGCTGGTGAGAGCGCTGGTGAGTGAGAGACTGCTGGTCCAAACAGCAACCGTTGAAGATTTGTATCCTTGGCCTTGTTGACACTGTTGCTTTCAGCGTGACTGGAGGGTTGACTTGTTTTCTGCGGTGTCGCGAGTACCGTCATCCTAAATTTACAAGGGATGTAGACAATTTTTTTTGTGCTAAACAGCAGACTTTAGGAGGCTTTAGTGGTATTCGAGATGTCTTGCACAAGTCGTAGACAATTTTGATTTTAAAGAAGTAGTACGTTCCACACACAGGATTCCTGCATAAGGACACAAGCAGGTTTTGGATTTGAAACTTACTTCTGCTGTAACCTCATGTATTGTTGGCGTATAACACAATATCCGCAAAGTGTTGGTAACGTTCAGTTAAGCCCTCTGGAAGACTGTGAAGCAGGCAAAGTACCTTGCTTTGTTTAAACACCACCGTTCAGAAGTCCTGCGACCACGTGGCCACCAATGGTTTTAGATCAACCGAAACAAAGGTTAGAGGCCGGTCGGGGTATCTGAATAGCATTCACTGGCGACTGCGCTGGCTTTGCTCAACAAAATAAGAGCAGAGGGTATTGAGAGAGAGACATGCAAAAGAGCGCCACAAGGTCGGAGGTGATGCCACGATCCCACGGTGTGACTCATCAGGTTAAGATAGTGGGGAGCGCACACAATGTGCCTATGACCTTTTATGCTCGCATGCTGCCGCAGGTGCGTGCAGAGTTTTTAGGGGATACCGAAACGAATGCTACTTGCGAAAAAAAAACATCCCGGTGCTAGGTAGATTGTGCAGTATCTGCTGTATAAAGTGGTACTCGACTATAGTAAGTCCTATACTTGACAAACCTGCTACGGTGTCAAAGACCAGTCCCTTTGTGTTAGTTAAACATCACAAATTGTCAACGTGCGCACCTACCTCCGCGCAAATTTATTCGTGGTTGCTTGACCATGGTTTCAGTTTCAAGGAACTGGGCAACAGCCGAGTTACTGTAGCACATGAACTTTCCCTTGCACGTTAAAGAAAACCTACTGTACAGATTATTCCTCAGCAGTCAGTGTGGTTTCGTGAGGGAGAGTATTGCCTGCATGGCAATATCAGCACCAGAGCATGTTAGTGGCATTTTTCGCTGGCTGTGGGAACGCGTAACTGGGAGGTACGGGCATATATATGCTAGGTTCAACAGAAAAACTTGGCGTTGAGTACTTGTCCAGTTTACTTGAATTTCTTGGGCTCTGAATTAAGTCGCCCTAAAAGCGTTTTAATAAGCACTGAGGGCTCTCTGGGCTATCCAGCTGAACGGCATCAAACTTTCGGAACTTCTTTGCCACACTTATTACCGCTATTACCCCTTCCATTCCACTCACCTTTACAATACTTAAAAGTTTGGCAAGTTTTTTTATTCTGTTTTCCCGGTTAGGAAGCTACATTTCTACCACACGTTTTCAAACAAGTGTACTTCACACGGATTCAACATTTTTTGTAGACCAGATGCTTTGCGATTGACGTCAGTGGCCTCTACTTAGTACCTTCCGGTGGTCCTGTTTCGGAATTTGTATTATTCTGAACCTTAATAAAACTCAATGTCGTTCTCGACGAAGCTTTCTTGTTAAATGATATTTGGCCGTAGCCACCTTAGATCATTCAAGTAATGTTTTCCATCGGGGGGGGCTGACAGCAGGTTGCTCGCTCACGGGATGAAAATTCTTTTTGCTCCAAGTGTCGAGCATTTTTTTCTCTTCAGCTCGCCAGTCTGTGATCGCCCTTTCTATGCCACCACGAACCTTGACTATTTCCTCCAGTTGCTTGAACGCTTGACACCAACACAGATGAGCTATTCCCCAATGAGGTCAAGGTAGGCTTCAGTCTGCACAAACTGACGAAGACCTTTTCGGAGAGTTTCACCGTTTCTTCATACAGGACATGAACAAGCTGCTCAGGACGTTGAAACAATTTTCAAAAAGCCACCCCAAAATTTCGCCACGTTCCACAAAAGAATGCTACGTCAGGGTATTTCTTTTTTTGTTTTCACGAGGGCGCCTACAGAGAGTACCAGCAGCACGAGGTCCTTGATCGACTTCAGTGAAGGATGCTGTTCGATGAAACGGCCGATAGTAGGACCCCCAGAGTCAACAACCGTGATCTTACATGCTGAAGAAAGACGGTTTCCGGCAGACCGAAAAATCTTTGGTTGTCTTGAAATACTGTGCTTAGCACCACAAAGTGTGTATAAAAGAGATACGCGTCCTACAAAGTTGACTGCAAATTGTTGCCAAAGGGCTAAATTTCTTTGGCAAAAATGGTATAAATTTGGTGCTAACAGCTCTCTCCAATGTTGGGCAGCGTTGGGTTTACATCATACTTGAGCTTCTCTTTCAAGCACTTCATCACGTTTGGGCCATCGCTGTCGATGCAGAGCATTTTACTTTGAGGTGGCTCTTGAACACCTTCCTTGGCGTACCGAAGTAACATATCTGAGGTTGCAGACCCCAAGTGAAGTGAACACAAGTGCTTTGCTACGACCTGCTTACAAGCTTCGGAAAAGTACCTGACAATGAAGTCTTGCTGCTAGCACCGTTGTTCTAAAAGCGTCGTGTCGTCGATTTTGGTGGTTTATTGCGTACTTTCTTTGTTATGTTCTTCAACGACAGCTTTCTGAAATATGGTACCAGGCCATTGGACACAAAGTAAGACACCTTTTTTCTATCACAATGTATGTTTTTGCGAAATTAGAGTATGGAATTATGACTGAAAACATTTATGCTTCTGTATCTTCTCATGAATACCGTATTTCTGCACTGGCTACTCCAACAAAAAAAAATAGGTTTCTGCCAACGTTTCACCATCGGCTTCCGATATTCCCAACCTTGTAATCCAAAAGAGGTGGCATCGTAGCTGGTTTTTTCAGTGCCCAAGATCATCTTTTTGTTGCTTGCAAGATTCAACATGTTGCTTGCTGGTGGCATGCCGCTCGGCGGCATAAACGCGATAAAAAAACAATAATAATTTGCTGCAAAAAATGCGCGCTGTTTTGTCCTTTTTTGGGCTGGGTCTGACCAAAACAAAAGTAAATTCAACTTTTCAATTTGTCTCATTTAGAACTTCCGTGTATGGCTCGATTTTCCACCGCGATTTTCCACGCCTTTCACTTTCTTGTTCAGCTCTTACGCTGTTCCTCTCCCGTCCCACGCTTCTCAAAATTACCACGCTAGAGGGTTGCTGAAGTCAGTTTAAATTGATCGCGGTGTACTGCTCCAGGCCTGGTTCCTCTGTGTGAGCACTGCAGTATGGTGGAGACGTGGTTGAATGGAGGCGCCCTAGTTGAACATAGTTGAACATGGAGGCGCCCTAGTTGAACCTTTCGTAACTGTTGCTTTTTTATTTCTAAAAATTATGGGGGAAGTTACAGAGGCGCGGGCGACAGCAGTAGACGGAGTGAATTTTTTTTCCGGCAGTGGACATACTGTTTCATTTGCTACCACATAAATCGAGCGTCCGTAAAGGAACACTGCAATATTCCTCGTGTTTTGATTGTCTGTGTCATACTTGTGTAAAATATCATTGTTTGTTCAACAATGTTGACAATATGAACAATGCCACCGGACTTGGACGTGTATATTGGCTGCTGGTATGTAAGACTGTTCCGCTCCACCTGTTTCACATTGGCCAAATGGCTCAATCGTGTGAAATTGATATATAAAGACATACAGACAGACACGCCGAATTTTTTTGTTATGAACCCCAAAAAAGATCTTCGTCTTTAATGAGAAAACGCAACGATGTGGCTTCCTGAAGGGCGCCAGGTCACACGCATGATCCCTACACTAGCTTCAACACAGGCGATTATGAATTTCAAATTGCGCATTCTTTTCCACCAGAGACTTGTGCTTCGTGCGGTGGCTGACTGAAACAAAATGTACTGTCAGGAGAGCAATACAAGCACCGCAAAAAACGAAAAAAAGAGATGCGAAGACAAGTCGCATTTTGAAGCCTTACCTCCCATCTTTGCAGTCCGGGACAGCCACAACCTCCGCCGTGCAGTCCGTGACAGCCCCAACCAAGCCAAAGTGCACCTCGTCTTCGCTTTCCTGTTTTCTAGGGACATGGTGACGTTTCACGCCGTGCGTCACGCGAGCACACGTTCAAAACAGACATCCTGCCACAGGTGCAAATTCAGGTGTCCCGGTGCTGCCACAAAGCCATAAAGAAAGTCGTGTACAATAGCAGATAAAGGAAGCATACAAAGATGAGAAGATCCATGCGCAGACGCATCGCACCCAACTCGGCTTAGCATCAGACTTAAATTAAAACGTTAAATAAAGGGGAACATTGAGAGTTTATTTTCAGTTTCGGTTTTGCACCAGCGGGTTAAGTTCTATAATATGCTACCAAAAAGCCACTTGGATACACATTGGCGACAAAAGTCCCCTGAAACAAGCATTTGGAGCAGCGTGGAGCAGAATGGGTCTCTTAGACCAGTTTGGAAAAATTAAAACCGCGCGTCCACCTTTGCAATAGGGATCGGGCAGCCATGGTGTGGGACCTCCGTCGCTTCCGCGCACAGCGTTGCCCGTGGACAACCGCTCGTCAGTGGAATGCCGGTGGTGGTAAGGGTGGCGTTGTTTGGCATGAATTTCTTTCCATCTGCTGCGTCCGGCGTTCAAAGCGTAGGTAACCACAAATACGTTTTTGATATCGTTTTACCATGAGCGTGGAGGGGACCTTTACGAGGCATGACATGTTTGTGAATTAGCCTATACTCTGTAATTACTATTAGCAGACTATGTTCAATGCGCCAAGTTTCAAATTAAACTGGAAGTGCAAGTCCGTTCCTTCGTGCAAATTTTTCATGCCTGCATGCAGTTTGTCGTATCGAGCAATATATTGCAGCCTAATGATCCTAGAAAGCCGGTATATGCAGCCCATGTAGGAATGCTGCGGTGCTGGTCTTTGGCAGTTTATGATGAAACGGCCTTGTGCACAAGCAAAAGATAAAGTTGGTCGGTGGTTCCTAACACTTACCTCAAAACATAAATTATGATATACGACGCTTCGGTAACTTTATTACCTGTGATAGAAACGCGTTTACTTTCACAGAAATACTAGTCATCGGGGATCGCTATCAGAATGGTAAATACCACATAATAGTAAAATGCTATTTCCTGTCGTGAAAAAGCATTGCTTTAAAAGGATGGCAATTGTTGTGGATAGTTGGTAATGGTTTTTCAAAAAACAATACCTGCGTGGCTGAAGGACGAGAGACAGGAGGGTGCCGAAAATCTTTTCTCAGTTTCACAGCTGCATGGTGCAGTCGTTTGACATGCGGCCACACACGCTTGAAAATTCGTACAGTCTTCCGTCTAGCAGTGATGACGATTTATCGCCAAGCATTCCTGTGTGGGTTTTATTGGTTGTCGTCTGGATTTAAAATTTGACAAGTTAAGCTTTGACCGGCACACAGTTTCGTCTTTTAATCGCATGTGTCCATGATCCATTTGTATTAGATTTCACAGAAAGAAAGCTTCCCGTTCAACCATTGTTGTTCCCAAACGAACGGCTGAATAGTTTTGCTGTTTAATTGCACACTTCCATGCACCCCTCCGCAAAGCCAAACTGCTTCCAGCGTGTCAAAATTGCGCCTGTGCTGGAGGGTTCGGGCTAGTGCACCCCTATCTGTGGCAACTACTCGCGCGCTTTTGGTTTCTTCCCAAAACATTGTACGATTTTTAGGTGATCGGTAAAGAATACTTAAGCATTAAAACAACACAGGGTGACGATGACACTGGCAGGTTTTTTAAACTATCGGTGCGTGCATTTATTCCACTCAGACAGAAGAACACAAGGAAAGGGAGGATATTTTGTAGCATTTTTTGTTTGGCGGTTGAATACCTTTGGCTCCTTGTAAAATGACCACTAAAAATGTGGGAGTAACGTTTCGGCTGTGAGGCTCCTGTGTTTTTAGATTGTCGCTCATTATTACGAAGGTACGAATGTCACGGTTACACAAAGAAACTGAAAACTGCGACGACGTTCCCCGGCCAACCGGTAATCGATCTCGCAGTTAAGTGCCCTCCTCTTCAGAGTACACCTATCGAGGTATCCCAGTGCTAAGGCTGGCGTGGAAGGCATAGTTATTGTAACCAGTGAAGATAGTGGAATATGGCACAATTGAATACTGATAATAATAGTTTGTCCCTATTTATATCGCGCAAAGCAAGCGCAGACCGCTGCAAAAAGCCCTCAGTTAAGTGTAGCTCATTCCAAAACTGGGAAGCATCAAATACGTTTATGTAGCCTTCAGTGCATTGAAGAACAAATGAGTACTAATAATATCAGTTTTGTTCTCACTGAGAACGGGTCCAGCCACGCGTACATAAATACAAAAATGGCTCATGTCATTGTAGCCCATACCCAAATTTAGGACAGTTCGACACGTTTACACAGCCGTTAACCCGGGCGGCACAGAAAGTGTGTCCCAAGCCCGGCCGGTCTATGGCCGCTTCCTGGCATGTCCGACCAGCATCCAGGTTCCGGCAGCCACTGATCATACGTTGAACGGCCAACATTCGGCAACCAGCGCTTCGGTATTTCTCCGCCACCCGTGTTCAGACGCCCAACGGCAGCTACATGGCTGTCAGATATTCAGTTCACTTTCGGCTGCCGATGTTTAAAAATGGAACGGACAAAAAGGGCCTTTGGGCATCCGTTTTTCCTTTGAGAAGTGGTGTTCAGCCGAAGCACAGCAAGCGACCGGCCACAGAATATCCGTATTGTTATGGCAGTTGGTGTTCCAAAGGAGACCGGGCTGAGCGCGGTTGCCGCGCATTCGCTCTTTCAACGGTGAACCAAGCGTCCGGCGGCAGAATATTCGTTTTGTTCGGGCAACTGCTGTTATAAAGGAGACCGGCCGACGTACGGCCCAGAATGTACGTTATTGATTCGGTTAGCGGTCTTCAGCCGAATCTTGGCAAGCTAACGGCCTCAGAATATTTTACAACCGGTGTTCAAGAGGAGACCAGCCTACGTAAGGTATTACGTTGTACGTCGTTTTTGCGGTAAGCGCTGTAAATCCGTACAACGGCATGCGTCTGCATGCCGAGAATTCATGCACAGACGTGTCTCGAAGGTGTAGACCAGATTTCCCCTCGGTGAAGAAAAAGACATTCGGGAGCCGAACGACGCAGACGAGTTTTTCATCCGCTCGGTGTTTCTGCGTTTTAACTGAATGAACTTCTTCTGTCAAGCCGCAATGGGTGTTCTAGGTGAACGGGCAAGGTGCAAGGACCCACTGGACATTACCATGGAACATTTTAGGCCTATAGAATGTCATTTATTGCCACAAGAAGACTGTGCAACACCGACGGGTGAGCTAAGCCTCTCCAGTCATAGCCGCTACCACGCCTCGCCCGCCGGCTTCGTCGACGCATCAGCTCAAGGCTATTCGCCCCATTTAGGATAAATCGAGCTGGTTGCTGGGCCGGGTCCTCATTCCAGGACAAGACAGTAAAAGTAATTTTCTTCAATTGAAAGAACACCATCCCGAGTAGAAAGGGATTTTTTTTGTGCCTGGAAGTGTTGGAAAGCAATAAAGAGCGTCTTGGAATTATTCATCGATTTAGATGCTTGGAATATATGCAGGTATACTATTTATTGCGTTAGTTAGCGAGTACATCTTGCCTTCAACACCATATTCATGTCATCATTGTTCGGGTGGAGAGTAAGTTCGTTATGATAACGATGGTTACGATAGAAATTCAGAGCACAAAAGCCGCCTTCGAGTACTGTGGACAACGTTGTTTAGGGCGCGATCGCGGTGCCGTAGCACAAACCTTATCATTGTATTTGGATGTGAATAAACAAAGCACGCTGCAGATATGCACCTTCTTGCACGCCGCCGTAATGAAAGCCAATTTGTGAAGAAAGGAATGGACGCCATACAACATTAAGGAACTATCCACACGATCTTTGTGAGCCTCCCTAACATCCCCGAACCTCTTAATAAGACGTTTGTGACGGTGCAGAAAAATTGATGCGTTGGACAGAAAAAAAAGCGAGAAACATTCATTTGATACAAGACAACAACGAAATAAATAGGACAGCCGTTTTATTTTCTGCTGTACGATGCGCGTGTAGGGGCCGCTGCTTGGTACGTAGCATTAAAATTCATAAGAGAAGCTCTTGAGAAGCTTCTTTGAGAAGCTTCTTGAAGCTTTGAAGCTTTGAGGCTTTGAAGCTTTGAAGATTGAAGCTTAGAAGCTTTGAGAAGCTCTTCATAAGAGCTTTTCAAAAATACTGCAGGGAAGCCTACGCATTTTTATACTTATCGAGAAGCTCTGAATTCTTATCCTCGCGAATAAGCTGGAAAAGACGAGTTGCACACAATTTTCTACCCGATTCCCTGAAGAAATTTGTTATCCATCTTCTGGTGTGTTGCAAATGTGTGGATGATACAGCTTAAAATTATTCAGATACATCACAAGCTGGCAAAATAACTGAAGCACTAGAAATACTCTTTTTAACGCACTACAGCAACAAAGCGGGTGATTTCTACCACAGAAACCGCTGCCCCTCACAAGCGGAGTGTAGGAGACGACAACGGTGCGAGTCCCAACGCTGACGTCAGAGCCAGGGGGCGCTACTCAATCATATCACCCCCTATAAGGTGTAGAAATATCGAAGGGTACTGTTCCCGCAAGGATTGGCTCAAATTTTAGCACCAGCACATTGCATGTTTGATTTTATTTTTTCATATTTGAAATATTTTTTTTAGTAGTTCGGTGTACCGTCGGCACTCCAGCGGTGGTCGCTTATTAGGTTTGGTCAGAAAGGGACAGCAAAAGCGCGTGTTATACAAGTTGAATAAAATGCCGGTAAATGGTGCTAATAAAACGCTGCATAGTGGCGGGAGAGATTCCTGAAAAATGTTTGAGAAAGGTGTAAGTCCCTCACAATCATCAATATGACGCTTTTGAATGTTCATTTTGAAGCAGGTATGTCACCCCACCAAAGTATTGGGGAGATCTCGATGTAAACATTTAAGGCGAGTTGTTTCAATAGTCGCAGGGCAATCTGCAAGCATCAGACATATATTCGAAGGCAAAGTAGCTATTCTGTATTACTAACTTCTAAACACGTTTAGAAGAGGCATCACATTTAAAGCTTTGCTACCCACTTTATTGCAGATTGTATTATTTTCTGCGATAAAAACGCGTAGAGGTTCTACGAATGCAAGCGTACCTTTTACATCCGCTTGCTATCCGCTTGAATAAAGCATAGAATTTCCACTTATAGCCGAATGACGTGCAGAACATCCTGTTAGATTTAGTACTTGAGCATTTACGTGTTCCGTTACGTCCCCGCATGTGATAGGAACGCACTTTTTAACAAGGACGATGGCAGATGATACCCACGCACTTACACAAACCAGGAGAAAGATTGCTAGAACCGACGACTTAGTGCAGCAAGCCACTCCTCCCACAATCCTGCAACAACCCAGGGAACCGCCATTGTTCCGCGGATCCCCCGTGAAGACCCTCAGGACTGATTGGAGAAATTTGAGCGCGTCCGGTTCTTTACCAGGTTGGATGAGGGAGAAACGTTTCAGCGTGTGTTCTTCTATTTTATGGATGCAGGTCGAGCTTGGTCCGCGAACCATGAAAGCTCTCTGACTGACTGGACTCTCTTTGAGAGCGAGTTCCCTAAAAGGTTTGCCACTGGTGTGCGAAAACAACGATCCGAACCTGTGACACAAAATAGCATCAGCACCCCGAAGAAGAAGCAGTGATCTTTGTCGAGGAGATGGCGAGACTGTTTCGCCGTGTGTACCCGGAAATGACAGAAGTAAAGGAACAAATTTTCCTGATGCGGGGGGCAAAGCAATAGCTTTTGGCTTGTCTTGTCGGTAACTTTCCGAAGACAGTGGCTGAATTCGTGTCTGAGGTAGCCGCGATAGAGAAGACACTCGAAGTTTGAACGCGACAGTAGGACCACCAAGCCAATGCAATGGTTTCGGAGACCATCGGTGCCGCCGTCATTACCTCCGACACACTACGCGACACCATCCGTGAAGTGGGGAGGGAGGAGCTGCGTAAACTTCTCCCGACAGCGCCGCAATCCAAAGTCGCTTGCCTAACTGGAGTGATCCGGGAAGAAGTTCAAAACACTTTGGGAAACATTTACGCCATCCGAAGTACCCCACGAGCCACAAGCTATGACGTACACCGCGGCTGTTCGCCGACCCCCCTGCTTCAACACATCGTCAAGAGGCCCCGACTTACCGCCGCCCAGTTTCGCCCGCCCCACTCCCTGTACTCCGGAACCAGACGCCACAGAAGGCTGACGTATGGCTAACACCGGATAATCGCCATCTGTGCTGCCACAGCTGAGAGGCCTACCACGTCCACCCTCGCTGACCATAGAAGAGAGTCGGACTTCGTGGTTTCTCCGTCGAAGGACCATGACCCCTGCACTGCCAGTACCCTCCTGAAATGGAAGAATACCTGTCCAACACCAAGCGTGTCTCATCCTGATTTAGCCGTTCGCCGTCACCCTACCGATACCAATCGCCCAGACGCCGCAGCAATGAGGACTTCGTACGTTTACGGTCCCCTAGCCCACAGCTTGCGGACACTAAAGGCACCAACGTCTGGAGGTGCAGTTGCACAACGGCGAAAAAACTAAAAACCCTCCAACAACCCAACGATTCGCTGAAAACGGTGACTCACGACAGACCCTCGTCCCGACAACGCGACGTAACCCTGACGGGATTCGCGAGCCCAAAGGCAGCCACAAGGCGCCACGCACACCCGACATGACGAAGCTTCCCGCTGAGAATACGACGATAAAGACGACGCATAATGCCTTACTGCCAACACGCACAAGCCGAGATACGACGCTCCGAAGCCACCGAAAGTCGACGAAAGCGGCATCCAACGTCCACATGTCCATCGAAGGATGTGATATTGTCGTCCTCATAGATACGCCAGCCGTCTACTCAGTTATTAGGGCTCATTCGCATGTAAGCTGAAGAGTGTTAAAAGATAGATAGGACAGTCCGCACATGCCCACAGCCGGAGACCACCTCGTAACGCAAAGTGGAGCGTGCACATCGCGGGTCACCATAGACGGCACCGCATACCTGACTGCGTTCGCATTTTGCCTAACTGCTCCTGCGACGTAATTTTTGGAAATACCTTTTTACGCACAACGGTGCAATAATTGATCCACAGACAAGGTCGATAAGTTTTTCCTCTGATCACCCCATGATGCCGCAACCGAACCCCGTACACCATGCTGCTGTAAGGATCGCTGAACATCACTTCACACTGCCACCCGCGCAAGCATATTTATCACCGTCTGTTGTGAGGATCCTGCTGCTGACGTAGGCGCTATGATAGAGAGTGACCAAAGTATTCTTCTCGAACGCGGTGTCTCCGTCGCAAGAGGCATTGCGCACTTTAGGCAATGCAAATCACACATTTTCGTCCCTAATTTCACCGTGAAGTACCAGCATCTAAACAGAGGCGCTGCAATTGCGTTTTTTGAAGGAACACAAGGAACAAGTCAAGTTATAGCCGTCGCCAACTTTGAACGCCCACGCGCCGGTGCTTTCAAGATACCGAATCCTTTCGACGTGAAACCGGCTCTGCCACGGGAAAGCCGGGACGAATAGTCGGATTTATTGCGTTGCGACAGCGAGTGTTTTTCGTCGAACTCAAAATTACGTCAAAAACCCTTAGCAAAGCACAGTACTATAACCGAGGATGCAGATCGCACTACCCAACAGTCACTGTACCGCGTGTCTTAACACGAGCGGGAAGCCATCCGGACTCAAGTCGACGACATTCTCAGTCATGACATGTTAAAGCCATCATAAAGGCCGTGGGCTGCGCCGGTCGTCCTCGTGAAGACAAAAGATGGCACAGTAAGGTTGTGCGTTGACTGCCGACAACTGAACAAGATCACCAAAAAGGACGTGTAGCCACTGCAACGAATCGACGACGCCCTCGAACACCTCTGCCACGCGAAGTACTTCTCATCGATGGATTGTAAGACAGGCTACTGGCAAATAGATGTGGATATGGCTGTGATGGTCGGACGTCGCCACTGGCTGCCGCAGGCAACACGTGCTCACACAAAAACGTGCTCCCCCGTGGCGACACAACGGGCGCGGAAAAAACACGTGCTGCCACAAGGAAAGACCACGCGCGCGCGGAACATGCGCTCCCCCCCCCCCCGCGAATTCAGAAATGTTGACCTTGAAAAGCCCAGAAGGCTTGCAGGGTGACGTGCCAACACGCGGGGCGCTGATCGGCCGGTTCCCAGTATTCTCCAACGAGCTCATCCTTGCCCTCCATGTAGCAACCCAAGGAAGGTATAAGAAGGCGAGCGAACGACGCACCAGGACTCTCTCCTAACTGGGCACCATCCGGCCAGTCCGATCGAGGAAGCCGCCCGTAGGAGTCATCCGATCGCGCGCTACCTCCCCAACCCGGGCAGAGATTGCGACGAGGGGACCTCCGGCTTCTGAATCTCGCGAACTTCGTTGAACAGCCAGCCAACAGAATCATCTCGGGACTGCGTCCACGGTCCAGCGGAGTACGCACCACCTGCGCTCCTGGCACGAGAGTTCCGGCACCCACTCAACGGCCCAGACGAGCACGTGCACACCGCAACGCGGCATGTGAAAGACATCCTGGCTGCACGACCCGGCGCCAGCCGCCCACCTGACCCACCTCTACCGAGTCCCAGCCTCTAAACGGGTGAGCGCAGTGGCACCAGCACTAACTGTTGTAATTAAATGGTATATTTCAGCCTGCGTTGTCTCATTTCCCCTCAACTCTTCGTGGACCCACCTAGTTGGTAGCGTGACGCCATCTCTTTTACGGGGAGCGTCACAAGTGGTGGCAGCGGTTGGATTCACTAAATTAAATCGCAGAGTATAGGCGTGGGACTCCGACCCCACACCTGAGGGGAAACGAGGCACCATGAACGAGGTCACTATGACCCAACGAATGTGTTAGGCGCAAGCGTCACGGCGTTGGGAGGAATAGTTTCATCATTTACAGGGGACGGTAACGGGATAACCATTCAGGACTTCCTACGTGTTCCCGAACAGGCGGGGGGTGTTGGTGGCTGGACAGAGTCGCACATGACAGGTATTTGTTCATTTGCTCCGACCAAGCAAGCACGCTGCAAAATGGTCGGCGTGGCCTACGAATTTGCGTGGCACGAGGAGGCTTGTCTGCAGCATCGACTTTCGCCGTGTTTAAAGCTGTAGCAATAAAAAGGTTTGATACAGAGCCAGACACCATCATCATCATCATCGTCAGCCCATCTAAGCTCACTACAGGGCAAATGCCTCTCCCATTATTCTCCAATTACCTCGGTCCTGTGCCAACTGTGACCAATTTATCCCCGCAAACTTCTTGATCTCATCTGCCCATCTAACTTTCTGCCATTCCCGGCAACGCTTGCCTTCTCTAGGGATTCACTCTGTTGCCCTTAATGACCAGCGGTTATCTTGCCTTCGCATTACATGCCCTGCCCACGTCCATTTGTTTTTCGTAATCTCTACTAATATGTCCTTAACACGGGTTTGTTCCCTGACCCACTCCGCTCTATTCTTGTCCCTTAATGTTACACCTATCATTATCCGCTCCATTGGACGCTGAGTCGTTCTCAATTTAATTTGAACCTTCTTAGAAATTCTCCAGGTTTCTGACCCGTAGGTGAGTACCGGTAAGATGCGCTGTCATACACTTTCTTCTTCAGCGACAATTGTAGGCTGCTACTCATTATCTGAGAATGTCTGCCATATGCACCCCACCCTATTCTTATCCTTCTAATTATCGCTGCCAAATGGTTGGGATCTGGGGTCACAACTTGGCCTAAGTAGATATATTCGCTTACCAATTCCACTGCCTCGCCACCTATCTCAAACGGCTGGGCTGTCCCGAGGTTATTAATCATTACTTTAGTTTTCTCCATAATATTTTCAGGCCCACGGTTCTACTCTGCTCGTCCAGTGCGGAAAGCATGCTTTGCAATTTGTCCCCCGAGTTACTTAGCAAGGCTACGTCATCAGCAAGTCTGAGGTTGCTAAAGTATTTTCCATTAACCCCCACTCCCATCTGTTCCCAATCCAACGTTCTGAATACCTCTTGTAAACATGCTGTGAATAACATTGGAGAGATTTTGTCTCCTTGTCTGACACCCTTCCTTATAGGTATTTTACTGCTCTCCTTATTTAGTATGATGGTACCTGTGGACCTTTTGTAGATATCCTCTTGTATTCTTACATATTGCTCATCTGCCCCCTGGTTCCATAATGCCTGAATGACTGCTAGGGTTTCCACCGAGTCAAATGCTTTCTCATAATTTATGAAGGCTATATATAGGGGTTCAGTATACTCAGCGCACTTCTCTATGACCTGATTGATCGTGTGAATATGATCCATTGTTGAATAACCTTTACGGAACCCTGCTTTTTCTTTAGGTTGTCTGAAATCTAAGGTTGCAAAAATTCTGGTAGCGATTACCTTGGTAAGTACCTTGTAGACGACTGACAGAAAGCTGATGGTCCTGTAATTTTTCAAGTGCTTCATTTCCCCTTTCTCATTGATTACGATGATGTTCGCGTTCTTCCAAGATTCCGGTACTCTTGCGGTCATTAGGCATTGCGTATACAGGTTTGCGAGTTTTTCAAGTACAATTTCTCCGCCATCCTTCAACAGGTCTGCTGTTATCTGATCCAAACCAGGTGCTCTGCCCCTTTTATTTCTTTGAAAGCCTTCCTTACTTCTTTGGTCGATACTGGTGGGATGTCTGTCTCCTCTGAACTACTGTCTCGTTCGGCATTATCCTGTATGTCCCGGCTACTGTACAGATCTCTATAAAACTCCTCGGCCACTGTGACTATTTTATCCCTATTTGTGATGACATTGACCAAGCTTGCTTATCCTTAAGTGCATACATCTGATTTTTCCCCACGCCAAGACGTCTCTTCACTGCTTTCAGGCTACCTCCGTTCTTTACAGCGTATTCGATCCTCTCCATATTATACTTCCGTATGTCAGCTGTCTTACGCTTATTGATTAACTTCGAGAGCTCGGCTAGTTGAGAGCTCGGCCCGTTCTATTCTGTCAGCTGCGGTAGAGATTCTCATGGTTTGCCGTTTCCTGATTAGATCTTTCGTCTCCTGTGAAAGTTTACCAGTATCCTGTCTAGCCATAGTGTCCCCGACTTGAACTGCACACTCCGTGATAATGCGTGTAAGGTTGTCGCTGGCTTCCTGTGTCGTAAGCTCGGCCTCATCGTTAAGACCTGAATATCGGTTCTGCAGGGCGATCCTGAACTCTTCGGATTTACGTCTTACTGTTAGCTCATTTATCTGTTTCTTTCGTAAAAGCTTGTTGCGGTCCCTCCTCAAATCTAGCCTAATTCGAGATCTTACCATACGGTGGTCACTACACCTTACCCTTCCGAGCACTTCCACATCCTGCACAACGCCTGGGTGATCGCATATTATGAAGTCTATTTCACGACGCCAGGGTTATCGCGTATTATGAAGTTTATTTCATTTTTATGCTCCCTTTTCGGGCTCCTCCAGGTGCACTTCCCAGTCTCCCGTTTACAGAAGAAAGTATTCATTATACGTAGGTTATTCCGTTCTGCAAACTCAACTAGTAGGTCCCCCCTGCTATTTCTACAGCCCACTCCATAGTTCCCAACTGCCTTGTCTTCAGCCTGATTCTTGCCTACTTTAGCATTGAGGTCCCCCATAACTACGGTATACTGTGTTTTCACTTTGGCCATTGCCGATTCCACATCTTCATAGAAGCGTTCCACTACTTGGTTGTCGTGGCTGGATGTGGGCGCGCAGCCGTGCACTACCTTTAGCTTGTACCTCTTATTGATCCTAATTACAAGACCTGCTGCCCTTTCGTTAATGCTAGAGTAATCTTCCATGTTGCCAGCTACGCTTTTATTGACTAGAAATCCTACTCCCAGTTCCCTTCTGTCCTATATACACCGGTAACACAGGACGTGTCCATTTTTCAGCACCGTAAAAGCTTCAGCTGCCCTCCTAACCTCGCTAAGCCCCATTACATCACATTTAATGCCCTCTAAATTCTCGAACAACACCTCTAGACTCGCTTCGCTAGATACGGTTCGCGGTTTAATGTTGCCAGGTTCAGATTATATTGGCGGCCTGTCCGGATCCCGTGATTCTTAGCACCTTCTTAGCCAGAGTACGTCAAGCTCCAAAGGATTTTGTCCGACGGAAAAGAGGGAGAAGACGTCCAGTCGTTTGCGACAAGGCTTCGCGCGTTTGGAAACGACGCCTCTGTTGCGACGCAAGACGGCACCGAGACTGAGGTAAATCGTTAGTTCTGCAAACAGCTCCTGAACGAGCAGCTTCGCACTCAGTTCTTGAATGGACTGGGAGACCCGATCCACAGGTTCACACTTTCTCGCGACCCCAAGAATATCCAAGAGGCCGTCGACGCGGCTGTGAGGGAGGAGACAAACGAGCGAACAGTAAATGGCGGTCGCATGCCGGTCAGAAGCGGGCGGGAAGACGAGAGGGAAGCTGACGAGCTGGGCGCACGCCTCGAAGGGGTGGAACGCTTGTTGGAATCTAGCATCGCCCTACAAAATGAACAAATGCAGCAAAAAGACAGGCGTCGCGGCAACAGGACGGGACGGCCGACTTGCTATGTGTGTGGCGAACTTGGACACATTGCTAGGAACTGCAGGCAGCGCACGCACCCTCAAGGCCAACCGCCAGGGGACGACCAAGCAAGCGCGGATAATCCCATGGGAAATTCCGCTTCTCGATGAACCAGGGAAACTAGTCGAGCCCACTTTGTAGGCTCACGCACTGGAGGGAAGCAAAGGGGGCAAGATGTCACAGTTAACATTTGTGGAGAGGCTAGCCCGACAATAAAATGTGAAATAGGGGGAGCAGCTATGAATTGCCTGATACAGGCGGGCTAAAAAGGAAGCCTCCTTAAAGAGAGCACTCTAGACAACGTTTTACCCGACTGGCGAAGGAGATTCCGGTCGGTAGAGAAGAGAACACGCCTCGTGGGCATCACGGGCGACCATTTGGAAATTGTAACGTTCTGTGAAGTGCCTTTGAAATTAGGAGCACGCATTGTAACGGCAACATTCTTCGTCTGCACAGAGAGAGCCAGGCTGCCGGTGGCGGGTTTAATCGGACAGTACATCCTTCCGGAAGAAAAGGTAGATTTTCTCCTAAGTAGAGGCGCAACCATCATAGGGGGCATCGAAATTCCCATTCTTGACCGGGCGGGGGGAAACAAGAATACAGGCGGACGCGTCGACTGGCATTCTTGCGACAGTGCACCTATCCGCCTCCTCGGGGAAAACCTACTGCCCCCTTTAAGCGAATGCGTGCTGGTGGGTGAAATAACTTCCGAGCTGTCTAGGGGACAGCTGGGCGTACCGGAAAGCAGTCTCCTTGAGGTGTCGGGTGGTGCCGGCGCTTACGGTTTAGTTAGAGCTACCGAGACTGGCGTGGTCCCAGTGCGCGTCGTTAACACTGAACTTCAGGAGATTAAGTTTCCTCGCAACAAAATCGTCGGTGTCCTCACGCCAGCGTGGTAGCCGAGAGGCCACCGGAAGAGAATGTTTGCCGGCGTGCACACGAAGCCGACCTCTTTAGCAGTTTTTATCTCTCGCTCGTGGCCGAACCAGATAAATCTAAACTTCGGGAAATAATCTCCGAGTTCGGCAGCGCTTTTTACACCAGCGGCACAGATATCGGCCACTTCGTGGTTGTTGATTCTCATTGGCGGGAACCAGCACACCTCTCGGGCAGCAGGGGAAGAGGAAGAGGAGGTGGATGCGGGGAGACGCGCGAGGCCAGCGAGCTAGGAAAAGAAGAGAATAAAGCAGTGTTCGTTGAGATCCCATGCACTACGACGCGGATGTCGTTCTCTCTTCACGTTATAGTGGTGATTAAACACAGAGTTTCGACTAGCGGCGCGGCTCCGGTTTACCTCCATGCGTATCGGATCGCCTACTCCAAAAGAGACGAGATGGAACGGCAGGTAATCGAGCTGCTCGACGCAGAGATAATCGAACACTCTACATCTCCATGGGGTGCCCCGGCCCTATTGGTCGAAAAGCCGGATGGGTCGTACAGCTTCGTCGTCGATTACCGTGACTTGAACTGCGTGACTCGCGTCGACCCTTACCCACTCCCGAATATTTTGGAGACATTGTGAGAGCTCGGTTCTGCGAAATTTTTCAAGGTAGTGGACATGGCCTCCGGGTATTGGCAGATTGAGATGCATGAGCGCGACAAACAAAAGACGGCGTTTAATAAGCCTTCAGGGCATTACCAGTGGCGACGCATGCCTATAGGCCTCGTAAACAGCGCAGCGGTATGGCAGCGCACGGAAGACGTAATCCTCGACAGTCTTTTGGGGAAAAAGTGTCATGTATATCTGGACGACATAATCGTGTACAGCACCTCATTCGAGGGCCATCTAAATGACCTGCGTAACGTTTTCCAGAGAGTGCGTGCAGCCGCTCTCAAACTGAAACCATCAAAATGTCAATTCCTGCGCACCGAGGGTAAATACCTAGGGCACATCGTATCAGCGGCGTGAGTACGACCAGACTCGTCCAAAATACAATGCGTTCAGGAGTTTCCACAGCCCAGCACAAAAACCGAAGTCAGGCAATTTCTGGGTCTTCTGTTGCATTACCGGCGACACATTCCCCAGTTTGCTGAACAGGCGTGCCTTTTAACTCAGCTCACATCCAAGAAACCACTAAGCTGGGCTGAGGAATAGCAAGCAGCTTTCTCGGCGATGAAGCGCAAGCTGACCGAGGCTCCCTTGCTGAAATTTTCAGATTGCAGCAGGACGTTCACACTTGCGACAGATGCCTCCAAGGTGGCGGTAAGGGCGGTGTTATCACGGGAGTTCGATGGGAAGAAACACCCCGTGGCGAACACGAGTCGGCAGCTGAACTCCTCGGAGCAGAAATATGGTGCTACCAAGCAGGATTTCCTTGGCGTAGTTTGGTCTGTGCGACACTTCCGGTGTTTCCTATACGGACGGCACTTTAAGATTGTCACCGACAACCAGCCGCTTAAGTGGCTCATGAACGCTCGTGACCCCAGCTCGAGGCTTGCAAGGTGAAACCTCCTTCTACAGGAGTACGACTATGAAGTCGTCCACAGGGCGGGTAAAACGTATCAGAACGCTGACACCCTGAGCAGGACGCCAGTCCGGGCACTCGACATTTTTGTGTCGTCGGTGGAGGAGGCCCGCATGAAACGGGAGCAGCTCGACGATCCCTGGCGTTTAGAAAATTGTCAAATCACTTGAAGCAGGCGGCAGTGAGGGACAATTTTATGTGGACGACGGGGGTCTGCTGAGGTTCAGGGAAAAGGCGGGGGGAGGTACGGGGCCTTTAGTAGTGCCTGCCTCAATGAAGGCGAGCTCCTACGTGTACATCACGATGCACCCTACTCTGGCTACTGGGGGGCACGTAAAACCCGCCAGAGGATAGGCATGACGTACTTTTGGCCAGGAATTGGAAGAGACGTGCTGGAATATTGTCGGAAGTGCCACTCTTGCGCCATCCATAAAACGCCCAAGAACCGAAAGCGTGCTCCTTTGCAGTTGTTCGAGGAACTTAGCGCACCTTTCCAGCGCACCGCGTTGGATATAATGGGGCCCCTACCAACTACGACTGCGAGAAGCAAGTACATACATGCTTTTGCAGACCATCTGAGCCGTTACGCCGAAGCCTTCCAGCTGGCTTACCAGAAGGCGGAAACCGTAGCACGCGTTTTCGTCGAAGGGGTCGTACTGAGACACGGCGTACCCGAGCAACTTCTAACCAATCAGGGCACCAACTTCGTCTCTCGGGTGATGAAAGAGGTGTACGACCTCTTGGGGATAAGGAAATTGCAAACGACTGCGTATTACCCGTAGTGTAACGGTGCAGTAGAAAGTCTGAATCAAACCCTGGTGACCAAGTTATCTCATTACGTAGCAGACAACCAACGAGATTGGGATAAGCGGCTACCTTTCGCTGTGCATGGCTTCAACACCGCAGTCTAGGAGGGCACAAATGAAACCCCATTTTCCTCCTTCACTGCCGCGATGCGGCAATACCGAGCATTCTCGGTGAGACTGCCAGAATGCGCTATAACACCATAGAGGACTACCGCGCGGACCTGGCTCAACGCCTCTCAATCTCGCACAAGCTAGCGTATAAAGCACTGAATAAAGCGGCGGAGAAGAAAAAGTCTCGTCGTGGTAAAAGTAGCCAGGACGCCGGCTTTCAGATAGGCGACAGGGTCTACGTCAAAGTCGAAAGCCAGGCCCGCGGCCTGGCTTAAAAGCTCGCGCCGAAATGGAAACTTCGTTTCTGGGTTGTCGAAAAGCTGTACGACGTCACGTGCCGAATCAGAGGGATTGGAATGAAAGACGAGAAAATTGTAAACGTCAACAAGCAGAAAATTGCTTTGGGTGAGGTGGAGGACGAGCTGACACTATCAGGGTGAGTGTTGGTACAGCCAGGCACCATCCTTCGTCCCCGGAACGTGGTGGCCCACCTACGAGCCCGTTCACGGATGCTTTACAGGAAGCCGGGCTCGATGAAATAATTCAAAATTCTCAACTCCCCGCGGCGAACAGCCTCCCTCCGCCGACGCACAGTTTTGCACTACGAAGTCGAGGGGCAGCACCGTACCATATTTGACAGGCGTTCGTCCTGTGTACCTGAATGGCAAAATTCCAAATTTTAGTGTTCATGCTCTGCACCCATAAAACCTGTATGTGGACAATCGCTTGGCTCATGTGCAAAAAAATTCATTGGATGTTTATGATTATTGTTTACTGGTGCCGACGGGTCTCGCCGTGTGACCCTGCTGACTGCATTCGATGTGGTTTCATTATAGTGCGGTGCGGTGTGCCTCAAACTTTGTGGCCCGCCATAAACCTTTTGTGAACGAGACTTTTAGTAACAAAAGTCTTCTCTGGGGATGGGCGGGTGTGATGGTCGGACATCGCCACTGGCGGCCGCGGACAACACATGCCCACACAAAAACGTGCTCCCACATGGCGAGACAACATTTGCAGACAAACACGTGCTGCCACGAGGAAAGATCACGCGCGCGCGGAACACGCGCCCCCCGCGTATTCAGAAATGTTGACCTTGAAGCGCCTGGAAGGCTTTCAGGGTGGAGCGCCCACACGCGGGGCGATGACCGGCTCCAACGGGCTCGTCCTTGCCCTCCATGTAGCAACCCAAGGAAGGTATAAGGAGGCGAGTGAACGAGGCATCAGGACTCTCTCCCAACTGGGCACCATCCGGCCAGGCCGAACGTGGAAGCCGCCCGTAGGAGTCATCCGATCGCGCGCTTCCTCCCCAACATGGGCCGAGATTGCGACGAGGGGACCTCCGACTTCTGAATCTCCCGAACTTCGTTTACCAGCTAGCCAACGGCCTCATTTCGGGACTGCGTCCACGGTCCAGCGGAGTACGGACCACCTGCGCGCCCGGCACGAGAGTTCTGGCACCCACTCAACGGACCAGGCGAGCACGTGCACACCGCAACGCCGCATGTGAAAGAGCTCCCGGCTCCACGACCCGGCGCCAGCCACCCACCTGACCCACCTCTACCGAGTCCCAGCCTCTCAACGGGTGAGCGCACCGGCACCAGCACAAATTATTGTTAATTAAATGGTTTATTTCTGGCTGCGTTTTCTCATTTCCCCTCAAATCTGCGTGGACCCACCTAGTTGGTAGCGTGATGCCATCTCCCTTTCGGGGAGCCTCACAAGAGAGACTGAGCAGACTGCAAGAGTGCATTCGTAAGCCTGGACTGCCTTTACGAGTTCAAGGTGGTGCATTTTGGCTTGTGTCCAGCACCAGCAACATTTTAAACATTTATGCACACAGTGCTAGCTGGCCTGAAGTGGCACACCTGTCTTGTATACCTCGACAAGGTTGTGGCCCAGACTTTCGACGAACACCTTGCAATGTTGGAGTCTCTCCTCGAGGACAATCGTGCATCGGGATTAGCGCCGAAGCCTGAAAAGGGCGGCTTCGCGTTGGAGGACGTCACGTTTGGCGGCCACGTCGTGAACACCGAGGGAGTCCTGCCTGGCCCAGCGAAAACTTCAGCCTTAAGGGATTCCCAAGACCAAGAGTCCAGAAGGGCGTTCCAAGATTTCTCCGACTATGCGTATACTACCGCTGCTTCGTCACAAACTTCGCACGCATTGTATATCCACTGAAACCTTGACGAAAGATTGCACCCCGTTCAGCTGGAAAAGGAGCCCAAGAGAAAGCTTTCTGCGGACTGCAGAAACGTCTTCAGAAAAGCCAACCTGTGCTCCCTCATTTCAACCAAAATGCCGAAACAGAACCGCATACGGCCGCTAGCGGTATGGACTTGGGGTCCGTCCTCATCCAGAAGCGAAGCGATTCAGAAAAAGTAATTCCTTATGATAGCTGTGGCTTCTCCAAGGAATAAAAAAAAACTACTCAGCCTCTAAAAAACAGTGGCTCGCAATTATATTAGCTATTTCGAAATTTCATCCGTGCTAGTATGAAAGACTGTTCAAGGTGGTGACATACCACCATAGGCTGTGTTGGCTCGCGAATTTGAAATGCCCTTCTGGGCGCCTGGGTAGGTGGAGCTTGCGCCTGCAACTGTTCGTCATTACAATATTCTAATAATCCGGCAGGAAACACTCCGACGCCGACCGCCTGTCTCGCACCCCTGTTGACCCACCACCACCACATTCCGACGACGACGGCGCATTCTTCGGAGCGTAGACGGAAAGCGACCTAGCCACCCAGCATTGTGCCTAACCCGAGTTACGCGTCATGATAAACTATCTGGAAGTACCCAACGTCAGCGTTCCAAGAACCTTCAAAGGGAATTTACCGTCATTCACCCTTAAAAATCCGTCCTAGTAAAGAAAAATGTCAACCCTGAAAGGAGAGCAAGTTCTCTTCATCCCAGGAGACCTTCGTGAAGAAATTTGGAAGCGCGCCACAACGACCCGCCCAGGCGGCACAGAAAGTTTGTCCCAAGACCGGCCCGTCCATGGCCGCTTTCTGGCATGTCCGGCCAAGATATAGGTTCTGGCAGCAACTGATCATACGATGAACGGCCAACATTCGGCAACCAGCTCTTCGGTATTTCTCCGGCCGCCCGCGTTCAGACGCGAAACGGCAGCTTCCCGGCTACCAGATATTCAGTTGCATTTCGGCTACCGGGGTTGAGAAAGAAATCGGCCGGAGTACGACTTTAGGGCATCCGTTTTTCCTTCGGGAAGCGGTGTTCAGCCGAATCACGGCAAACGACCGGCCTCAGGATATCCATATTCTTGTGGCAGTTGGTGTTCGAAATGAGACCGGCCGTTGCGTGGCTGCCACGCATCCGCTCTTTCAACGGTGAACCACGCGTCCGGCGGAAGAATATTCGTTATCTTCGGGCAGCCGGTGTTATGAAGTAGACCGACCGACTTACGACTTCAGATTGTACGTTTTTCATTTGGTTAGCGCCCCTCGGCCGAATTACGGGAAGCGAACGGCCGCAGAATGTTCGGCAACCGGTGTTCAAGAGGGCACCGGCCTTCGTACGTTATCAGGTTATACGTCATTATGCGAACTACGGCGCGCCTCTGGGCTCCGATAATTCGTGCACAGACGTGCTTGGAAGAAGAACCGCCGATGCAGGACCGGTTTTTCTCTGGGTGAAGAAAGAGCCGTTAGGGAGTCCAATGGCGGAGACATGTTTTTCATCCGCTCGGTGTTTCTGCGTTTTAAATGAACGAACTACATTTGTCCAACAGTAATGAGTGTTCTAGGTGAACGGGCAAGGTGCAAGGACTCACTGGACATTACCAGGGAAACGTTTAGGATATTGAAATGACATTTATTGCCACAAGAAGACTGCGCCACACCGACGGGTGAGCTAAGCATCGCCAGTCATAGCCGCTACAACGCCTCGCCCGTCGGCTTCGTCGACGCATCAGCTCGAGGCCATTCGCTCCCTCAATAAATGCAGACCATTGGAGACATCGACCCGGCAGCGATGTCCGACCCGGGGTGGCAGTGGTTCATCAAAATAAGTGGCCTTAAAGGGTGTCGAGCAAGCGGCCACCACTCAGGAGCTCAACCATCGCCATTTCAAGGACCTTCCTACCCTCGCGAAAGAAAGGAAAGGGCGCGCAAAAGCGCAAGTTTCGGCTATTCTTCTCACATTTATATTGCGAAAAACAATGTGCACTATATTGTTTGTGATAAACGTAGAAGACGCTATGCTCGTGCATTGGTAGGCTCATCTTCGTGCCCTGTACTATGTTTCTTCATGGGATTTTATGACTGCCTATTTAGAAAGATTTTATATGGAATTTGCCATAACAACAGAGCCTTGTGAATGACGAAGCCTGGATGGTAATTTAGTTGCGTTGTTTGAAATTGAGATTAGCTACACTTGGGATGTGACTTATTTGGTTAAACATAATCGCCAGCATCCTAGCAAACACGGATTTCTTCGGGTTTTTCTTGCTCAACGCAGCTTGTTGAGTTCATGCACAATTTGGCTTTAGAAATAGATAAGGTTAAAGTAGCTCACTATTTTCTTGTGCAACAAAAAAGAATTTGACGGTATTTCATGCCACCTTCTTGTTAGCACATTGCGGGCAATGAACTGAATGAATCGGTTATTGCATGGATAGCCGAGTATATATCTTTATTACAGCAGTTGGTCGCTCTCAATGGTTGCTCGTTTGGATATGTTCCCGCGACCTCAGGAATTCCCCAGGCTCAGTTGCAGGCCCTCTTTTCTTTGTCTGGCCTCAAATCGTTCTTAAAAATGATTGCGAATGACTGTGTAATTCACAGGACAATAGCGAATAACGTTATTCCGAATACTTGCAGCATGTTACAAATTGATAACATCCTGGCGTGCTGATTTAGAAAAGTCGTTGAATCTTAAAAAGTAGGTTAACGTTAACTCACAAGAAAACCTTCATTTCAATTGAATGCGTACAGAGTAAATAACACTGGTTTAAGAATGGCCGGGGAATATATATAACCAGGAGTTTATTTAACGAGTTGTTCGAGAAATAGGCACGTTCACAACATAAAAGTTACGTCTGCACGAGATAAAATTTCAGCAAACCTCTACCTAACTTAAAAAAACAACCGTACTTCACCCATGTACGCTCATTGTAAAAGTACGCATGTGTTTTCTGGGATCCCTACAGCAAAGAGCTGGTTGATACACTCTAAAACATACAGAATAGGGCAGTGCGATTAGTATTAGGTATTGTCACTGTTAACTTAGCATGAGGGGAAGTAAAAGTAACCTTAAATCGTAAGACGGGAAAGATCATAGACGAAACCTGAGGTTTAAATTTTTCCGTAATATCTATCATTCCAAAACTGGAATAAAAGGTAAAAGTATATCCAACCGCCCTTCTAAATATCCCAAAGTGTGATCGGTAGCTAGAAGCAAATTAGTTACTTTCCTTTAAGGTGACTTTAGTTACTTTAATTTAGTTACTTTACTTTAGTTACTTTCCTTTAAGGCCTTGCCCGATTCATTTTATTTTACATCAAGATGAGAGTATAATTTTTTTCCACGTATAATTTTGTCCAATGTTTATAATGCCGATTTTCACCGCGCTTTGTAGAATTATTTTGTTATTTGGCCTCATACTTGATGCTTAGTGTTATGTAATGCATTCAAGGCGAGCAGGTATCAAATAAAAAAATAAATAACTGAGCAAAACAATAAACAAACAAACAAACTAATAAACAAAAAAAGAAATAAGTAAATAAGAAATAAATAAATAAATAAATAAATAAATAAATAAATAAATAAATAAATAAACAAACATGCGGAACCGCAAGTTCGCCTCCGACGTGTCGAGAACACTACGTATGCAAACTTGGCCAATGAAATATTTATTCCTTCATTCGTTGCACTATGCAAGGATTGCTGTATGAATGCTACAATTGCTAAATTATTTGTTTGAAAGAAAATATGAAACTCTTGTCTTACGCCTTTCCTTGCGTGAACACAGAGAGATACAACTGCAGCATCTGAAGAAGGGCGTCATTTGCAACCCGCCTAGAGGTTTCTTAACGTAATACGACTTTAGAGGAAAATTAAGTTATTTTGGACTATTAAGGAGTGTCCACGTAACTAGTGAAAACAACATAAAAAATAAATTGAAACTGAAAGTACTTCTTTGAACTCTTCTAGGATCAGCGCTGTGAAAGTTCATCAGAAAAGTTGATCGAGTACAAAAATTCTTTGCAAGAAAAATTGGCAAATACTCGGCATACTTCTTGTGTGAAGTAAATTATATTGAATGCTTCTGAGTGTTTTGTGGAGTACGGAACCGCTTCGTAAAG
This sequence comes from Haemaphysalis longicornis, assembly GCF_048455015.1. Classification (NCBI taxonomy): domain Eukaryota; kingdom Metazoa; phylum Arthropoda; class Arachnida; order Ixodida; family Ixodidae; genus Haemaphysalis; species Haemaphysalis longicornis. Next base: position 35,287,814 of record NW_027526214.1, on the reverse strand, counting down.
GCATTCGTACCGGCTTTATATAAAAAAAACTGGTCAAGCAGCTGTTGTAAAAATTGTTGATTTAGTCAGAGCATGAAAGTATTGTCTTAAAAGAAATTGCTTAAAAGCGGCACTTTCATCTTTGTAACAGTGAACCCACTAAAGTATACGCATTCCCCCGCCGCCCACCCCCGAATCCTTCCTTGTTTATTACAGGTAAGCCACCCCACAGAAGATATCAGGACCTGGACAGTAATTCTATTCCAGCTCTGCAAAGAAATGAATATTTGCTGTATTCGACAGTAAAAGATGCACAGCAAAAAAGGAACGACCATTTGGGGCACTGTTGAATAAATTAATTTTGGTGTAACTGACGCTGATAATTAAGCCAGTCTGCGCTGAAGGCTCGACGGCTGGTGGTTGCACGCGGGTGCACATTGATGTGGGTGCAGTGAACCAAAAATGGTGGGTTTGTGCTGCTGGACAGCGCGATTGATTCATCTGCTTGGACTGCATGCAGTGGTCGCCCACCGGCCTCAGTACAGTTATCGTACTGTCGCTAAACTACAATGCCCGTAGCACGGCCGAATTTCCGGCAGCTTTGGCCTTGCTGGAGTCTGACGACCGCGTCTCGGGTGTCCTCGGGTGGCCGACGGACAGTAGCAGTTGGACAGTGATGGGAGTACGGCCGTATACAGCCAAAACGCCCAAATATGGACACGGGCCGAACATGGTTGCCGGAGAAAGGGCGCCAGAAAATCACCGGCCAAAGTACACCGGCTTGAGTAAGACCTAACAGCCCTGTGCTGCCTGTACGCCTTCCGGTCATCTCGGCACAGCACGAGCTATGGGTAAAATCAAGCCGATCTACTGGCCCCACCTTACAACGGATGTGTCCCACTACGTTCGCAGCTGCCGTGACTGCCAGTGCCGAAAACCCGTGCAGAGGAGCTCCGTGGGACCTCTGCTGCCGATCGGCGTCCATCGAGGCCCTTTAAACCGGTTGAAATCGGTCTCTTGGGCCCATTGCCACCGTCACGACCTGAGAACAAGTGGATTGTTGTAGCGACTCACTACATGACCTGCTACACATACGGCGCCGCTCTTGCGAGGAGGACTGCAAAAGACGTTGTGAAGTTGTTCTTCAATCAAGTTGTGCTACGACATGGAGCCCCTGAAGTCATAATTAGGAACCGCGGACCAGCCTTCACTTCGGAGTTTATGCGAGAAATCTTACGCTACAGCAACACGGATCACAGAAGAGCAACGGCGTACCACCCTCAAACTAAGAAACTAACCTGCGGCGTAGCAGACGCTACGCCGAGAAAAGAATCCCAAGTTTCAGTTCGGGAACGCGAACGTTGGCGCCGAAGGCTCTACGTCGGAGATCAACCGAACGACAATAATTAGGTTGAGCTATGTATAACTGTCAAGCCTGAAGAGAACAAGCCAACATAACCTCGGAAAACCTAGAAACGACTCAGTCAAGCATATCATTACCTCGAAATCTTTTTAAGCAACTTATCCAAGCTCATAAAAACCTAGTATAAGATAAAAAATACTTAGCCAAGCCAACCTACTAATCATCAATACATAGCGTAAGCTCCATAGATCGGCCAACAAATTAGCGAAGCCACGTCAAAGCCGGGTGATCATAAGCTCCACAGTTGAATATAGCAATGCACCACTATTCGAAACTGCGGACATTGCTTACATAAACACAAAGCCACAGGTCTCTTTTGATTCCAATAACAGGGTAAGATCTTACACATTCACACAATAATACATTGCAAAATGTATTTCATTTTACGTAATCTTGAATATCATCTTTGAAATGTTTACAAAAAAAATTACGGTAACCTACTTTAAATTTATTTCTGCCATTTTCACCTATAGACATTTTCTGCACTTTTTCCCCATTAGGGAACATAAAATACAAACGATCGATGATTTGTAACAGCTACATTGGGCTAGGGTATCATTGTTGGGAAATGAAGGTATGGTCACATCTATGAATCTACGTTAGGTTGTTCCACCAAATTCTTACCAAATGTCGGTACTGAAAAAGAGAGCAAGACGACTTACAATTGGCAATGCGCGCTTGGGGAGAACGGCACAAGAATTACCTTAGTACTACTTCATCACCACTTTACAAGCATTGCGGTTTTTAAGAGTGAAGACAGGCTTGGGTATATGCAGAACAATAAATTCTCAATGTCAGGATTTGCCGACACAGAAGTATTTTCTCCCCTACGGAACTAAAATCTCCGCCTCAGTTCACAAAGCCGAAACATGAACTTTTATTGCACTTTCTGGCCCTATGAGAGGCGAGCGTGTAGGAATATCATCAATTGTTGAAAAAAAAGAAGTAAACAAGTCTAAAAATTTTTATGTTGACAACGCATCATGTTTTGGTAGATAAGGACGTCTATCTGGAAAATGACGCGGCATCTGTGCAGATGGCTCCACAATGTGTGCCTTGTAATGCAACATTTCTGTAGATATACTGTTTCCTTGAACAAATCAGCCGGCTTGCAGAAACACCACAGGGCAACACTGACCTGAGAAGTTTACCATTCAAGGCTATTACAAAAACTTCAGCACTGACCTGGTATGTGAACCTCATGACGCTCTGATTACATTTATTTGTTGTGCAATGCTCTTTGTTAGCTTTGCCCAATACAGTCAACTCTCGTTACACTAACACGAGAAAAAAAGCTACCGTGAAAATGGTGCAAATTTATGCTTCTCTCAGATGTCACTGCGTAAACTCCAACAATGGCATCTGTAAAAATAACCACTTGTATTCAACAAAGTACTTACGCGATTGATTAATAAACCTGAAGCTATATCTTGTCGGTTTGAAGTGACAGTTATTTGGAAAGTTAGGCTTTTATAGTTTCCACATAAAGCCTTCTCTAAATATCCTTGTAAAGGCATCTATATTCTCAGAAACTTTTTGTGGTGGCATAAAATGTTTATGACTGACTCGGCATGTCTTGAAGCCATACTTCCACAAAATAGCACCACACCCTTATAGTTCTGTCTTCGTTGAATCAGTATTCACTACCTGCTTTAATGTGACCAATGGAATATTCAGCGATTCCATGAGAACAATATAGTTGAGATATATCAGAAAAATATTGGGGTCAAAATAAATGACACCAGAATTACAATTTTTTACGGCACATAAAAACATACGAACAATGCGGGGTTCACTTCAGAAAAGCCGTTGAACATTAAAGGAGCCATGAATACAAAATACAAGTTGGGTTTATTAGAAAGACTGCTTAGTCCCGATAACAATAATACGAATATCATCGTAATCTTCGAACAAATATTGGAGATGTTAGGGAAAACGTTTGAAGCAGTCGCGACCCCCTAGCCAATTTCCCGCCTTTTTTCTATGACGTCAGGGAACCTTGTTTTTGCGATTGGCGGCCGCCTAAATGAGCTGTCGCGACGACACATGACTGGACGTCTGTAATGGGGCCTCTAGCTCTATTTGACCGCATCACTTGAATGCTAACGTGCAGTTAACGCACTGAAAATATGTTTTATTGTTGGCCCGTATGACGTCATTCTTGCCTATAACACGTCACTGTGGCGCAAAATTTGAAAGCTTTTAAATGCTTCTTACTTTTTTTTCGTTAAAAATACATCTTTTGTCGCTGTAATGGAGCTGAGTGAGATACTGAATCTGAGTTCTTTCAAAATAAACCAAGTTGTATTTTCTCTTCATGGCTACTTTAACGCCCGCTACGGGAGGTATTCTTAGAGAGGTATTACGCAATTTCGTAAAACGTTTATATTTTCTAGTCTCTTTCTTCCTAATCAAGCTGATATCACAACAACTTTCTGGGACGCTTTCGTGCAGCCCGAAAATTGACTCAGTGACACCGTAGCACCTATCTCAATACAAAATTTTGGTAGAGCAACCTTGGAAGCAACAGTGTCCGCAAAAGAATAGGACCGCAAAAAAAGGTATAGCACAATAATTCGCTCACTGCTATTGTTTATTACGAAAGACCAAAGGTTAAAAAGTGAATATTTATATATAAATATATCTATTTATTTGCTTACCAATTTTAAACTTCTTTGTTTTTTGCGTAATAACGCCGAACTTTGAACCAAGGTATTTCACTGGAGTAACGGATACAACACCCGAATTGCATCAAATAAACGAAAGTTCATATATAGTTCATGGTGTGGTCTAGAGATAGTGAGCAATACAGCACTGAGCAAAAAAATGCAAGGCGACGAGAGGTCAAAAATACAAATGGACCATGCGACCATGTTGTAATGGAGCGAACGACAATGCAGGCATTTTTTTTCAACAAACACACGTTTATTCGACTAGCCGTGTGCTCCGCAAAACCAAAAATAAATACAAAAGCCACACGGACTCCCTCACGTCTGCGAAAAGAATTCCGGGGCGTTTATCTTACTAGTACGAATCCTTTGGCGTTAACCTTTCGAGAACTGTTTAATAAGATTTGCATCGTTGGTGACCAAACAGAAACATTTCATGTTAGCGACCAGAGGCAACGCACTCATTTTTGCAAATGAGATTGGGTGCGGGACACAAAATAAATCAGCTGGCCTCCCTCCAGTACTAACTTATATACGAGAAGTAGGCGCGACCCGACGATGGAAACCAAACATTAAAATAAAAACCTTCGTCTCAAATCCACGATGTGCAGATGCAAACAACACTTATTATGAATATTCATGCAACGTAACTTGAATTTACACACTTTGCTCCCTGGATACTTTTTTTCAATTATTATTACCCTAACAAAGTGAAACACATTTTGTGTCGGTCATCACATAGGCACATTCCTTCATACCACGCACTATTATTGATTGGAACGATTTACCCTCACAGATCGCCATCGAACCTGATGTAGCGACGTTCAAGGAATTAATTTTCACTACAGTGACGTGCTGATAAATGTGTTGTCTTTTCTTTCTTCGCTGTGTATTTTTCATACTCATGATGCTTTGTACGTTGTTGCTTGCTCTTCACGTTTTTATATACGTTGTTTGTTGATTTTGATCACTTTTTTGTTCTTTCACCTTCACATGCAGTGATGAATTGCAGTGCTTTGTTGGGTGCTGACATACACGCAAAATCACTTCTGGTTGTTACCTCTTCATCTCCTTCCTTCCTTTATGCTGCACCTAAATTTACATGTATTCTGGTTGTTTTTGGATGCCCTTCGATGCAATACCTTAATTCGAGCGCCTTTAAGGGTATTGTAACTAACTAAATAAATAAATAAACCCCTCTATATTGGCCACCTGATCAGCGAGGTACGTGCGTCGCTTTGTAGCGCTGTCTGCTTGACGTCGCTCGTGCTCATAGCAGCGGGCTTGTCGCTTGCTTTCTGCCTCTCTGGCGGCATATTCTGCCTCCCGCCTAGCCTGACTCTTGCGTTCGCGTCTTCAGTGCGAGCTACTGGCTTTTGCCTACGGCGCTGTTGTACGAGACTGTTGTGTTCTTTTTGTTGAGCATTATTTTCACGCCATTCTTGTGCCGTCAGATTTTTTGTGGTTTACCCAGGGTTGCCCCAGATGAACTCAGTTTCCATACCGGTCACTCTTTTATATAATTGTAAGTTGTTGAGTACTTTTTCGCTCGTAGTAGCACACGGCTGTTATCGTTACAGGGCAACAAAACCCGGTAGACGGAACATCTGTCGTAATATTCGCCGACGCCGTTAACTTAAATGTTCCGGTTTTAAAGGGGCCCTGAAAGGCATTTTGAGCACACTAAATGAACTAGCGCAATCGCTAGATTGGGTCGCCAACGTCACCTGTGCCAAGTATTACTCTTTTACGCGCAGCGGAAAGCTCACACTTTTGTTGCAAAGTTTGTCGCTTTTTTCTCACCCTTTCCTTCGTGTTTTTGGACGCCGCCATCTTCACATGTCTACATCATCGATTCCCAGATGTTCGTCATGAGCTAGACATCCTGCTATTGGGCGGCTTTTTCACGCACTTCCGGCAAAGAGATGAGTCGTCTGCTCAGCGTCGGCTCGCCGGCTGATCTACCAGCGGAGTGCCGGAGTGCTTTGACATTTTACGACAAACGAAACAAGAGTAAACAAACGCTTAACCGTTTGTATTGAATGCAACACGGCCATAACACGACGTGGATTTTATCTTACGTGAGTACGTAGCATAAAGAAAGTCCCGTAGCACTTCTTTGGTGCAATCGCAGAGAACGCCCTGAGCCGAATGCCCGGGTTTGACGCGTAAATTTTATTCAACTTCAAAACAATCCAGAGATGCGTTTCGAACGAACGCAACGTCACAACATGCGTTGCAAGTCTGAACCGCGATTGACAGACGATGAGTTGCCTCCTCCTGCCCGTCGTAAATTCGGCACTCACCTCACACCCGGTTTGCGGGGACGAGCAGCAAGTCACAACTCTGGCGCACAAGCGAGAAGGCTTTTAGCCAGGCACACTGCACATACCCCATGCGAGGTTGAGTGGTACGTCGTTCGAGAAAGATAATCCAGACCATGGGGAGCACTATCCACCCGCAGAAGTACAATGTCGCATTTCATCGCGAAACGAACGCGTCCACAACACACAGGAGGCGATGCACACACACACACACAGCTTCGGTCGCTGCATTGGCTTCGCTGCAAGCTTCGTTCGGACAATCAGCGATGCTACGACGATACAGAGCTGCGTGAGGACGACGTGCTAACCACTTCACGTATTTAAAAACACAGGGGCAAAGAACGAGGTTCATCGGAAGCAAAAAATCTTTCCTCCATTATAGTGCCTGAAATATACTGGCTAGTGGGCCGAGGGCGGGCTCCAGGCGGGCGCCGGGAGCGATGTACGCGGCCGTCTGCCGCTTGGGGCGCTGCCGTGCGGGAGTGTGCGCGTTCATCCGGCCCGAGCAGATCGCGCGGTTACCTCCGAGCTGCGTAGCAGACGGCAGCGGCAGAACTTTCCATTCCCGCTTGCGACGAAAGCGAGCGAAAACGACGAGAATTCTGTCGCGCAACCAAAATTTGTCCCGACCATTCGACAAAAACGATCGTCGCGCGACAAAGCGAGGGAATTCCTGCCACTCTCACTCTCTTTCGTCGCAAGTGCGAACGGGCCTTTATGCGCAATCTCCGCCCCACATAAAGCAAGCTCTTGCTTGTCGCCTGAGCATACGGTTGATATCTGACTACGTTACACTGTGCTTGCCAGTGTATTTAAACGATGTCACTAGGTTTGAAACGTACGCGCTCGGCGTGCAGCTTTGTAAAGGCAAGCGGTTTCACATACGCACGCTATTTTGCTGCTAATAGAGTTTTAGTACAGCGTTTGTGGCCTTTGCATAGGCTAAACGCTAAATTTTTGCGCCCCGCTACGTGACACCGCGATGGGAGTTTTAGTAGAGCGTCTCATCAGTTTGGCGTAGCGACACACTAATGCATACGGCGCCATCTGTCAAATGTTTTCCGAAATGTCTCGCCGGCTGATCTGCTAGCGGAGTGCCGGAGTGTTTGGACATTTTACGACTATCCAAACAAGTGCAAACAAACGCTTTCCCGTCAGTGTTGAATGCAACACATGGGTGCAGCTTGTCAGAACACGGGTTCTCGCTGATCGAGTGCAGCGTTGGTTTGCTCTTCGCCTTCACGTTCATCGCCGCTGATAAAGCGATCCGATCTGGCGCGTTTTGTGCACGGGTTCTGTGTCGGTTGAAAATGTCTTTTTTCACATGCCGCCGGTAGTAGGAATTACAACCACCGCAAAATAACACCCGGCACCTGCGGGGCCACATCTGAGACCGCGCTTTTTGGATAAACAGTGCGCGGTGCACCAAAGGGAACGAGCGCACGATTCTCACCACGCGGCTGCGAGTTCGCCGCCGATACCAACTACAGCTACGTACACCGCGAAAGGGCGAGGCCAGGCCGCACACATGCGGCCAGGTCATTCTTTCGCTTTTCCAGCCTGTGTCCATGGTGTCTACAGAGATGAAAAAGCCGAAAGAGCTGGCCCGTAGCAGACGGCAGTCGGTGGGAGCGCAATAGCGGAAGTACGTCACCGCTGAGGAGCGGAGCATCATGGGAGGGGAGGCCAACAGCGAAGAAACAGTTGAAAGGAGGAGGAAATACGGCGCGACGATAATTCGCGGTTTTTATTTACGATTTCTCAGCTAATACTCATCGCTTTAACAAAATTCTTGCAGGAGGAGATTGCTAGTACATTGCTTTATTTGGTTACATGTACATCCATGCATCGGCGGAAGGCATTTCAGGACCCCTTTAACTTCACACGAACGTTTTGAGTCAGCACAGTGGCTATACTCGCTTCTGCGGTCGTTGAGTCTACCATGTGTCTTTCACTCTGCCCGTTTCCGCGTAACGTAGTCGGTTAGACGAAGGGCTGTTGCTCCAGTCTTCTATTAGGGTTCAGGCTCGACTCTTGGCCGGACCCGGATTTTTTTTAATTTAGCCTGGAGGTTACTGCTGATGCTGGCTCAAAACGTTTTTGGCTGGTAGAGGTAAGCTGCGGCGCAGTATAAACAAACTGAACTGTAATGTTTGCGGCATTACTGCAACAACCGTCGAGAATTGCATCGACCCGAAGCAACAACTCGACCGGCAGTTTTAAAGTAAAACGTCCATCATCTTGTGTAGAAGGTCTAGCGGGGAACTACGTCGTAGACGTTGCCCGCGTGCGTCGTCGCGATGTCCGAAGTCGCCTTCGGGGCAACCTCAGAGATTAGTTTGCAAACGTTGCGCTGAATTTGGCAGGCCCTAACAGCAGTGGACGGAGTTTATCTCGGAGTCCCTCTCGTGTCCAATCGATGTCGAAACCCACCCAAAATTACCTTGGTAATACTCGGCACTTTGGTGTCGGAGGCTCTAGCGTCTTACGTTCACGATCGCATGGTTCGTTGTGCGAACACGAGCAAGATAGCGGGTCTCGTCCGCATGCTGTAGGTGCGCCAGGACGACCGCGGTACCTTTCTCGTTATCTACATGCGACAGGTGTGCTCGAGCATCGTAGTGGGCAGTCCTGCATTGACAAGATCGAACGGAGTTTCTCCAAGAGTTGTGTGTTACCAAAATGTGACAAAATGAACCAATTCGTCTCACATATTCGGTTCATCGTCGGCGTACATTGACTGCATATCCGGGATCTGCTTGTTCAGGTGTTTCTTTAGCCTGTTGGTTTAGGGGAGGTAGCTGTAGCGTAGGGTCCGGGTAGTGGTAGCATAGGATGTCATTTATCAATCAGCTTCGCAATAAAAGCTATCCTGCCGTACGGTTAGTAGTTCAGGAGCTTGATGTAGCCGCATAAATAGGTGGATATTGAACAAGCCGACTTCTTGTGCAGTCCCCCTCGCAAAGCCGGTGGTCCTTGCGTAGCACGTCATGTAGACTATCGCTGCGATAATGCAGTTGTTCTTGGCTAGTTACGTCGAGAACAGACCCGGAACAATCATTTCTATATACTAAAAAAAGACATCGATGGCCCGGTGATCTGCTGCAGAAGCTCACCAGGATGGCTTTTTGGGCTAGTTGGTGGGGCATCGTGAAAGGGTTAACCGCGTACGAAGACAACGATACACAAGGAACAGAAGGCAGGACAAGCGCTGATGGGAATTAAGTTCACGAGTACAGCTTGTGGCTTTGTTGGTGGGGCATCATGCATGGGTTAAACACGCACGAAGAGAATGATGCACAACGAAGAGAAAACAATACAAGCGCTGATTAGCACTTGTCCTGTCGCGTCTCGCTTAGTCGCTCCTCACCTTAAAATTTCATATAATAAATGCTCATGGAGCTCTAAGCTTTGCCCCAATTTCGGGAATAATAGGTAGCCATACTAAGCCCTGTGTCACAGCATACTGCCCGCTAAGGCGGGTAGTACGCTGTGCGTACCAGCGGGTGGGTCAACACCTTATCATAGTAAAAGAGCGGCGAAAGAAGTGGGTGTAGGTCGCATGCACAGGGTGGTCCCTGTGCTAGGCTGTTCCCGCAAGCCCAACGACGCACCTTTTCGTTGTTAGTCAGCTGCATTTATTCATCGTCGTGCACAACGCAAACGCAAAATCGCTGTGGCCGCGCGTACCCACTCCAACTTGTGCAATTCTTTCAGTTCCTGACGCCAATTGTGTTCGAGACCGAAGGTAAAACAATGTAGTAATATCCGTACACCATTATATACTGCCGTAGAATATTGTTGAGCTTTACAAGACAGGGAGGGGAAGTTGTACATATGCAACGCTACAATATCACAACATGTTGAAACAGAACGTGGTAATGACTGTTTGGTGGCCTACCAGTCCATTCGGACCATAAACTGTGGCTTACATAGCTATGTACTGATGAAGCCATATGCCTCCAAGGGGCAATCACCGGCATGCACGCTTGCTATTTAATGAAGTAGCTGTCAGTCTACATTGGTCGCAGTGTATACCCATCTACGTGTTGCTGTAGCAACTGTTTTCACTCGTGTAGCCAAAACTCAGGGTCTGGACGCAGGCATATTGAGCAGACACAGAAGAGTTGGCGACTGTAAAGTGTGAATTTATTGTGCCAAGTGCAACGGGCCACAGTCTGTTTCACACATCAATAAGAAAGCACTCACGTTATTCATATTCTGTAACATAATAACAAAAACACGGAATTGATTAATACGACAAACCCAAGAGTGGCAACTTACACTGAGGATGTTGGTTAGAAATGCTTACTGCAGATGAGCACCAAATATGCAGACGAATGATAATGAGTGCAGGCATCAGCAGTCGTATTTTTATTTCCATGCAACGGCGACGGTCAATACGTTGGTAGCAGTATTGAAGTTGCAGCTACCTACGTGGATAGCCAGTTTCGTAACCAGCACACCGGTGTAGGCAGGTGGATTTTTTTAAAGGAACAAACCATATGGTTACTGTAGGTGGTGAACACAAGCGTATCTTAGGCTCCGATAAAAAGATTGTATGTAAGGTACTCTGGGAAAGCGTATAGCGGCAGAGCAGAACATTTCAATCAGCATCCCAGCACTATAGAAACTGGGCAAAAGATCTGATCAATGAAAAAGGGTAGTTTATATAAACTGCGTACACTCTGTACAACAGTATAACGCTGCAGTGAACAGCAGTGACTTGATTAAATTTTGAACTTGAAAATAGCCAGAAATAGGTGAAGCAACCTTTTACCCTATTTATCAGAATCGTTTGAGCCGTACTAGCAGTGAGCGACGGGAGATGGCAGCTTAACATTTTTTAGTTCAATATTTCCACAGATATCACAGGTGCATAAACAAAACAATACGGCCCCACAACAAAAGTCAGTCTTAAGAGACATCTAAGTGGTGAAAGTCGCTGCTCTCCGTCCCGCCCTCGTGCCTATGTTGTTCGAGGAGGTAGTGGCGTCACAAAAACAGTTTGTAAATGGTGCGCGAAGGAGACTCGCTCCCACTGAGGGTTAAATGGACATTGAAGTCGTGACAGCTCTCTTGGAACCTGTTTGCAATGGCATGTGCTTTGACACCATGAACATTTCTCCGGAGCAGAGTGACTCACGTGAATACCACTTCCAGAAAACAGAGGGGTAAAATACCACGTAAAATTCTTCCTCTTCATTCTCTCAGTTTAATCAGCCCGTCCACATCTTCAAAAGGCTGTTTACGCTACTAGGAGTAAATGATGGTGGTGTATTTTTCTGCCAAGGCTTTCTTAAATACCAGCAACGGCTATATCACACTTATACGTCTAATGTAAGAACGCGAACAAGTAATTTTCGGGCACCGAAGAAAATTGTTTCAATCTTAAGCCGCACACTCATGATCGGAAGAACAGCTTCTGAGGCACCGCAAGGAACTCTCCTCCTAATTTTAATTTCTAGGTACTGGGCGGAGGAATGTACAGAATTATTTTTACTATTAACATATCTTATGCTTCGGTCAGAATAATCAAGGGTTCGACGAAATGTTGTCTGGTCAGGCATGAGAACTTGCAAAAGAACAGCGAACACCGACCGCGAATAAAAATATATTGTCGTTTCGCAACCACATACGGGTTCCTTGTTCTCTAAGTAACACAAGCCGTCGTCGTCAATTACATAGGCAGCACATGACGTAGAGAGCATGCCTAGATGGCAGGCAAAGTCCCATCCGTCCGGTTCATTGTGGCTGGCCTTGATTGGATAAAAAGTGACTCTAGCAGACGCCGAGATGGTGTGTCCTTTTCCTTAGCTAAAATTGCTGTGTTCTCCCACTCAATCTTGTGGGAATGCTTATGCACGTGCTCCGCATTGGCATTCGTCATGGGATTATGATTTCTTACACCACGTTGGTGCTCTTTCAGCCGTCGCGAAAATTTCCCTGTTTCACCAATGTACACATGACTCCAGTCAGCACATGCTATCTTGTATACCACTCCAGGGAATGACTCCCTCGGCACTTTATATTTCACATTCATCAGCGGGTTCCGGAGCTTGTTGTATGGTACATGGGCAACACGCATGTCGTATTTTGAAAATACGCTCGACATAGCTTCGCTTATCCTGGGACGTAGGGGATGGCTGCACGTGCTCGTATTGTCCTGTTGTTGGGCGTTCTTGGCTGTAGTATCTTATTCTCGGTTTGGCAAATAAGTCGCTTAGGATAGCCATTGGCGATTAGTTCGTGGCGGACCGTTCCTAATTCACGTTTCAGTGCACTGTCATCTGAGCAGATGCGTATGACGCGCGTTATCAAAGACGACACAACGAACGTCTTGTGGCCGAGCGGGTGGCAAGATTCAAAACTGAGGTAACGACCCGTGAGAAAGCGCCAGCATCGCGGTGAACAAGAACATCCAAGAAAGGAAGCATGTTGCCTTGCTCGAACTCCACGGTGAACTATATATGCACATCGTGGGCGTTGAGGCTGTCCAGAAGACATGGGACATCTTGCTTTTTTTAAAATACAAAAACAGTCGTCGACACAGCGGCAGAAAAACTTCGGTGCCGGTGTGAAGGTTGTCAATACCTTCCCCTCTAAAGCCTCCATAACTAGATTGGCCGTAGTAACTGATATTGACGCCCCCATTGCTGTGCCATTGGTCTGCTGATAGAGGCTTCCCCCGTAACAAAAAGAGGTGTTGCTCAGACAAAACATAAGCAACTCACAGAGCTCGGGGACGTCAAAGGGAGTGCGATCAGGAAGCCTACTGTCCGCGTTTAGAGCTTCTTCGCACGTGGCTGCTGCCAGATTCACTGGGACACTAGTGAAAAGAGACGACGTCCAACCAAACGATGACGTAGTCTTCAGTTACAATTACGTCCTTCAGCTTCGAAACAAAAGAGGACGAGTTTTCGACGTGCGTGGGCGTTTCACGGGCTAGAGGGCTCAACACTTGGTGAAGGTAGCCTTATAGTCGGTAGAGCGGTGACCTCGAGAAGTGGACGATAGGCCGAAGAGGAACGCCAGGCTTGTGGATTTTATGCAGACCGCAGATTGCCGGGGGTGAACTGTTCATGCACAGTAACCTGTAGTAGAGGCCATTGTGGTGCGGAGGGACTAGCTTGAAAAGCCTGGTTAGCAGTTCTTGAAGCTGGGACTGTAACCTGCTAGTTGGGTCGCGGGCTAGAGGAGCGTATGTTTGCTGGTCTTCGAGAAGGGCCAACATCTTCTTGTGGTAGTCACTGCTACCTAGCAAAACCGTTGCATTGCCTTTGTCAGCAGGAAGGATTGCGATACTGCTGTTATTCCGCAAGGCTCCTGATGGCTTGCCTCTCCGCTACTGATAAATGCAGTTTTGCACAATGTCTTCGCAAACCAGAGAGCACACCAATAGCACTGGTGCGTGCTTCTTGCCTTACTTCAGAGGGAAGCTGGCTGACCGCGCGTTCAACCGCACAAATGACCTTTCCTGGCTCCGGGGGTGCTTTCGTGCTAAAATTCAAACCACGGGACAAAACCTTGATGATGATGATGGTTTGGTTTTTTTGGCGCAAGCCCAGCTCGGGCAAAGAGCGCCAAGCCAAATTATACAAGAGAAAACAGTGGCTACAAAAATGTGTATGCCAGAATAACAGTAAAGTCAAATAAAACCAATGGAGATGGCTGGTGTATAGGGCCAGTGTTGATTACGCATGATAGGATATGAGGTTGAAAAAGTTAACATTACACAAATATTTAAAAACGCGTTGAACAGAGACGATGGCATTGCCACCCAAAAACGAGGAAGGGTGTTGCAAAATGTGTTGTCTGTATAGTTCCTTGAAGTGTCTGTGTCTTGCTGTGTCGAGTGTCTTGCATGTAAGTAAGATGTTGACTACGGATAGGCCCTCCCCACAACTGCTACACATGGGTCTTGGAGAGCCAGTGAGCAGGTGTGAGTGTGTTGCATTTGTATGGCCTATCCGAAACCTAGCTAAGGTAACTTCAATGTGTCTGTTGTGTGAGTCAGTAGTGTATGCTCCCTAGTGAGGTTTTATTACGTGTAACTGTTTTCTGTCTGTTCAGTCCAGTGTGTTTGCCATGCGTTGCGAAGTTGGTGTTTAATGTGTGGCTTCATGTGTGTACGGCACTGTTGCTATATCCACTGTATTCAAGAGTGTACTAGCAGTAGCCATATGATCTACGGTTTTATTCCCGGCTATTCCTCAGTGGCCAGGAACCCAAAATATTGTTATTCCATAACTTGAGGCGTATGCCGACATAAGGGCCTTAAAAACAAGATTCATTACATGCTTTTTTGAGTGTTTTCTTGACAAAAGGGCACGTACAACACTAATTGAATCTGTAAACACCATAGACTTTGAAATTTGATGTTGAACGATGTGATGTAAAACAAGTTAAATGCCGTGAGCTTCAGCCGTAAAAATACTGTTGTGGGAGTTCATTCTTTTACACACGTTGAGGTTCAGCCCATGCGCAGCACAAGATACAGCCGTAGCTGTCTTTGATGCGTCACAGAAATACTCTGCGCATTGATACTTCTCCTTCAGGAAGGGGAAATCTTGAATAACGGCTACCCTTGATGTCCTGTTTTTGTCAAATTGCAGAACGGGCAAGTCACAACAAACTGCCCGGAGTTGCCACGGCGCAATAAAATCAGTAATGGGTGTGTTGTGGATGTGTGAAAATGACACAGCCAGCTCAGAAGCTTATATGCCACTCTGAAAGGGAACGGCATTGAAATAGATGGACGATTTGCAAAGAGCTGCTCTGATGACGCATCACGAATGGTTGAATTAATAGGATGATTTGTTATAGACATGATTTTAGAGGCATACAACAAGTTAGTGTATGTCCTCTGGTAATACAGGGACCATTTGTGACACTCTGCATAGAGGCTTTCAACGGGGCTAGTGCGAAAGGCACCACAGGCAAGACGAAGCCCCAAATGAAGCACCGGGTCAAGCATTTTTAGCGACGTCTTCGTCGTGGACCCATAAACAACACTGCCAAAATTCAAGCGAGATCCTACCACTGCAGTATAAAGCCGCGGGAGGAGCTGCTTGTCAGCACCATAAGACTGGTGTGACAGGACTTCAAGAATGTTCATTGTTTTTAGGCATTTGTGTTTAAGGAGTTTCAAGTGAGTGATAAATGTGAGTTTACTTTCGAATATTATTCCCAAAATCTTCTGTTCCCCTCTGACAGGGATTACACCACCATTAATAGAGATATCAGGGTCCTCATGAATTCCGCGCTTCCGGGAGAACACAACACAAGTTCTTTTTCAGGGTTCAGTTTAAAACCGTTTGTGTCTGCCCAGCCAGCAAGATTGTTCACCCCAAGCTAGACTTGGCGTTCACAAATTGAGGAGCTACACGACTTAAAAGATATTTGGACGTCATCTACATATACAGAACAGGAAATGGTTGGTGGCAATGCCTTCCGGAGCGAGTTCATCTTAACAATGATTAGTGTGCAGCTCAGGACACCGGCTTTAGGAACGCCATTTTCCTGAACATATTCATTGGAAAGTGCACTGCCAACACTCACTCGAAAGGTCCTTTCCGACGTGTAGCTAGCGAGGGGTGTTCAGCATGTTGCCGGAGACACCAAACGACTTGAGGTCACTCAAGATACCATCCGGCCAGACAGTGTCCGAGGCCTTTTTCATATCAAAGAAGACTGTTATGCAAAACTGATTATGGATAAAGGCATCTTTTACATATGATTCCAACGCAACCAGTTTATCGTTGGCAGCTCTCCCCGCCCTGAAGCCAGCCTGGCAGCTGTCGAGAAGACCATTGTACTCTAAGAAGTACATGCGTCTCCTATTGATCATCTTCCCGAACAGCTTACACAGGCAGCTTGTGAGGGCGATGGGACGATAACTTGCGGGAGAGGAAGGGTCCTTCCCCTCTTTCAGAAAGGCCACTACGATGGCCTCCCTCCATGACCTTGGGAGGTGCCCGGAAAGAAATATTTTCTTGTAGAGGTGAAGGAGGGTTTCAAGTGTGTCTGTGTGCAAAGGTTGAATCATAGTGTATGTAATGTTGTTGGCGCCTGGAGCTGAAGGTTTACATGTACTAAGTGCGATTTCCGGCTCATGCAGTGAGAAGGGGGAGTTATAAGATGACGTCGACTTATTACTGCCTCTCAAGAACTTCTTCTCACAGGACGTTTTGTGTTTTATGAAAGTGTTGGTGTAGTGAGCTGAACTGGACACATGTTGGAAGCGTTGTGCGAGTGTGTTAGCCTGGTCTTCCTGTGTGTCCCCGGTTGTACTAACCAGGGGCAGGCTGTGTGTCTGTAGTCCTTTTAGTTTACATATTCGTGTCCATACTTTTCGCGTATCAGTGTATGAGTTGATGGAAGTGAGGAAGGTGCGCCAACTCTCCCTTTTCGCCTCACGACGCGCTCGCTTCCCAAAAGCCTTTGCCCGTTTAAAAGAAATGAGGTTAACTGACGTGGGGTACCGGCGAAGGACACCTCACTGCTTGTTCTAGGCCTCTCGCGCCCGCCTACAGTCCTCATTCCACCACGGCCTCCTTTGGTTGCGCGGAGCGCTGGAGGGGTGGGGAATGGACTTTTCGGCAGCGTCGCGGATGTGTGCCGAGATGAGTTGGGATGCTTCCTCCACGTGTAGGTGTTCTATGGTTGTGTGGTGTAGTTTAGATGTTTCTGGGAATATACTGCAGTTTGCTTTTGATTCATTAATCCTGGTATGGGAATATGGACTGCATGGGCCTTTACCTAAATATGTTAGGGAAGTGGGGAAATGTTCACTACCATATGGGTCAGTGCCCACGCCCCACTCAACACATGGAAAGAGAATTGCAGACCCAATAGCCAAGTCTAGATGTGAGAATGTATTATGTTCTAAGTTATGGTATGTAGGCTGCTTTTTGTCGAAAAGGAATGCTCCTGAAGATGCAATAAATTTCTCTATCAGGCGACCTCGGGCATCCGTTCTGGAGGAGCCCCAAAGAGAGTTGTGTGCATTAGGGTCGCCTGTTAGGGTGTACGGTTCGGGCACCTGGTCCACCAGCGCCTCGAAGTCAGAGCTGGAAAGTGCATAATCAGGATGAATGTAAATTGAGCATACTGTTATCAACCTATTAAAAATTATTGTGCGTATTGCTACAGCCTCAAGGACGGTGTTGAGAGCGATAGGGTGGCATGCTAGGGATTTCTGGGCTATTATGTCTACACCACCCGAAGAGTGTGTGCAACCAACCCTATCCTTTCTGAATACCATGTACCTATTAAAGAAATTTGTGTGATTGGGATTCAAATGCGTCTCCTGAAGTCACATCACACTTGGCTGGTTCGAATGCAATATCTCATGGACATCATCAAGATTTTTAGTGAGGCCTCTACAGTTCCATTGAATAATATTTTCTCTTCCCATTATGGAGATTTAGAAGCTACTGAAGTCTGTGTGTATGTGAGTTCATGTGTCTTTCGGGGCTGTTACTCTAGGATGTGGCTTTTTGGGCCAATCTGCTGCTGGCTTGGAAGTCGGAGGCTGCTCCTTGCGCGGCGTTGCAGGCAGGAACGGCCAGACATCCATCTCGCTATCGGATGTCCGAGGGGTGCCCGGCGGACCGGGCCCGCCGGACTTGGCTCCCCCTCGGGAGCCCATCGTTTGAGCCGCCACCGCCGAGGGCGTCCAGGGCACCAGAGGTGGCACGAGCGGTGCGGTGGCGGTGGAAGCCGGTGTGGGGCCCGTGGTGTCCATCACCTCGGTACCCTTCAACGCACCGGAGTACGGAGAGGCGAGGCGGGAGTGGCACCGGTCCCAACTGAAGTGGTTTGCACCACAACCGCTGGTGCCTCACCAAGCGGCGTGGTGCCGGGTTGGGCTGCGTGAGGCAACCCAGCGGGGGACGGAGGCTGGACCAGGTCAGCCTCGCTGAACTGAGTCCCTGTGGACACCAGACGCCGCCCCGCCCCCCCGGTGAGCCGCGTCGGCGTACCTCCGCAGGGGGAAAGAGGCGAACTTCTTTCGCGCCTCTGGGAAGGTAAGGTTCTTAGTGGCTTTCACCTTGATGATCTCCTTCTCCTGTTTCAATTTCTCGCATGTTCTAGAGTAGGCCACGTGGGGTCCCTGGCAGTTAGCACAAATGAGGGTTTGCGATAGGCAGTTGTCAGATGGATGATCGTGTTGTGCGCCCTTGGCGCATGTTAGTCGACCACGGCAGGCGGCATTGCCATGCCCAGACCGCTGGCATTTAAAACACCGGAAGGAGTGGGGATGTATGGCCTGACGGGGCAATGAATGAAACCTGCATTTACTGATTCAGGTACTGTGGAATGGTCGAACGTCAATGTTTTGTTAGGATTTCCTTGTTATCTCGTCGAAACATAATAGTACTTAAACCCTTCCAACAGATCGGTGTCAGTTTCATTCATCAGATCTGACTCAGAGATCACACCCTGGGAGCTAGTAAGGCTGTGGTGGGGTGTGACCCTGATGTCGAGATCTGCGATGCGAGTTTGAGTCAAGAGTATTGTAGCTTGTTGCGTGTTATTCACTTCCACAAGAACTTCTCCTGTTCTGAGTTTTGTGGCTTTGTAGGACTGACCAACAATGCCCTCAAGAAATTTGGAGATCAAGAAGACAGACTTTGTGGCAAGGGGGTTCGACGCATCAACAGATTCAATTACCAAAAACCTAGCATAGTTATCCGGCTTTGGGAACCTCGCCATTGGCAAAGGAGGAAATGAACCTTCGGTGCGGCCCCTTTTTCAGGGGCCGATCATGTTTGGGGGGGGGGTGGTTTACGATTTACCATATGACACGTAAAAGAAGCAGGGGACGGGGGTACTTTCTTCTCAAACCTTAGCCTGATAGACTGAGAGGTACAGGAGCTCTCTGCATGGTAAACAGACAGGGCGCCCATCCGCCGGAACTTGACGGGGGCTCCGACCGCCACCGTTTGAGGTTTCTGCCCTTCACCTTAAAACTCGTTACCACGGTCGGTTCCCGCGTGAGTATGGGGGCTCGGGGTCCACGGTGTCGCCAACACCGTCACCAAGATAGCTAAAGGTGGCCCGTGCGGGGGGACAAATCCTTAACCTCCTCTTCGTTCGGTGTGTACGGAGATAGTTTGATGACCTCTTGGGTGCATTGTGGCACGTGCGGCCGGAGTGCTTGCTGTTTCCTCGTTGGCACTCTAATTTTAAGAAGGTAGTGATCAGTTATCTTAGGAGAGCGGTGTTGTGAGTGTGTAACGTAACTTCCTACACCAGCTTGCAACCTAGACCAGGACAAATTTTTCTTCAACTGCGAAGTTTCCGAGAAAGCTGTATAGCTTTTCTTTGTCAAAGTTTCCTTCAATGCGAATAATATACACGCGAAATTTCTCCAAAATTATTATCTTCCGTAAAGTGTAGTGCACTGCTCAAGGTTTAAGGACTTGCGTTCCTGGCGCTAAAGTAGGAATCTTTTTTCTGCTGTGCGGCCTGATAAGATACCATGATTTGTACCTAGTATTTGCTCACAGATCGCACTTACGGAAACGGCTCTACAAAGTGTGAAGACATACAAGAATACACGAATAGTAAAATAAACCACCAACAATCTGATTAACCATCAGGCCTATAAAACATCATCCACGTGTTAGCTGCGTACACTTTTGGCGCATACGTTCGAGTTGGCTGTTATTCTTTTATTGAGCTCCCAAAGCAAACGATCAGCTGTTGCGCACCGTGCATGAAGGCCCTTTCACTGTGCTTTTAGAATGTCGTCCACACCTCACGTAAGGCGACAATAGTTATCCTTATGAGCGGAAATAAACAACCGTGTCTACTTGGGGTTACATGACGCGTCGTTCCCCGACTCGCAGTCTTCGAGAACAAACTTCACTGCAATACAGGGACCTTCTTCAACCGCACACCATCGCCGACTAGGAAGATAATAAACAAACGCATCGCCGCCTATTCGCTGGCTCCGCCTAACTGAGCCGTGCAAACAGTATAGAGATCCCCCCCAGTATTATAAAAAATAGTCCTGAACAACAATATAAAATTTATATAAACCAGGAGTTTCTCACACGACTCGTAATATATCAAATAATACACGTTTGTTACAGCATTTCTATTAATACCTACTTTGAGTCATGTCAAGATGACGGCTGGATCATTGAAGTTCAAAAATCACGCATCCTTCATTTACGCCCTGTTTATGGTGGTAGAATAAGACAATCAGGGGCTTGCATAGACACTAGCGTGAATGCTATCTCTAGCGTATATAATTATAAAACGCTATGCCATTCACAGTCGGGTAGGCGGGGGCTTTGCACTACCCACGTACTTGACAACACGATACACATCGCACTCGTAGAGAGTATAGCAAACTGGAAGTTAGCCTCAGAATACAAGATTATGCTAGAAACTTTTGTACTCGCCGTAGCAAGAAGGGAATCAGTCACTTTTGAGTTAAGGAGTAGAGGAACTTCTGACGGATCGGTGTATTCAACCTTCTCTCCTACGTGGATATAATGGCCCGACCCTAAAGCTTGACCACAACCTAGGGGCTACATCGCAGTCTGCACGCCGATAAGGTCCCTATCTAAGCGGAGGAGCGTAGCGACGGAGTTCTACAGCGCAGTACAACAGGAGACCGCGATTGTAGAAGAGCACGTAGAACCGTGGCTTGGGTGCTACCCACAAATATAACAGCTGCAGAGATACTATCCGACCAGACGATTACGTGAAATCAAATCGGTAACCTGTACCACTGAGCATTTCGTAGGAGGTACGTGGCGTATCTTGAGGGTTTGAGTATTGTGGTTCTCGGACGTGAGAGTATGGGCCGATTTGTGCAACACAGAAAACCTGAGGACGCTGGAAAAAAATCCTTCTCAAAATAATTCAGCTCATCTTGCCTAACACCAACAGCCAAGACGGGATAAAAGCCCATATTGTAAAGAATTTGGTTTAAGCTTTCCTTAAAACAGTATCATAAATGTTACCTATGCCTGGCACTTAGGGTGAATGAGGGGAACAAAACATTCGCAAGGACGAGTAGAAAGCCCTAACCAGCCCTGCGTATAAGAGCGTTGAACGAATGATTCAAAGCGCTCGGCGCCGTAACACCCTCATTGTGCTCAAACAAAGCCCCATAATTGCACAAACGGAACGGCTCCTTAAGTGCAATATAAAGAGGCACCTTCACGGTTCCCTTCCCGTAAATAAAACGGTGGCGCAAAGAGCCAAATTTTGATTCCACAGGAGATATGTAGTCATATACCTACTTCTCAACTATCAGAAAACATGTACTCGGTACACAATAATTCTTTACCGGCTATATTAGGCGCTCTGCATAAAATATCTGCAAATGCGCGGACATTGTGCAAGTTCGAGGGCCTCGGGTATGCCAGCCGAGACGCTTTGACCGTGGGCGTAGTAACTTTAAAAGGTTATTGCGGCATCTCCGCCTTGCAACGGACCACGGAAACGGAGTTTATCGAGGAGGCAACGCGCGTCCCCCGAAACTAAAGTTATAGTGAGCGACTCAAAGCCTTCTATAATAAATATCGTGAAGAATCAGATCTCGCCCGGGCCGTTTCAAGTGTTAACGAATGAGTAGAAAATACATGGACGTGGCAAGATGCAAAGTACATGTTCACTGTGCTAGTCTCACAGCACCAAGAAACACTAAGTGCACGATGAGGCTCGAGCTACGCTTGAACGAGACGATAACGCAACACGCTAGCTCGAAACTGGGTTAGGGAAGGACTGCCTGGTTGTCTTCAGGGATACAGTTGATCACTACTACAAGAAAGCGAAAGAAATCCTACCCCAGGCATGGCACTGGGCAAATGGCAGTCGGTGGAGTGGTGACCGGTGCACACGCACTCCATTCTCGATCAAATGGCTTACAACCGTGGTTACACACGCTCTTTTCACATAATTGCAATGTGTGTATAGACAGCGCCGACTGTCTATGCACACAATGCATTGTATCTCAAAGTAACGCGTCTCTCAAAGTAACATCAGGTGTACCTCAAGGTTCAGTTCTTGGCCCCCTCCTGTTTCTAAAATATATTAACGACCAACCCCTCAGCGTATCCTGCAAAATCCGCATGTTTGCAGATGACTGTGTATTCTATCGGACAGTAATTAACACTCACGACCAAACTCTTCTCCAGAACGATCTTAACCACATTCAAGAATGGTGCGATAATTGATTTTTGTCTCTTAACCCTAACAAATGCAAACTTGTTATGTTTTCCCGCCGTAAAAATCCTTTCATTTTTTCTTATCATATCGCCAATGTCCCTGTACAGTCGCAACCATCCTTCAAGTATCTTGGTGTCACATTGCATTGTGATCTTACTTGGAATGCGCATGTTACTAACATCATTTCATCGGCAAATAAAACTCTGCGCTTCTTGAAGCGTCACCTACGTCAGGCACCAAAACATGTGAAGTTACTGGCATATCAGTCCCTCATCAGATCAAAACTCGAATATGCCTCCCCCATATGGAGCCCGCCCCAAACATACCTCATTAACGACCTGGAATCTGTCCAAAATCGCGCCGTTCGATTCATTCATTCGCAGTACTCGTACGACATCAGCGTTTCATCATTGAAAGCACAATCCGGTTTATCACCCCTCTCTGTTCGCCGTCGTATCGCCACCCTTTCCCTCTTTCATAAATTTTTTCATTCTTCCCTCAATGCAGCTCCTTACATCCTCCCCCCGACATACAATTCACACCGCACAAGCCATCCACTTCAAGCGTCCCGTTATCGCAACAGAACTGTCACTTTTGCCGCTTCTTTTTTTCCCCGCGCCGTCAAGGATTGGAACGACCTTCCCTGCTCCATTATTTCAACCACCTGCCCATCATCCTTCATTGCAAATGTTACAAATCACCTGTGCTGCGAAAATTAATGTGTTCAAATGTTTTCTTTTCCTGTGTATCCACCCCTTATGTAATACCCCCCAGTGGGGTCCTTAAGGAAATAAAAATGAAATGAAATGAAATAACAATTGTACCTTCCTTATAGTAGCGTATACCCGCTGTGTGGGATTGGCCAATCAAAGAATCCATCACGGGTATCTTTCGCATTAACCTATCGTTGTCGCAAGATAGAGGGATGCATTATTTTTATTCTTGCTGTACATCAAAGGGTCTAGCACATTCCCTTATCCCGAAAATGGAACACCTGCTGTATGTTGAGGACGCAAGAAGTTTACATTCCATACTCAAACTCAAGCCATTACTGAGAAATAAAAATCTGACATCCAAATCCTTAAAATGTGGTGTGTAAGAAAATATTCAAACATTTTTCCAGGGTAAACTCAATCTGTAATCTTTGGCTTCATAGTCCAGCCCACTGTAGCAAGACCTGAATAGTTAACTCTCACACCGCATAAAGCAAGGCTCAGAGCTCCTCCCCATGTATTCAACTGGAGCGGTAGCTTAAGATTAGTTTACATATTGCATTCGTAGAAAAAGTAAAGCTTTTTGTCATTCGTGAAACAAAGAAAGTATGGCTGTATTTCAACTTTTTATGTCATTCATTCTTATATTCCTTTCATTCATATTCACATAAATTACTGCATTACATCACAAAGAGCACTTACCTCTCTTCCCTGACGTCGCCACAACCGTCAATACCAAGCACCCCGACTGATAACTTTTAATCCGAGACATCCCTATATAACTCATCTTCAATCTCATCCTCGTTCTAATCAGTGACCTTGTTCTGTACAACTTGGGAATGGCCGCTTACAATTTGCTTAGCCACAATCATCTTTTTTATGTACTATTATGAGCAAATACAACCAACCACACCGACACGCGGTTGTCAATGACGTATATTTTTTTCTTCTGTTTGTGCATACGAACCATGCACAACCCTTGTTAATATTCAGTATAACACGTTAGTAGGAACAAGCTAAACAGAATGATGCAAGTCGAAAGTCGACTTGCATCATGAAATGTCGAAAGCCATTATCTTTAAAAAGATCATCTAAACGCTTCTTCTTGCATAGTCCTTCATTCACTCTCACCCTATAAATCCAAAGAAACCAATGAAACGAGTGCATATTTTTCACATCCTGTATGTCACAGTGTACACCCACTGCTTTGTGCGCTTTGATTTTATAGTTTATTCAATTCGGTGCAAAGAGTTTCTTGATTGATCCTTGTTATGTGTTTACTGTGTTGGGTTAGTATACAATATTTTTTTTTTCTTTTATGATTTGTGTGCTTTTATCTGTGCATAACCAATCAGACAATTCTATGTTGCAGTGATTCGACAATTCCACTTCTATATTTTAAAAGTGGTTCTTCACCGTGACGCTCATTGTTTTTAATGACCAGTATGAATGTTTGACCTGTTCAGTAATCAACAATTACCACCCAACACTGTTCAGTTTGTCATGTCTAATTGACTGGTTTATAAATCTGCGTGATATTTTTGCTTGCTTATGCTGACTGCAAATATGTTTACATGCTCCTATGCACATTTTAAAAAAGGTTATCCCACAGTGAAAAACTATTGGACCTCTTTCTGTATTTTTTGAAAATATTTCAAAAGAATTTTCGAAAACTTTTTATCAACTAAAACTTCAAACTTTAGAGCCTTCTTATTCAGGATTGGCATAAACCGCTCCTCTTAAAAAGTTTGTTCTTAAAACAAGCGACCATTATTTATTCTCTTCAATGTATGCCGATACTCTATGTCACAACAATTCAAAGATCCAATAGTTCTGAAACGCCAAAAGAGAATATAAATATGGCGAACAATTCTTACCCTTGCAGAGACCTAATCATATTACCAATCATGTCAATATAATCGACGGTATACTTCAGTCCCCATCAATGCGGGTGCTAAGTATACCATTCGATAATACATTTATACGAAGTATCTCATGCTTCCTTTTTTTGTACCTACCTGTATTTGTGTCTGAATAGTTATACACAAGGTAGAAGTGTACAAGTATGAACACTTTTCATTTTTGCTTTTTTGGTTGGCCGTTCTGGGACTCTTTTTGTCCTTTGTAGTTTTTTTTCTCGAAACCATATATTAGAAATAGCCATATGCCTGTTTTTGCTGTATGATACCATGGCTCCCCTGCTTTGCATTAGAAGAACTTCATTGCAGTATCAGAGCTGTTTTGTATATTTTTGTATAATGTTGCTGTGTGCGATGGTGCTATGCATTATGTAGAGGGACCAGTCGGTCCCAGTCAGTCGATAATGCTTGGCGCCGTTCACCCTAGAGCTTTGCCAATTCGCTGTTCTGTCGTTCGTTGCGAATAAACAAAACCTCAATCAAATTGGGAGTCAACCACAGCATTCAAAACACCACAATCACAAAATGTACCCACGCCGCAGTCCAGCCCATGCGTGCATTTTTAGGTATCCTCTGGTGAAAGCAACTTGTCAAAAAAATATATTTTGTTTCTGCCTCTAACTCAAGTTTCTTATGTACGAAGGAATACGTTTGCGCAGAAGACGACGACGAAGAGACGAGAGGACAGGATTGCGCCCGTCCTGTCACCTCTTCTCTTCGTCCTCGTCTTCTGCGCAAACGTATTCCTTCGTACATCATGAACCAGCAAGCCAGCAATCAAGTCCTACTATATCAAGTTTCTTCCTTTACACGCGTATACAAAATTGGAACCTGCTCAAACTGCTCGTCATACTCCCTTTAATATTCACCAGAAGATACCCTGCCCTTTAGCTGTTCTCTGAGGAACTGAAGGGCTACGGATAGCGGTTTCGTTGACCACTGTGCTTGGGTTGTGGGCTCGTTTCTTCGTTTTTTTCGCGGAAACTCTATGTTCAAGTGGAAGTTTGAGCAGTCAGCGAGTTTATTGTGAGCTCTTTAGTAGGATTCTCGGAGTTTAAGGCGGCCTCCAAATATCGCAACCCTTCACCTGCTCAAATGGCACGCTGTAGAAAACAAAGCAACGTTTATTTAAAAAAAAACGTTCGTAAAGCAGACTTGTGCTCTACGATGAACTACTCTAGAACATATTATACAAATTACTAGTCAATAAATTAATCCGTAAGGTCCTGCCAAGTGTTCGGAGTGTGCGAATGTGTGTCGTCATAATTCTTTTTCTCCACCATCATGTTAGCCCTAAAACATTCTAGTTCAGACTTGATTAGCCTTGCCTTGTGACAAGGTACCACTGTTTAGTTGTGAAACAATAGTGCCAGATACAAAATATGACCAAGATCTGTATTTCATTTGAAGCTTACCACAAGATAGCTATTGGCAGTCACACACTGGTAACAAACCGAACAACGGTAATTAAAAATCGCTGTGAGTGACACCTTTTTGAAAAAACGGCAAACTAACTTGTCTTGCCTTGTTAAACAATACTTCTGGGAAGAATAAAAAATCTGAAAATTAGGCGAGTTATGGTGTTTGTGTTTTAATTTTTAATGTCGCCTATGTCATATTATATTTATATTTCTGCAAGAACACTTACAATGAAGTCGTTCTGCAAAAATTATAAGGGGGATGTTTAGGTGCGAATATTGCAAAGTAAAATTTGACACAAAGTACGCCTATTTGGCGAATTTTTGAGAGGCTCCAGATTTAATTAAACAGGTCAGCTGAAAATTCACGTGAACGTAAAAGCCTTGTGACCAAACAAGAGAAATGATTTGTAGTTGTCCTCTAATATTTCTCTTAGATTGTGATCATCCAACTGCTGTGTACAGTGCAGCACAGCGGGACATGGACGTTCCAAACGAGTATTAGCCTGCGCCACAAAAATTCGTTCCTCAAATAAGACTCTTTTGGGTATACCTACTATTGAGTACTTTTTTCAAGCACTCTTCTAAGGGAGCTTCTTAGAACTGGGATCGTCCAATGTGCATGTTATTTTCCATGCAGGGTTCCCCAAATACACAACATTCTTAAAATTTCTGCCGTGGCGTCTGCACGTTTATTTTTATTTTTATTGCACTCGTTATCCAGATCGAATAAGTATTACTAGTGAACTTGCTCTAATCAAAGGTAAAATATTAGCTGCAAAAAGTTGGATTTAAATAGGTTGCACAACCAATACCTTCGTTTTTTGAAGCGTTATGGTGTGTACGAAATAAAATTAGTGCATTTTCCCTCTGTGAAGAAGTGTGAGCAGCGGGGCTGGTTGCATAAGAAGGTGTGCACAAAACAAAACAGCCCTAATAAAATTTCTGTTGGAGGATACTTACTAGACAACTAGCTCAATGAAAGGCATTAGTCGTATATGTAGAGCTTTTTATCAAGGAATTAGGGCAGGGTAGTGGCCAAGACCGTAGTTTTCCAGCGACTAAGTGTTACCTAAGCGTGTGCTCCTTCTGGAGATGCGAGCTTCAGCAACTCGGCTGTGCTTCCCACTGGTTTAGAAACTTAAGAGGGAAGGGGTTCGAGTTGAAATCCCACTTGTGATTTACTGAGCCTCATTCTCCACAGTGTTAGCAGAGTGTTTTGCGTATAATAAAATGCCAAAATGACGAAGTATGGATAAACCATGGGGTGACTATCGAAGATCAAAAGCTGGTTTTCAGCCACAGATAGAATTACTTAGGTGGAAGAGTATGTTTTGGCAGGGGAGATGGAAGTAATTTTGTGCTGTCTGTACATGTGAGTATCTTGCGTTAATCTTTTGATCTGGCTCAATTGGAGGGTGCTGTGGATGCCATATTACTCCCTCTAATATCCTACTCCGCAGGTAAGGAAATATATTCTACAGTGTGAAGAGCGGGATTTCGAGTAAGAATGTGCGGAACATGAGGCAAGACATGGGCCTCTGGCGCGGTTCAGAATGGTCATTTTTGAATGGCCGTTTTGAACCGTTTGGAAAATCTCAGGTTTCGCAACTGTGTGAGTAGAAGTGCTACTGCTGCCTATTTCAGCACTTGTAACTGATGGGTTGAGCTGATGAGTACAGTGAGTGGTGGTAACTGGGGCGGAATATTCACAACGAGGCCAACGCGTCCGGATGATGACACTTCACTGCATCAACAGTGTGCTTGATTCAATCGGGCATTTCTGTGAATGCATGGGGTGCTTGCGCCCTTCTTTTGAATGGTACATCAGATGCATGTTTTGGGGAATATGCCGAATAATGTTTTTTTTTTTTTATGTCATGGCTGCACTGAGTGATTGTCGCTCGCGGCTTTGTTAAAAATTGCGTAGATTTTCTAGGAGGACTCAGCCGGATACATTTTGAGAGAGGCCACAATGCTGGTTCGTGCGGCATCTTTCCACAGACTCCTCGGTGGTATTGTTCACGCCAGTGTTTTTGAATGCACAAAAGAAGCTTCCGGTAATACTTGTACAGCGGCTTTCGAAGCCGCCCGGATTAGGCTATCTGATTCCGGTGGTTCCGTTTGAGTATGGCAAAGATAAGTGAGAGAATATGTAACGCTACTTAAGAGGAGCACATGCAGTATTTCAGCAATTTACGAAGTGCTATTTCGTCGTGCCCCTATTCGCCAGGGAGTCAAGATAGTGGCCCTACATTGACCGAAAATTGCCGATATATGCCATGCTGCATCGGTCGGTCCAGTTGAAGAGACAGTTCCAGCAGGTGTTGTTGCATTTCCCTTTGCACGGGTATAGACAGAGCTTTATGGTGATTGCATTTTTTATTTGTTACACTCTGAATAAATGAGCGTCTCTGCACTCGAATTATGTCTCTCTCATAACGTTTCAGGGCTCGCATTTATCCTTTGGCTTCGCTATGATCACAGGAGCCAGAAAACGCGAAGTTCTAGATATAACCTGTTCCTAAGAACGCACAGAACTTCATGCATATACATCTGAAGAGATCTGTTCCTTTATCGATGGGCGAACGTGCACAATCAGATCTTTTTGCGGCGCAAGGAACGCGTGGCGCGCGCAAGCTTGATACACGCCCCGACGCACCCAACGCGTCCAAAGCCGTGCAACGCTCCAAAAACCGCCTTACGCGCGCACAGCCGCATGGTGTGCCCAAATTCTAATGAGCTATTAACGGAGAACATTTTCCAGACAAGTATTGTTTTGTAGTGTTGGTTAGAATACTTCATTTTACGCTTTTTCTTAAGGCGTCGTGATACTTGAGCGCTGAGTATTATTTAGGCAAATTTTTTAATAAAACTTCAGGTTTTATTTTTACATATCTCTTTTTTATTTATTGCTTTATGAAAAGGGATATTGTTTTATTGCATTTACTTCAAGATAAATAATGTATTTTTTATCTGCTTTTTAGGAACTGGAATGACGATTTTGCAGTTTGTGTGGTATGTGTCGTATTCACAGAAGAGCGTAAGGTTGCAGTATTAGGAAAAACGATGTTTTACGTTTGAATTTTTCTCAGAGAAATTGTAATAATTTTAGGGAACGCGACAAAAGCAAATCGGAAAGTACAAACTGCCTTCGCAGCAAGGAGTATGGTTTTTATTCAAGATTTTCTAAGGTTGCGGTTTTGAGGTATGGTATGTGACTTTCTTCGCGCAAATAAATGTACCTGCCCCTATACTCTGTGTTATGACTTCGCGTTGGCCTCCATTTGATATTTTCAATATTTGTTATCAACGACCCGTCCAACAAAGAGTCCCTACATGTTATCCGCATCGCACTAACATGCAAACCAGCATGATCTGCCGCTTGTATGCGAAATTAAAATTCGCAAAATAAAGGGAAGTCGTTCCCACTTTATTAAGTTACTTTAGAAGAAATTATGGAATATTTCTTCTGCGAGATATTTTCATAGCGGTGCTAGGTTAATACTTTTCATGTTTGTGGCGGTGTTTTTTATAGCTGCAGGCTGAGTCGAGCTTTGGGATTCTTTTGGAAACAGGCAGTGCATACTCCAAGGTAAAGATTTTTGTCACGCCCCAACCCCCCAAAATTGACAGCCCTCTCGAAGTGTCAACAGAAGCTCCACCGGTATAACGAGAACGTTCTTTGCCGCCGCTACTTCAGCGATTCAAAGTGTTCCCGGCATGCGAGTAGTCGAAATTTATACTTTTTAAAATAAACGCAAACTCAAGCTCTTCGCTCCATCAGTTTAGCCTTTAGCAAACTACAAAGCACGGAGATTCCGGCAGGCCCTTCATTACATCTATGAGGATGCAGCAAAGCTTATTCAATAAGTAGTTGAGAAGACACCGCTAAATTCACAACAGGGTGTTCCTAAGATCAATCTTCATAAGGGCTGGCGTGATTGCTTCCCGGCATCAGACGCAGCTACAAAAATCATTTTAATGCTGAAGTCTCATACGAAGGTTCCTTCCTGTGTGCAGAAAAATAGATTTTCTTCATGGCGGTGACTGTTTTTGTGATGTTTCTTCATCGTCATGGAGTGTGGCACACTTTCGATAATATCGTCCCCAGGGAGACGAACAGACAATAAACCCCTGCATAATTACCCAGGAGCACTCCACTAAAAACGGCCAGTAGCCCTTCCATCAATTTAAACACCGAGTGTACATTACAAAAATTCTACAGGAATACCACCAACAACATCTGTAGCCCTACCCGTCATAAAAGGCGAAGCTGATACCGTATTTTGGGCATCGCAGTTATGATCAAATGCTATTACATATATGACCTTTATATTTCGAATATTCTCGCTCCTGCATGACTAGTTCAGCCCTCCAATACTATCTGATACCGCCAGCCCAAGCACCGCTTAATCCCTCCCCGTAAAAACCGCCAAGTCAAAACAGTCAACGCCGAAAATTGTGCCCTACTAACGCGCAATTCCAATCCTAGAAGGCTTGAGAGCACCTAACTTAGTGACATAAGCAGCTTCACCGTGTAATAAAGGTTCTCCGCAACGTGAACTTTGTGGGCTCCACAAATGTGCCGGTACTTGTATTGGCTTCAGAACAATAGAATTTATTCGTTGGTTCTTGCTTGTCGAATGTCGCCTCCTGTCTTTCGACGCTAACTGCTCAAGCCATTCCCAACCGAATTGCAACACTGCTACATGACTCACAGAAAAACTTCAGCCACCACGTCAAGATGCTCCCACTCAATCCACCTCTGTACTCGTATACAATTTTCCTGAAACCACCAACAGTGACACCAGGAGTGTGACCCAGCATAAAAGGTGCTCGTAACCTTACCTTCGTGTTCTTTTCCATTGCGTAGAAATACATATGTCGTTGACGTTATACCTATGTATTCATACGTTCTTGCTGCGACATGTTAGCTCTTCGACGCTAACCGACGCTAACCGAAAGTCCGAATGCCTCCCCGTACCTCTACATGGCCCCCAGCAAAGCTGCAGAAAATTGCGAAAGATGGCCCAGTACTCTCAGCGGGTTCTTTGAAACTTTTATGGCACTACCCTCATCGACTTCTCCAACACTTCCAGTAATAAGAGAAAGTACTCTGCAAGGCCGTTTCGTGGTTCAGATTTACAAGATTACGGGTTCGTATCTCTGACTTGCTTTCATAACGAAGAAGGTTAAGACGCATTGCGATTCGATGAAGTTTAAACAAACCCTCAACAGCCCGCCACAACCGTGTCTCAAACTATTACATGATGCGCAAAAGGGGTCTGCGCCAAAAACTCACATATCCGTTGCACCACACCTATCTGCGCGGTATTAAAAATCTTAAGACCACCATCCGTGCGTCTTCAACCACCTCACGCGTAGAGAAAGCACGTTGTAACCCTTCCTTCGGCGGTTCACGTTATTCCTCACATAAAAGCTTTGCTCCGAGCCTTCGCATTTCTTGCGGAGGAACTTGCAGCGGCATAGTGAGTGGATAACTTCAATGATAAATGGCTACAGCAAGTCGTGAAAGCAGCCCGAAAAGTTACACGATGCAGTAACAACTAAAGAGGACCGCTGCATCAAACTTCCTACCCCACAGAGGCCAATACTTTTCCAAGAGCCGTCGAAGGACACGCACGAGGGGGGCACAAAGATGCGCTGACTCTGATCGATTTTTTTAAAGAACACCAAAATTTTCAAATTTTGCTTATCGCAATGAGCCTGCAGAAAAAAAAGGAACACCCTATCTTATTACACAGTAGATGCAGCCTATTAAAAAGCATTGTTTCTACTCGCAGTTAAGCAATATTTTTTCTCCAACGAATCAGAGTTGTATAATTTGTATCTTGTCTGTAGCGCTGTGCTACACAATGAACGAAACAGAAGCATTACGGGCGCTAATAATCGACTGTTCTAGAATTTTGCTGCTCAACCTGCTATCTTCCTATTGGACTTCTGTGGTTAAACAGTATAAAAATATAACTAAAACGTAGATGAAACCTCATTGGTGACTCTGTTCAAAAGTGTGGGAACATGTAGCATCTTGTGGTAAATATTTAAGATTCGTTTTTTTGCACCCTCCGACATTGCACAGCCTGCCACACACACACACACACACGTTTGCAAGGCAAAACAATAAAATAAACAACAGAATTGCAGGAAGGTACAATGCTACGTTGATTGTAAACCATAAGGCCAGATGTGAAAATGTTTTTTTGGGAGCCGCCGACGTTTGCGGATAATATGCCAAAGTAGTTGCGCGCGCAAAAGAAAAAGTGTACTTCATTCCAAGGTGCCAGGTTTGTTGGCTGTATGTAATGCACAACCCTCTATGTATGGCACATGCGCATTTTTTTTTTTTGCTGCATCAACCAAAGCGTTCCCTGGCAGGCCCCCATCAGATAGAAGAAAGCTTCAATGGTCATGTGCCGAAACTAAGAGGAGATTGTCTTCAGGAGGACACGCTCTTTCTGAATTTTATGAATCAACTCTTTGAAGCATCATTATATCCAGGCGTTCTTTTTAACCTCTGCCATCTCTTCCACTCCAGTGCTTCCCAATGTTTTTACGTTTCATTGAAGGCGTTTTGCTATAATGAGCTAATAACAGAACAATATATTTCACTGGAAGCGGTTGTTGTCCGCGCTCCTTGCTCATTCTGCTTCCAGTGATGTGCAGAGCTGAGAGGTGAAGCTGGCAAGGTGACGGTGAGTTAAAGCAGCATATATTGTCACGTAAAACATTCGTATCTCAACAGAAGACGCGCTGCGGGACGTTTATTTAATCGTCAAAACTGAAGCCAAGCGGCGAATGACTGCAGTGCTCGCTGACCACGCTTCGTCAACTTCCTCGTCTTCCAACCCGGAGGAAAAGGTCTGGTTATCATGTCTGATGGACGAGTCATTGCTTGACTGGTGCCGTGGGCGAGATGACAAGTACAATTGGCCATCGCGTATGCCACAGCAGGCGTTCGCCCGCGCAGTTGACAGCGACTTCAAGAATCAGAACCTCTGGAACCAGTTTACGGCGGGAGCTGTGGCGGGAATTATGTCTTCGAGCAGGTCACCCACTCTGGCATAGAAGCAGAGCATGCTAAAATTCATCACTTGTAGCATCTCCTGACCCAACAAAATAGTGAATTTGAGCAATTGTGGCCCATCTGCTGCAGCAGTGCCCACACGGCTGCCTTTGACTGTAATACTGTTTACCTTAGGTGGATGTACGTGCACCTGAAGGAAATCAGCTGGTTGTAGCTGGGAGAGCTACCCTTAAGTGAGTGTGACTATATAAAAGCACTTGAAATGTTTTATTGATATTTGGCGAAGCTCGAGAACAAACTGAAAAGTTACTATGATTACGCAAACTCATGGAGGCATGCAATGGAAACCTGAAGTAATAACCTGAATGCAAGAAGGACGCACATCTGACGCACCATTTTTGTCAGCACAAAGATGTGTATCCTGCTCCACCCATTGTGTTTTATTTTAAATCAATGAATGTATCTACAGGACCAGATAAATGCCGCTGAAACAACATTCAGCATATACAATTATAAGGGCATTGTTTCACTTTACTTACAAAGTCCGCGTGATACCTAATGGTCATTGTGGGCACACCTTATAAGGAAGCATTTTACTTAAAAAAAAAACAGGAGTTGTGATTTTGATTTTGGTGTTGATATACAGAGGCGAATCACAGCTGTCCACTCAGTTCAATATTTTAGTGACTGCTCAGTGAACGAGGGCACTTTTGGGACGAGTGAGCGTCCTATACTTGATCTTTGCAAATGCACTGGAAGATAGACTGTAAATAAATGAGTTCTCTTTGTACAAGGGACTTTGTCTCTCTCATTTCGCAGGCACAGCAACCTTACTTTCTCTTAGTATTTGGTAAACTCAATCATTAGCAACACGTTTCTTTTCAGACACCTTCGATTGAACTGGGCGAGTTCGTCATCCTATTGGTGTGGGGACTCATGAACCGCGAATTGTGGCAGCCATGCGGCTTCTTCCTCGCGTACCTCTATCAGGAAGCCTCCTCAAAGAGATGCGTCCTGCACATGCATGAAGTGATGGACCACTTTTTCCCGCACAATAAACGTGAGAACACTGTTTTCGTTTCCGATAGTGCGCACGGTTTTGAGTACTCATAACCGTATCCTTATAGATAAGGGCACATTAGTTCGTTTTTGAACTTTTTTATGAACCAACTACCAATTACCTGCCCTCTTGTTCACCGAACGGCTGCGGCTGGTTGTTCATGGGATGTTGCCTCCTAGGGAGAGACTCTAAAAGAATACCATCGTGATTCTATAAGGGGCGAGTGCGGGTTTAAATGGTGCAATTGAACAAGCGTGCAATGAATATGACTTCCTAGGCTTTTGATGCATAGCTAGAAAAAAAGATAAAACATGCCCTGCTGAAAGTGAAACTACTTATATCATGTGCATGTTTATAGTCGATGCCGCAGTGTCCCAGTTGTAAAGTGCTGTGCTACCGAACCTACGCACCCTGGTTGGATCGGGCCACGGTGGCTACTTTTCACATAGGAGTAATACGAAAAAAAATTACACAATCTTCTCGTAGGGGAACACTGACTATTATGCGAAGCAGGCATGGGGTAGATTCAAGTGCTCATTAGTATTCAGTTGGTCGTTTCCGTAAAGTTGAGGCACGTAGCTACTTTTATATTTACAATTTGGTTTCCATGGTAACGACCACACTTTTCACTTACCCGATATATACACTGGGAAATTGCGTTGACCCGAAAGCTGTTTCGCATACTACTCATGGCTCCCCTACGGAAAGATGGTGTAATTTATTAGAGGGGGTGGGGTGTGGCAGTGGAGACGCAATAAAGAGAGAGAAAGAGAGTCGTTGTAAGTGGTATGAGTTTGTCTTTAATTAGGCATTATCATCATCATGCTCAACGTAGGTGAAGTCAAGCTGTGGTTGGCGTTTCGCTTTGATTATGACTGCCGTATGGTCTTTAAAATGTAAAGTCAAAGGCTGTTGTAGTGGTGAACAATAGTTGCTGAAGATTTGGTGGATGCACGTTTCCCGGATGGTTGCGGGCTGCTTGTAATCACGGCGCGCCGAGACTCGCCGACGCACGCCACTTCCGATGACGATAAAACGTCGAAGGCGCGTGAAGCGTGCTCGTCTCGTGCCGGCAAAGGAAAACACCGGCAATACTATCGCTCTAGGAGCCCTTAAAGGGGAAGCGAGGTCGTCTCGTGCCGGCCCAGATGGCCACAGGCAACACTGTCGCTCCAGGAGCCACTGAAGGGTAAGACTCCAACGGGTCTTCTGCAAGCCTAGCATGCGCAGTGGGGGTGTGGACGGCGCAACAATGACAACGACAGGGGAGGGACACATTCCCGGGGGACACAGCCCCCACTATGAGATGCTTCGCATTTTAAAAAACGCTCGTGTGTTAAAATTGTGGCTTATGTTATATGTCTTTGGTTGCAAAAATTAATCCAGAGCTCCCAACCACCGAGCCCCATAGTTAGGTGTGGGTGGGCACGCTAAACGATATAACCAATCAAATCAGTCATAGGAGCGTAGAGTTACAAAATACTTCGATTCATTTGCGGGGCTTGTTTTCACAGGTTGCAACCACCGTTCCTGTTTGCGATAAGGTTGTGGGTTCTTGCAATGCCAATACAATCAATGTACTCTATATCTTATAGAACGTTTTTTTTACATTCAAAGCTACGACAGTCGGCTTCCAAACGTTCTAATACACTTTTTAAATCTCCTCACTATCATTGCCAGTCAGGCAACAAAAGAAATACACCCTTTCGCTCGTGCTTCTGTACCTGAATGGACGTTGGACACGTAGCCCGATCTAGGCATCGTCGATCTCGCGACGCCTTTCAGTTACTTTGTATGCAAACTACATGTATATATACTTAGTCCGACAGGAAGGGTGAAGCGGCACAACAACGCAGGACTAACCGGCGCTATTGCCTCGTGAAACGAGGCTGAAACCTTTGATGCCGCAAAAACCTCCTCTATGACCGTAGAAATGATCGGCGCATAACCAACGGTATATTCACCGTCGTAGATTTTATTCATCATCCTAATATTTATCGTATTGGAACGTTGTGGGTACTGACCCAGAACGTTCCTGAGGTACAAGCACTTTACATATAGCCCAGCTCGTAGCAACAGAGCGATGCAACATTCACGTCTGACGCTAATAGATACAATTGCTGTACCCCCCCCCCCCACGTAATTAATGATCAAGGGACAGCATCTGTCACCACTACCACATGTCGATCGAATTCACCCATATTCCTCCATCGCGATTTTTTTTTCAGATGATGCGTCCGGAGCAATTTTCTCAGTTCATCTAAAGCTTGAGGCGAACCTTATTCGAACCTAAGGTTCTGTTGTTATGCTCTGCTCCTCGCATTACTTAAGCATTTGCGCGCTGAGTCACAGATCAACTTTGTAAAATCTGGTCCTGCATATGTTGTTTGCGGGTCCCATTTCCCGGCAAACGTCTTTAACGGTGTGCAACATCTTCAACTCTAATGATACTCCTGTAGACCCTCAGGTCACTGTCTCCTGTGGGGTCAAACTAGGATACCACGCACTCTACACGCACCCGCAAAAAATGCTGCCGAGAGGCACAATAATTTGGTAATAATAATACTTGTATCTGTCCTTAATGTACATTAACGGGAAGCGTTCATAAAAAGTCGTCCTCTATAGTCTATATTGATGCAGCCGCAACGGTAAAGTTTTCAGAGCAGTTAGGAGACGCCATGGGGAACAGAGCACAAACATGTGCATCGAGATTTCTTAAATGCTCTGAGAATTTTCGTATTGTGCCCGATTTATTGAAGGTGATGTCGGTAGAGTTCCAATGACATGGGGCCGACCGTTGTTTTCCAATCGGTTTTGCAACTGCTTATGTTGGCTTTTTATAACTTTTGACGTCGAAAAATTCTTTTCTTGATTGTCAATAGCTCAATAAACGGTTTCTCTCCTTCCCTATTAGGCTTTCTGCTCACTCATACTTTTCCGACGTCATGGCAAAATACTTTTACACGTCGTCCTACACTAATTCCACAATTCGTCCGAGCAAGGTTCCGGAAGTTCGAGCAACGATTCACCTTCATAAAGTCTTCAACAATTATATACTCGAACGCTCACGGTGAAGGGTGTAAGTAATATTTCAGCTACTTGTCTTCACGTTATTTCTTGGAAGCTGAAATACCTTTTCTCTGCCACTGGAATTTCCTTTCGTTCTTCAAGCTTGTCGTCCGTTTTTTTTCCATTGAACCCATCTCGTAACTGCATTCCGCTATCACGTTTTTTTTCTCTTCGATCTCTTCTTCGGAATTTTTGAATGGAAAATACAGGGATGTAATGATCGCTTGTTGTTTACGAAACATGGAGAACATCACATGAAAAATTGTTTTCAATTGAGTGTTCTGCTTGTAGAGGCGGGAAACACTCTCTCGCGAAAGACGTCGGGGTAAACAGATCGTGCTCCTGCAGCGCCATTTTCTAGGGGTGGTATTTAAGAGCTGCTCCTGGCCTCACGTTAGCCCATCTCGAAGTTGATTCGTCGTAGTGGGAGTAGTATATTCTGTCGCTCCTACCTTTCTTCTGCGTCATTTATGTGAACGGTAAGGCGTCTACATGCGCGCCGGATGAGCAACCATTCAGAGGAGGTAGAGCTCCAAATAGCTTGCAGTGTTTCTACCGTTGACGTCGTCGGAAAGGTTCGTGATCCCTTTCATCGAATACTAGAAAGGATTCCCAAACCAACACAGATTACGTCCCCCGTGATGGGCGAAACTTGCATGTGGGGCAGGACAAACGCGTAATGTCGATGTGCTCGAA
Source organism: Haemaphysalis longicornis (assembly GCF_048455015.1). Classification (NCBI taxonomy): domain Eukaryota; kingdom Metazoa; phylum Arthropoda; class Arachnida; order Ixodida; family Ixodidae; genus Haemaphysalis; species Haemaphysalis longicornis. Next base: position 35,249,299 of record NW_027526214.1, on the reverse strand, counting down.
CCCCTCCCCCCTGAGAATCGTGATCTACATTGGTGCAAACCATGCATTGGATTTGTTTTTTATGTTTTGCTTTTACGGCCGGCAGTGCTATTCTGTGTGATCTGTGTGCCAAGGGAAGCGCGTGTTCCATTCTTTATTTCTATGCCACGTGTGTTATTTCTTCTGATAGGGCGAGTTGCCAGAAATAACGTGAACAGCCCATAATAATATTCTTTGTTCTGGATGTGCATCAACGCTTCGAAAAACACTCGCACCCAAAGTTAAAAGCCTCCAGAGCAGACGCCGCGGCTTTAATTAGACTCTCCGAAGGTCGCCCACGGACATGACTTTGTTGACTGCTGATTCGCCGCCAATATACTTTTTGAATTGTTAGGGGAGCACAAGTTTGCTCCAATAAACGGGCTTTTCTTTCAAGATGACTGCCTCATCTTTGGCTTCGTGAAAATACAGGCCACATGGCCAACGCCGTTGGACAAGCTTTTTGGTGCTTTCGGATAATTTGCTTGCATGCATTTTTTTTGGTGGGAAGTGTCGCGCGGGGCCATTTGAAACGTCCAAGACATATTAATTGCTTCTGAGGGATTCGCATGGGCTTCTAGGTACACCAAGTCATCGAAAAATTCTCTTTCAACTCTATCGCATACAGGCAGCAAAACGGTTTATTGTCATAGATACAAGCCGAGCTTCCTAATTCCTGTAAAGAAAAATTATAACAGCACCTGCCACTGAGACACGTAACGTTTGAACATCTGCAGTTGCACAAAAATATCTTGAAGCCGTTACTGCACTGATAGCCGCAGACTCACCGAAAGCCGGTGAACAATGTGAAATTACAACAACTAAAAATGTTTCCTCTACAACCCACAGCTGATCTACAATACCAGATCACCAATCTAAATTTATCTGGGTAGCCATAAAATAGGTTCAGGCTACTATCAGATATCGAGCAGCATGAAAACGGTTTTCTAGCTGTTGTACGGGTTTATTATTGCCGCAGTGTGAAATACGCCACGCAAATTAATGTGAAAAGATGGTTATGGTGTGTATAGCTTTATTTATGGGCTTATGCTGAACACACACGCAAATAGGGTAACCTTACAACAAAGATCAACACGACGGCTAAGGTTCACACCAAATGTAGACGAGATAGACGTAGGGACCACTAGGTGACACGCAAGGGCATGTATGAAAAGCAGTTTCATCAGCGATTGCATTTATCCGCAAGAAAGTTCTCGCCACCGAATATACTTCCCGCGGTCGCCCCGGGGCTGGCATGTCCGCGACGTGGGTCGCTTGTCGGCGTGCCACACGTGGCCGGACGTGGTGGGTTAGCCCTATCGGCTGTACCCGCGGCTCCAGCTGAATACTCTCTGCAGCCGGAAGCAGGCTTGCCGCCACCTGTGCTGGCTCTGTCGCCACACGTTGTGCCTTATGTGACTTCTCCTTGCGCTCTACCGCCTGTACGCGCAGCCCCAGCTGGATACTCTCTGCAGCCGCCAGCAGGTTTCCAGCCACCATTGCTGCCTGTACCGCCTCACGACATGCCTCTGATAACTACATCTGGTGCGGTGAGTTTTGTGCCCTCCCGTAATCTAGTGCGGTGAGTGTTTTGCCCACGGCTATTCTTCCAACGGGATACTCCCCCAGTTACCGGTAGGAGCACCGATCTAGCAAACGTTTTGGAGATACAGCCCAAGGGTGTTCGGGATGACGTTACCCAAGTAGACCTTATGACTGCCTCTGAGTCAATCTGGGACCATATTCTGGGACCACTTCTGGGGCCATAATTTATTCATACCATGAAGGCGAAGCAATGGAAGCTGACGGGGATATTTAATTTTAGCTCGTGAAAGGGAAGCGACGTCGACGAGAGTCGAAAGGGTTGTCAACCGCGGACGACAACACTCGACTGAACGTAGCAAAACAGGGGCTTACGGTGCTTCTGAAACCCCATGACCCCTCTAAGATCATCACATGCTTCAATCCACTATCGCTGAAAGCTGCCTTTGAACTCGCACCTCCTGATGGCGTGTTGCAGCTGCGGCAGAACTATAGGCTCAGTCTCCTGGCGGTCGACACGAGAAATGTTGATGCTACATCAAGCCTGTTGAAAAGCACCAGGATTATATTATGGGCATTCCGGTTGAGGCATATGAGCCGCGTCCGGACAACTGCGCCGCTGGTGTAATCGGAGAGGTGCCAGCTGAGATTTCTGACGCTGAAATAAGAGAAAGCCTACTTCAGAGAATGCCTGTGAAAACTGTGCGTCATCTGGGAAAGACATCGCAGGCGATACTCATCTTCTTTAGGATGATTCCCGTTTATTTTGTTCCCTAATCGACGCTAAAGCCATCGATTTTAGAGTGCGGGCGATCTTTTAACACAGACAGAAGGCCTGAGCATGTGATCCTTGGATATACCTGGTGCGCAGTGTACGAATACACCGAAAAACGCAAACAATGTTCTCGATGCCAGCGGTTCGGGCACATCGCTGGAACATGCAACCGGAAAGTCCACTGCGCTTGCTGTGGCAGTAACCACTATCTTCTAATTGCAAGGCTGAAGATTTTGGATGCCCCAGCTGTCCATTGGCGCAAGGGGCTGCTTACGCCTCAACATCCGATTCTACATGAAGAGAAGAAGCTTTAGAGGTACAAAAACCTAAACAAAGTTGAATACAAGGTGACAAAAGGGGTTGTCGTTCCTGCAAAGAACATTGTTGTCGTACGCATCCGACAACACGCTCAAATAGAGACCATACAGTACTGACACCGTTCTAGTCATCAGAATTCCCTTTCGAAGCAAATCCAGATTGCCAGAGCACAGTGTTTTGCAAAGGACTGGAGAATTCAAGACACTCTTTTCAGGCACCAGTAAAGAAACCTGAGAAACTTGCATCAGAGTACATGCCTGTGAAAAAAACGCTCCGTGCCCGGCGCCGACATTCTTCGCATGTGTTCAAAACACGGCACAAATGGAAGTCTGCACTTCTGAATGCCTGACGGGATTTTACGTAAACGAACGTATTCCAGTCATTGGACGCAGACTACCAGCGACTTCTTGTAGCCGCAGAGTGTGTTAAAACTCCATAGCTGGTCACCACCGCTGCACCGTGGAAGTCATCTTATTGGTTTCCGCATTCGCATGAGCAGCTCTGACTAAGCAGCTTCGTCTTGCTCTCATCGACATATTGTAATTGAAAGCGTCCCCTTAGCACCATGATGTCATGCCTCCTCGTATATTTTATATTTTTCAATAGTATTTAGAGTCCGCAATCGACAATCGAAATATAATAAAATATGCTATGCCAAAGTCACGTTCTTCAAAGACGGCCCTTAACAGAAGTTTGATTTGTTTCAGTGAAGGCGGTGTAAAATATTGTACCATCCTAATGTGTGCTTCGCCCCTATGAGTAGTAAGACCTACGTTTCGTCACTTTTCAGGAAGTGTTGTTTGCGACATCTGCGAGCCCGTTAACGTATTGCTCATCTACCCCCTGGTTCCGTAATGCCTGAATGACTGCTAAGGTTTCGACCGAGTCAAATGCTTTCTCATAATCTATGAAGGCTATATATAGGGGTTCAGTACACTCAGCGCACTTCTCTATCACCTGATTGATGGTGTGAATATGGTCCATTGTTGAATAACCTTCACGGAACCCTGCTTGTTCACGGAACCCTGCTTGAGATTCGGCTAACGATTACGTTGGTAAATACCTTGTACACGACTGACAGTAAGCTGATCGGCCTGTAATTTTGCAAGTCATTCATGTCGCCTTTCTTATGGATTAGGATGATGTTCGCGTTCTTCGAAGATTCCGGTACCATTGCGGTCATTAGGCATTGCGTATACAGCTTTGCCAGTTTTTCAAGTACAATTTCTCCGCCATCCTTCAAGAGGTCTCCTGTTATCTGATCCTCACCAGGTGCTTTGCCCCCTTTCATTTCTTTCAAAGCCTTCCTTACTTCTTCGGTCGTTACTGGTGGGATGTCTATCGCCTCTGAACTACTGTCTCGTTCGGCATCATCCTATATGTCCCGGCTACTGTACAGATCCCTATAAAACACCTCGGCCACTGTGGCTATTTTATGCCTATTTCTGATGACATTGTCTTGCTTATCCTTAAGTGCATATATCTGATTTTTCCCTACGCCAAGACGTCTCTTCACTGCTTTCAGGCTGCCTCCGTTCTTTACAGCGTATTCGATCCTCTCCATATTATACTTCCGTGTGTCAGCTGTCTTACGCCTAATGATTAACTTCGAGAGCTCGGCTAGTTCTATTCTGTCAGCTGCGGTAGAGATTCTCATGGTTTGCCGTTTCCTGTTTAGATCTTTCGTCCCCTGTGAAAGTTTACCAGTATCCTGTCTAGCCATAGTGCCCCCGACTTCTACTGCACACTCCGTGATAACGCGTGTAAAGTTGTCGCTGGCTTCCTGTGTCGTAAGCTCGGCTTCCTCGTTAAGGGCGGAATATCGGTTCTGCACCGCGATCCTGAATTCTTCTACTTTACGTCTTACTGTCAGCTCATTTATCGGCTTCTTTCGTACTAGCTTGTTGCGGTCCCTCTTCAAATCTAGCATAATTGGAGATCTTACCATAGGGTGGTCACTACACCTTACCCTTCCGAGCACTTCCACATCCTGCACGGTGCCAGGGTTATCGCATAATATGAAGTGTATTTCATCCCATTCGGGCTCTTCCAGGTCGACTTCCGACTCTCCCGTTTACAGAAGAAGGTATTCATTATGCGTAGGTTATTCCGTTCTGCAAACTCAACTAGTATGTCCCCCCTGCTATTTGTACAGCCCAGACCATAGTTCCCAACTGCCTTGTCTCCAGCCTGATTCTTGCCTACTTTAGCATTCAAGTCCCCCATAACTAGTTTTGGAAGTTTAGGAAGAGTTAAGGAAGTTTAAGAAGAGCTAAATTTTAGAGATTTAAAAGGTCAATAAAAGACTCGTTAAAAATATATATGAAGAATGCACGGACGCGATTGTCTTTCACATGGAAACGAAAGTGTGGGACAGGGAGATACGATCTCATGAGTATTGGTCACAGCACGTCTGGAATGTGCAATGAATACGCTTGACATAGAAAAAGCCGGTTAAATAGTAAACGGGTAACATTTGACTGATTTGAGATTTGCAAACGGCGTAGTCTTAGTCAGTGAATCGGCAAAAAACTGCAATAAAAATTGAAAATCTACAAAAAAAAAGCTTCGAAGTGGGGTTTAAAATACGAGTATATATAAAGTTTATGTCAATGTGCATTCTGAATTTGCCCTTATAAGCAAAGTAACAGAATATAACAGACAGCATAGGAATATGGAACATTCAAAAGATAGCCAGAGCTCACCCCAGGCATAAGAAAGAAAGCCGGCATGCCATAGAAATTGGTTTGAGGCACTCAGGAAGCACTCACAAAAATGAAACCAAGTCTATACCTAAACAAATGTATTTAGCCGATGTATTCTACAGGGTGTACACATACACAGCAGACACATTGCGCCTAATAAAAAACTGGGAAGCAAATGTTGCCTTGGTCAAAGAGCTGTGGAGCAAATAATAGTGGGAGAATATATTTGGGAGAGGAAACGAGCATCATGGATGAGGCAGCAAACTTCTGTAGGAGATATCGTAGGTAAAATTAGGAAGAAGCAATGAACTTGGACTGCCCATTTTGCTAAACGAATTCCGAAAAAATTCACTACGCAGGTAAAAAAATGAATTCCGGGTAACGTACTCGGAGAAGAAGGCCATTAATTCGATGGAGAATGAAAATCGGAAAATTCTGAGGCAAGTATTGGACTGCGGCAGCGCATGCAGGAGTGGGTGTAAGTCAATAAGACAGTACTTTGGCTGGACGTCGACTTTTATAGGATGTTGCTAATTATGGTGATGAAACTTATTGAGCTATACGAGCACGAATACCGTCAAAATCAGAGTAACCCAGACGGCTAGTAACAAGCATACCATTTCAGGAAACAAACTCGGCCCCAGAATATCATTGCACAAACTAAGTTCAGTTTTTTGGCATATGTTAGGGAGGTTTGTCAGTTTAAAATATTTGCTCACCTGGGCAAAGCAACACGCAGACAACAATTGCATATGTTTAACGGTGTTAAAGCAGAAATATTTGCACAGTGCATAATCGTGCCCATGAAAATGGCGGAACTCTATCCAAATTGGAAGTGGCCACTTTCCGAAAATAAGCTCAAAAAGGTTGTCATGATGATTATGAAATCTTAAATTGTTCAGCTTTCTTATATCTGGCAAGTAATATGACAGAAAAAAATGAACTACACTGACACATACATTATATGTTTCTCAAACCACGTGCCTTTTATTGATACTGGTAATCACCAAAAGCGTTTTGAGTAAAAATATTCGAGCAGATGTCTAGTTAATATTAACATGTTTTCTACATTCAAGTGCTATGCAAACGTAATGACAAAACAAACAAAATTACAGTAAAAGCGAATCATAACAAAGCAATATTTTGAATATCGCGTTTCAAGGCAGAAGTGTTTCACACCTGCATGTTGACCGGCGATGAAAACACCAATAATTATGAAACAAAGTCTTTCCTAAGGGCAGAATTTAATGGGGGCCCGAGAAAAAAACTCTATTAAAAACCACAGCACCATGTGCTGTACACTAACTGTGTAATTCATACATACTGTTTTTTGACCATGTGCTGTACACTAACTGTGTAATTCATACATACTGTTTTTTGTTTTATATAAGGCAATTTGCACCAGTCAATAGAAAGATCTCACACTAACAACTTCTAATGTATTTAAACAGTCCTGGTTAGCTGACGAATCCTCTATCTTATCACTTCTATAAAACTCCATGTGAATTTGCACCGCAGTAGGTTTATTATTACCACAAGGCAATACGTCAACTTTTGTTTTCTTGTGCCATTTTTATATTACATTGAAGCGGTGCAAACTGTTCTGGAGCCCTCAAAAAAGAGATACAAGATTTCTGAGGTAACTTAAATGGTGTTTATGAATTTTGATCATATTTGTTTCGAGTACTTACAGTGATAGTGTGCTGAAAACAAATCACAAGTGTTTCGCGAAACTTTGGAAATCCCATTTTGTTTCATAAAACACCAAAAATTTGACAACTATGGTTCCTGAAAAATAGCTGAATTTGAAAAAATATACACCGTAAAATGTTTGCGCACGGTGAACTGCAGTTCTCTCGGTCATGGAATACATCAGCGGCGTCTGAGGCCATGATCGCGTGATCAGCATACGCACAGCAGAGCGCACTACTCCGTTTTTATCTCGCAGGCCGGGTCCAACCCCTGTGAGCATGCCATGAAAAATCGTGTTCCAACCTCGCTCAGCTAATATGACGTGGTTTGAATAAGCCATGAAAGGTGGAGCAACGAGCATATTTTTTAGAAATGGTGTTTAGGTCTCCCGCGCAACTGTGACGGTGTTTGGATGAGCGATGAACGGTGCAGTTTCTGGGGAAAGTGCGAGAGCGAGGGCGCTCCTTGGCAGCAGCGCAGGACGAAAGTGTGACGCGGAAGCCGTGAGAGAGGTTACGCCATAGCACCACGAGCCGCTTTCCCAGTCATACTTTCACAAGACGCTTCTCTTCATTTCTTTCCGCCTTCTTTGATGCGTTTCCTAAGTTTGTTAGGCCGACACCGACAGACACGAGCCGCCGCGGCCACCGGAAATCCAAGGTACCGGGCGTCAAGGATCTGCTCTCCTTAAAGGGCCCAATTATCCCGCGATCGTGCGAAAGGGTAAACACCAATGAAGAGACCTGCAGTTGCATAGCCATGGCCCACGTTGCTATGGTGACGTTAACGTGTGTATGAGAAGGTGTACAAAGAATAGGGGCTGCTCACTTGTGAATAATTAGTTGTGCGTGTCGCATCCCTTTCTGAAGATTTCTTAATTCTCTCACCAGTTGCAATCATTCAAAAGGAAGAGCGCTTTGAGTGCTGTTCACCAAAAGGGTATTACTAGGCCTGACCTTCAAGAAATGCAGCTGAATTTGAACAGGCCCAAATAATGCTATGGAATGGGAGAGTTCTAAGAACTGTGCCGGTCACTCCGAAACTCACGGCGTGAAGATTATACAAAAATTTCCACAAATATCGATTTAGTGGTTCTGATGTCGAAGCAAGCCATGCGCATTTGGCTCAGCTTCGAGTTCGCAAAAGGCATCGAGGCGATGCTCACGTATTCCTAATGTTAAACAGCTCTAGTGCGAGGACACAATGAAGCATACCGCGTTGACGCCAACCCCACATCCAAGATATATATGTGTGCGCGTATCCCGGGACAAGAACACTTGTGGCTAAGAATGTGTAAATTGATCATTTCACACTCAATCACGGTTTATGTCATTCATTACTGTGCCTAATAAAATGTTTCGTAATCGGCTTCATATATCTCCAATACCCCCCGATTTGTGGTGCCCTAGTTCTCTCTTGTGAAATAATGGCAACGGAGCCTGTTGATTGCAAAATCACTCACAGCTCTGCGTGCAACTAACGGGAACATTCCCAGCATGGGGTCACCGGGCCATAAACATCTGAGACAACACATGTCTATCCGCGAGCTTACGTACGGGAGGCGACGTTCCACATAGAACATTCATGGTGCGCCAGTGAGAGTTTTTTTTTTTTGCTTCTTCATGTCGTCTGCAGGCACGTCCATTCAGGTTCAATGCGCACCTACTTCTTTTTTGAGGTGGTGACGAATTTGTGCCTCTTCTGAATTATCCCATCACCCACCGTTCACGTTCACTGGTCCATAATTATTTTGCGTCCTCGAGCGGTATAGTAACACTAGAATGGCCGGGAAGATATAAAGAAGAAAAATACCTTATAATGAAGAATGCAACTCCAGCTCTAACCTATGAGGAAGAAAATTAGCGTGACACAATCAGGGCCAGGAGATCTCTTGGACATGTCAAAATAATCAATTTAATTACTCCTTGTTTCATTCATCCTGCTGCCCCTTCGCATCATGATGTGTCAATATATATTGTATTACAAAATTGACACACGAGAAATTATTCGCCGCATAATAAAATATTCGCCAATGCTAAGCGGGTCGGGTACGGTAAAAGTTCTTGCAGCGGTAAAACACCTGTTCGGAATGCGCCGCACAAGACCACCCAACCTGCAATTGTAACTAAAACACCCTCACCGGTCCTAACTGCCAGTTACCCCATGCGCGTGTTCCCGCACATGGGAAAGTTGTCATCAAGAAAACAAAATATTCACCGTGAAAATAGCGGACAACACCACCTTCCAAGATGAACGGAAGAGGTTTAACGTTTTCCCTCGGAGAAGGTTTCGGTGACGCAGCTCGCACGGTGAGCGGAGCGGCATCTGTTGTCGGCAGAGACTCACTACCGCGAGTATGACTTTTCGCCTCCCACCCCCATTTTGCCTCAGGCAGGCCAACCCGTCACCACAAGACTCGCTGAAACAGCAGCGGTTGTGATGACAACACTCTCCATCGGGCGGATGCCACTCCCGGCCCAGCTTCTCAGGCCTCCAGCACACTGGAGGATCCCGAGGACATGGACACGGAGGGCCCGCATAAGCTCCCACGCGCCGCCGCGCCCGTGCTACCTATGGCGCTCGTGACCCGCTAGGAGGTGGGTTCAACAGCTGCCAGATCCAATAGGCTGGTCCGCCGGACAGCCCCTGGTCATATGATGAAGAGATGGATGGTTCACCTTTCCTATCTGTTTCGAAGCGGAAGGAGCGGTATGCTTGATCGATACCTCCTGACAAGGTAAAAAAGCACCATGAGTCCAAGCCCCAAAGTTGGGACATATTCACACTCCAGTAGCTGTAAACGCCTAATAATGACAAGAGAAGATATTTTTCAATGAAACAACCGTCGCCTTCTTCATAATCACGACGGTGTGTACTGGATCCTGCATTCTAACCCGCCAAGTAAATGTATATCCAAGAAACACATTAAAATTTTAGTCAAAAAATGTTTTTGAATAATAACATGTTATTCACAAACGACCGCGATAGCTGCGCACACTCCTCACCCGGTGGAGCTATTATAGCCAAGAAATCCTCCAATCCCACATTATCACTTTGACCACAACCATTGAGGCTTCAGCAGTTTGCGCAATAAAACGCATTAGTCTGAGAACGGTATGCTTCTTATACATTCTACGGAATTTTCATTTTCGACCCAGCTGCCCTAACCCGGTTGACCAGCTGCCATAACCCTACATCTTCACAAGCGACCTGAATGCGCACAAGTCTTTTTGCAGTCTTCTCGCACAGATTCCCGAGGCTAGCTGACAGAAATAGTTTAAAACCCTCTTGAGCTTGCCTTTTCAACAAATACAGCCTGTATACCATACCTTAAGACACAACACTAGACGACACAACTAGGCAAGCACTAGAGGCAAAGTAGAAGGGGTGGGGTATTCTTCATCGGTACTCCACGTCGTAGATTCTCATCTTCTTTAAACGGTTGAAAGTACTTGGGAAGCGTGTGCACTGTGACGCGAAAAGGGAGAGTTTGTGCGCTTTTCGCCCGTCCATAAGTTCGTACACAGACACACACAAAGTGTGGACAAGAATGCAGAATCTCAATGAATATCAGACCCAGAGCCTGCACCTGGTTAGTACAAGGGATACAGTGTAATACTGTAAGGAAACATCTTACTTAAAGGGGTCCTGAAATACCTTCCGCCGATGCATGGATGTACATGTAACCAAATAAAGCAATGTATTAGCAATCTCCTCCCGCAAGAATTTTGTTAAAGCGATGAGTATTAGCTGAGAAATCGTAAATCAAAAACCGCCCATTATCGTCGCGCCGCGTTTCCTCCTCTTTTCAACTTACTCTCCGCTGTGGACGGCGCGCGAGACTCCCCTCCCATGATGCTGCGCTCCTCAGCGGTGACGTACTTCCGCTATTGCGCTGCTCAGACTGTCGTCTGCTACGGGCAAGCTTTGTTGACACCATGAATCCCATACTCCGCTGAAGGCTGGAAAAGCAAACGAAAAATCTGGCCGCATGTGTCTGGCGGCATCGCCTTGCCTTTTCGCGGTGTACGTTGCGGCAGTTGCTATCGGCGGCACGTGACTTTTTATCGGCGGCGCACTAGCAGCCGCACGGGGAGGATCGTGCGCTCGTTCTCTTTGATGCACCGCGGACTGTTTATCCAAAAGTGCCGTATCAGATGTGGCCCCGCTGGTGCCGGGTCCTATTTTGTGGTGGTGGTAATTCCTGCGGCGGCATGTGAAAAAGACATTTTAAACCGATACAGAACCCGTGCACAAAACGCTTCAATCATGTGACCAGTGCAGCTTGGGGCGACACGTGGTGGAGAGCGGCAACGTTGGCAAATTATGCTCCGCCACGGCTATGAGCATTCTAGCTCTGGAGCGAGCGCCATTTCTTTGACAATCTCAAATATCGGTTGCCTTGGCTCTGGAGCGAGCGCCATTTCTTTTACAATCTCAAATATCGGTTGCCTTGGCAACAACGCACAAACCGCTTTAGAAGTCAGTTAAGGTTCCGTGATCCCGGTTCAGCTAGGGGCACCACCTCGTGACATGTGGACACTGCAGGTGTACCACTCACTCCCTTTGGGAAGTGCGAGATGCGTTTGGCATTATCGGAGGCGATGGTGTGTGTGTTGTGGACGCCTTTGTTTCGCGATGAAATGCGACGCTGTGCTTCTGCGGGTGGATAATGCTTCCCATGGTCTGGATTATCTTTCTCGAGCGACGTACGACTCAACCTAGCATGGGGTATGTGCAGTGTGCGTGGCTAAAAGCCATCGCGGCTTGTGCGCCAGAGTTAAGTGACTTGCTGTTCGTCCCCGCAAACCGCGCGTGAGGTGAGTGACTAATTTACGACGGGCACGAAAGAAGTGACACCGGGCTTCAACGCTTTCTTTATGGAACATACTCAGGTAAGAGAATATCCATGTCGTGTTGTGACCGTGTTGAATTCAATACAAACGGTTAAGCGTTTGTTTACACTTGTTTCGTCTGTCGTAAAATGTCCGAGCACTCCGTCACTACGCTTGCAGATGAGCCGGCAAGCCGACGCTGAGCAGACGACTCATCTCTTTGCCGGAAGTGCGTGAAAAAGTCGCCCAATAGGAGGATGTCTAGCTCATGACGAACATCTTGGAATCCATTACGTAGACATGTGAAGATGGCGGCATCCAAAAACACGAAGGGAAGGGTGAGAAAAAAGCGACAAACTTTGCAAGAAACGTCTGCGGTTTCCGCTGCGCGTAAAAGAGTAATACTTGGCACAGATGACGTTGACGACCCAATCTAACGATTGCGCTAGTTCATTTAGTGTGTTCAAAACGCCTTTCAGGGCCCCTTTAAATATAACACGCGCTGTTATTTTGATTTTGATGTTGATATACAGAGGCAACTCACAGCTGCCCGCCCAGTGCCAGCTTTCATTATATGACAGGTATTGTGATAGCTTTATAGTGTTGTGTTGTGTGGCGCATTACTTGCCCACTTATCAGGCTTGAAATGGAAAACTGAGTAGAGTTGTAGATGCCCTATGTTGATTTGCAGGGGCAAGTCACAGCTTCCCAACCAGTTCAAGTTTGTAGTGACTGCTCAGTGAACGAGGTCACGTTTCGGACGAGTGAGCGTCCTATACTTGCGCTTCGCAAATGCGCTAGAAAGTATAATTGTAAATATTATGGGTTCTCGTTGGACAAGATACTTTGACATCTCATCTCGCAAGCACAGCAACCTAACTTTATCTCAGCATTCAAGTCAACTCAATCATGAAACAAAGTGTTTCTTTCCAGACCCCCTCAATTGAAGTTGGCGCGTTCGTCATCCTCTTGGTCTGGGGTATATGAACCGCGAATTACGTGGAGCCAGGCGACTTCTTCCTCGCGTACCTCTATCAGGACGCTTCCTCAAACAGATGCGTCCTGTACTTGCATGACGTGATGGACCACTTTTTTCCGCGTAATAAACGTGAGCACATTTTTGTGTGTTTGCGCGAGTGCGCACCGTTTTGAGTATTAGTAACAGCATCCTTGGAGATAAGCACCATATTACTTCGTTTTTTAGCATTTCATGACGCGACTGCCAGTTACCTGACTCCTTGTTCACCGAACAGCTGCGGCTGGTTCTTTATGTGTCGTTGCGCGGGGTGCGAGACTCGAAAAGTATACCGTCATGATTCTTTAAAAGGGCGAGTGCGGGTTTTAATGGGGCATTCGAAGTATGCATGTAATGAATCTGATTTTTTAGGCTTGTGATGCGTAGCTTGGGAAAAAGTTAAAACGTGCCCTGCTGAATTGCAGAACTATTTTTGTCAAGTGCATGTTTAGAGCCGATGCTGCAGTGGCCCAGTGGCTAAGCTGCTGAGCTACAGAACCCAAGGACCATGGTTGGATGCGAGCACGGTGGCTACTTTTCACATAGATGCAAAAAAAGGTCGTCTGTTGAAATTGTTGCGTATGTAAACGTCCCGAGGTTGTCAAAATTATTCCATAGCTTCCTGCCACCGAGTAATCAGAGATAGGTGTGGCTGAGCAAGGGAAACCGTACAATCAATCAAATTAGTCAGAGGAGCCTAGACTTAGAAAACACTACAATACATTTGCAGTGCTTGGTTTCAATAGTTACAACTACAGTCCCTGTTTCCGATAAGTTAGTGGGTTCCTGCAATGCCAAGACATTCAATATAATCTTTATCCAATCGAACGTTTTTATATTCAAAGCTAAAACAGTCGACTTCCAATCGTTCTATTACCGTTTTTTTATTCTCCTTACCCTCATCGCCAGCCCAAAAACAAAAGCGCCAGCCCAAAAACAAAAGCACCAGACCCTTTCGCTCGTGCTACCGAAACTCACTAGAAGTTCGACACGTAGCACTATCCAGGCATTGTGGATGCCGCGGCGCCTTTCAGTCACTTTGAATGCAAACGTCATGTACAGCCGGTAAAAGGCTTGTCTATAACAAAGCCTTCGTACTCTCAGCCCTATCCTGCCCCGCTGGAGCGGGATTTGAATAAAACTACTGCGGAATTCTGAAGTCTTAGCCCTTCGCTTTTGGCTCCGACATGTTTGGAACGAGTATGTTTCGGCACTTTTCGGTAGTAGCTGGTTGAAGTTGAAATCGCTGTTATAGAGAAGCGTTTTACCGGCTGTACATGAACTCAGTCAGAGAATAGGTGTAGTGGCACAACAACGCAACACTGACTGGGATATGGCTTACTGAAACGATGCTGAAACGTTTGATGCCACAAGAACCTTTTCAATTGTCGTACAAATGATCGGCATATAACCAACGGTATATTCATCATCCTCCCGTATTCATAACGTTCGTGAGGTACGAGCGGTTTAACTTCAGCCCAACAAGTGGAAACTAAGCGATGGCAATATTCATGTCTGACGCTACTCTAATAGATAAAATTGCTGTACCCCCCGCCCCCCCCCCCACCCGCCGTACTTAGTGGTCACGCGACAGCATCTGTCATGGCTAATACATGTCGATTCAATTCCGCCATAATCAACTCACTGCACGTCTTTTTTTACAGATGATGCGTCTGCAGTGAGTCCCGTAGCTTATATAAAGCTTGAGGCGAATCTTAAGCTCATCCTCACGTTCTGTTGCTATGCGGTGCTCCTCGCATGACTCAAGCCTTTGCACGCTGAGTCGCAGCTCAGCTTTGCCAAATGGGATCCTGAATATGTGGTCTGCAAGAAGCTGGCCCCACTTCTGGACAAGAGGCTTTTAGCGGTGAGCAACTTCCTCAGCTCTAATAGTAATTCGGTACACCCTTAGGTCACTGTCTCCTATCGGGTCAAACTAGACTACCACACCCTCTACTCGGACCCACAAAAATTGCTCCCGAGACGAACGATTATTTCCTAATGCCAATGAATGTTTCTGTCCTTTACGTAGATCAACTGCAAGCTGTTGCGAAAAGCCTTCCTTTTTGTGTATAATGATGCAGGAGCATCGGTCAAGCTTTCAGCGCAATCAGGAGACGCCATGTGGTAGGTGATAACAAACATGAGCATCCAGATTCCCTAAATGTATTAGGTATTTTAGTTATATGTCTAATTTAAGGAATGTGATCTAGGAACATTTCGAATGCCTTGGCGTCGAGCGCTGTTGTCAAATCAGTTTTCAAACTGCTTAAGTAAAATAACTTTTGAGTTCGAAAAATCATTTTTCTGATCGTCATTCACTCAATACACTGTTCCGCAGCTTCCCTAGTAGGCTTTTAGCGTGCGCACAATTAACCAGCGTCATGAGAAATGACTGTTACACGTCATCCTACACTACTTCCACAATTCCTCCGAGTCAGGATTCAGGAAGTTCGAGCAACGATTCGCCCTTCATGAAGTCTTCAACAATTATATACCCGAACACTCACGGTGGAGGGTGTATGTATTCGTTCAGATACTTGTGTTCACGTTATTTTTTGTAAGACTGAACTGAAGCTGACATACCTTTCTCTGCGACTGGAGTTTTTCTTTCGTTCTTCAAGCTTGTCGTCCGTGTTTTTTTATTGAACCTACCTCGTAGCTGCAATTCGCGATCACGTTTTTTCTCTTTGATCTCATCTTCAAAATTTTTGAATGGGAAATACTGGGTTGTAATCATCGCTTCTTCTGTAACGGCGAAATGGGGAACATCAATAAAAAAAATTGTTTAAAATATTTTTTCTGTCTGTAGACGCGGGAAGCACTCTTGCGAAAGACATCGCAGTAGACAGATCATGCTCTTGCATCACCATTCTGAAGCAGTTGTACTCAAGAGCTGCTCCTGCCCTCACGCTAGCCTGTCTCGAAGATGAGTCGTCGCTGTTGGAGTAGTATATTCTGTCACTCCTACCTCTCTTCTGCGCAATTTTTGTGAACGGTAAGGCGTCTGCATGCGCGCTGGATAAGCAATCATTCAGAGCAGGTAGAGCTCCAAATAGCTTGCAGTGTTTCTGCCGTTGGCATTGCCGGAAAGTTTCGTGCACCCGTGCATCGAATACTAGAACGGGTTCCCAAACCAACACAAATAACGTCGCCCATCATGGCAAAACTTGCATCTGGGGCAAAAAAAGCGTAATGTCGATGTGCTCTAACCCTCCTGAGAATCGTCATCTATATTGTCGCAAACCATTTTTTTATTGATGTTTTGATTTTACGGCCCGGCAGCGCCAGTCGGTGTGATCTGTGTTAACTGTGTGCCAAGGGAAGCGCCTGTTCATCCTTTCTTTCTATGCCGCATGTGTTATCTCTTCTGACATGCAGAGTGTTCCGAAATAACGTGAACAGCTTAGAACAATATTATTTGTTCTGGATGTAAATCGACGGTTCGAGGAACACTCGCGGGGACAGATAAAAGCCTGCAGACCAGACTCCGCGGATCTAAGTCGACTCTCCGAATCTCGCCGACGCACATCACTTTGTTGACTGCTGCTTCGCCACCAGTGTACTTTTTGAGTTCTTAAGGGAGCACAAATCGCCCCAATAAACGTGTTTTTATTTTAAGACGACTGGTTTAACTTTGACTTTGTGACAACATAGGCAAAAGAGCCAACGCCGTTGGACAATGTTTTTCGTGCTTTCGGATAATTTGCTTGCATACATTCCTTTGGTGGGAATTGTCGGGCGGGCCGCATCTCAAACGTCCAAGACACAGTAATTGGTGCTAATGGTTTCGCATGCGCTCCTAGGTACACCAAATCATCAAAAAAATCTCTTTAACCTTTATCGCATTCATGCAGCTCAATGGTTCTATTTTTCACAGATAGAAGCTGAGCTTAATTCTTGAAAATAAAAATTATAACAGCAAGTGCCACGGATTCACGTAACGTTAAATATGTACCGTAGCAGAAAAATACTTTGAAGCCTTTGCTGCACTGATAGCCGCTGACTCACTGAAAGCCGGTGATTGAAGTGAAATTGCTACAAATAAAAAAGGTTTCCTTTGGAAACAACACCTGATTTACATTACCAGTTCACCAAAAAATTTATCTGGGTAGCCATAAAATAGGTTCAGGCTATTATCAAGCATTGGAACAGTATAAAAACGGTTTTCTAGCATGTGTACGGGTTTAATTATTACGCCAACGCAAAGTGTAGTGAAAAGAAAGTTATGGTGGGTATAGCGAAGCAAGGTTTATTTAGGGCCAAATGCTGAACGCACACGCAAATAAGGTTACCTTACAACAAAGATCAACACGACGGCTAAGGTTCGCGCCAAGTGCAGACGAGGTCGACGTAGGCTCCACTAGGTGGCATGCAAGCGAATGTATGAAAAGCAGTTCTAACCCAGATTGTACTACCTGTTTTGGCTTTTGGGCGCACTTGGTTTTGTGGTGGTAATATCGAGGAAGCCAAAACTGCAGTCGCTCCGCAGCGTTATTGCCATCTGATAGGGCTCTTAAAATTCATGCACTCTTGCGCACGAACGTGCAATTAATGAAGATCACGCGAACATCGGCACTTTTTTTACATTGCTGCTTCGACGATGACGAAGTGAAGTAGTGCTTCGCTTACTGCGCTGCTCTCGGTGCTATTTTCCTAGTTCCAACAGCCATTGCATTTATCCGGCAAGAAAGTTCTCGTCACCGGATATGCTGCCCGCAGTCGCACCGGCGCTGGCAGGTCCGCCCCCTGGGTCGCTTGTCGGCGTGCCACACGGGGCTAGACCTGGTGGATCGACCTATCGGTTGTACTCGCGGCCCCAGCTGGATACTCCCTGCAGCCGCCAGCAGGCTTGTCGCCTCCTGTGCTACCTGTGTCGCCTCACGTCGTGCCTCATGTGAGTATTCCTGGCGCTCTACCGCCTGTACCCGCAGCCCCAGCTTGATACTCTCTGTAGCCGCCATCAGGTTTCCAGCCAGCATTGCTCCCGGTACCGCTTCACGTCATGCCTCCTGTAACTACATCTGGTGCGGTGGGCGTTTCGCCCACGTCTGATTTCCAAACGGGATACTCCCCCCTGTTACCGGTAGGCGCGCCGACTGTAGCTAACGTGTTGGAGACACAACCCAAGGGTGTTCAGGATGACGTTACCCAAGAAGACCTTATGACTGACTCTGAGTCAATCTGCTCTGACGCTTCTGGAACCTTAATTTATTCACACGCTGAAGGTGAAGCAATGGAAGCTGACGGGGATAGTTAATTTTAGCTCGGGAAAGGGAAGCAGTGTTGCGGAATGGGGATCCCCATTCCATTCCAATTCAATTCCGGGGAATAAAACCTTGTCGGGGTTCCATTCCAATTTACCCCATTCCCACTCCTGGAATGGACGGGCCGTTCAATTCAATTCCTTTAATTCCTCAGTGTAAAAACTGCCTGAAATGCTCTATCGAGTTATTGAGAAACGCAACATAAATCTGACGTTATCATACACGTTGAAAACTGCAATGGTATACAAAATGTGTTACTCGTCAGTGATTTAGGAGGTGGCAGCAGGTTGGTTACATATCTCGTGCAAAACTACCCTTCTAACTACCATGCCTTCCTAACTAAAGTAGAGAGAAGTGCGAAAGATAAAAATGCGTCCAAACGTCACCCAAAGGGCGTCCAACCGATCGTAAAACCTTTAAACAGCCAAATCGCAAGCGAAGAACAAACCCATGCGAAGATTTCTCGCGCACAAAGTAAACGCATCTACGAGCGATCTAAATGTACACGGTTACGTGGTTTGTGAGATAAAGGTACACTATTGTACTCCTCCACTATCGACGCGTGTATTGTCTTCTTTAGGACGGTTCTTTTTTCCTTGATTTTCAAGTAACCGTGTTGACACAATGGAGGCCCGGTTTCAGGAGCAGAGACAGAGACAGAGAGAGGCTTTATTTGCGGTCCCCGGTATCACGCACGTGCCATGTGTCCAGATATGTTATCAGAGCTTTTCGGACGCGTGATCGGTCTATGGGGATGCGCATTAGTTAAAAAGAACGCCATCGGTCCCACTAGAAAGCTTTCTCTTTAAAAAGGGGGAGCGTCACACTGCCCCCTTTTGCATAATAGGTAGCGGGATCCCGCTACTTATGATATTTTCATGTTAGCATGTTTTAACAGTTTGTTTCTGCGCGACGCTAGATGAAACAGCTATTGCGTTGATCTCTGCTCTTTCCGTTTAGTTGAATATACTGTCGCGATCGATCATGCTATCTGCTTTGCGCACCGTTATTCCAGCGTAACTAACCACCGTTATACCAGCGTAATTAACTTTCCTTTGCTGTGCCTTGGATAACTCACAGCCATGTCGCGTGGACCTTGCTCACATGTACACGCATTAGAAATGCCTACGTGAATTATTTTTAGTGAATTTGCAGCATTCAGCACTAATGCTACCGTTCCAACGCGACAGACGGTAGGGCAGCGTCACGGAATACCGTCAACAGTTTTGCATTGGCCGTAGGAAAGTCGCCACCGCGTTGCCCTCCATTTCGCTTGTTTATTGGCCTGGCACGACCTCAGCCCAATCCGTGCATTACAGGACATACTTTATGGCCCCTTCAGTTTAAGTGACAGAACTAAATCGCGACGGGAGCCCTAGTACAATAAAGAAGTATGTTGAGCCCGTTTGTTTCCATGAACGCGCAATCAAGATGGACGAGGACCTGATCAAAATTTGAAAATGAGGCCTCCCTACCAGAATAGTGGCGATGCTCCAAATTTTATGCCGACGACTAAGGCTCCAATAATCAATCAGGTATGTTTGCATCCAGGCGCAAAGCCACGTGCACAGAAACACATCAACCAGACCACGAATCAGTTTGGCACAACTGGAGGAGGGTCCCCACTTTCGGTTCGAAGCGAAGCATGGCGTCGCACTGCTGAGAGCTGTCAAACACTCGCAACCAGGGCCGCTGCTAGAGCCGGAACCGATAGACACAAACGCCCTTTAGCAACTGTGTCTTCTGCATTGTCGTATTCAATATCTAATGTAATCGTAATCACAGCATCCCACTACCGTAGCAGAGCGTGGAGGTAGGAAGCTCAGTTACACATCCGACGCTCAATTCTTATGACTATGGCTCGTGTCGGGCACACAGGTCCTCACCCACAATTTTCTTTTTGCTGCCTAGATTTTGATTTTCTTGAGCCCCAGAGCCCCGCTGCATCAGACGGGCAGACTGCTGACAGGTTGGCCCCGTATTTCCGGGAGATGCGTACCAGGTCGGCACACACGCTACAACGCTATAGTCATTGCGCTCCGGGCATGGAGGGCTTGAGAACGCCAAGCAGACTCGTTTCATGTTTCATGCACGAACTCTTTGTATTGCTAGCTCCAAGATTTTGCAGTATCAGCTTGCAGTAAGAAATACCCCGGCTTCGGATGCGCGCCGTCAGTATTCCCCACCTCGATGATATTCTCCGCCTGCTGGCCTGGGCTTACGGCGCCTGCAACTGACACGCCGGTCTGCCATCGGCGCCACGGTCAGTTGTACAGAGGAAACGAAGCTGTGCCTCAAAAAGCCGCCAATGAGAGCTGACATAACGTCGCCTCCATTCCGGCGGCCAGACGCGCTTGCGTAGCTCGAAATTCACTGTCAAACGTGCTGAAGCAGATTCCAGGTGCCGGTTATGTGTTCTTGTTTTTTCGTCGCTGGTGCACCCTTTGAGATATAAGGACCCACTCGTCGCCACTGAATTGAGTAGCCAGAAGGCGACAGCGATGGTGAGGCTGTCTTCTAATATTCGCCATTCCATTCACATTCCTGCCTGGAAAAAAGGCTCTTAATTCCTTTCCCATTCCATTCCTCCAAGTGTTTCCCTGATTCCATTCCCATTCAATTCCGGCACCTCAAAGAGCTGGAATGAATCCGGAATGATTCCAATTCCGGAGTGGTAACTCCGCAACACTGAAGGGAAGTGACTTCGACGAGGGTCGAAAGGTTCTCTGTCAACACGGCCTTACTGTGATTTTAAAACCCAATGACACCTTCAGATCATCACACGTTTCAATCCACTATAGCTGAAGGCCGTCTTTGAACTCGTCGCTCCTGATGGGGTGTTGCAGCTGCGGCCGAACTATAGGCTGCGTGTC
Organism: Haemaphysalis longicornis; assembly: GCF_048455015.1. NCBI lineage: Eukaryota > Metazoa > Arthropoda > Arachnida > Ixodida > Ixodidae > Haemaphysalis > Haemaphysalis longicornis. The sequence continues at coordinate 35,228,259 of NW_027526214.1, read as the reverse complement.
CTGGCGGTCGACACGAGAAATGTTGACGCAACAGCAAGCCTGTGGAAAACCACCAGTATTATAATATGGGCATCCCTGTTGAGCCACATGAGCCGCGTCCGGACAACTGCGCTGTTGGCGTAATCAGAGAAATGCCAGCTGAGATTTCCGACGCTGGAATAAGAGAAACCTAATTGTGAGAACGCCTGTGAAAACTGTGCGTCGTCTGGGAAAGACAACGCAGGTGATACTCATCGTCTTTAAAATGATTCGCGTTTTTTTGCTCACTCATCGACGCTAAAGCCATTGATTTTAGAGTGCGGCGATCTTTTAACACCGACAGAAAGCCTGGGTTTGTGGTCCTTGGCCATACCTGGTACACAGTGTTCTACACCAAAACACCAAAACAATGTTCTCGATGCCAGCGGTTCGGGCTCATCGCTCAATCATGCCACCAGAAATTCCGCTGCTCTCGCTGCGGAGGTGATCACGATCATTCTCATTGCAAGGCTGAAGATCTTGGATGCCCCAGCTATCGACAGACGCACGAGGCTGCTTGCGCCTCTTATCCTACTCTACGTGAAGAGAAGATATAGAGGAACAAAAACCTAAACAAAGTTGATTACAAGGTGGTAAAGCGGATGTCGTTCCTAGTAAAAGTTTTCCGCACCATTGCACCAAGAAGGCCCACGTGAAGCAGGATCAAACACCCAAGGTGGCTAGTGCTGATAAATTCTCGTACTTTCCATCGCTTCCATTTAAGCTACCAGACAGCAGTAGAGCCGCAATCACTTCATCTGCCACTAGCTCAGATCATGCTTCGCTGGCCTCAACACCACATTGGATGGCCTGAAATGTCTTTGCCGAGCTCAAGCGAGCCAGCAGCAACAGCTGCGCACTCAAACCACAAGCTCTTTATGGTAAGTGGTGCTAGACGGTGTGTGGTCAATCATCGCTCCTTTCATGTCTTTCGTGGTCCGTGCGATCAAAACATTGCTCGAAGTCGTTGCTCCCCTCTTACAACACTGACATTGAGCACCGACACGACAATGCGCTTACAAAATATCCGGAATCAGGCGACCATACTTCCGTGGAATGCTTGTTGTCTTCACCCACGATTATCTCACCTCCGACTATTCGTCAGCAAGCACAGTTTCGTTATAATCAGCATATCGGAATCTCACCTGCGCTCCAGGGTTAGAATATCTGGCTACTCGCTCTTGTAATGTACAACCGACAGGAACCGAAGCAGGGTCCTACTAGCAATTCGCGATGACCACACATTTGTTTTCCACAGTGTACCCAAGTACTCTTCGAATAAGTACATCGCGGCTACGGTCAACACAAGGCAGTAAACTTCACAATGCTCAACGGCTTCATACCTCCTCGAGCGTGCTTCGACACCAGACGTCGGCATTGAATTCCTACCAACACGCCACCACTTCATGTGTTGACGGATGACTTCAAAACGCATCACCCGGCTTGGGAAACCGAAGAATATCATCTCGAGGAAACTGGCTTCTAAACGTCGCCACCAACGCTGGATTGCACGTCTTAAACATGGGCAGCGCCAAATTTGTCCGTGGAAAAAAATCCCCCCACTTCCCCTAAGGGGATCGTGCGGAAATGCGAATTCTTTGGGTGCACCGAATTCTTCTTTGCGGTATCGTTGCCGCGAGGGATTCGACTTCACCGACTTCCATCGCTATCAAGACGCCAGTCAGCAAGCAGTCACGGAGAGAGGCGCGCGCTCCCTGCACTTATATGCGCAGCGAGCGGAGAGGGGTACGCGCAGAGGAGAGAGAGACCCGCGCCAACTCGCGCGAGAGCTCTCTCTCCGCCCCGAGCTCCGTGATGCGAGCGCCCTCACACGCGCAGCGCGCTTCTCCTCTCCCCTTGCCCTCCGCTACTCCGCACCTGTTCCGGTTGCTAGGCGCCTGCGGCTAAAAAATGCATTCGCATTTAAAAACATCCAGTGCCTTGGATGTGACGCTGCTATCTACATCCCTGCTGTTATCTACGTGGTGGTTTGCTGACGTAGAGAGCTGTGGGAATTGACCATTTGCCCACTTATACAATCATCAAGCGAATCTGTGGAGGTCCACAAACATTTAGGGTGCACGCCACAAATTGGCAGATGTTCAGAGATTTTTTAAAGGACAGCCGAGCCACTCCTAACACGTACAAGAAGTTTGGTGATGCTGTTTCTAGAGCGAGTGCTGCATCTGAAAGACACTGTTGGCTCCCTCAGGATGCATCAGCAGTACACATCGAGTACGCGCGACTTCGTGCAATTCGCAGGACAGCGAAGCGGCGAGCATAAAAAACGGCGTCTCCGGATGACATTTGAGACGCTACATGGCCGCAGAAACACGTATAAAAACACATTTACAAGCTCACGAAACAAAGCTGGAGTTAGTTCTGCTCTTGACTAAATCCACGCAAACCACTCACGCGTATCTGGGAAACATTTCGCACCTTGAGACCTCCAGTACGCCCACTTCACTCGTTCTCAGCCGTGGCTCTGCAGAAGGGCGTCAGTGAAGTGAGCGTTGCAGAGAATTTGTGCACTACAATTATCACTCCGGCCAGCAACGTGGTAATTTGAGAGGTGTCCCCGTTGTGCTGCTCCACCGCGAACGCAGCGCTGATGACTAAACCCTGCACCATTGAAGAGCTTATCACGGCGTTGGGAGATCTCAACTTGTCTTCCTCTCATCGTGCTGATGGAATGACGTATTTACCTTTACGCTACTTGGGTCCAAAGGCTCTCCAGCAGTTTCTCTCCCTATACAACCAGTCCTGGCAGATCGGGCGTTTTGAAGCCTCCTGAAAGATTGCCCGGAACATGGCTATTCTCAAAACCAGGCAAACCGGCAACGGATGTAGACTCTTATCGGCAAATTGCACTACTAAGTTGTATTGGCAAGGTAACGGAGAAGATGGTGCTGGAACGGTTGGAAGGAGTACTTCAAGGCGGCCTGTTGAGACCGACGCTTTTTAGCATGCGCCTCATACGCCTCCCCACAGTCCTGCACAAATATGTCAACATTTCACTTTACGCCGACATCTGCATCTGGGCTTATGGCAGTAACCGTCGAAACATTCGCGCCACACTCCAGAAGGTTATTCTGCAGATGAGAAAATATCTGAGATGCTGTGGTCTCCTATTTTCCCTGGAGAAGTGTGCTGCGATAGCATTAACGTGGCGCAACGTTTCAGGTTATACGCTCACCGTAGAGGGTAGCCCAATACCTTATGTCAAGACCCACAAGTTTCTCGGTGTCACGCTTGACCGCTCAATGTCTTGGGTCCGACATATTAGGCGACTGGAGGAGCGGCTTCTTTGTTTTTCGCGCATTCTGCTTATGCTCGGTGGGAATTCGTGGGCGTGCCATGTATCCTCACTCTTTTACCCTATATAAAGCCATTTTTGTAGGCCTCTTGTAATACAGCCTGCCGGCCATACTTCAGCTATCGCCTACAAGCCTGAAGGTCATAGACTCAGTACTGGCAAATACTATGCGCACCTGCCTGGGTCTACCTAAATGCACATTGACAGTTGGAACTCTTTGCGAAGTTCGGTGCTTTTCCGCCATAGTGCTACAACGCTTAGAGCTGCTTCGAACGTTTTTGCGCCATGTGATGCGGTGTCAAACGCATCTTTTGGCAGACCCCTTCACACAGTATGCAAGACAACTGCTTCCGGCGAATGTTGCACGACCTCAAAAGTCGATAGCAGCACCGTTGGTACTGGCGCCATAGAAAATTTGAACGATGATCCCCCGGAATTAGAAAAAAGTCTGCCACGCCTGTGGCCGCGCTCAAATTCTTCACACTCTAGTATATCCCCAGCACTTACAAAGGCTACACGCATGTTTATGCGGATAGCTTGGTTAGCCCGGGCTCATCCGCCATCGGCGTGTGGATTCCATCAGCCAGGTGGAGTATAGAAAGAAAACGTAGCCACGAAACATCCTCGACTGCTACCGAGCTAGCAGCTGTGAGGGCTGCACTTTATTACATCAGCGGACATCATGCCCAGCAATGCGTAAAACCCCTCAACTCGCGCAGCGCCAAACAAGCGCACCGAAATCTTCACCACAATCGCAGCCAGCTTGTATGTGATGTGGCCGAAATTCACACAATGGAAATACGCGAACGTCACGAAATCATTCTTTAGTGGCTGCCTGGTCACTCGGACATACAAGGCAATGTTAGGTCCAACGAAGCCGCCAGCGCAGGCCGCTTGCTGAGCAACACAGCCCGGCTTCCTTTCTCCCGAGAGGACAGCAACGCCGTTATTCTCGCAAGTGGGTGGGCTCTACAAAACTCGGAGTGGCAGGATTCTCACCGAAGGTATCTACTACTACACTCTATTGACCCCCACTGTGACTTCAGCTTTCCACGCGGCCTCAACAAGCGGTGTGAAGGAGTTTTTAAACCGACTGGCCAGAATGTGGCGTTTACTCAGTGCTTTAGGTTGAGATAGTTTGGGAACATTCCACCTGTGCCGGATTTCCGCTGTGCGTGAGACTGTAAATGACTTGCTGTGTGTCTGCCCAGGATTCGCAGCTGCGCGAAAAACTGCAGCGAGCTGCAGCGCGAAAAACTGCAATCTCGTGTATGTCATTGAGGCTGTCTGGAACTTTTTTATTTTCTTGGGCCCTGGTCCAATAGTTCTGACAGTACCTTAGGCACACAAGTCCTGTTCCAGTTCCTACGAGAGACTCAACTGGACAAATCTCTCTAGATCACAAACAAAGCAAGTGCGTCACGATATCTTCTCTTTCGCACGGTGGCATTCAGCTATTGTTGGGTAAGAGTTACACACGTTTTTCACGTCGTTTACATTTTATATTGTTTCAGCGTTTTCATTAAAAATTTTCTTTTCAATTGTATTTTTATCTCCGACCTCCTCTGGGAGCGTTCTCTTATTTGTTTTTCATTTTTAATGTTGTATATCTGTCTTCTTCGTGCTGTAACCCTAATGTGTGATATTAACCAATCATCAGCGTAGTTACCCCCCCCCCCCCCACTGGTGTAGGAAGCCTTGTCCGTAGGAGGGTTCAGCTCACCAGTTCACATAAAGAGCATTGTCTCTCGGCTTTTGAGACCACGCGAGTCCAGCTTTTCAAAACGATCACAACGCGCAGCATTTCCCACAGGAAATAAGGATGCATCATTACAGATTGCGGCGCCAGCGGCTTCAAAACAAACCGACAATACCAATAACCAGGACCCCACGGATCAATCTCGCCGTGCATTCAACGCGGTGCTTAGAACTATGAGCGAGAGACGAGCAACCTTAGATAAAAACATTTTATGCTGTTGGAAAAATAAACATGGGTTCACCATCTTGAATAAAGTTATGTGACCGCAAGGTCACGGCGTACGCACTTGGAATGAAAACACTGCTCTTTAAACGAGCATTACCCTGCACTCTACGTTGCTTCCACACAAACCAACGCAAATTTCAACGTCTTGTTACTGCTTCAGATGATGTATTAGGGTATGCCGATATTTTAGGCTGCGCTTAATCTTGCTAACTTGCATCACAGTTCGCCGTGCGACAGGCTGGCCGTGATGAATCAGAGTGAGCGGACGTGCGCGTTAAACACTGCGCACCGCTCTACACGTGCGATACCTTGCACACTCCAGGTGCTGGTGCATTCTGGCCTGCCTGGGTGCTGCACGAATCTTGACTCAGCTTGAACAGGAAAGCAATAACAGAGCATCACATTATCAACTCGTGCCTGCCATAGTCGGTCGTAACTTCTGTATGTGCTTGTTACGCTGTCTCAATAGAAGTAGGTTCTGTAGCGAACACGGGCTTCACAACTCGCTGCCGCATTGTTTAAGAAGAGAGATTGGCGGAGCCAAGTCTTTTTGAATTACCCTCTCGATCGGTTTGGATGCCGACGTCCAACAATGTCCGACTCACCTGTCTGATGAGGCGTCCGACAAGCGTGTCGCAAGATATTTGCCGATATCGGACGAACAAGAAAATAGGCTAAAGATATGCAAAGTAAAGTGCCGTCGTGCGCATCAAACAACGGACTCCAATACAGACAGTGCACGACTGACACTACTCAAATCAAAAGAATGCCCTCTCCAAGCAAATCCAGATTGCCAAAAAACAGAACTCGTACAGAACGGGAGAATTCAATGCGCTCGTTTCAAGCAGCAGTGAAAAAAACGGAGAAACTTGCACCAGAGTGCAAGCCTGTCAAAGAAGGGCTTCGTCCCCTGCGCCGGCATTCTTCGCATGTGTTCAAAACGCGACACAAATGGAAGCCTCCACTTCTGAGTGCCTCACTGGATCTTACGGGAACAAACGTATTCCAGTCACTGGACGTGGACTACCCGCGACTTCTTGAAGCCGCAGAGTTTGTTGAAACTCCGTAGAATCTCACCACCGCTGCCCCATGGAAGTTTTTATTGGTTTCCGCATTCGCATGAGCAGCTCTTGACCAAGCTCCTTCGTTCTCCTCTCATCGACATATTGTTTATTAAAGCACCACCATAGCACCATGATGTCGCTCCTGTACAGTTTCATACTAATATACAGTATAGGGAAATCTGGCGCCACTGTACAGGGGAGCCGCGCTTCAGCGAGCATTTCATCATGTATCTGCCAGTCCCGTTCCACTTATTTTTTGGCACGGCTCACAAACAGGCTGAATGGTTGCCTCTGGCTGCTATAATGCAACAATAACACTAGAAAAAACTTGTTTTATTGTTTTAATATCAAGTTCCAGAAAGATATATTTGTCAGGGAGTATATAGGAGCTTCATGGAGGATGAAAAAAAACAATAATACCCCTTTTTATTGATTTTGGCTTCAACACGAAAAAGGAGCCATGTGGCTAACCAAGCCAAGGAGGCTAGGAACGTCGCTAGCTGCATTTTCCGCCCACCAAGGCGGCACGCGAATGCAGCGCCAGATTTCACCCTATTATATATTTGTATAAAACTCTATGGTCGCGTCATTTGGTCTTTTTGCATATTTTGCAGTAGTAGTTACAGTCCCCGATACACACTCAAAATGTAATAAATTATGTTATGCCGAAATCACGTTCTTCGAAGACGGCACTTCACAGAAGTTTGATTTGTGTCATAGAAGGCGGTGTAAAATATTGTTACACCCTAATTTGCCTTTCTCCCCTATGAGTAGTAAGACGCAGGCTATGAGGGTTGGTCGCTTTTCACGAAGTGTTGTTTGTGACAAATGCGCGCCGGCATTCTCTGATAATCGCTTACAATGGGAAAATCTAAATTCCAGCACTTCAAAAGCAATGATGATCTTGTTACATTCAGGCCAATACCAACCGTAAACAGTAGTTTTGTCGCCAATTCAGCAAAGAGACATACCGGCTTATGGTTGAATGCAAGCGGACTTTTTGAAAGCCATAAACGCAACAACCAGTAAAATGGATCCTCTTTTCTTAGGGCAGCCGCATGATTAAGATTCAGTACTTTGAAGTTAAGAACTGACAAAGAAAATGCCGCCAAAATGAAATATGAAAAGATAGATTCAATAGACGTATTATTTACCCATCTATTTTTACAGACAAAGAAAACGCTTTTCTATCATACCAGAGTTGGTATACTCCTGCGAATCACTGCCATTTTTCAGCGCTAGGAGAATATGCGAATGTTAGTTTTCTATTACTATACATGTGCTCCAGCCCAGAAAAAAAAGAATACCGACAGAGACGCGAAGCAATACCCTAACCGTACCTTTAGCTAGACCAAACCAAAATAGGTCACCCATGCCTGGTATTTGCATTCTGGTAGCATATGTTTTTTAACAGAGCTTCCGCAATTGCGTCGAATGTGCTTAGGACAGCCATCACTAACAGACAAGCCGTGTACAGTGTCCAAGTAAGTTTTGGTACAACGCATTTCCACGAAGAGTATTATGTTTGCTTCGGTTGAAAGGCATAATAGTGTAGCCGCCATCACAACAAAAAGGCCGCGAACTGGCTGGCGCCCCGGCAAAGTTTCTCCAAAAACGATACTATTGTGGCTACGCTGCCATGTGTAACTGGATTTTCTTTCTCATTCAGTTGAACTAGATCTCCGGTCCGTGTAACTTAATCTCCTATCTCATGATGTTCCACCCCGGCTGACGCACGTCGGTTGCAGTTTGGTTGGGTTGAACATCGCCGCTTTTCCCTGCTAGCGCGCCATGTATAGAGATGTTAGTAGCTCGTGTAGAGCCAGCAGCGTGAGGGCCACATGGGAGCCTTCTTTGTGTTTTTGTTAAAGCGTCTTCTTGAACTGTTTTTTACGAAAATTCTTCCGAAAAAAAGTATACTGGTACTAATTATTTAAAACACATTTCCTAACACAAGTTATGTATCGACGCAGTTCTCAAACACCCCTATCATTAAACTTTTTCCAGAACAATGTAGGTAAAGATGCGCCATCTCTGTATACCTTATAGACAAAATGTCGGACCTTTATGTACCTCTTGCCCTCAATTCTTCCATGTTCGTCGGACGGCTGAATCAAATGACTTTGAGACAGACAACTAAATTCGGTGCTGTGTGCACAGGAAATGCTGTCGAATTTAAAACAATTGCTTAAACTGCACCGTAGTGCTATATAGGTGTGAACACGGTCACAATATCTTTTATACAGGCATACAAATACGGCGAAATGTCAAGTTGCATTAGGCAATCGCGGTCTGCACGCTCGTTTTATTGGGGCTAGAACTGGGATCTTTTTTACATTCAGTAATTCCGTTCACTACAAAGCATAAAAATAGCATTACTCCCGACGGCTTCAAACGTTTTGTCTTTCGCGAAGTTTTGGGTGCCGGTAAAACACCAATGATTTAATCTTCCTGGGAAAGGCAGTTAAACCGCTCCGTATATTTGCGCTACATATGTGGGAAACTGAAATGCTGTCATTGTTCATTCAGACATTTCACGCCAATCGAGAAATAAAATTCTTAAATAAAAATCGAGAAATAAAATTCGAGAAATAAAATATATTTTCACGGCGCCGACGTCGCTTTAAGTCTTTCGGAGTATGCGGCGCTGGTCGATAACATAAATATCAGTGCATAAAGCGGATCGACCGCCATTCGCTAACAAAGCCAAACTTAGTGCTTCCATGACGCTAGGGACACGCAGAACAGGCTCTTGAATGACTCTGTGCGGCGCGGAGTATACGACACGACCAAGAATATATGAAGCTACGGCACAGGAGATTTAGTGCACGCCAAGCACCACTCACACTTTTGCGTGGGGGACGTAGGAGAAGTTCGCAAAGCTAGTTGACCAAATAAGTATCGTGATCAAAGCGATTCGAAGTGCGCTCAACACGGCGTGAACACAATTTCTTTGAACACGCGGCGCAGACGACATACACGCTTAAAGTGAACATTTCCGGGAATATTGTGCGGCACGACAAAGAAAGTAATAAAACAATTGCTTCCTCATTGCTCGTCGACTTTGCGTGCAGTTACCCCTTTATGAAAAACAACATTAGCGATATGCTAGGACGCAAGGGTCACAAACACTTTTGCGGAATGGCAGGAAGACAAATTTCAGGTGCTTGTGCACTAAATAGGTCTCCGTGAAGCAAGTGGCTCTGAGTGCAATCACAAAAAAACCTCAAATATGGTTCGTAAACTCGCGATGGAGACGCCTAACACACTTTTAGATGCGAAGCAGCCTATGGTCGAGCGTGTTCCCTCCGCCCTTGTGTGGGCGCCATTGTGCGGCACCCACACCCCCACTGCGCGTGCCTGGCCAGACACCGCTGATGATGATTGTGGCAGTATTTTCCTAGGGATCGGCCATCAAAAGAATACATCATGAGATAGCTTCGCGTTCAACCACCGTCATCATCTTGCCCTAGAGGGAAGCCTGAATACCACACCCCCAGTGAGCATGCCTGGCCAGGAACGATGATTGTGGCAGAATACCCCTAAGCTCTGTCATTCCTCTTCTCCTCTACAAAGCTCTGCTCTCCGGGATTGGACAACGAATGGCAACACCTGCGGCTTGGCGCGCGATAATGCGAAGCAACTTACGTCTAGAGACGCGACGGTAGCTGCTGCATACCCCCCTGGGGGCTCCATTGTAGCTACGCGGTAAAATGACACGCGCGCACGCTCCACTACCCTTATTTTCTCCCCTCAATGCCGCGATCGAACCGAAAACTAATGGGAACTTCAGTCCATCCAACGGCTGCTTCGCATACTGCTCAGGGTTCCCCTGCGTTAATATGGTGAAATTTTTTTCTAACCCCGCAACCTTATAAGTGCCCCGTGTTGCGATAGCATCTATCCAGACATTATTTATTTCTTGATTATGTTAAGTAATTCGCCGAGCCCGCTACATTCAAAAGCGTGGTTGTCCTCATCCGCTGTTCCAAACATTAGAATTCTGAATTTTGCCTGTGCAAATGCACTTTGAACCGCATTATTCCCGAACACCTATGCATTATAAAAGAGCAGATAAGTGATTTTCTCAAGACATTGATTCATAAATGCCTATGTGGTTCGCGGACAACCACCCCGGCCACCCTATGTGAGCGGGCGGTCAGCTTGTCTTAGCTTTATGAGAATGGCATATAATAAAGACTATACGTGCCAAAGAACCACCATTTTTCTAGAAAAGCGCTGAAATTCACAGAAACAAAAGCACAAGCCAATTCTGCGGTTCGAAGAAGTCCAACGGTAACAGATGCTGTACAAAAACACACGCGCGATGGTTAATTTTTCTCTGGCTGTCACCTGTTCCAAGTACGTGGTGCTGCTTGGTCAGGAAGCTACTACCCACTCGAAGGCCTGAGAGACAAAACGGGGCATGTACAGCCGTGCTAAGAAGGCTCTGTTGGACAGAAATTCTCTCACATGGGATCTGCCCGCCAAGGTAAAGCAGTTGCCTCCCACCTACAATGAATGCCCGACCGAACCATCGGCCCTCGGTCACCAGCAGCTGTGGAGCCTCGTAAAACGGCGCGGTCAGGCATACCATATAGCAGAGGTTGTTAAGAATCTTATGATTCGCACAGGCCGCCTCTGGAAGGTAAATGAAGGGATTTTAATGCCCGTAATATGCATACGGAATGGAACTTCGAAGTACTATCAGACGAAATCTCGGGCAATAAGTGGGATATCATAACGCAAGTTAGGTTAGAACCGGAGAAGGCGTCATGAACTACAGTAACAGTTCTAGCCTTTGCTATTGAGGACATAAAGAAAAGAAAGAACACGACGTGGAATTCATATTCCAGAGACACATCACAGAATGTCGAAAATTTGTTTAGTAATACAAAAACGTCGGAGTCGTTCTAATTAGGCTGAACATAGAATGCAGGTTAAAGATTGTACAAGGTTATGCGTATACAGCCAGTACTATGACAATGCGGAAGATAGCCTCTAAAAAGACCTAACCCTCCTGAAAAGTTCGTATATATGGAAATATGGGAACACGGAGTAGTTTTTTAGAATGACACAAAGCGGCAACAAAACACGGAACATTTTTGAGAAACACACGTGAATGAAATAGTGCATACTTATCCAAAAATTTGACACCGATTTTATGTCTGTAAATTTAATAGAACCGGCCGATTATTGTCCATATGAATTTCGTATACACGGAGTATACAGAAAACATACGGAGCGTCATTTTGCCTATTATTGAAGATAAAAACACGAAACCTGTGCCAAACGTTTTTATTGCGCACACTTATGTGGTTCCCCTGTTTTTTATACTAACATCTACTTTCGGTGTGCATGGGGGTGGCATAATTCATATGAACTCCGTATTTCCATAATTCCCTATATACGGAACGTTTCAGTAGGGAATGTCAGCAATTAGGAAGGGAACAACGTCATAAACTATTTTGATGGGAGATTTAAACGCAAAAGTAGAGGAAACAAGAGTAGCAGTAGAAAGGTCAGTGGAAAAATTTGCGATATGTACCTGCAATAGTTGAGAAGATGTACTAGTTGCATTTTCAGAAGGAAATAACGTGAGGCTAGAACGACAATTGTTCCGGAAGCAAACCGACACCTGAAAAACGCCAAGACAGGTTTTTTCCCAAGAGTGGAGATAAAAAAATATCCCATTCATTGCAGTCGCATTAGACCGTGGGTAAATATTTGCAAGTTGTTTAGCAAGGTAATAGTTCACCGTGTAAGTGACACCCTTGGCTTCCAAAAACTCACCGAACACTCTAATTTTAGATAAGGGGACCATAGAATGCAAGATGACAATGGTATCTCATTAAGCAATAGAAAAATCGGCGGAGTAAAAAAGACTTTTTCAGCGGCATCTACTGAGCATGGTAAAGCGTTCGATTCAAGCTAGCGGAAAGTTTAGGAAGAGCTAAAGTACAGAAATAGAACAGGCCTATGAAGTGCTCGTTGAAGACATATATGAAGAATGCACGGACACGATCGTCTTTCACATGCAAAAGGAAGTGTGGGACCAGGAGACACGATCGCGTGAGTATTAGTCACACCACATCTGGAAGGTGTAGTCAATACACTCGACATTAAAAATCCGGTTTATATTAAACGGGAAAAATTTGGTCACTTGAGTTGCGTAGACAACGTTGTCTTAGTCATTATATTGGCAGAAAAACTGCATTAAAAATAGTGAGACTACAGTGGAAATGTAGATTTCGGACAGGAAACAAGCAGCATGGTTCAGGGAGAAAAATTCAGTAGGAGATATCGTGCCTAAAATTAGAAAGAAACAATGGACTTGCACTGTCTGTGTTGTGAGACGAATTGAGATAGAGTGCACTACGTAGGTAAAAATGAATACAAACGGATAATTCTGAGGCAATTTTCGGGCTGGGGCAGCACATGCCGGAGTGGGTGTAAATCAGTAAGACAATACTCTGTTCCGCAGTTGATATATATAGGATGGTAATGAATATTGTTGTGGACCCTATTGAGCTATACGTGCACAAATATCGTCAAAATCGGAGTAACCCAGAAGGAAGTACAAGTATACCATTTCAGAAAACAAACTCGGCCATCGAACACAATTGCTCAAAATAAGATGTTGAGTTTATTTCATGTCGGCATGTATTAGAGAGACTTGCAAGTTTAAAATGTTTGCTAACTAGGACAAAGCAACACGCACAGAAAAGTTGTATATTTTTCCCGGTATTAAAGCAGAAAATATATGCGGCAGTGCATTAACGAGCACATGAAAGTGGCAGGGCGCTTTCTAAACTGGTAGCGGTCATCTTCCGAAAATAAACTCACAAAGGTGGTCATAATGATTATGAAATCTTAAATTGTTCAGCTTTCTTACATCTGGCAAGTATTACGAAAGAAATAAATTACATTACTGTCACATACATTGTATTTTTCTAAAAGCACATGCCTTTTTTGATATTAGAAATAACCAATTAACGTTTTGAGTAAAAAGGTTATTGTTAGCTATTGTCACGAATGACAAGACGACAGATGGATAGAGTAGGGCAAAACAACTGTTTTAACTAGGCGAACTTGTGGCCACCGAACTGAGGAAACGTGAACAGGGAGGCCACATTCGAGAAAGAGAGAGCTCTCCTTCACTCGCGAACGCGTTGCTCGTCGAGTCCTCTCATGTGCGGCCGCGAGCTGTTGCCTGGACGCCACTCGGCACACTTATGCGAGCTACCCGGCGCAGAATCTTCTCGAACGTGGTCGCATTGAGCGGCGCTGCTCCAGTGGTCGCTTGCCCTCCCCGCTCTGAGTAAAAAAAGAACGCTTTGTCCGAGCGTGTGGCACTATGTCCTCTCAGAAAAGCTGCATCGTCTCTATGCTGCCTAGGACTAACAAAGAAACACAACAAAGCGTTCAATAAACTCGGTGCACTAGCGAGAGTAGTACGGTTTCAGTCGCACAACGTGTACCACCTCAGGACGAAGCGGCCGCCTGTTGGATGACACTTAAGTGTCGTCGGGTAATTCTTCGGAGGTCCATTCACTGACACGGCGGGTAATTTTATATGTACCAAAATAGCGTTTCAAGAGCTTTTCGCTGAGGCCGCGGCGTCTTATCCGTGTCCATATTCATACTTTGTCACCAGGGTTGAACCGTATGTCTGGACGGCGGAGACTGTACCGACAGGAACCGGTGTGCTGCTGATCGCGTATTCGAGTTCTTGCTAGTTGACGGGCTTCTTCAGCACGCTGGCACCGAATTGGCAATCGACGTCTGTGATTGCGTTCTGTTGGTGAGGTAACATGGCATCCAACATGGTAGTTACCTTTCTACCGCGAACAAGTTGAAATGGTGAAGTCCAGGAAGTTTCTTGCACGGCCGTGTTGTATGCGAAGGTGACAATGGGAAGTACCTCTTCCCATCTTCTGTGTTTCATGTGTACGTACGTAGCGATCATGTCAGAAATCGTCTTTTTTACCCTTTCGGTTAACCCATTTGTTTGTGAGTGGTACGCAGTTGGTTTGCGGTGACTAGTGCAACCTAAACCTAAGATGTCTTCTGTAAGTTGAGCCGTAAATGCTGATACTCTGTGAGTAATGATTACCTCGGGTGCGCCGTGCTGTAGTACAATACATTCGATAAAAAACTTCACCACTTCCGTCGCAATTCCTGTCGGTAGGGTTTTCGACTTGGCATAGCGGCTCAGTTAATCAGTCGTTACAATATTCCACCGATTTCCCGACTCTGACCTAGGACATGTGCGAAGTAAGTCCATTCCGATTTGTTGGAATGGCACCCTTGGCGGTGGAATCGGATGCAGAAAGCCGGTATGGCGTAAGGGCGGTGTTTTCCGTCTTTGGCACTCTTGGCAAGTCTTAGTGTACCAGCGGGCCCTCAAAGCCCGCTAAACCCGGAACGCAAGAATCGAAAACTTGCGGGTGCACGCAAAGTGCGCAGCTCTGGTTTAGGTACTGCGCATGCACTCTCGCGCCTCCACAATTTATTTGCGGGGCCAGAGCTGCTGCGTGCGCTCAACTAAAACTGTCTATTTATGACTTTTTTGCGTTAGCATGTGTTTCAAATATAGTTAGGACGTGTGGTAGATCAACCAAATTTATAAAGGACCCGTGGCCAAGCCATCGCAGTAATACCACAATGCAGCGCTACTGCAGCCGGTTTTCGTGACGTAAGTTCGCATCAAAGAATCGTGTATTTCCACTAAAAATCCACACGAGGCTCCCTGAGTAAACTTGGTGATGGTACTGACGACACCATGGACCCAAGCCTCTAAGCAAAAGTTGTAACCTCTCGTGGCGATGTGTTTATAGTAGAGGGAAAGAAACCACGAACGGTGGCCGTCGGCGGCGTGGTCAAACTCCGGATGATAACCTCCCAGTCTGTTTACGTGGGAGGGAGCTCCGGGATCACTTCAGCTATCTGAGTAACGCTGCAGCAGAAAGTACCCCGTTACTTTTCCTTCTGGTCTTTTCAACCCCCCTGAACGCACCGAAGTTCCATCTCCACCACTTGCAAACATCACTTTCCAAAACCTGACAAGTATTATCGTTTTTTGTTCATTCAATAGGATGGTAAATTCAAAGCATAACTCGTCCCACTTGATAGTCCACGTCACTAAGTTCCTTGAAGGAATCCTAGGCAAATATTTAGAGAAATATTTAACAACATATGATGTGTTAGTTGAAGTCAAGTCACAGCCGGTAGCTGCAAACCAGTTGACCCAAACCCGCGTGGCAGATCTAAACATTAGTGTCCCACCCTACCGCTGCCTCAACAGCTCGCAGTTTGTTATATCTCAGCCATATCTGCGACGCCAAACAGAAGCCGACTTCTGGAAGGCCTGAAGGATCACGGCGTATACAAGAATGAAGAATCCACATCCTCCAGGACAACGTATAAATACCAACACAGCTAATATTCTTGACATTAAACAGATGAAAAATTTCTGAATGCATCAACGCTGGTTTTATTACCTGTGGAGTACATCCCTACATATCTAACACGCACGCTGCTTCAACTGTCAGCGGGTGGGGCACGGTACAACTTTTTGCCGCGGTAAAACAACTGCTCGAAATCCACCGGACAGAACCACCCTACCGACAATTGCAAGTCAAACACCCTCACTTGTCATAACTGCCAGGTACCGCTCTCGGCATGCTCCGGCACATGCGAACAATGTCCGCCTAAAAACAAAATAATCAACATGAAAATTACAGAGATCATCACCTTCCCAAAGGCGCGGAAGAGGTTCAACTTTTTTCTTCGGGGCAGTTACGCTAACGCAGCTTGCCTGGGTAGCAGAGCGGCGTCTGGTATCGGCAGAGAATAAGTACCGTGAGTCGGATATTTGGCCCCTCCCGTTTGATTGCCTCAGGGTGGCGAACCCGTCACCCCACCACTCGCTGCGCCAGCAGCGGTTGTGGTGACAACACTCTCCGTCGGGACCGATGCCACTCCCAGCCCAGCTTCTGAGGCCTCCAGCACACTAGTGTATCCCGAGGAGATGGACAGCGAGGACACGGCAAAACTCTTCCACCCGCCGCCGCGCCCGTGCAAACTATGGCGCTCCTAAACCATTCGGTGGTGTGTGCGGGAACACGTGCCAAATCCAGGAGGCCGGTACGCCGGGCACCCCCAAGGCATAAGATAAGGAGATGAATAGTGGCCCTTTCCTATCTGTTTCGCAGCGGAAGAAGTGGCACCCTTGATCGATACCTCCATACAAGATGAAAAAACACCATGAGGCCAAGCCACAAAGTCCGTAAGAAATTGCACTCCAGTTGCTCTGAATGCCTCATAATGGGAACAGAAAATATTGGACAATGGAATTGCTGAGGCCTTCTTCATAATCACGACGGTGTGTAGTGTATCCTGCATTCTAATCATCCAAGTGAAATGTGTGTCCAACAAGAACATTTAAATTTCAAACCAACAAATTTATTGAAATATATATGTTATTCAGAAATGACCGCAATAGCTGTACACAAAGCTCTGGTGGTGTGGCCGTTATCGCCCGGAAATTCTTTCCGTGCCATGTTATGACTTTGGACACTCCCCTTACGGCTGCAGCAGTATACACTATATTATGTATTAGGCTGGTAACGGTATGCACTATTTACATTGTCCTGATTTTCAACGTTGGAGCTGTGATTTCAAGGCGCTGGTTGACCAGCTGCACTAACAACCGAGAGCCACCATCTTCACAGGCCACCCAATGCCCAAATTCTCTTTGCCGTCTTCTCGCACAGATTCCCAAGGTCAGCTGATAGAAATATTTTGAACATCCTCTTGAGCATGCCTTTTCTACATAAAACAGCCTGTATACCATACCTTAAGACACAACACATACTGATATCTTAACTTCGCTGTTGGATCAACAATTCTCTTTCCATCATTTGAGTGGAAAGTGGTCACAGACCCATATTGCAGTGACCACTACCCTGTATCAGTAAAATACAACGGTAAACCCGCAAACACTTCGTATTACCCTAAACGGTCCAATGAAAAAAAAAAGCGAACTTGAGTACATCTACAGAAACATCTCAACTACACCACCCAGGCACAACTCTCTTACATGCAGATGAAGCAACCCAATTAGTCATGGCACCGATCCTCGACGCCGCAGAAAAGTCCATTTTCTAGGCCTCGGCTTCCCCGTGCAACCAGAGGAGGCCCTAGTAGAATGAAAACCGGAGGTGACCTCTAGAGGGAAAGAAGAAGGCGTTGAGTATTCGTAGTCGTTACCCCACGTCGTAAAACCTGATCTTCTTAAACGGGTGAAAGTAGCCGGGAAGCGTGCCCACCATGACGTGAAAAGGGAGCGCTGCCGCGCTTCCCTTTGTTCATAAACTCATATACAAACACACATAACGTATCGACAAGAATACACAATCTCAATGAACATCAGACGCACAGCCTGCCACTGGTTAGTAAATCAGGGGACATAATGTAAGACCAGGCGAACCCACTCGCACAACATTCCAACACTCGTCCCGTAAATCACACTGCCCACACTTTCATGGAACTCAAAACATCCGCGAAGAGAAAGCCCTTACACGATAAAGAAAAGGGAAAGACGGTTTACAATTTTGAATTTACAAACTATGCGTTTAGTGCTACCCTAACCACATTGAAACCTACAGCTGAGTCGCCGATAATATTACTTACACCATAATACAACAGCGTCAACCAGACCATCTTGGGAAACTCCTACACATTTATCGCTTTCAGGGTATTATGGAAGGTCGATGAGGGAGGCCACTCTAGTAGCTAAACGAAAGGAGGGGAAATACCAATCTTTTCCGGCCAGCTATCTACCAATCGCCTTCAGAATCTGCCGGTGTAAGCTGCTTGATAAGATGATAAAGATTACACCTGTGTACTCTTAGAATACAACGGTCTTCTTGGGACCACACAGCAGGCTTCAGGGTGGGGCGATACATCAATTATCAATTGGTTGCATTGGATTCCGAGAAAAAAGATTCTCATTTAAATGGGCAATGTTGCATAATGGTTTTTTGACATTGAAAACGCATGTGATACCGCATTGCACTACGGCTTATTTAGAGCACTGGAATCCTTTGGTATAGCGAGTAACATAATGAACACTCTTCCCAGTTACCTTTCTAATGGAAAATTTTGTGCCAGAGTCAGATCGGCGCTAATAAACCTTCACGTGAAGAATGAAGTGCCATAAGGTGGAGTTTTCAGTTGCACCTTTTTCATAGTTATGAATGCTCTCTGTAAGGCATTGCCGCCAACCATTTCCTGGAGGACATAGGTAGATGACGTCCAAGTATCGTTTGAATCATGTCTCATTTACATATGGGAAGGTAAGGCCCAAATTGGGGTTTATAATTCGCTCACTGGGCATCCAAAAATGGGTTAATCCTAATCCTGGTAAATATACCTGCATTCCATTTTCAAAGAGACGCGGGATGCAACGGACCCTGACGGTGGAAGGTTCAATGGTGAATCAATTTTTGAAAAAGAACGCAAGTTTTCCGGTGTAGTCTTAGACACTCAACTCCAATTGATTCCACACAATCAACAAATCGAGCTTCAAAACGCTAAACTTTCTTGAGGTTATCTCGCACCAATCCTATGGTGCGGATAAGCAACTCCTGAGTGTTTTACCAGTTTTGTGGGATGTCGTTTAGACTGTGAGAATGCGGTTTATCGGTCAGCAACAAAAACAGCACCCGAAATTGCTGACCCAGTGCTGCATTTCGGCTGTTAACTTTCGTGTGGCGCATTCAATACTATCTTTGTACAGAGTCTGTAAGCAGTGTGAATAATGGTGCTGATCAATGCAGCGAACCTATATTGACTTGTTATGCACCTTTGAAACGTCAATAATGAATAACAATCATTTTAACCGTGGTTTTCATCCAAAAGTCATCCAAAAGTCGTCAGAAAACTACGTCGTCAATCTCGTCCTAAATACCATTATCCCTGCATATGCTTCGAATCTTGAAACTGACTGTGTCGGGTGCCGCACCACTCTGAAATAGCCAGTAATAAGACCGCGGATACGAGGACCGCAGATGCTGTACTTAGATATACACTGGACATACCAACTGCACCCTACACTGACTACGAGCTACACAACACAAAGAACGTTCGCAATACATGGCAAGCAGACTGGAGTATAGAGTCACACAAAACGGTACAATGAATAAAACCTCACTTGGGGCCATACACTTCCGACACACGCAACAGAAACACGGAAGTCGCCTTGGACAAATTACGGGTAGACCACACGCATGCGGCGCTCTCACGCCTCCCAACTGGGTCTCCAAATTCCGTGTGTAGCAAGGGAGGGGAGGGCATATCCGTAATCCAAAGCCTAATCGCATGCAAAGCTCTCTACACAACGTGACACAAACACTTCAGAAAACTCTAGAGACAACACATTCCACTACAGACATGGCTGCTTTCGGGTGACCATGCCATGGTTTCTGTGAAAATTGTTAACTATATTTCAGTAGTTGGGTTTTTAACCTCATTCCCTATCACGCTCAATGAAAACAGGCCATATCCACCAGTCACCCCCATGGCCTGATTTGATTGTACTATTTTCTGACTTACACGTTTACTTCCTTTTTTGTGAAATCACTTTTTTTTTTGTTGCACTTTGTCAGAGCTTGCATTGCGCCAAAAACTGAAAATGTCATCATCATCATATTCACAAAAAAGTTTGCCTTCACGATATCACTTTTTCCGTTTCCCTGAACAGTATACTTACGACTTGCGGAAGCACAACCATGCTTATTGAGAACCGGGGGCTAACCCTAGTAAGAAAACGCTTTGTTTTGCCGTTATTGGAAGTCTTTTCTTCTATATTAGACCCGCCACTCCTCATCACCTTCCTTCTCTTACAAGCAATCATAGAATTTCCAACGGTAAGTTTGCGGGACTCTTTTCTAATATTTATCAAGTCCCGCCTGTTGCGTACACTTACAATATATTCAACCAAAAATTAGTCATAGAACAGTGGCTAGGCTTATTATTTATACCAATGTCATATCGGCACTATGGCCAGTGCTTCGTTATATCACGCATCGAATCAGCTACTCTTCGCTTTTCTTTTCCCGCAAGCAATGTTGTAATATTCGCTCGTAAATTTGCGTAGTTATTTCTATCATAGATTGTACAAGCATTTCCCAATTCCTTCCGGCGTGTGGGAGCACGTAAAATGATGATGATTATGATGATGATGATGGTTGAATTTTATGGCGCAAGGGCAACTGGTTCAAAGAGCGTGACATCAGTGCTTAGGTATGACGAGTCAAGAATAAAACACTAAAATTCCTCGATATGAATGAAAGATCAGTTGAAGAAAATGGTAGTAGCTGGTGTATTGGGCCAGTGTTGATTATGCATGGTAGGAAATGCGGTTGAGAAACTTAACATATGAAAAATGATTAAAACACTTTTAACGGAAACCATAGCATCGTCACCTAAGAAGCAACGACGGGAGGACTGGAATGTGTTCTGTATGCTTGGGGATGGTGTTTGTGTCATGTTGTGTCCAGTCCCTTGCATTGAATGCCTATGTGAACTACGGATGGGGACTCTCGGCACCTTCTACGCAGAGGTCATGAAGATCCCGTGAGCGGATACGAGTGTGTTGCATGTGTGTGCCTTATCCAAAGCCGAGCAAAGGCAACTTAGGGAGCTTTTAAACTCATTGAGGACTTGTGGGTAAGACTGCAAAGTAAAACCTGTTGCCGTGTGGAGACAATGGCAAGTGTTTTGTTCCAACACCTAATACAGCCACTTCTCGTCGCTTCTTTAACTTTAAAAATGATCATGTCTGTACTTTTTATTCAAATTTGCATAACCAGTTCGCCGAGACTCGGGACGCGTAAAAGAGAAGCTATATTCCGCAAGAATCTGTGCCTAAGCCTTGTAACCCAATGTCATGTCGTGTCGAAACGATTGCCCATGCTCGTTCAGCGGACTATTGCAGGTACTTCTCTTCGCCAAGCGTCCCAAGTGAGGCATCACGGACTTTTTAGTGGTTACTTTTCGTACCTACTTCTGATTACTATTTGCATCAGTTTTTCCTTTACACTTAGGAACTATAGAAGCGCCACTACCTTCATTAGGACCGTCTGCTAAGGCTACAAATGAAAACCCCGTTTTGTGTCGTTAAAAACACCTGTGCTTCAATCTACTGCCTATCCTCACCCCTTATCGCCACTCTTCTTCTACACGAGCTGATTGGGCAATTTTCGCTGATAACTATTGGGAGCTATTTCTTTTCACTTGTTGCATTTCGGTATCCCACATACGTGTGAAAGCATAACCATGTTTACATAGGACTTTTTTTAAACGCATGGACGTGCTTCGTGTTACTGCCTATCGGATCCGCTTTGTAGCGCTCTTCTTTCAAAAACAAAAATAAATTCGCTCTCATATTTTGCTAACACGTTTCTTACTACTTTTTCATTGGTGTCTTCTCAATATAATTACGACGCGGGGAGCACAACGGTATTCATAGAGGACCAGTGGCCTACAGCTGGTCAGCTGGGGTACCACTGGCATGCTGTAAAGCCTACTAATAAGAAAAGTGTCGTTTCGCCACCCTGTCAGGCGCATCCTTCTACCATGGTTCGCAGCTTCTACCTTCGCTCATCTTCATCTGCAAGAGATCACGCACTTCCATTTGAAAACTTTGCGAACCTATTTCTCATCAGTTTTGCAATACTGTGTTCGCTATATAATTACGACGTGTGGTAGGGCAACCTTATTTATTGAGAACGTGTGGATCAGCCTACAAGGTAAAACCCTTGGCAAGTAGCCCAAAATGGGAATGCTTGGTTCTGCTATTCATAGCCGCCACTTCTCGTCGTTCTTCCTCACAGCTGTCATATATTTGCCTTGGTAACTTTACGTACCTACATCATTTCACATTTCGCATAGTCGTTTCCTATACTTACGCGTGGGAATGGAAAAATATTGAGAGCGGGCCTGGGGCAAGGTCTTTTAAGTAAACGCTGCTTTGTCGCCACGAGGCCCAGTCATGCGTTTTACCATCTATCCGAGCCACCTCTCCCCGCTGTTCTGCCACAAAAACATTTCACAAAAGTCCTACTGGTTATTTTGCGTACCTATTATTACCCGTTTTTCTGTTACCATTTATATTGTACCTACGTGGAAACTAAAACGATATTCTTAGATAAGCTGCGGCTAAGTCTATTGAGTAAATTCCTTGGTCATGTAGCCGCGATGGTCAATGCTTCGTTATGCCCCCCGTCGCGGTGATTTCTCGTCTCTCTGCTTTTCCGAGGGTTCAATAAAATTCTCACTGGTAACTGAGTACCTATTCAGATCACTTTTTCGCATTACCTAACGCATATAGTTAAGACGTGCAGAAGTGCAACCATATTGATTGAGGATTTACATCTAAGGCTACTAAGTAAAACCCGTAATCGCGTTATATCGGACAATGTTTCATTCTAGCAGCTAGCGCAGCCGGTTTTCGTCATACTACTTTCTACAAACGTATCATGCGATTTTCACTGCAAATGTTGTGTGGCTATTCATTATCAGTTTTTGCATTAGGGTTTGTGCATATATGAAACGTGTTGTAAAGACCCATTATTTTTTCAAGACCTGTGGCATAGCCTGATAAACAATACCAGTTGTCATTGCGTCTCATTTGCCTGTCTTTTGTTTTACTTTCTGTCACAGTCACTCATCGTCACTCTGCTTCTGCAACTTACGATGGAGGTATTTTAACGGTTTTGTTTGCATACCCAGTAATATTCCTTGTTTGCCTTACTGTTTTGCTTGCACTTATGTCGTGTTGCTTCTTAATATCTTCAAGCACTGTCAGGAGGGAATCCTGCCAAGCATAACCGCTATGTCAACATAATTGTCAGGGCTTCGTGTTAGCGCCTACCAAAACCATTTGTTGTCGTTCTTCTGCCCCAATGAGGAATCATAAAATTTCCACTAGTCAGTTTGCGGGGCTATTTTTTACAACTTCATGTTAGTGGTTTTCACGTGCTTGTGTCGTGTGGAAGGTCACTCATGTTTTAGATGACCTGTGACTTAGCCTACTAAGTACAAGCAGTTCTGCTGTCACCAAATTCGGTTTCCTCCATTTCAACAATAATGTCAGTTCCAGCATATCTTCTTCTGTAAGACGCAATCGTAAGTTGTTCCTGGTAACTTTGCGTAGCTATTTCTGATCGCTTCTTCTAATCGCGTGTACCGTAAGCTTACAAACTGAGGAAGCGTAACCATATATCTGACTACCCTATGGCTAAGCCTACTAAGTAAATATATTTGTTTTGTGGCACATATGGGTATTTTGTTCTACTGCCAATCGCAGCTTGTTTTCGTCGCGCTGATTCCTCTGAGGATTCGAGATATTTCCCCTGGTATCTTTGCACGTGGGATTTTATCAATTGTCACATTCGCGTTCTGCATTCGCGTTTTGCATGTACTTAAGGCGTGTGGTAGCATACCATATTACTAGGCGAACCTGTCAAAAGCTACTAAATAAAACTCCATGTCATGTCACCACAATGGCCAGTGCTTTGCACTTCAAAATATCGCTTCTGCATGTCATCGCTCAGCTTCACCCGAAACAGATCTTTACTTTTTTACTTGTAATTTTGAAAATTCAATTCTTTTCTTTTTGCTTTAGCATGTGGCCTATTATTACGACATATGGAAGTTAAGGCAGATTTATAGAGGACCAGTGGATTAGTACGTAGTTTAAGACCTATTGTTGTGCCAGCGGAAGGCCAGTGCTTTGTTTTATCACCTATAGCAGCTGGTTCTCCTCATCGTATGTCCCACACAAGGGATTGTACAATTGCCACTGATAGATTTGGGCACTTCTGTCTCATTAATTTTCGCCATACAAATTCGCGTGCACTTACTGCGTGTGTACCACGCCTTGTTCATACAGGAACTGTGGCTCAGCCTACAAAGTAAATTCCCACGCCATGTCACTCTATTCCACAGGACGCATCCCGCTGCTCATCACCGCTGTTTATGTTCACTCTTCCCCCAAAACTGATTGCGCAAACTAACTTTGCATGCCTCTGTCGCTTACCTTTCGGGTAAGGTATCCATTACACTAACGCGTGGCAGTTAGATGATACTTGCAGAAGAGATTTAACTAAGCCTACCAAGCGGAACTAGTTGTTTTGTCGTAACAATTGCTAGTCCATTGTTTACCCTCCAGAGCAGCCGCTTTTATCGCTCATCTAGGGGTCAATTAAATTACACTGGTAACTGCGCACGTTTTAACTGCGAAGCAATATATGTCTAATCCCTCCCCTCCTACCCCCAAGTATTTATTCTGGTGAAGCCGAATTACTCGGCTCAGCTGCGGCGCTCCTACTCGCCACTGCCGACAACGCTTTCACAGCTGTTGTTCTCCTCGCCACCACTGATGCCTCTTTCGCAAGCTGTGAAATCGGCTGATAACAGTTGTAGCAACCTTATCAGACGTTTCAAGATCACCTTGTCTGCATTGAATGCCCACGGGATCTCATAATTCTTTTTCAGCGTGAAAGGTTTTCAGCGTGATATGTTCGTCTATGTATATCATACCTCAGCACACGCCCACCACCGGTGGCCGGTTTATGTGTGCTCTGGCTTAGAGTGGGAGCAGGAGCGTGCCTGCACATCTAGTCGTGATGCCGCTACCAATTACAGGAGCGTTATGCTGTCGGGAAATTTAAAAGGTAAATTCTCGCGGCTCAATGCGACCGGTCATCTGTCCCTAATGGTCTTGCATTTGGGGTTTGGGTTGTTCGGTTACAGGAACAGTGAAATACCTACGACGATGGAACGGACGGTCAGTCACAAGTTTGTCTATTAGAATGAATCTCGAGTACTTCCAGGTTTCAAATCCCCATGAACTGACACGCGCCGTTCGCTCGGAGGAAGAACACACGGGAATCGAAGAAGGGTCTCACGGAACAGTACCGCGAATAGGTGTGAAGCCAACAGAAAGCCGATGCCGCTGCCTTTTCCAGCGCAAGTTTCAGCACGGCGACTAGCAAGGGATCTATCCCGGATGGGCAGCAACGTCGACCTCAACCAATATTTTCCGGTCAAAAACTTAAAAGCGCACAAAAAACTAGGACAACAAAAAAGCGAAACACACAAGCGTCGCATGGGTGTCGCTCCTCTTTGTTTTGGTTTTTGTGCGCTTTGACGTTTTTGATCATGCACCAACTCGCCCAACTTGCAGTATTGCTTCATTTCTCAGTCAGCTTGAAGGGGTTTCAGAGCGGCAATTTTGGCGCTGCAATTTGCTTCTAAGCACACGTACGGAACTGGTTACCGGTTTACCAGGTGTGAGTAAGGAGTGAAAAAATGGGGGACGTGCACGCATAGATATAGGTTTCATTCGCTCACTGTTGAGATGTACTTGCTGCTTGCGTCCTGTTTAAACGTGTACGTCCACCATCCCACTGCGAACTTTGTGGTGTCGTCTGGGGTAGAGAGTGTTGGTTTGCTGGTCTACGCAGACTGTAAGATGGCTTAAACGCGGTAGGTAACAGACAGCTTCAAGTTTGCCCACTAGAAAAATGTACAGTCATTAAAGTTTTATTGGCTATGTGCTTACTGCTCGGTCGCAAATGACGAACAAAAACGTTTTCTTTTGTACATATCGTGTCCTGTGTTTAACCTTTGCAGGGTTAAAAGCCGCTAATTTTTATAACGCTTTTTGCATTAGTGAATCGAACATACTTACCACTCTTGAAAGTAACCGCATTCATAGAGCATATAATATTATCCCTACTAAGAAAAACGGCTATTCGTGTTTAGAATTGATTCATAACCACCTATTGTAGTCGCTTCTCGCCGTCCTGCGTCTCTTTGAGGGGATTATAAATTTTTCCGTGATAACTTTCTGTGCGTATTCAAAATCGCGTTCGCGTTTCGTAAATACTTGCTACATGTGGTTGCAATCACAAAAATAAGAGAGCTTTGACTCAGGTTACAAGTCAAATTCTTCATGGTGTTGCCACATTTGCCAGAGCGTTATTGTACTTCCTATCACAGCGGCTTGTTTGCACTTATTCTCCAAAGTGTAATGCTAGAATTTTGTCTGGTACTTTGGGAACCTATTTCATACCGGCTTTGCTTTTCGCATATACTTACGACCTCTTCTCGCACAATATCCAGATAATACTTTGGCTAAGCCTAAGCCTAAGTAAAAACCGTTCTATAGGCGCCAATTAGAAGTGCCCAGTTTACTACCCCTTACAGAAACTTGTTGGCGGTCTTCCTTAGAAGAAATCATGTATTTTCACTTGTGACATTAGGCACGTAATTTTTACAATCTGTTTCATCGGCTGTTGAAACATACATTCGACGTGTTTAGGTGCGCTTACACTACAAAGGACCTGTGGCTAAGTTTACTAAGTGCAGGAGGGATCTAAAAATAACACAAAATGCATTCCAGACATCTGATGAAAACGCGCCTCAAATTAAACTACCGGCATCCATTCCATATCAAACGCTTTTACTTAGACAGGGCGCAGTTTCAACATGTAAGTAAGAAGAATAAAACTATTTTCTTGCAGACGGTGTACAATGCCTGCTGACTGGGCAGGTTCTAAAGACATTGAGTGCCTGACGAGGGCTCCTGACCTTGTGGAGTTCACAACTGAAGATTTCAGTACCCAGGACCAGCTTTATACAAATATACACACAAAACAAAAAAGGAATTAAGGAAAAATATAAGAAATCGTCTATTTCCAGTATTGAGAAACACAAGATATATATTCTACACAGAACTTTTCTCTGCAATACATCTTACTAGCAGACACAACAGAACACGACACATTTCTTGAATGATAGACACATTTCTTGACTGATTGTCTGTTATGTCTGATTGTCTGATTGTCTGACTGATTGTGACTGATATGACGGATTTTCTGACACAAGGAGACATACCTTGTGATTGTCATATCTCACTTTCTTTTCTATAGACATCAACTTGTCTTCAGCATTAAATACACGTGTACTAGTGTTAAATACAGGTACTTAGAAGGGGGGCGATTTTTTGCCGTAATTAGTCCTAGTGTTCAGTGCACGTCTTGTTGGTCGCCGTACACAATGCTGACGGGTTTCTCCGTCGCCATATACGTATAACTTGTTTATGTGTACCATTTGGGAAAGTTTAAAGTGATGCAGCTAGTCAGCTCTAAGTATTGAGTGTTTTGAATACAAAGATAAAGTTGTCAGGTCTTGGAATTTTTTTTTAATTTTCGAAACACCGTATTATCTTTTTTCGCAAGACAAAAAGGTTGTTGTTAATATTTTGTGAGGTCGTCCCCCGAACCAGGATTCCGTACTTAAGTATTGAGTAGAATAGAAAATAAAACATTTTTTTGAACCAAGCCCGTAATAGGTGTGCTATTCTAAATGGGATCCAACTGTTCGTTCTAGGGCCGTATGTCAATTAGTTACGTGACTTTGTGCTTGGAACCAAACACCAAAAAACGTTTGTTCATATACCGGTGCAAGAACATGACCTTTGTATGTGAGATTTATATCATCGTTTAAGAGCCTGTCTTTTTATATAGTCTGTCTTTGTGGAATTTAATTGCAACTTGTAACCAGTTTGAAATTTACACCAAATATTCGTTTACAATATATTCAAGAAATAAACTGTTTGATCCAAAAAAATATTCCTGTCATCTGCACACATATTATTATCAGAACAACCTGGTGTATTACCAATACCATTAATGTGTACCAGAAATATAAACAGGCAAGTATGGATCTTTGTGGGACACCTTGTTTCAATTTCACTTATGCAGATAAAATGTCATTGATGCCAACTTTTTGATAGTGATCATAGAAGTAGTTTTCCAAAATTTGTAATGCTATTCTACGAATCCCACAGCCAGATATTTTTTTAACAGCGAATCAAACTTTTCATAATAAAAATCTATTTAATTATTTAAGAAAAAGCGTGTATTTTTGGTTTTCTATATTTGCGATTATCTTTTCCTTAATTTGTGCCAGAGTTTGCTCCGTTGACTTATGCTTTGGAGGCCGTATTGGTCGGCTGCTATTATTTGATAATTGTGTAAAAAAGAAGAGAGTCGCTCATGGAATAAATCTTCGAACATTTTCGGTAGAGTATGGAGTACGGTATAGGACGATAGTTGGACAGGTTATTGCGCTCACCACCTTTGAATGTAACAGCGACTTTGGCCAGTTTTAACGGTCTGGGAAAATGTCCTGTGGACAAGGTGAGGTTAATAATAAAGTATAAAATGCGCATACCAGCGGTGATCTGTTTTAACTGTGCGGGGGCAATTTCATCTATGCCAGATGCTACATTGGTATTAAGCTTGCGGAAGAAGTTTCCGATCTCAACTGCGTCTGATGGTCGCATAAACATGGACTGAGTTACACCAGGCCATCTGTTAGCGCGTTGTTTTCGCTAATCGAGGTCTTTTCTACGAATAACAGCAGCGCATTAGGGCAGTTTACTGAGTTTACAGCCATAGGGTTTATGAAACGTAGGAGGCTGTGTGTCTTGTTTGTTTCTTTTATTCCGCCCTGCGCAACTGTTTCGTCGTGTCGGCAAAGTGTTTCGTTCTACCAGTACTCAAAGCCACCTCACCTGGGGTATTCTATAACACTATATCACTAGGGCATCTGTTAACCCTCGTTAGCTACACTTGTGACTTTTTTGGATTAGCGTTCCTCTGTCAGATTCATGAACAACAGTAATAAATACAATTAAAAACTGTGAACTAGACTGTGTTTAGGTTCGACCCAAAACACAAATAAATACACACACCATGCATAGAGAAGCTAAAAAGCACTGGTGATTCGAAGAATAGAAATGAACTGCGATAACGCGGTATAGAAAACGCTAAAGAGTTTAACAAACGAGAAACAGTCAACGGCAGGGAAAGAACGGCGGTACATAGTTAGCGTTCACTGCGGGAACGTGGTTCTGCTTCCTGACGTCGCAGAGGCGCAGCCGTGGTGTGTCAGTGTTAAAAGATCCAGGTAACGTGTCGAGGCCTCGGTGATAGAGCGCGCTCCTAGATCCCGTTGCAGAGATACCAACCCAGCTGTCTTGGGGCTTCGCAGTGTCTCACCGGTGCACGGCGGGACGACTTCCTTGCGGAGGAGAAATCCTGGAGGCTGCAGTCGTGGAGGACATTTTGGGGCAAGGCACGGATCCAGTCGCCCGTCCGCCGTACATTGTGGTCACGTGCCACACTTGTCAATCGATCTTCTCTCTGGGTATTCTTCTTGGGCCGCTTCTCTGCCAGCCACTGTATCTGGCAGCTTTTCATTGGCCGGTCGTTTGGGGGGAAGGCAGGTGGAGGGTCGGGGGGGCGTTAATGACTCTGCATGACGCTGACGAAGATGGTGCTTTCGGGTTTTGGGACATAACTGCAGAGCTTCTCTGGTTTGTCTTCGTCGTATTCGTTTTCACTTCATCACATCCTTATATACTTAAGATGTGTGGTAGCCCATTATGTTCATTTAGCCATTCATCAGCCCGTCAAAAGAATATAGCGACAGAATTCTGGTGGGGTGAGAAGTCACGACCAAGTCAAGGTATTGTACCACGATTTAGAAAATAATTGGTTTGCAAAGGGGTGAAGTTTAGTTTGAAAACAAAGAAGTCATTTGACTGCAGGGTTTGTTGTTAGAGTGACGCAGATTATATCCGGTTAAGTAAAAATGAACATAGAGAATATAGTCGGCAGGACGAAATTTATAGGTACACCTAGGAAGACATTGTTAAGTTTGTTGATTAAGGAAGCGTCACAATCGAGTTGGCGATAACAAGAAAAAAGTAAGAATGTTTTGAATAACACACTAAAATGCACAGAAGAAATTTAGCAGGTACAATTGTTTCGGAGCTGACAGAAAACACCCCTTTTGGTGAACACGAGGACACAAACACCCTCTCGTCTATACCTATCGTACCAAAATCAGTGTCGGGTGTGTAAGCTTGCAGTAACTCAGTATCATTTATGCCAGAACATAAGAAAAGACTAAGTAAAGATAGCTATGTCTGTGTTATTGTCATTGGGAATGGATTCCATGGTATCTCTTTTTGGAATGTATCTTTGAACGTTAGCCAGTATGACTGATATTGTGTGATTCCATGATGCATGAACAGGGGTTTTTAATGGCTTCTGGGGGAAACAAACTGTACTCTGGCAAGCCTGAAATGATCACTATGGTTGAACTTTATTACTGGGTCTGATTGTGGGTCCTAACAAAATTGCTTTTCATTCCTCTGAAGTTTATGAAATGATAACTTAAAACTGAAGAATGAGCTTTGTTCTTTCCTGCACATTTTTTTGGTGCAAGCCAGACGCCCGACATGAAATTATTATAATTGAGCATTTTCCATTCAGACGGGATGACTACCTGATCCTTATCCCAGCCTCACCAAAACGGAGCAGGCAAAACTGAGAAGACTGCTCACGTGCGCACTCACGTGTCCAGTCAGAGTTCTCGGGTTTTACCCGACCACGTTTGTGAACGCCAAGTGCAAATTCTGTGACGCCGACGGATTTGTGGCGCTGAGGTCTGACTCTGCATTTCCATCCGGGTCACGCGCCCGCACCTGTCCCGGTTCCTCGGAACGGGTATTATCCTGCCTTGCTTTCCGGACAGCTCCTACCAGCGACGTCGAAAGAAGCCAAAACAGTCATCACCATCCATTTTCTCTCCACGCCGTCTATTAAGCCTTTGAGGCTTAGGCTGGACAGCAGCTAACTCGAACGCCAGGTCCTGTTGGTTGGCAGAGCCTAGGCCACGTCCCTGGCACTCTCACTCCCCTGGCGTTGAGTTCCGGCCTGCTTTCTCCATCCCTTTCTACATTCAAGTGCCTGTAAATTGCGTTTCACCACCGCAATCGTCCAAAGCGATAAATACAAATTATATTAGGTTACCGTTACTGGTTAGGATTTATAGAGTTTTCTCGAAAAAGAATTTTTTACTTAGCTTTATTATACCTAAATTCTATAAAAAAAATTCCACCAATGATCAACTCTAGCAAAACAGAAGCCGTATTCTCTAGAGGCAAAAAAACACTGATCTCATTTACAGTATTCCATCGCTGTATGTCAATAAAATACAGATGAATAATGTAGTTACATCTCTGAGTATTTACTTTGTTAAGTATAGATTGTAGTATCCTTCTGTGAGTACACATAAAAGAAAATCTTTCGTACAGTCGGAATGCTTAAAAATTGCAAATGTCAGCTGGCGGTGAAAACAAAGCTACTTTCATGCGTTTTATTATTTCAATGCTGTATAAAATCTATACATTAATCAGGGGCAACACGAGAGCAACGAATAGACTTAAGCTTTAGTGGTGCGGAATGGTGTCTTCAAAGCAATTCCCAATTTGCCAAATCTAAGGTCTTCGGACAACTTCGACTCAAAATATTACTAAAACACAAAGTTCACTCAATGTTTGTCGCCTTCTTAAACCGGAAAAACTGCTCTTCGAACACGGGCGGCCGTACTTCGAGAAAACTGAACACATAATAAAGAACACACTGAAATGAAAGGCATAATCATTAGCACTGGTTGTTGATTTCAATCAAGAAGTTCCTTATTTCAAATATAAATTATACGTTGGCTACTATGCTCAATCGATTTGTCTATCAAGCTGTTGTGATTGTTTCCCGTCTTAAAAACAAATACAAATTTAGTTTTAAAACTCCGAGTTTGAATGTACGTATTACTGTTCTTTCCTTGTGTTGTTCATGATGTTCGCTGGCCTTCTTGCTATTCGTGCCTCTGCCTTGTCTTTGAATGTTTATTGCATTACAGCTCTTTGCTTTGGATTCCTACTTACGTATACCTTTTTACAGGCTAATGAGCTGCGTAGGAATATTCAACTGTGTTTAACTGTGGTTTTGCGTTCAACTGTGGGTAAGAATTTAACTGGTTTACATTAAAAAGAGAATTATTTCTTTCTTTGCTCTTAAATCTTCTTGCTCACAATCACTGCCGATATAGATAGCGGTGAATACATCATTGGAGGTTACACTGCGGCGTTTGACCCTGAACCTGAAGGATGTCACCAACATGTGGAAAAAACTTTTTCAACTTTTTGCATAACTTTTTTATCATTGTTTCTAAAATTCTGACTGGAGGCGGTGCAACGTGATTTATAGATTTTCGATAGAACGAGCCCTGACAATACGGCACGCAGACAAGAGCACAGTTGACCGGTGCTGGAGAAACAATTGATTTTCATTAGGAAGGAAGAACTATACAGGCAAAAGAAGGCGCACACGAAAACAATGACCACAAGAAAACAACTGCGGAGAAAAGTACTTAAAAGCGACACAAAAACAAACAGACTACTAGACACACCAAATCTATTATGAGACCCTCAGATATACCGTCTCTTTAAAATGGAGCTACACCCTCACCTGGCTAACACACGTGTCTTCCCTGTCTGCAATGTGAAAACCTTCAACAACTCCGCGTGCAAACTGCCGACTATGTTTAAACAAAAAGATACGGCCATGCAAATTTTCTGAGCAGCCATATTTAACACAGTGTCTAGAAAAGTGGGATGAGGCCATGCCCTTCAATAATCACGGCTGCTCACGTAAACGCAAATTCAGGGACCGGCCCGTTTGTCCCATTTGCGTACCTCCACACGAAAGAGCAATATTATCAACACCATCCGTTTCGCACGGAACATAGCGGTTTGTAAGTTTGACACCGCAAC
This sequence comes from Haemaphysalis longicornis, assembly GCF_048455015.1. Classification (NCBI taxonomy): domain Eukaryota; kingdom Metazoa; phylum Arthropoda; class Arachnida; order Ixodida; family Ixodidae; genus Haemaphysalis; species Haemaphysalis longicornis. Next base: position 35,195,110 of record NW_027526214.1, on the reverse strand, counting down.
CTACAAGTTGTTTATCAGGACTTCGCTTAGGCGTACTATCAACTTTGGCGGAAACCGAGCGAAGCTTATCACGGGCCGGTATAGCAATCTGCACGCCATAACACAACCACCTCTTTTACGCCTATGCGTAGTGCCATGAATGAAAGGAACGGGAGCAACATATTTTATGCTTTATCGTCAGCATCCAGATTGCTTAGTATAGACATAAACGATTTCACGAGTTTTTCACTGGTCCATGATAACAGGGCTTCCGGAAATCCGGCTTGCCTTAACTTTCTATTTTTTATTTAAACCCAGTGTCCGTCAGATGAGTACAGCAGCGTGGTGAGTTGCTCGCGCAAGTCGGGTGTTTCTATTGGCCCACGAGTAACCCCGATTCCGAGTAAAATCTTTCTTGCAAAATTTGAACGCTTCCTCGAAAAGGATTTCCAAATCAGGTGAGCAAAGTTTTCCGCTATATGGATGATTACATGGTCACTTCCAGGAACGCTTGTATCCTCAGGTATATAATACACCTGAAAAGTTCCCAAAGAAAGCGCTTTTGGCTTCTTCTTCACAGGTGAAACTCTAAAAGAAGAGTGCATTCAGTATTTGGCTCTGTCTGTTGGGATTGGGAGTTGCCACACCTGTTCAATGTACGCCCTGCTGCCTGTGAAGCCATTGTTGCATTTTTCATCGTGTCATACTATGCTCGGGGAGCCCTCCTGATATTCAATGGTGCACGCATGACCCCCTTTCAGAATAACTGTTGCTCTTCATTTCCAAAACTCTAAGGTATAGTTTACTCTGGTGAACCCCCAACATGTAGTCTTTTTTTTTCTTTCTGTGTCGTACCTGTGTCCTGCCTTGTTTATTTTTGTCTTGGTACGTATGCATTGTGGCGAGATGTCACAAAAAAAACATAGTCACTACGTACACACGTGCCTCCCAGACTGCAAGAACACTGTGCTAGAGCCGATGTTCAACAAGGCATTTACTTTGAGTTGTGACGTGACTCAGCCACAAAGGGTGCACACGACCAGGCACGCCCACTTGTCTAGTCAACCGGGCACTCCGACGGTTCCCATACCACACCATAACAGCATACAGAATGTCGAACTTTGAGGAACCTAATATCTTTAATAATGTTTTGTTACCGCTTGGGTTACCCATAGCGTGTTTATAAATATAGAGCGGTAAACTGTGTGAAAAGTTTTATTCCAATGAGGAAATAAAACAAAATGTTTTCTTTAATGTCGAAAGTGCAATATTGTCATGAAGCCATAAAGGGTGCAGTTGTCTTGAAAGAAAACAGGTTTATTAGAGCGAACTTGTGCTCCCCTAAAAACTCAAAGAATACACAGGCGGCGAAGCAGCAGTCATCAGAGTGACGTGTGCAGGCAAGCGTCGGCAAATCGAATGATCTCCGGTCATTTATCTCTTCGGGTGAGGGCTTCAAGAGCAGTCGAATTGCAACCGCAACTCTGTAAATTATTGAGAATATTCTAGGCTCGTGACGTTAGTTCACGTCACACTATCTAAAAAAGGAGATAAGACGTGCGGCATAAATAAAGATCATGGGCCTCACTTGGCCAACGTGGCACCGCCGGTCGCCAAAAAAAAACATAAACACACAAACCCAAAATATGCTTCGTGGCATTAGCCCTCTCTAGGAAGGCATCCACCCTATGGTAAAATTAGAGACAGTGTGGCCCAACAACAACAAAAAATACACTGTGCCATCGTGTGTAGTATGGTTCCAGGCGAACCACCTGGACTACTTCGGGCAACGTGCGTCGTTGAGATGTTCCAGAATCACCATCGGGGATCACGTCCTAGGAAAGATGGCCAACAAAAAAAGTTGTAGAATACGATAGGGTCCGAAATACCGTCGCCGAAGCTTTCAACTGAGTTAAAATTGTTTGATGAAAGTCCAAACCCACACAGGATCGCCAGGGTGGTACTCAGAGTCACGGTGTCTCAGGTTGTAGCGTTAGGCATAAAACAGCTAGTGGTCCGTTGTGCGAACTCGGGTGGGCTGGCCGGCCTCCTCCGCACGCTGAAGGTTTCTTTGGACGTCGGCGTTGACGTCGCCGTCTTCTACGTGCAGAAGATTGGCGTAAAGCAGCGTAGTCGGCCGTCTTCCATAAACGAGTTCAAATGGTGTCATCTGTGTTGTTTCCGGGATATCCGTGTTGTACGCAAACGTGGCATACGGGAGCACTTCGTCCCAAGCCTTATGTTGAACGCCGACGTACATAGCATATCCGCTATCACCTTGTTCAGACTCTCCGTTAGCCGGTTCGTTTGGGGGTGGTAGGCCATCGTTCTTCGGTGATCGGTGTTGCTGCAGCGTAAGATTCCTTGCATGAGGTCAACTGTGAAGGCCGTTCCTTGGTCCATGATTAAGACTTCAGGGGCAGCATGTCGCATCACAATTTGGTGTATGAAGAAATTTGCGACTTGTTCTACAGTCCCTCTCGGGAGAGCGGCGGTCTCTATGTAGCGCGTCATGTAGTCTGTTGCAACTAAAATTCACTTGTTTTCGGAACGTGACGCAAAGAACGGCCCCAGAAGGTCCATTACCATACTTTGGAAGTGCCTCAATGGGACGGCGATCGGCTGCAGAAATCCGGCTTATGTCGTCGGCGGCGTTCTTCGTCACTGGCAGTCACGGCGGCTCCGGACGTAGTAGTTGACGGCAGATGCAAGGCGGGACCAGTAGTACATCGTCTTGAGCTTTCTAATAGTGCGAGCTGTGCGGAGTTGTCGAGAAGACGGGTCGTCGTTACCCTCTTCCAAAACAACGTAAGGAAGGCGTGCGGGGATGACAAGAAGATAATTCGTTCTCGGTCTGGGGTTCAAATTTTTCACGAGGACGGAGTTTCTTTAGCCTGAATGCTGGTAAGTGGTGTTTCAAAGCACTAGGCATGGCGACGTTGCATCCTTCGGGGTAGACCATCATGACGCGTAACTCGGGGTCGACACACTGCTTGGCGGCTAGATCACTTTCCGTCATGACTCAGAAGAAGAATGCGCCGTTTTCGTTGGAATGTTGTGGTGGTGTATCGACGGTGGCGCGAGACAGGAAGGTGGCATCGGTGTGTTTGTAGAGGATTGTAACGGTGCGGTGTGGATTTGTAGAAGATTGTGACGTGGAAATCCTCTACGCGCAAGCTCCATCGCCCAAGATGGCCAGAGGGGTCCTTCAAATAGGCGAGCCAACACAGTGCATGGCGGTAACAACCTTTAATATTTTATTATAGACGTACCCACGTAACGGAAACCAAACCTGGGTAAATCCTCACGATGAGCAGCCCTGGATATTTCGGGATTCTCAGCCAGTCCAACCGGGATCCGTTTGTTTGTACAGCGTACATCATCCCAACGTCGTCCAAATGATGCCGCTGGACATTTTTCATGCACTTCAAGGATACAAACTAATCTTCTTTTTGTAGTCTGATGTCACCTACAAGCTAATACAACACGCCTGACTAAGAAATCGGGCATGTCCTAAATGATTACAGTAGAACCTGGGGAAGCCCTCCAGGCAGGGAGGCAAAAACACTGCATTCGAAAACACGGCATGGGTGACCCGAGAAAACTTGAGTGGAGTATGCAGGCTAGCTGAACCCCAACAGACGAAGCCCCGAAGTTCGAGCAGAACCACATTACCACTTGTCGGTGTCAAATTTTGTTTCAGTTGAAGGCAAAGGTAGGAATCTTTCAGGCGCCCCAGAAAGGCGCGGCTTGTACGACCGTGACATAAGCCCCCTGAAAGTGAAAGGCGTCACGGGATTTCTCTCTAGATTTGGCGAATCATGGCAGCTGCATGGAGAGCTGGCGTGCTTTTCAGACTTTTGAGAAGATTCCAAGATAAAGAAACAGCAGCTGTCGAACAGGGAGAGAGCGGATGTTGCCGAGAAGACATTTGCTCTGTCCGCATCTAGTCGTGCTCTCGACACCTAGTGACCTCTGTTCCAGTGCAGCAAGGGATTGCAGCTGAAAAATCACAGTAATATTACTACTTTTATACAGGTTGCTTTAAAAAGTTTTAGGTTACACTTTTGCAGCCATTTTTTTATTAGCAAATGCCTGTGCAATTACAACTTTTACCCGCAATATGTGAAATCTTGCGTGTCACATCAGTGTGTGCCAGATACACACTTTAAGAGTACTTACAATTGAGGGAAGTAGTGCAGCCACATTTCCATTTCAGTGCTCAAATGTAATCCTTTCCTACCTTCTTTACAATGGCCAAAAATTATTACAGCAGTTGCCACCGTTATTTTAGTGGCAAAAAAAAACGTTTTTCTCTATTCCACCCAAAGAAGACTTCGCTAATTTTCAAAAAAAAAGGAAGCATACTGTACAAAATTTTAACGATTTTTCTTTTATTGCCGAAATTCTGACACAAATGCTAATACACGTTTATGCCTATTGCCACGAATAGAACTATCAGTCTTCATTATACCATGGCTACACTAGGGTCCAAATATCCTTCGAACAAAATGTCATTTGACTGAAATGAGGCGCTTCGAATACCATTCAAAATCCGCCGTGATATACTACAATTTCGATGGCATTTGAAAGCTTTCACAATTGCTCTCCGTGCTGTAGTGGCGTAGTTGTATCCCCGTTCCGTTTTCGTCCAATAATATAACAATCAAATTCAGGAGCAGTCCAAGGCAGTAAAAGGATATCAAATTAGAAGAGACAGAAGTTTTGACTCTGTTGCGGTGGCTATTTGCGTAGTTTTATTTATTTTTTTTTTGCAACTGACACACTGGTTTTTAGAGTATGAAAACTAAATGTGTTGATTTGACATTTTAAGCAAATGAACAGCAAACAAAGTTCCACAAACAAAAACATATTTTGTGTGTTTTATGTACGGAAGTATGATATTTTCATTGTAAATCGAAGACGCTGCGTGCGAGAGGGCAATAAATGGCATTTGTAATCCCAAATGTCTCCCTCAGTACTCATTTGGCTGGAATGTCATTCGAGCCGAATGATATTTCAAAGCCTAATGTGGCATCAAAACTTCGCATTTCAGTCAAATGAAATTTGCTTAAAATGACATTCCCAGCAAGTGTAGCAGGGGTGTTAGTCTATTAGGTTCATCAGCCTCTATTATGCTATTCGACCTTTCAGTCGGCTTTAGTCTATCACGTCTGTAAGTGCGTATTAGTCTGGTAGGTCTATCAGATTGTATTAGTCTGAAAGGTCTACCAGTGTGTACTAGTTGTACCAGAACCAGTGACAAGTTCGAATAAAGCACTGAAACATGGCAACACATTTATTATAAGGGTACACAGGCAAATCCCTCGGGCTGCCCCAAATCTAGCTGAATAATTTAACGATGGTTAATAATTTATTTGCTATCCGAACCCACAAAATAGCTGCAGCATGCGATCAAAAAAGCTCAAATCAAACGTGTACGGTCCAGTCATAGGCATACTTTAGGCACATTATTGGCCGATTGAACACCATTCCCATTGTGATGCAACTTCAAAACGGCATTCAGCCTTCCGCAACATGTGATTAGAGTGGAATCTGTTTGTCGTGAGGCAGTCCCTTAACAATGAACACAGGAGTCTTAAGTGTCGAGGTGATTGGCCAAAGTTGGGTTGGATGGTGGCCCAGATCATATTTCTAATGCTACGCGGGGGGTAGACACATATTAAACACTTCTGGATGACGTAAGGCGCGCGGTTTCTTCGATGTCAGGCGTTCGTGACACAGCATAGCAGACGGAGCAAAGATGTCCGAAGCCGCGAAGTGACGGGTCCAAGATGGGTCGCGCGGCGGCCTGGTTCTTACTTGCAAAAGGTATGCGGGCGTTAGCAACATCTAAAACACTTCTCGATGACGCGATGCACAAGCGTCTCATGTGAAATAGCACTATGGGCCGCTCGCTTTTAGCCGTCTTTTTACCGAACGGTCACACACCACCGCACTTTGATGTTTCTCGCCATATTGGCTACCCAACGAAGACCATGTCATGGCTTGGCTTGACTTAGTTGCAGTCCTTGCGGCTTAGACTTCTTGCTCTCTTTCGGCACTTGCAGGTGCAGCACTTTTAACGCTCTTGGCTCCCATCACCTCTCCACGTCTGATAGCAGCGCATGTTTCAGGATCGAAAGTGAAAAAAAAGATGGCGAGCTATTTTTCATCATATTTTGGTTAGAAATTTACGAAGATTTAAAAGTTATCGCTAAGGGCCTTCATCTCGACCTTTTTTGTTTTGATTTCTGGGAAAAAAAAGAATTCAGCAAATCGCACTTTCTGCGTTCTTTTGTAATATATTTTAATTAATACAATACGTCTTTATTAGTTCGTATTAGACTCATACAAACTACTAGCTATAAAGTCTTTTAGCGGTCTATCACATATTTGTATTTGTAAACAAATACAAGCTTAAATGTTCATTTACTAATATATCTCACACACGAAGCTTTTAAAACTGATACACATTTTTATAATACAAATACATGACATTTGCACCCAATACAAAAATGTTTAAGACCAATGCAAGTTTTCATCAGAATTTTTGCTAGGCATACCAGTATAATAGCCTGTCCTCCACGGTAACAGCAGCGTCATACGTCCATGCGGATTGTGATCGAAAAGAAAAGAACCCAAAGGCTAACTTACAAATGATTCGCAATCCATTGTGATCCAAAATGAGCTCTAGGGTGAACCATTGAGGAGTTATTTACAATATCTAATCCTGTGGACGTCCCCTGGCCGCCCAGTATAGAATCCAGGACGTTTTGACCATTTGAGGACGTCCGCACGACGTTTTGCGTTATCTGGGTATTGGAGAAATATTGAAATACCCTATCTGATGGCCAGGCACTCTTTTTCGGAGGCAGAGCAGCTGTTTTCCTCCTCCGAAAGAACACGGCTATCAATGGCGATTATTTTTCGCAACCGCTTTGCTTTTGGACGAACACGGCCCCCAAGCCGCTATCATTGGCATCCGTATGCATCTCTGTTTCGGAATTTTGTGAAAATGAGCGATCACAGGAGGGCTTTCCAGGCGTTTCTGCAGCTCGCAGAACGCTTCCTTTTCGGTGCTTTCCCAGCTGAAAGGGGTGCTATGTTTTTTCAAGCGCCTCAGTGCCTCTGGAATGCGTGCGAAGTTTGAGAAGAAGCGCCGGTAGCATGCGCACAGTTCGAAAAATCTTCGCCCGCCCTTCCTATTTTGCGGTCTTGGGAAGTTCGCTATGGCTGACGTTTTCGCAGGGTCAGGCAGAACTCCCGCGGAGGTGACTAGTTGGCCCAAAGTTTCAATGTTAACCCCGACTTACGAATGGCCTTACGGGCAGAATCCTACCTTTCGAGGTGTTCGTTGAAGGTCCGGGCGATTACCACAACCTCGTCAAGGTACACAAGGAAGGTGTGCCACTTCAGGCCAGCCAACAAAGTGTCCATGACTCTTTGAAACGTTGCTGGTACCATGCACAGCCCTAACGGCATCCCCTTGAACTCGTATAGGCCGTCCGGGGTTACGAATGCAGTGTTTTCTCGGTCTCTCTCGTCCACTTCAATTTCCCAGTAGCATGTCTTTAAACCACTCGAAGAGAAGCACTTGGCAGGGTGCAGGAAGGTCGAAGGCGTCGTCGATACGTGGCAGGGGGTACACATCCTTTGTGGTGATCTTGTTCAGTCGCCTTTTTTTGTATTCACGACTACGACCGGAGCAGCCCAGGGGCTTTTCGATGGCTCTATATGTCGTCGCTGAACACGTCTTCGACTTGCGTCCTGCTGGCTTCCCGCTCGTGTGAAGCCACGCGGTACAGTGACGGTCGGTAGGTCGGGCTTCAGTTATAATGCGGTGCTTGGCTAGTGGTGTCTGACGTAATTTTGAATTCGACGGAAAACTCTTGCTGTAAAACCACAGCAAATCCAGTAACTTATCCCGGTTCTATTGCGGAAGTGCCCGGCTCACCTCGAAAGGATGCGGCGGCTTGGACGCATCTGCGAGTGAGCGTTCATATTGATCACCGAGATCACTTGACTTTTCGTTGTGTTTCTTTGAGGAATGCAACTGCAGCGCCCTTGTTTACATGCTGGTACTCCTCTGTGAAGTTGGTGAAGAACACATGGGATTTACATTACTTGAAGCGTGAAATGCCTCTTGCGACGGAGACACTGCGATCGATAATCAAACTTGGGTAACCCTCTACAATAGTATTGATCTCAAGGACAGCATCTTCACAGTAAACGGTTATCATCACGCTTGCGCGGGGTGGCAGAGTGATGGGATCATCGGCGATCCTTACAGCAGCACGGTGTTATGGGTTCAGTTCCAGCGTAATGGAGTGATGGGATTAAAAAGTTATCCACTTGGTCTGCAGAACAATTATCGCACCGGTTTCGGTCAAAAATTCAATTCCGAAAATTACGTCACGAGAGCAGTAGCGCAGAATGACGAGCGCAGAAGGGTACGTGGTGCCATCTAGGGTGACGCGGGATGTTTCACGTTCCACTTGGTGTTACTAAATGGCCTCCTGGCGTGCGTATGTGCGGACCGTCCTAAGTGATCGTAAATTTCTTCAGCTTTCTACGCGAATGATCTGGTGATTACTGAGTAGTCGGGTCCAGTATTTTTAAGGGCGACTACATCAAAGCGAATAATGGTCACCCTGACGTCGGACACCGCCTTTCTCAATTTCAAGGTGCGTCGGAAAGTCCCATCTCCGCTTGTGGGTGTTGACGCTCCCGCACTGTGCGTCGTCGTTGTCGCCATCTTATCAGCGGCGCTCTCGGTCATGTTGTTTACGCGTCGCGCCTTGTAGCTGTCGTCGTGTTCGGGAGTCTCGCCGGCTTCGGTCGGGTCGTCGGGATGAGGGCATGCCATGAATGACAGGTTCATATAATTGTTGTACTACAGGAATATCTGTGAAATGTTGAATTTGCACCAATGTTCAAATTTTATTAGAATGGAATCTTTCACAGAATTAAGTTGATCAATATCTTCACAAAATCACGTACCATTAGGGTACAACATTTTGTGAATTTCCTGTAAACATCGTCGCCACATAACATAAAATTTAATTGCGTTAGCTTTTGTTACACGCTATGTTGGGGATGTTGGAAGCTTAGTTGAGTCTAGCTGTGATGTAGAAATTTGGGCCTTCAAATTTTCGGGGCCTTAGGAAATTTAGAACTGAGCCGAAAATATTTACAAATCTGTTTATCGTGTCTACTTTTTTTGTGACTTGGTGAAGGAAAGTTTTTTTAGTTTTCTTTTGCGAGCTAAAATTTTTGTTCAAGGTACCTTCATTTTACCAATGTAATTTTTGCTTTGAGCTGATTAAAAAAGGTAGGAAACTCTGCTGCAGGGGGCTAGTCGTCGGGGTGTTCTCTTTTTCTGTCTTTATTCTTTAATTGGCAGAGCCCTGAGGTCAGATAAGCCTCCAATATTTCTCAATTTTTTCTTTTTAATTGTAATATATTTTTTGAAAATGCAGAAATTGTACTAAAAATCTTGTATACAAGATTCTATGTTTTTTTATTAGCAAATATTTGCGGACTGGTCCATTCGTAATTTTTATATGTTTTGTTATAATTTATAATAAAATATTCTCACGTGGCCAAAGACGACGCAGTTGTCTTCAAGAAAAACAAGGTTTTTGGCGAATTGTGCTCCCCAAACAATTCAAAAGAATGTAGAGGCGACCAAGCAACGGTCAACAAATTGATTTGCGCAGGCGAGTGTCGTCGAAAGGAATGCCAGGACGTCTGCTCTGTAGGCTTTTTTCTTTCGGTGCGAGTGTTTCTGGAACCATCGATTTACATCCAGAACATTGTAGACAAGAGGAGATTATTCTGGGCTAGAGACCTTAAGACGAAACAGTCTGCTTATTCGAAAGAGAAAGCCCTTGACGCATAAAAAATAAAGAATGAAACACGCGCTTCGCTTTGGACACAGATAACAGGGCCGGACATGGCCGGGAAGTAAAAACCAACAATAAATAAACAAACTCGTACCTGGTTCGCGGCATTATCCCCTCTAAGAGTGCATATACCCGACGATAAAACAAAAAACAATGCCAACAAACAACAACAAAGTCCGCAATCTTGCATAGTAAGGCTTCAAGAGAACCACGTGGACGGCTTCGGTCCACGTGCATCGTCGTGATGTTTCGGAATCACTATCTAGAATCACCTAGTAGGTGAGTTGGCCGACACGTCCTAGAATCTGGTAGGGTCTGAAATACCGTCGCAGGAGCTTCTCACTGAGTCCCCGCCCTCGGATGTGAGTTCAAACCCAAACAGAATCCCCTGGGTTGTACTCAGCATTTCGGCGTCGGAGGTTGCAGCGCCCGGCATCCGCCAGCTGCTCCTCCATTGTAAGAACGTGAGCGAACACGCGGGCCACCTCTGCACGCTGAAGGTATCCTTGGACGTCTGGGTGGAGGTCGTCGTCTTCAACATGCGGAAGCATGGCGTCAAGCATCGTAGTCGTGCGTCTTCCGCAGAGAAGATCGAATGGCGTCATCTGCGTAGTTTCCCGGATAGCCATGTCTTACGCTAACGTGACAAATGGGAGCACTTCGTCTCGTGTCTTATGTTCAACGTCGACGTACATTGACTGCATATCTGCGATTGTCTTGTTCAAACGTTCTGTTAGTCCATTCGTTTGGGGATGGTAGGCCGTCGTTCTTCGGTGAACCGTGTTGCGGTACCGTAATATTACTTGCATCAGCTCCGCAGTTAAGGCCGTTTCCCGGTCTGTGACTACGACTTCTGGAGCTGCAAGTCAGAGCACAACTTGGCTTATGAAGAACGTTGCGATTTGTTGTGCAGTCCCCCTTGGAAGAGCGGCGGTCTCTGCGTAGCGTGTCATATAGTCTGTCGCTACGACAATCCACTTGTTCTCGGATCGGGATGTAGGGAACGGGCCCAGAAGGTCTATTCCAATCAGTTGAAAAGGCCTCGATGGGACAGAACTCGGCTGCAGAAGTCTAGCGTGTCTCGTCGGTGGCGTCTTTAGTCGCTTGCAGTGACGGCTGCTCCGAACGTAGTGGGTGACGTCGGCTGTAGGGTGGGGCCAGTAATACTCCGCCTTAATTTTTCTGGGATGACAAGAAGTTAATTTGTTATGGTTCCAGGGCTGAAATTCTTCTTCACGAGAACGGAGTTTTTTATGCTGAATGCTGGTAGGTTGCGTTTGAAGATCCTAGGCACGGCGACGTTGCATCCTTCGAGGAAGTCAATTATGAAGTCCGCGTCGGCACGCTACTGAGCGGCTAGGTCGCTCTCCGTCACTACTCCGAAGAACGCGCTGTCCTCATCGGAGTGTTATGGCGGTGGGTCGACGGGGGTGCGGGACCGGCAGTGCGCGTAGGAGTGTTACCCTGCCGGAATTAGAGGCTACGGTAACGCCGAATTCTTGCAGGCGCAAGCTCCGCCTACCAAGACGGCCAGAGGGGTCCTTCAAATTTGCGACCCGACCCAGCGCATGGTGGTCTTTCAGAACCTTGAACGGTCTTCTGTAAACGTATAAGCGAAATTTCGAAATGGCCTATATATACGCGAGGCACTTTTTCTCAGAGCCTGAGTAGTTGCACATGCGTTGGATGCATTGATCATAGTGGTGGTCACGACGTCTTCTTTCTTCACTTTATCCAGTAGGAGCCCCAAGTCCGGCTGAAGACCTTGTTGTCGGCTGCTGCACGAGTGGACTTTATTGTGGGCTTGATGAGGATGTAGGGTAATTTCCAAGCCCCTGAACCAGATGTCACGTGACCAAAGACGACGCAGTTGTCTTCAAGGAAAAGAAGTATATTGGAGAGAACTTGTGCTCCCCTAACAACTCAAAAGAATACAGAGGCGGCGAAGCAGCAATCAACAAATTGATATGCGCAGGCGAGTGTCGTCGAAAGGAATGCCGCGACGTCTGCTCTGCAGGCTTATATCTTTCGGCGTGAGTGTTTCTGGAACAGTCGATTTACATACAGAACACTGCAGATCAGAGAAGATTATTCTGGGCTAGTGACGTTAAGATGAAACAGTCTGCTTATATGAATGAGAAAGCCCTTGCGGTATAAAAATAAAGAATGAAACACTCGCTTCGCTTGGGACACAGATAACAGTGAGGGGAGTGGGCGGGCAGTATAAACAAACAATAATTGCACAAAGCCATACGTGGTTCGCGGCATTAGCCCCCTCTAAGTGTGCATCCACCCGATGCTAAAACAAAAGACAATTCAAACAAACAACACCAAAGTCCGTCATCTTGCATTGTAAGCTTTCAAGCCAACCACGTGGACGACTTCGAGCCGCGTGCGTCATCGTGATGTTTCGGAATCCCTGTCGGGATTCACCTCGTAGGTGAGTTGGCCTTGAAATCGTAGAATCTGGTAGGTTCTTGATTACTGTCGCAGGAGGTTCTCACTGGGTCGACGCCGTAAGATAGAAGTCCAATCCCAAACACGATCCCCTGGGTGGTACGAGGCATCTCGGCGTCGGAGGCTGTAGCACCTGGAATCCACCAGCTGCTGGTTCGTTCTACGAAGTCGAGCGTGCTGGCGGGCCTCCTCCGCACGCTGAAGGTATCCTTGGACGTTGGGGTTGAGGTCGTCGTCTTTACATGCGGAGGCACGGCGTCAAGCATCGTAGTCGCCAGTCTTCCGTAGAAAAGCTCGAACGGCGTCATCTGCGTAGTTTGTTGGATAGGCATGTTGTACGCAAACGTGACATACGGGGCACCTCGTCCCATGTCTTATGTTCAACGTTGACGTACATGACAGCATATCTGTGATTGTCTTGTTCAGACGTTCTGTTAGTCCGTTCGTTTGGGGGTGCTATGCCGTCGTTCTTAGGTGATCCGTGTTGCTGTTTTGTAATATTACTTGCATTAGCTCTGCAGTTTAGGCCGTTCAGCGGTACGTGACAAGGACTTCTGGAGCTCCATGTCGCAGCACAGCTTGCCTTATGAAGAACATCGACTTCTTGTGCAGTCTCCCTAGGAAGAGCGGCGGTCTCTGCGTAGCGTGTCATGTAGTCTGTCACTACGACAATCCACTTGTTCTCGGATCGGGATGTAGGGAACGGGCCCAAAAGGTCCATTCCAATCTCTTGGGAGGGCCTCGTTGGGACGGCGATCGGCTGCATATGTACGGCGGGTCTCGTCGGTGCCGTCTTTCGTCGCTGGCAGTTACGGCGGCTCCGTACGTAGTGGGTGATGTCGGATATAAGGAGGGGCCAGTAGTACTCCACCTAAATTTTTCCCATTGTGCGGGCTGTTCCGAGATGTCCAGAAGTCGTGTCATCATGGCACGCTTCCAATATTTCGTCGCGAAGAACTCCTGGGATGACAAGAAGATAATTTGTTTTGGTTCCGGGGCTCAAATTCTTCTTCACGAGGACGGAGCTTCTCCAGGCTGAATACTAGTAAGTTGCGTTTCAAGGTGTTAGGCACGGCGACGCTGCATCCTTTGAGGTAGTCGATTATCACGCGTAAGCAAAGGTCGGCACGCTTCTGAGCGGCTAGGTCGCTCTCCGTCACTACTCAGAAGAACACGCTGTCCTCATCGGAGTCTTGTGGTGGTGGGTCGACGGGGGCGCGGGACAGGGAGTCGGCGTAGAAGTGTTACCCTGCCGGATTTAAAGACTACTGTAACGTCGAATTCTTGCAGGCGCAAGCTCAACCTACCAAGATGGCCAGAGCGGTCCTTCAAATTTGCGAGCCATGGTGGTCTGTCACAACCTTGAACGGTCTTCCATACACGTAGGGGCGAAATTTGAAAAGCCGTGTAATCACGAAGCACTTTTAAATGCAGAGCATTTGTATAACTCACGATGTCACCCGTGCGTCGGCGTCTGCAGCAGCCAGCTCCCCCTACACTATAAAAAAAGAAATAACAGTTACCGGTGCCTGGTTTCGATCCCATGACCCTGCGGGCGGAACGCCAAGTACACGATGCTCTACCCACGGCGCCACAAAACGACACAGAATCAAAGGCTACCAACGCGCCTTGTATCCTTGACTCATTCAAACTACGTTGTCAGCGGGGTGCGTTGGCGACTCAGCGGCGTGCTAGTGGCGTGATAGCGGCGTGATAGAGTAAATACAGAGGCATTCCCCACGTCGACAACCGACTGAACACCCCTCCATCCCCAGGACCCCCCCCTCGAGAGATAAAAGAAGAGAAACAATAAAGATCCCACCGATTCTGGGGGGGTGCAAGTGATGCAATAAATAACAACAAGGTGACGTTACCTACTTACGTCTCTCTCCTCTCTCCCTCTTTCGCTCTCTCTCTCTCTCTCTCTCTCTCTCAAACCCAACTACCACCACAAACAACTACCACCAACAACTACCACCAGCACCAACCCTACGCCACGTAAACGACCCCATTTCTCTGCATTTACTCATGTCCCTCGAGCGGGGGCATGCGACGGAGGATTTTTTTTCACAGTCTGAATAGTTAAACATGCTTTGGATGCGTTGATCATAGTGGTCGTCACGACGTTTTGTTTCTTTACTTGATGCGGAAGGAGCCCGAACTACGGCTGAAGACATTGCTGTCGGCGGCTGGTACGAGTGGGACTTTCTTGTCCGCTTCACGAGGTTGTGGGCCTCATTTACCCAGCACTTCCACCAGATGTCACGTGGCCAAACACGATGCAGTTGTTTTCAAGGAAAACAAATTTTTGGAACAAATTTGTGCTCCCTTAGGAACTCAAAAGAATAGAGAGGTGGCGAAGGAGCAGTCAAGAAATTGATATGCGCAGGCGAGTGTCTTCGAAAGGAATGCCGCAACGTCTGCTCTGCAGGCTTTTATCTTTCGGCGCAAGTGTTTCTGTAACCGTAGATTTACACCCAGTACATTGTAGATCAGAGAAGATTATTCTGGGCTAGTGACGTTAAGACAAAACAGTCTGCTTATCTGAATGAGATAGCCCTTGCGGCATAAAAATAAAGAATGAAACACGCGCTTCGCTTGGGACACAGATAACAGGGTCGGGCGTGACCGGGCAGTAAAAACAAACAATTAATAAACAAACCCTTACATGGTTCGCGCCACCATGTGAATGAACTTTAGGTCTTAATAGGTGATGCTGAAGAAGTTGTATGGCGTGAGACTTGGCTAAGTTTGTTAGTGATGAAGACAGTAAACAGTACCTGTAACAGTAAGGTTCTGTAACCGTAAAGTAATCAAAATATTGTATTGATACTCTTGGTAAAATATTTTATGAAAGAAGCAAAGCCGCGCGAATTTACTTCGTCAGATGCGCAATTGACGCCAAAAGCTTAATCTCATAGCACACTCAGTGGATGCTCGCCAATACTTCTCGAATGAAACGCCCCCACTTATATTGTATTATTTTCTAGTTGAATAATGCTGACTTTTAATTTAGGATTCCATATAGATAATTCGTACTCCATCTGGATGCCAACAAAAGGTTTGTAAAAAAACTAACACCTAAGAAGCAGAGTTGAAGTTTCGTTTAAGAAACCCGGGCAGGCGATTTCCTTCGTTAGGAATGGAAAGAATGTTTTGTGAAAGTTTAGTGCTTATATAAAGGTCGAGATACTGGCACGATGAGACGGATTTTAGACCAATAGTTTCCAGGCGTTTTCGTTGCATGAATAAGCACAGAAGCAAAATGTGCATAAACGTACATTTTTTACCATGAAAATGACATTTGGGACTACTGAAGAGCATAAATGCCGTGGTTTGTCATAAGCGTTCGACAAAAACCGTCATAAAAAATATTCTAAGAGAAGAAGCAATTACGGACGTCGGTATGGTATCTAAGAAAAATTAAGTGTCTGAGATCTGTTTCTTCAACGCCTGGAAGTACAAGGACAATTGATGGGCTAACGGTGTTAGCTCTAACAAATTGTTTTGGATTAGTAAGGACACCCAGAGCCAATTGTTTCGGTAGTTTCAATTCGAGTAAATCGGCGGTTTAGTCGAATATAGGCGGCGCTGGGCTATATCAAAAGCTTCCGCTGAATAAAAAAAAACTGCATAAAGAACGATGGTAAAAATTTGCATCAAGTCTGCGAATCAAGAAAAACAATTACGTCGTACAAGAGAATGTTCTGCGGAAAGGATGATCGGATGGGCAGAAATAAAATTGACTGTAAGAGATTGCAGATGTGTGAATAGATTATGTGCTCCCGGTTTTCGCAGGGCGCACCCGTGATGAAATCAGTTTAGAATTGATGGGTGAATGTTTATCTTCATATGTAAATGCTAATACACCCTGACCAATTTTGAAGTCACATGCTGATTCGCCGTTTTCGACTGATCGCTAAAATATTTTAGCTAACACAGTAAAACAACCTATTTTGGTGTTTTATATAACTACCTAGCATATACCTTCCATTGTAAAACGCTGTCGTCGTTTTTACACAATCAAATGCCTTAAACATAGATCTCGATCTCAGGAATTGTGCGGATACAATAGAAAAATAAGTATTGCGGAGAACCTGTACTAGTTGCGAATGTGCCGGCTTGGGAAAAGAGTGAGAAAACACTGATGCCGTTGAGCATTCTTTATGATCAAATGGTTCACCTTTAGGGCATGGAAATATTATTTGTTGCTTTCCTAGGCGTATGGAAAATTCCCAAAAGATGGCTGGTTTAAGAACTAACATGCTTGGCAAGATGTTGAAAGAACATCCTATATGCCATTTGAACGGCCAAACATACCCTTCAGCGGGTATGCAGTACTGCGTCCATCGACACTGTCTTGGGTATTTCTCTGCCAATTGGTACAAGCATACTTTCCTGTTTGCAAGCCGTGGAATATGAGCGTTGTAGAAGGGCGATTCATGGTTGCACACAATCAGTGTAGAGGAATAAAATGGTAGGACAACAAAAGGTTTTTTTTTTTTTTTGAGGAAAGACAAGTTATTTCTACAAAGGTATCTTGAAAACATGTCAGATGTGACGTACGAAAAGTGTCTAGCTTCTGATTATATTTGTGAAAGTAACCTTCCAGTAATAACTTCAACTTTATGGGTTCTGGAAGCGCCGAGGCACACTTGCACAGGGCACTTGGCGACCAATTTTATGCGCGCAAGTTAATGCGTGGATAAGTTATATTTACAGATATCCAGACTATTTCTTCATGTCACGGTAAATTAGGGACAGAAAACTCAAACTCTTTACTTATGGCCAGAGGCACGCCCCGCCTGGCAGTGCTTCTCGATCGGAGCGATCAACTGCAAAAGATGTAGGTGTTTACACATGTCATAGTCACGTATATACCATGAAGTAACAATATTTCCAGAAGACAAATTGCTTGAAGCAAAAAGCTCTTAAGTATATAAAAAAGAAAAACATCGCGACGTAAGTTTCGTACAGCCCCACCGCACAGCAACTATTCATGCAGCCTGGTGTTTTCGTTAGTAGCCCAGGCGCCACAGAAACTGTGTCCCAAGACCGGCCCGTCTATGGCTGCTCTCTGGCATTTCCGGACAGCATCCAGGTTCCGGCAGCCACTGATCATACAATGAAGGGCCAACATTCGGCAACCAGCGCTCCGGTATTTCTCCGGCCGCCCGTGTTCACACGCAAAACCGCAGATATTCAGTTGCCTTTCGGCTGCCGATGTTAAGAAAAAAAATCAGCCGGAGTACGATTTTAGGGCATCCGTTATTCCTTCGGGAAGCGGTGTTCAGCCGAAGCACGGCAAGCGACCGGCCACAGGATATCCGCATTCTTGGGGCAGTTGGTGTAGCGCGCCTGCCGTGCATCCGCTCTTTCAACGGTTAACCGGGCGTCCGGCGGCAGAATATTCGTTTTCTTAGGCAGCCGGTGTTATAAAGGAGACCGGCCGACTTACGGCCTCAGAATTACGTTTATCATTTGGTTGGCGGTCCTCGGCCGAATTACGGCAAGGGAACGGCCACAGAATTTTCGGCAACCGGTGTTCAAGAGGAGACCGGCCTTCGTAAGTTATCAGGTTATACGTCATTATGCGAACAACGGCCCGCGTCTGGGCGCCGAAAATTCATGCACAGAAGTGCTTGGAAGAAGTTTCGCCGATGTAGGACCGGTTTTTCCCTGGGTGAAGAAAGAGCCGTTAGGAAGTCGAATGGCGCAGACACGTTTTTCATCTGATCGGTGTTTCTACGTTTTAAATGAACGAACTACGTTTGTCAAATTGTAATGAGTGTATCAGGTGAACGGGCAAGGTGCAAGGACTCACTGGACATTACCAGGGAAACGTTTAGGCCGTCTAAATGCCATTTATTGCCACAAGAAGATTGCCAAACCGATGGGTGAGCTACGCCTCGCCGGTCATAGCCGCTACAACGCCTCGCGCGTCGGCTTCGCCGACGCGTCAGCTCAAGGCTATTCGCCCCCTCAACAAATGAAGACCATCGGAGACATCGACCCGGCAGCGATGTCCGACCCGCGATGGCGGTGGTTGACCAAAATAGGTGGCCTTAAAGGATGTCGAGCAACGGCCACCACGAAGGAGCTCAACCATTCATCCCAGTTACAGAGCGGCCAACGGTTCAATGCGAAGGCACCTATTGAAACCCACAAACGGAAAAAAACAGTAAAATAGTTGCTCTTTTTTTAGTGCGGCCGCATGATTAAGTTTTGCAACTGTGAAGTTAAGAAACTGAGTTAGACTAGCCTATCACATAGAAATATCAAAAGCCGGGTTAAAAAGCCGTTTTAATTAGCCTTCTATCTTGACAGACAAAAAAAAGCTTGGCTGTCAATGCATGAGTTGGTATACTTTTGAACATCACGGCCATTTTTCTGCGCTAGGAGAATATGCGAATGTTAGTTTTATACAGCTATTTTCGGGCTGAAGCCCAGAAAAACCAAGAATACTTACACTCACACAAACCAACAACTATGACCATACGTTTAGCTGGACTAAACATAAATAGATCACCCATTCAAATTCAAATTCAAATTTACCCAGAAAAGGACAAGAGTGTATCAACATTGGGGGAATTTACAGGAGGAGGTCCCAATGTTTCAGAACCGCATGCGGGACATCCTATGCTAGATGTTTTGGAAATAACAAGTTGTGAGCACAATACAACCATTATGCATTGCATACGTTACACAAATATTATAAAACACCATGTAAGAAAGTGATATTAAAGAAGATCCAACACATTGAAAAAAAAACAGGAAATTGTAATCAATTGACAACAGAAGAAGCTGGGAAAGATGTCACACAAGAAAAATATGTCTAGGAGTTACTGGTGAGTAGCTAAAAACATCTTAAGCCTAGTGTTTGGTTAAAGGTTGCTTAGTTGTTTTCAGCAGAGCTTCCGCAATAGCGTCAAATGTGCTTCGGGTAGCCAGCACTTACAGACACGCCGTGTAAAGTGTCCAAGTAAGTAATATTGCAACGCATTGCTACTAGAAGTATTACGTTTCCTTCGTATGGGAGGCATATTATTGTAGACGCCATTACGAAAACTAGCCGCAAATCGGCTCGCATCCATGCAAATGCTCTCCAAAAACGACACAATTGCACCTGCGCTGACGTATACTGTATTTCCTGTCTCGTTTTGTTTCACTTGACCTCCCGTCTGGATAACTTCATCTCGTATCTTATGCTATTGAACTCCCGTTGCAGCTCCCCCCCCCCCCCAATTGCAGATTTGCTGGGTTGAACAGAGCCGCTTTTGCACTGTTACCACGCGTTCTATGGAGAAATTGAGAGCTAGCGCAGAGCCCCCAGCGCGATTATCAAATGACTTGCTATGCTATGCACCTGCTATGCTATGTCCATCTGCTATGGACGTCCCTTCACTGAGTGCAGCGAGATCCCGACACCTTCGCGGCACAGGCCTGCATCCGGGGAGAGCCCCCGATCTTCAGCGATGGCTGTCGGGGCCCCACCAACGCTGTCTTCTAGACTTCATCCGGGAAACGGGTACAAACTTGTACCTGTAGGAACTTATGCCAAAGGGCATACTGTCGCAATTAAAAAAAATGTCATCCTTATTTGTGTTTAGCTTAAAGCGTCATTATCATGCCGTTTTTTCTCAAATTCTTCAGAAAAAAGTACACCATAACTACTTTATTTAAAACACCTTCCCCAACACTACTTATGTATCTACGCTGTTCTCAAGCAGCCCTATTATTATCTCTGCCGAACAGTGCTTGTAAATACGTACCGTCTCTCTAGACCTCATAGACAAGATGTTGCGGCTTTATGTAGTTCTTGACCTGAATTCTTCCAAGTTCCGTCAGACGGCTCAATGGAGCGACTTCGAGACGTACAGACTAAATTCGCGGTTGTTAACACAGGAAGTACTGTGGTATTTATTAAAATGACTTAAACAGAACCGCCTTGCTATCTACGAGAAATCGCTGTCACAATATCTTATATACAGGTATTCGCATACTACGGGTGACGAAGCTGCATACCGCACTTGCGGCCTGCATACATGTTCTATGGGAGAAGGCCAGGGTTTCGTTTCAACCATCAGGAACTCCACTCCCTCACAAAGCATAGAAATAGCAGTTATACATGCCGCTTCTAACATTTTTTTTCTTTTGCAAAGTTTCGGGGACTTCTTCATCAAACTACTTCTTCTTCTTCAAACTACTTCTGTGGTTCGACGGGGTCCAATAGTAACATATGCTGCATAAAAACATGCGTGGGAGGGGCATTTTTCTCTGGGTGTCAGCTGTTTTAGGTATGAAGTTCGTCAACAACCCAGCCAAATGCCTCAGGGAATAAACTAGGCATGTGCAGCGGCGCTAAGAAGGCTCTGGGATCTGGCCGCCAGATGGGATCTGGCAGCCAAGGTAAACACTTATCTCCGCCCGAATGAATGACAAACCCAACCATCGCCGTCGGTCACCAGCAGCTGTGGAGCGTCTGACCACGGCGCGCTCAGGCACCTGATATAGCTGAGATTGTTAAAAATCTGAGGATTCGCACATGCCGCCTCTGGAACTTGAATAGGGTGACGTCAAATGCGCGGAATTTGCATATAGATGGAATTAACGGAGCTCTCGGGGATTAAGTGGGATATCAAAGGGCAAGTAAGGTTAGAACAGGAGAAGGAGTCACGGACTTCAGTAGCGGGTGTATCCTATATTGCTGAGTGCCTGAAGAAAAGGAAGAACATAACGTAGAGTTTTTATTCCACAGAGACGTATCATTGCATTTCGAATTAGTACTAACGAAAGTATTAGTTCAGTATTAGGAAAAACGTCAAAGTAAGTGTGATTTAGCTGAACAACTATGCAGGAAAGGTTGTACAAGCCTTTGCGTGTACAGCCAGTACAATGACGACGCCGAAGATTGCGTCAACAAAGACGTAGAGTCCGCAACTATTAGGGCAAAAACACCATGCACGATATCGATTACAGATGTGAATTCAAAAGTAGAGGAAACCTGAGTAGGAGGAAAAGGGCAGTGTGAAAATTTGCTATAGGTATTTGTAATAGTTGAGGAAATTCACTTGTTGAATTTGATAGAAGAAATACCGTGACGCTAGCACGCCCCCCCCCCCATTGTTCCACAAACAAAAGAGTACGACGATAACAGGAAAACGTCTCAACGGGCGAACAAAAAAAAAAGAAATTGGCTTCATTTTATGCACAACCTAAGTATTGTGGTTACGTGGAGGTGCCAGGCAAGACTCGCGGATGCCACCACGTAATAAAATAAGGCTAAATCTAAAAAAGGTGGAAAACTAGCGGAAGCTACAAGACACAGCATGGAGTCACTCAGCAGAGCCAGCAAGGCACGAGCTTAAAATAACCGTTAGGAATAAATTCCCACAGGTAAGCAATAAGAGGTCACCTTTACTCGATAAGTTACACAGCAACAATGGTGATAGCAAATTTTTATTGTGAAGGCGGCAGACATGACAATCTAACAAGGCTCATTCAAACATTTATTGCCAAATGTAAGAATATAAAATTGTCAAGTTCAGTAAATGAAATTCAATTAGCGAAGCAGTGGGAAACATATACTACTAGAATAATGACGACGTTTTCACGCACAACACTAAAGTGATTGAGAAAACGCTGGAGACAGGCCCGAGCCTGAAGAAAACAAAGAAGACGCTTGCTTTTGGGAGATACAGGTTGTACGCACGCAGAGTGGATAAAGGTAGCGTGACGCCTAATAGGGGCAAATATTAGACGTAGAAGCAGAATTCTAAACAAAGGTATACGCCAGAAACGTTGGAACGGGAGGAAAAACTGAAACTACAAACACACCTTGCGTCGACCTGCCAACTAAACCAGAAGTGACGAGGTTCTCAAGGGCAGGAAAAAAGAAAAGGCTAAAAGCAAGGACGGCATAACTATAAACAAACCCTTACATGGTTCGCGCCACCATGTGAATGAACTTTAGGTCTTAATAGGTGATGCTGAAGAAGTTGTATGGCGTGAGACTTGGCTAAGTTTGTTAGTGATGAAGACAGTAAACAGTACCTGTAACAGTAAGGTTCTGTAACCGTAAAGTAATCAAAATATTGTATTGATACTCTTGGTAAAATATTTTATGAAAGAAGCAAAGCCGCGCGAATTTACTTCGTCAGATGCGCAATTGACGCCAAAAGCTTAATCTCATAGCACACTCAGTGGATGCTCGCCAATACTTCTCGAATGAAACGCCCCCACTTATATTGTATTATTTTCTAGTTGAATAATGCTGACTTTTAATTTAGGATTCCATATAGATAATTCGTACTCCATCTGGATGCCAACAAAAGGTTTGTAAAAAAACTAACACCTAAGAAGCAGAGTTGAAGTTTCGTTTAAGAAACCCGGGCAGGCGATTTCCTTCGTTAGGAATGGAAAGAATGTTTTGTGAAAGTTTAGTGCTTATATAAAGGTCGAGATACTGGCACGATGAGACGGATTTTAGACCAATAGTTTCCAGGCGTTTTCGTTGCATGAATAAGCACAGAAGCAAAATGTGCATAAACGTACATTTTTTACCATGAAAATGACATTTGGGACTACTGAAGAGCATAAATGCCGTGGTTTGTCATAAGCGTTCGACAAAAACCGTCATAAAAAATATTCTAAGAGAAGAAGCAATTACGGACGTCGGTATGGTATCTAAGAAAAATTAAGTGTCTGAGATCTGTTTCTTCAACGCCTGGAAGTACAAGGACAATTGATGGGCTAACGGTGTTAGCTCTAACAAATTGTTTTGGATTAGTAAGGACACCCAGAGCAAATTGTTTCGGTAGTTTCAATTCGAGTAAATCGGCGGTTTAGTCGAATATAGGCGGCGCTGGGCTATATCAAAAGCTTCCGCTGAATAAAAAAAAACTGCATAAAGAACGATGGTAAAAATTTGCATCAAGTCTGCGAATCAAGAAAAACAATTACGTCGTACAAGAGAATGTTCTGCGGAAAGGATGATCGGATGGGCAGAAATAAAATTGACTGTAAGAGATTGCAGATGTGTGAATAGATTATGTGCTCCCGGTTTTCGCAGGGCGCACCCGTGATGAAATCAGTTTAGAATTGATGGGTGAATGTTTATCTTCATATGTAAATGCTAATACACCCTGACCAATTTTGAAGTCACATGCTGATTCGCCGTTTTCGACTGATCGCTAAAATATTTTAGCTAACACAGTAAAACAACCTATTTTGGTGTTTTATATAACTACCTAGCATATACCTTCCATTGTAAAACGCTGTCGTCGTTTTTACACAATCAAATGCCTTAAACATAGATCTCGATCTCAGGAATTGTGCGGATACAATAGAAAAATAAGTATTGCGGAGAACCTGTACTAGTTGCGAATGTGCCGGCTTGGGAAAAGAGTGAGAAAACACTGATGCCGTTGAGCATTCTTTATGATCAAATGGTTCACCTTTAGGGCATGGAAATATTATTTGTTGCTTTCCTAGGCGTATGGAAAATTCCCAAAAGATGGCTGGTTTAAGAACTAACATGCTTGGCAAGATGTTGAAAGAACATCCTATATGCCATTTGAACGGCCAAACATACCCTTCAGCGGGTATGCAGTACTGCGTCCATCGACACTGTCTTGGGTATTTCTCTGCCAATTGGTACAAGCATACTTTCCTGTTTGCAAGCCGTGGAATATGAGCGTTGTAGAAGGGCGATTCATGGTTGCACACAATCAGTGTAGAGGAATAAAATGGTAGGACAACAAAAGGTTTTTTTTTTTTTTGAGGAAAGACAAGTTATTTCTACAAAGGTATCTTGAAAACATGTCAGATGTGACGTACGAAAAGTGTCTAGCTTCTGATTATATTTGTGAAAGTAACCTTCCAGTAATAACTTCAACTTTATGGGTTCTGGAAGCGCCGAGGCACACTTGCACAGGGCACTTGGCGACCAATTTTATGCGCGCAAGTTAATGCGTGGATAAGTTATATTTACAGATATCCAGACTATTTCTTCATGTCACGGTAAATTAGGGACAGAAAACTCAAACTCTTTACTTATGGCCAGAGGCACGCCCCGCCTGGCAGTGCTTCTCGATCGGAGCGATCAACTGCAAAAGATGTAGGTGTTTACACATGTCATAGTCACGTATATACCATGAAGTAACAATATTTCCAGAAGACAAATTGCTTGAAGCAAAAAGCTCTTAAGTATATAAAAAAGAAAAACATCGCGACGTAAGTTTCGTACAGCCCCACCGCACAGCAACTATTCATGCAGCCTGGTGTTTTCGTTAGTAGCCCAGGCGCCACAGAAACTGTGTCCCAAGACCGGCCCGTCTATGGCTGCTCTCTGGCATTTCCGGACAGCATCCAGGTTCCGGCAGCCACTGATCATACAATGAAGGGCCAACATTCGGCAACCAGCGCTCCGGTATTTCTCCGGCCGCCCGTGTTCACACGCAAAACCGCAGATATTCAGTTGCCTTTCGGCTGCCGATGTTAAGAAAAAAAATCAGCCGGAGTACGATTTTAGGGCATCCGTTATTCCTTCGGGAAGCGGTGTTCAGCCGAAGCACGGCAAGCGACCGGCCACAGGATATCCGCATTCTTGGGGCAGTTGGTGTAGCGCGCCTGCCGTGCATCCGCTCTTTCAACGGTTAACCGGGCGTCCGGCGGCAGAATATTCGTTTTCTTAGGCAGCCGGTGTTATAAAGGAGACCGGCCGACTTACGGCCTCAGAATTACGTTTATCATTTGGTTGGCGGTCCTCGGCCGAATTACGGCAAGGGAACGGCCACAGAATTTTCGGCAACCGGTGTTCAAGAGGAGACCGGCCTTCGTAAGTTATCAGGTTATACGTCATTATGCGAACAACGGCCCGCGTCTGGGCGCCGAAAATTCATGCACAGAAGTGCTTGGAAGAAGTTTCGCCGATGTAGGACCGGTTTTTCCCTGGGTGAAGAAAGAGCCGTTAGGAAGTCGAATGGCGCAGACACGTTTTTCATCTGATCGGTGTTTCTACGTTTTAAATGAACGAACTACGTTTGTCAAATTGTAATGAGTGTATCAGGTGAACGGGCAAGGTGCAAGGACTCACTGGACATTACCAGGGAAACGTTTAGGCCGTCTAAATGCCATTTATTGCCACAAGAAGATTGCCAAACCGATGGGTGAGCTACGCCTCGCCGGTCATAGCCGCTACAACGCCTCGCGCGTCGGCTTCGCCGACGCGTCAGCTCAAGGCTATTCGCCCCCTCAACAAATGAAGACCATCGGAGACATCGACCCGGCAGCGATGTCCGACCCGCGATGGCGGTGGTTGACCAAAATAGGTGGCCTTAAAGGATGTCGAGCAACGGCCACCACGAAGGAGCTCAACCATTCATCCCAGTTACAGAGCGGCCAACGGTTCAATGCGAAGGCACCTATTGAAACCCACAAACGGAAAAAAACAGTAAAATAGTTGCTCTTTTTTTAGTGCGGCCGCATGATTAAGTTTTGCAACTGTGAAGTTAAGAAACTGAGTTAGACTAGCCTATCACATAGAAATATCAAAAGCCGGGTTAAAAAGCCGTTTTAATTAGCCTTCTATCTTGACAGACAAAAAAAAGCTTGGCTGTCAATGCATGAGTTGGTATACTTTTGAACATCACGGCCATTTTTCTGCGCTAGGAGAATATGCGAATGTTAGTTTTATACAGCTATTTTCGGGCTGAAGCCCAGAAAAACCAAGAATACTTACACTCACACAAACCAACAACTATGACCATACGTTTAGCTGGACTAAACATAAATAGATCACCCATTCAAATTCAAATTCAAATTTACCCAGAAAAGGACAAGAGTGTATCAACATTGGGGGAATTTACAGGAGGAGGTCCCAATGTTTCAGAACCGCATGCGGGACATCCTATGCTAGATGTTTTGGAAATAACAAGTTGTGAGCACAATACAACCATTATGCATTGCATACGTTACACAAATATTATAAAACACCATGTAAGAAAGTGATATTAAAGAAGATCCAACACATTGAAAAAAAAACAGGAAATTGTAATCAATTGACAACAGAAGAAGCTGGGAAAGATGTCACACAAGAAAAATATGTCTAGGAGTTACTGGTGAGTAGCTAAAAACATCTTAAGCCTAGTGTTTGGTTAAAGGTTGCTTAGTTGTTTTCAGCAGAGCTTCCGCAATAGCGTCAAATGTGCTTCGGGTAGCCAGCACTTACAGACACGCCGTGTAAAGTGTCCAAGTAAGTAATATTGCAACGCATTGCTACTAGAAGTATTACGTTTCCTTCGTATGGGAGGCATATTATTGTAGACGCCATTACGAAAACTAGCCGCAAATCGGCTCGCATCCATGCAAATGCTCTCCAAAAACGACACAATTGCACCTGCGCTGACGTATACTGTATTTCCTGTCTCGTTTTGTTTCACTTGACCTCCCGTCTGGATAACTTCATCTCGTATCTTATGCTATTGAACTCCCGTTGCAGCTCCCCCCCCCCCCCAATTGCAGATTTGCTGGGTTGAACAGAGCCGCTTTTGCACTGTTACCACGCGTTCTATGGAGAAATTGAGAGCTAGCGCAGAGCCCCCAGCGCGATTATCAAATGACTTGCTATGCTATGCACCTGCTATGCTATGTCCATCTGCTATGGACGTCCCTTCACTGAGTGCAGCGAGATCCCGACACCTTCGCGGCACAGGCCTGCATCCGGGGAGAGCCCCCGATCTTCAGCGATGGCTGTCGGGGCCCCACCAACGCTGTCTTCTAGACTTCATCCGGGAAACGGGTACAAACTTGTACCTGTAGGAACTTATGCCAAAGGGCATACTGTCGCAATTAAAAAAAATGTCATCCTTATTTGTGTTTAGCTTAAAGCGTCATTATCATGCCGTTTTTTCTCAAATTCTTCAGAAAAAAGTACACCATAACTACTTTATTTAAAACACCTTCCCCAACACTACTTATGTATCTACGCTGTTCTCAAGCAGCCCTATTATTATCTCTGCCGAACAGTGCTTGTAAATACGTACCGTCTCTCTAGACCTCATAGACAAGATGTTGCGGCTTTATGTAGTTCTTGACCTGAATTCTTCCAAGTTCCGTCAGACGGCTCAATGGAGCGACTTCGAGACGTACAGACTAAATTCGCGGTTGTTAACACAGGAAGTACTGTGGTATTTATTAAAATGACTTAAACAGAACCGCCTTGCTATCTACGAGAAATCGCTGTCACAATATCTTATATACAGGTATTCGCATACTACGGGTGACGAAGCTGCATACCGCACTTGCGGCCTGCATACATGTTCTATGGGAGAAGGCCAGGGTTTCGTTTCAACCATCAGGAACTCCACTCCCTCACAAAGCATAGAAATAGCAGTTATACATGCCGCTTCTAACATTTTTTTTCTTTTGCAAAGTTTCGGGGACTTCTTCATCAAACTACTTCTTCTTCTTCAAACTACTTCTGTGGTTCGACGGGGTCCAATAGTAACATATGCTGCATAAAAACATGCGTGGGAGGGGCATTTTTCTCTGGGTGTCAGCTGTTTTAGGTATGAAGTTCGTCAACAACCCAGCCAAATGCCTCAGGGAATAAACTAGGCATGTGCAGCGGCGCTAAGAAGGCTCTGGGATCTGGCCGCCAGATGGGATCTGGCAGCCAAGGTAAACACTTATCTCCGCCCGAATGAATGACAAACCCAACCATCGCCGTCGGTCACCAGCAGCTGTGGAGCGTCTGACCACGGCGCGCTCAGGCACCTGATATAGCTGAGATTGTTAAAAATCTGAGGATTCGCACATGCCGCCTCTGGAACTTGAATAGGGTGACGTCAAATGCGCGGAATTTGCATATAGATGGAATTAACGGAGCTCTCGGGGATTAAGTGGGATATCAAAGGGCAAGTAAGGTTAGAACAGGAGAAGGAGTCACGGACTTCAGTAGCGGGTGTATCCTATATTGCTGAGTGCCTGAAGAAAAGGAAGAACATAACGTAGAGTTTTTATTCCACAGAGACGTATCATTGCATTTCGAATTAGTACTAACGAAAGTATTAGTTCAGTATTAGGAAAAACGTCAAAGTAAGTGTGATTTAGCTGAACAACTATGCAGGAAAGGTTGTACAAGCCTTTGCGTGTACAGCCAGTACAATGACGACGCCGAAGATTGCGTCAACAAAGACGTAGAGTCCGCAACTATTAGGGCAAAAACACCATGCACGATATCGATTACAGATGTGAATTCAAAAGTAGAGGAAACCTGAGTAGGAGGAAAAGGGCAGTGTGAAAATTTGCTATAGGTATTTGTAATAGTTGAGGAAATTCACTTGTTGAATTTGATAGAAGAAATACCGTGACGCTAGCACGCCCCCCCCCCATTGTTCCACAAACAAAAGAGTACGACGATAACAGGAAAACGTCTCAACGGGCGAACAAAAAAAAAAGAAATTGGCTTCATTTTATGCACAACCTAAGTATTGTGGTTACGTGGAGGTGCCAGGCAAGACTCGCGGATGCCACCACGTAATAAAATAAGGCTAAATCTAAAAAAGGTGGAAAACTAGCGGAAGCTACAAGACACAGCATGGAGTCACTCAGCAGAGCCAGCAAGGCACGAGCTTAAAATAACCGTTAGGAATAAATTCCCACAGGTAAGCAATAAGAGGTCACCTTTACTCGATAAGTTACACAGCAACAATGGTGATAGCAAATTTTTATTGTGAAGGCGGCAGACATGACAATCTAACAAGGCTCATTCAAACATTTATTGCCAAATGTAAGAATATAAAATTGTCAAGTTCAGTAAATGAAATTCAATTAGCGAAGCAGTGGGAAACATATACTACTAGAATAATGACGACGTTTTCACGCACAACACTAAAGTGATTGAGAAAACGCTGGAGACAGGCCCGAGCCTGAAGAAAACAAAGAAGACGCTTGCTTTTGGGAGATACAGGTTGTACGCACGCAGAGTGGATAAAGGTAGCGTGACGCCTAATAGGGGCAAATATTAGACGTAGAAGCAGAATTCTAAACAAAGGTATACGCCAGAAACGTTGGAACGGGAGGAAAAACTGAAACTACAAACACACCTTGCGTCGACCTGCCAACTAAACCAGAAGTGACGAGGTTCTCAAGGGCAGGAAAAAAGAAAAGGCTAAAAGCAAGGACGGCATAACTATAAACATGTAAAACAGGAAGGACGTATTCCGCTGGAAAAGCAAGTTAAACTATTCTCAACAAGTTCATGAACTATAAAACAACCCAGTACTTGAAACACGCCAACACAGTTTTGATTCACATGTGTGAAGATATAAATATCCCAAGACTTGCCCGTGGTTGATTGTTTGCAAGGCAAGCTGTTTACCAAGGTAATTGTTCACCACAGACGGGACACCCAACACTATCAAAAATTTACCTAACAGGCTAAATGTAGATAGGAGGGCTATACAATGCATCACGACAATGTCATCTGGCCAAGGGATAGAAAAAATTAGCGGAGTAAAATAAATTTCTGAACCACATTACCAGACTTTGATAAAGCGTTCAATTCAAAACAACGGGCAGTAAAGGAAGCGCTAACGAACGGAAATAGAAGAGGCCCATGAAAGACTCGTTGAAGATATATATGAAGAATTTACCGACACGATCGTTTTTATATGTGCAAAACTATCTGCGTGACAGGGAGATATGATCTCATGAGCATTGCTCACAGCTTGTCTGGAAGGCGTAATCAATACGCGTGGCCTGCAAAATTCAGGTTTATGAATAAACAGGGAACGTTTTAATCTTTTAAGCTTTGTAGGCGACGTAGTCTTAGTCAGTGTCCATCTACCATCAAAGAGCTTTGAAGTGGGCGTTTAGAAAAATATGAGTATATCTAAAGTATATGTCAATATGTTTTCTGAAAATGATGTTATAAGCTTAGGTAACGGAACATTAAAAAATTATCAGAATGTACAACATTCAAAAGATGCCCAGAGAACAGCCCAACCAAGAGAAAGAAAACGGGCACAGCATACGAATCGGATGGTGCGCGCTTCGGAATCACTCACAAAAAATTGAAAACAAGAATACCAATCTGCCATAAACAAAGGTATTTAGCCAATGCGTTCTACGTGTTACGCACATACGCAGCAGAAACATTTTGCTTACTAAAAAGTGGAACGCAGATGTCGCCTTTGTCAAAAGGCCAGAGAGTAAATAGTAACAGGAGTATACTCGACTCCTGTGACTCCTGTGAGTATACTCTGTGAATCGAAAGGAGCATCGTAAATCAGGGAGCAAACTTCGGTAGGTAATATGATAGGTAAAATTAGGTAGAAGCAATGAACTTGGACTGTCCATGTGGTTAAAGGAATTTAGAAAGGGTGCACTACGAAAGTAAACAATGAATTCCGAGTTATGCATTAGGAGGAGACTGATACTAACTGGATTGAGAAAAAAATGGAAAAATTCTGAGGCAAGTATCGGGCTCGTGCAGCACATGCAGGAGTGAGTTAGGGTCAATGGAACAGTACTTTGACCCGCAGTGAACCTCTATAGGCTGTTGATGATTATAGCGTTGAACCTTACTGAGCTATAGGAGCACGAAAGTGAGCAAAATAGGAGTAACCTTGAAGGATAGTAACGAGCACACCATTTACCAAACAAACTTTGGCGAGGAACATTATTGCCTAAAAAAAGAGCTTACGTTTAGTAAGGTTTGGCCTTTATTAGAGAGAATTGCCCGTTTAAACTATTTGCTCACAAGTACAAAGTAAAAAGTATAAAAAGTTATACATTTTTGACCGTAATAAAGGAGAAATGTTTGCGGCAGTGCATGAACGAGCCCACGAAAAACGCAGAGCGCTTTCCAAATTAGAAGCGGGCACCTTCCGAAAAAGAACTCAAGAAGGCGGTGGTAATTTTTATAAAATCTGAAATTGTTCAGTTTTTTTTATATCTGGCAATTAATACAACTGAAACAAAGTAACTTCAGTGTCACATAAATTCTATTTTTCTAAAAGCAAACGCCTTTTATTTATACTGAAAATAATTAATAGCGTTTTGAGTAAACATTTTCGACGAGATGACTAGTCTGTATAACTTGTTTTTTTACGTTCAAATGCTACGTGAACGTATTTACAAAATAAACATATTTACGGTTGAAGCGGGTCATATATAGCAATATTGAACATAAGCGTTTCAGGGCACAACCATTTCACAACTCGATCATGACGAGTGATGAAAACAGAAATAATTATGAAACAAAGCCTTTCCTTAAGGCAAAGTTATAATAGGGACACGATAAAAAGAACCGTCAGTAAAAACATCAAACCCATTCGGTTTACACTGGCCGTGTATTTATTATTACTGTTTTTATTTTCTATAAGGCAATTTGCACCAGTTAATGCAAAAGAGCTGACACTGACTAACCAATTCTATTTTATTCACACAGATCTACTTAGTGAACGAATCGTTCATGTTATGAAGTTTAAAAAACTTCATACAACTTTCCGCCCCCTTACATTTTGCATTACATCAGGCAATACGTAAACTTTTGTTTTCTTCTGCAACTTTGATATTACGTAAAAGGGGTGCAAACTTTTGCACAGCCTTAAAAACGACATGTGGGATTTCGATGTGCACTGTTACTCTTTTTCTGATATTTGCTCATTTTTCGTGCAATTACTTACATTCTTACTATGCTGAAAATAAATTGCAAACTTATTTTCGCAAAAATTTATAAAAAATAGCTTATTGTTTCTGGATAACCACGGTACCTGAGAAAAAGTTGAATGCCAAAAAATGCATTGAGGGCAACTTAACTTCCTACTGTAAAACGTGTGCGCAGCGCGACCGGCAGTTCTCTGAGTCACGGAATGAATCTGCGGCGTCCTAAGCAGTTATCGCGCGATCAGCGAACGCACAGCAGAAGGCGCTGCTCTGTTTTCATTTCACAGGGTTGATCCACCACCGGTGAGTAGGTTATAGAAAATCGTGTTTGAACCTCGCTCGTTAATATCACGTGGTGGAGCTACGAGCATGTTGTTGCAAACGTTGTTTAAGTCTCTCGCGCAAAAGGGACTGTGTTTGGTTGAGCAGAGAACAGAGCAGCGTATGGGGAAAATGTAAGAGGGAGGGCGCTCCTTGGCAGCAGCGCTAGACGAAAGTGTGACGGGGAAGTCGTGAGAGAGGTCGCGCCATTGCCCCGCGTCCAGCCTTCTCCGTCAAACTTTGACCAGACGCTCCTCTTCATTTTCTTTCCGCCTTGGCTGATGTGTTCTCAAAGTCGGTTTGGCCGATTTCGACGGGCCCCGCCGATGCCGCCGCCGGCGGGGGATGCTCCCTATTATCCAGCGATTAGCTACAGGAAAAAGACAAATGAAATGGCGCGCAGTTGCACAGCCAAGGCGCGTCGCAATGGTGACATTGGCGCATTGCCTGGGAAAGTATAAAAGAAATTGCGCCTGGTCAGGTGTCAATATTTAGGCGTGTGTGTCGCAAGCCTTTCCATGAATTCCGTAATTTAAGTCCCCAGTTGTAAGCATCAAAAAGTGCATTTTCAATGCTGCTCACAAAAGAGGTGATATAAGGTCTAACCTTGAAGAAAAGCCGAAGAAATCCAACAAGCGCGAATAACACAACGTACAAAATGGTCATGGTTTTTCTCCGGTTCGTGATACATAATGGGAACTGAAAACGCAAAAGAGACGCAGACAAGAAAAGCAGGCAACAGGGCGTGCGCTAAACAACCAAGAAAATATATTTTGAAAATTCCTTCAACCAATACATGTCACGCTTTCCACTTGCATTCCACCACACAAGCCAGAGACACTTATCCTCGTCTGAGTTAACATAGGTCTTCTTTGATAAAGGGATACAGGTGGTGTACTCATGCATTAATACTGCGACCTTTCTATTTTTTCAGCTTTCGTAGTTTCTCTGGTTAACCTATCTTTATTCTTGCCGATTATGACGCATTTGAAGAAGAGCGGCTGTCAGCAACGCGTTGAACCACAGCATCTCGGTTGTTCCCACCTACAAGGAAGAGGAGTTCACTGTCTAATCTCACGACCTGTTTTGTACAAAGGCGGCCACGGCAGTGTCCTCTGTTTTCCGGGTTAATAATACTGTTGTCATTTCTAGGGGGAAAAGTTAGGTCAAGAAACTTTGTAAAAAGCTAAATCTTGGCAAAGTTGTCAGCGGCTTCAGAAACCTAAAGACAGATTTTCTTGATATGTTTTCCGGGAGGAAGAAGCACAGACCTGATAGACGACTCGGAGTTATAGATTCCTAAACGGGCACGTAGCAGAATTCCTTATCATCATTCTTACAGGAGAAGTTAAGCCTTTTAACCTTTGACGATTCCTTTGTTGCAAAGAATTTTCAAGAAATTTTAGACTTCTTTCATTCGTGCTCCAAACAAGTGCTCTACGCCTTTTCTGTAGATAATAAAAACCTTTATTACTCTTCACCACATGCCAAATTGCCTAATTTTATGGAAGGCTACATTGACCTGTTCGGTAGTGTGTCTTTTCCAAATGCCGCAGAAGTGTCTGTTAGCAGTTTTTAGAACCTTTATCGTTTTACCTACATTGCACTTTTATTCGGTATTATAGTAAGCCATGCTTACAACGCGAAGAAATTTGCATTGGCTAATGCATTGCCCCGATTCTTAGTGACTTGTTTTGATCCAAACAAAATACAATTGCGCCAGGCCGACATTACCGCATGAATGTTGTTCGTGTGCTTCGCTATTTGGACGAATATCCATTCTTCGTGGATAGTAATATTGATGTCCTGGAATGTCGCGAGCATAGTGTTGTGATGCATTTCTAAAAATATTTTAGGCCTCTTGAGTGCACGTTTGAACTTCTGGTTAATACCTAAATCACGTTTCTCCGCATAAACTTGAAATTTAAATCAGATCACACTTGTTGGCCATACCAACCAAGAAGCAGCAAACCACTCGTCCCCTTTTATTCAACGCAATCAAAATTCGTGAAGAGAGGAATCATAAACTTGTATTTTAGGAAGGCTATCAAAAAATCTTGCGTCCATTCAATGGCTGCCAGCCTTAGTCATCCATCGCAAAGATTGTCCAACTCGGGGGAACTGGTTCATTCGCAAATCTCTGTTGCACAGTCCTTGCAAAAAAGTTTCGAGCCCAAACGCAGGAAGAGCAGCCGGCTTCACACGAAACCCGTTTTGAAGTATGCGGCGATACCTTTCCTCCACAACATGCCCCAGAACGTGAAAAAAGGTGCAGGACGTGTCAATATAGAAGAGGGTTTTTCTGCCCGAGAAAAACTGGGAAAGTTATGTATAGTGAGCAATCCTTGTGGTCAACGTTCTAACCGTTGCGGTAAAAAAATAAATGTAGGCCCGCAACAGGCACAATAAACGTGGTATACGAAATTTCCCTTCCTTTCCGCAAACTGTACATTGGGCAGACTGGTCGTTCTATAAATATCCGGCTTCGCCAGCACTCTGGGAATGTCAAGAATGGGAGTTGCGGATAGTTATTTTATCACTGTTCCACGTGTGGCTACGAAAAACTCTTGGATAAATGCATCATAATCGGCAAAAATAAAGATAGCTTAACCAGAAAAATTATGGAAGAATAAAAAAATAGATATGTTTCCTTCTCATAGTGTGAGCACAAAATCTGTATCGCATTCTCAAAAAGAACTATCCTATCTCAGACGAATATAACTGTTTCTGCGCAAATGTGGTGGAATGCAAGCGGAAAGCGTGACATGTAGAAATTATTGGGTTTTACCAAATATAACTTGTTGGTAGTTTAGCCATAACTCGGCAAAGTTGGCGTGAGTCACTCAAACTCACTCACAATTTTTTTTTTCAATACACCAATCACTCAAACTAAGACTCAATTCTGAGCAGCACATCTGCACTCACTCAAACTAAAACTCACATTGACCGCAAAACTCAAAACTCACTGGTACTAAAAACTCAAAAAATGTACTCGGAACTCAAAATGTACTCTAACTCAAAATGTATGATACTCAAAATGCACTCAAACTCAAAATGGACTCAGAACTCAAAATGTACACAAACTCAAAATGTACTCAACACTCAAATTTTACTCAAACTCAAAAAGTACTCAAACTCAAAAAGGACTCAAAACTCAAAATAGACTCAAAACTCAAAATGTACTCAAAACTCAAAAGGAACTGAGAACTCAAAATGGGCTGAGAACTCAAAATGAATTCAGAACTCAAATGGGCTCGCAACTCTCTCGTGCTAGGAATTTACTCGGGCCCAGATGAACTCTCATTTAATTACAATTCAGTGTTTTGAAATTCACGCGCTGTAAAAATATTACCGCTGCAAATTCGTAAGCTCAAACTCTTGCATTCGGCACAACATGACACCGTAGCTCCTGTGAGGTCGGAAACAATTTTTGTTGCAGATGTTATACAGCTATACCTGCTGCCCGTGATGACTAGGGCTGGTTGCAAGCAATTGTACTTATATATAAAATACCAAACCCTTGATGTAGGCTCCCTGTTCGTGTTTATGACAGAGGCGGTCCAGGATCGATGGTGTGCTGGGTCCTGCGTCGAAACAAGCAAGATTGGGCGAAAGCACGTGCGCTCACTGCTCAGTTCATTTACGTCGAAGCTGTTTAGAGTTACGGTTCCGTGCATTCTTGCTCTTCATCCTAAAAAAACGCCTTGTGTCAAAACAAACTGTCCCCGCGAATCTCTGAAGCGCGAGGCGTTCGTGAATATGCCTTTGCGTTTTTAATGCGTATAATTATTTGCCGAGTACCCCCCTCCTCCAACCACACCAGGATCGTGTAACGCCCTGCATTTACGCAAAAATGCAGATATCACAGAAGTTCAACCTGTAATCATTACAAAACCATAAATGTAGGCAATTGACTAAACTAAATGCAAAAATTTTAAAAAAGACATATTAAGAAAAAATATCGAAAAGGGCGAATCATGTAACACTGGAGTCATGGATATTCTAAGATAGGTTAAAATTCATTGAGTTGTGGCGCTAAAGAATGTCGGGTATCAAATTGGGGGTCTCGAGGAGGCACATCACGTGGAACAAACAGAAAAGTGCCTCGTTGTTTGCTGAAGCACTTGTATTAGTTTTATAAGTATTTGGTAGGTGGGAAGAGCTCTCGTAGCTCGGAAAAGCACCACGCTATCGTTGTAAGCAATTACCGCCACCGTACCCAGCTGTAACTTCCAGCATGCACGCGTGTGCGTGTGCGAGTGCGAGTGCGAGTGCGCATGCGTGTGCGTGTGCGTGTGCGTGTGCGTGTGCGCGTGCGTTTGCGTGTGTGTGTGTGTGTGTGTTGCATCAGTCATGTGTTCTTTCATTGTGTTTGACATGTAGTCGTAGGAGAACTGGAGAGCCCGAGTTAATTCTTTTCCTTTACATTGTCATCATGAGCTAGTTTGATATCTTGCGCTGATTTCTTATTGTAATGCAATCAGTTCGAGCGCACACACAAAGTGCGCTTGCCTATTTTTCTGAAGTGTTTTCCTTCGGTCACAATATCTGTTTACGTCTTTGTGGCTCTGTTGCCTCTCTATCTCGTATACTCTAGCAAGAAGTAATATGTCACATGTAATTGGCCAATTGTGGATTCGAGTGGACATTGGTACACTGTGGGAAAGAAATTACGGACACGAAAAACGACCGCAAGGCTTATTCATCAGCAAATGTGATATTCGCCTTTTTGATAACCTCTGATGCCCCCTGTTACCTATGTTCGTCTTCAATTTCCAAGACATCCTATGTGTCGGAGGATTTGCTTGTTTGTTGGGACACGGGGACATGGAGGAAGTAACGTTTGAATGGCAGGTATTAGCAGGGAGGTTTGAGTCTGGTGATTTAGGTTCGAGATCTTGAAATGG
This sequence comes from Haemaphysalis longicornis, assembly GCF_048455015.1. Classification (NCBI taxonomy): domain Eukaryota; kingdom Metazoa; phylum Arthropoda; class Arachnida; order Ixodida; family Ixodidae; genus Haemaphysalis; species Haemaphysalis longicornis. The sequence continues at coordinate 35,157,864 of NW_027526214.1, read as the reverse complement.
CTTCTGGTTTTACTGCATGCCATCCTGCCTCCATGATTCTGCAATTAGACACCAATATTTTTATTACTATATACCGCATTGATGGACATCTGTGGACAAGCCTTTGCATGTATATAACACAACTGCCCTACGGGTTGGCAAGGAAGTTTGGTTAAACGCGACGCAGCAATAAAGATAGAGACCTTTTGCTATATCCTCATAACTATAACCAGAACGCTTTTTTTATTTGTCCATCGTGACGCCCTCGACAAATCCTTTAATTTCAGACCCCACAGAAGCTAGCAGGACCATATGGAATACATACCAGTCAAACTAACCATGACCAGAGGTCGGCAAACTCACTCATGAGTCCACTCACTCAGACTCATTTGGACTCAAACCCACGCGTGAGTTTGAGTTTGAGTGAGCGCGAGGCTAGTGTGGCATGGTGAGTTTCAGCTTGAGTGAGTTTGAGCCGAGTGATCACGACTGAGTTTGAGTCCGATTGAGTTTGAGTCCATTTTGAGTTCTGAGTACATTTTGAGTTTGAGTCCATTTTGAGTTCTGAGTACATTTTGAGTTTGAGTCCATTTTGAGTTCTGAGTACATTTTGAGTTTTAGTCCATTTTGAGTTCTGAGTACATTTTGAGTTTGAGTGCATTTTGAGTTTGAGTACATTTTGAGTTCTGAGTACAATTTGAGTTTGAGTCCATTTTGAGTTCTGAGTACATTTTGAGTTTGAGTCCATTTTGAGTTTGAGTTCATTTTGAGTTCTGAGTACAATTTGAGTTTGAGCTCATTTTGAGTTCTGAGTACATTTTGAGTTTGAGTCCATTTTGAGTTTGAGTCCATTTTGAGTTCTGAGTACATTTTGAGTTTGAGTCCATTTTGAGTTCGGAGTACATTTTGCGTTTCAGCACATTTTGAGTTTGATTACATATTGCGTTTTGAGTACATTTTGAGTTCTGAGTAAATAGGAGTTTTAAGTCCATTTGGAGTTTGAGTACATATGAGTAGCCTAGCAGGCAGCTATGGTTGGCTGTTAAGTTTCATGCGTCACTGTGGGCTCGGAATTCAAGTTACCTGCGGGTATGGCACCAATCGCGATCTGCATGATCGGTTAAGAGGGAGGTGGTGTCTGATTTTTTTTAGTTTCTTGTAGAATTTTTATGGCCATAAGCACTTGCTGGATACCTAATTTTCGCGGCTGGGCGCGTGAGTGATAATTGACTGGTGAGGTCATAAAAAAGAGTTGTCTTAACTTTTCCTCCTGACGGATCCACTAAGAGCGTGGGAAAGGGTGGTGGGAAAGCACACGGCGGCGCTGGCGTGCTGGTTGTTTGCCTGCTACTGTTAACGGCTTGATATACTAGGGGTCACAAAGGAAGAGGTGAGAGCCGGGGGGAAATGGGGGCGGGGGCTGTCCTTTCTACTGTTTCAAATGAATTAGCTGAATTGACTGGGCAGCGCCCCTTAAGACAGAATAATGACCACGTTAGATTGGGTGAAAAGTGAAACTGATGAGGCTAAGGCGTGTAAGGTATCAAATGAAAGGGACGGATTAACGGAATCACGCGGGGTAAATAAAAAAAATGCTTCCTGATTGTAGTCATCAGGCAGTCATAATGAGTCATAGATTGGG